>NC_090656.1:193923979-194523979 GCF_040937935.1 Hyperolius riggenbachi | reverse complement strand
GCATTGGCCTTAATGGAAATCTGATGGCAAAAAAATGCCATCAGATCGAATTTCAATAGATTTAAAACTGAAATCTATTGTTTCAAACTGAAATCTATTGGAATTCTATCCTGGTAAAAAATGTTCTAAAAACGCATCAGATAGATCATCAGATGCATTTCTTATCTATCTGCTGCCAATCTGACGAGTGTATGGGCACCTTAAGACTACTTCCAAGACCTACATAAGGTATTTGTTGGGATCTGTGATCCCTCACTCATTCTTACTGGTGGAATTGATAACCTAATAATAGAAAATCTCTTCATCTATCCACAAGGGAATTGTAATATTACAATTTCCTCTTATCTTACAGTATTCAACTCGTAATGCTAATACGTCAAGAATTATTCTTGACTCCTCCCCGCACATTGGGGCAGTGTTCTAGAACCTCGCAACATTCTCTCATCTGGTTTATAGATATACTCCTGACATATCTCCTTTAGTATATAAATACTCACACTAGGAGTTCAGTTCAGTAGTGTTAAACTCAAAACATTGTTATAATTCCTTTGCAAACTACTACTGTATTATTGTAATATTGTATTTCTGTATTACTGTATTATTAGATACTTGTTACTCTGAACTGCATTTCATGTACACTGTTCTAACCACAACTTTCCTTCTGTATAATTTTAAAAATTTTCAATAAAAACTCTATTAGTGACATGGCTACACATCAGGCTTTATACTTACAGCATAGATGTTATTTAGTATATATGTTACGGCCAGAACCCGAAGTGTGGCCACTTCTAGTTCTGGCCGGCCACTTCGGGTTCTGGCCGGCCAATGTGCAAAGTGGCCGCAGCGCAGCGGCCAATGTTAGAAATGGAAAGTTTACATTTATTTTACAGCCGTCTCGCTGCGGCCAAATGTATTAAAAGTTGCTTAATTTAATTAAATATAGCCGGCGGCGATGTGATAGATGAAGCCGCCGGCTTTCGCACTGCCTCCTCCTCCTCTCCTCCTCCCCCCCCGCCTCTCTCCTCTCCCCTGCCTCCTATACGACATACGGAGCAGCCGGGCGGGGACACGCGTGTCCCCCGAGAGTCGTTCGTCGCGGCAGGGGAATCCTGCCGTTCCTGCAGAGCGGGCGCTGGCAGAAGCAATGTCTGCAGCCTCCCCGCTCTGCTTCCCCTGCCGCGACGAACGACTCTCCCGGCGGCTCCGTATTGTATGGAAGGCGGGGACAAGGAGAGAGGCGGGGGGGGGGGGGGAGAGAATCGGGGGGGGGGGGGGAGGCAGTGCGAAAGCCGGCGGCTTCATCTATCACATCGCCGCCGGCTATATTTAATTAAATTTAAGCAACTTTTAATACATTTGGCCGCAGCGAGACGGCCGTAAAATAAGTGTAGCTTTGCATTTCTAACATTGGCCGCTGCGCTGCGGCCACTTCGCAAATTGGCCGGCCAGAACCCGAAGTGGCCGGCCAGAACTAGAAGTGGCCACACTTCGGGTTCTGGCCGTAACATATATAAGAGATTCCTGTGTACACATCATATATATACAGTCACAATCAGATATGTATATCTGACTAAAAATACGGGGACTGCTTTATTGAAGCAGCACAATTAACTAATTTTGATTGGTTTATTTCATTTTTGTGGACTGAGCACAGCTATTACTGTATATATACTGTATATATACATTATTTTTAATGACTATTATCTGAGAAATAGAACATTTTATCATATTTTCTATTTTAATTACAGTTACAAATTCATTAGGAGTCGGAGTCGGAGTCGGTGCATTTTTTCCCGACTCCGACTCCAGGCACCCAAAATTGCCCGACTCCACGACTCCGACTCCACGACTCCGACTCCACAGCCCTGGTTCACACTGCAGGTGGTTTCGGTTTTTTTTCGTCCACCTGCGGTTTTTGAAAACGCCCCCACCCGACGACGTGGCAAATGCATGTCTATGAGAAGGTTCATATCAGCGCGGGTCGTTCGTGGTGCGGGCAGGAAAGCCGTGCGTGCTCCATTTTCAGGCAGATTCCGCGTCAGTGACAGATATCGGAAAATCCGTGAGCGCATACGAACACGATCGCGCTCCCGTTTTTAAGAATAAATACATTGTAATTATTCTTTTCCGGGTCAAAGAGTTCACTTCCTGACTTGCTTCAGGGAGTGCATTACAAAACCGCTCGGAAAAATGCTTAGAAAATCACTAAGCACAAAAACGAATCGCCCACCCAAGCGCCGGGAATCGGGAAAAAAAGCTTTTTTAAGCGTTTTTGCAGAGCGATTGTTTTTTCACTTCCTGACGTTAGTCAGGAAGTGAACTCTTTCACCCAGAAATGAATAAATACAATGTATTTATTTATGAAAGCGCTTTTTCAAGTGCTTTGCGATTTCACTATACCTTCCATTGAGCAAAAACGCTCAGAAAATGGTACAGGCAGCGGTTTGCTGAGCGGATCGGAAACTAACCGCTCCGATGTGAACTTTCTCATAGGTAATCATTGCACAAGCACTCTTAGGGCAATTGCGAAAATCACCGGCGCTTAGAAGAAAAAAACCGAAAGCACCCTAGGCGTGAACAAGTCCAAAGGGAATGTTAAAGGATACCTGAGGCAAAGTCATTTGTACAAACAGAGGGAGCTGGCATGTGTGGGAAGTGAAAATTGAAATGCCCAATTACTCAGCTGGAGCTTCTTCCAAGGGCTCCCTGAAGTCTTCCTGGTCTCTGCGCTGCTCCGGTGCCCCCCTGTGTATGCTGCAATACTGCGCTGTAGTTATTTTTATGAGGAAGTGTGTGGACCAGGCAGACTTCGGGCCGGAACAAGCCCCAGGTAAGTAACTGGACACTAACATTTGCACTTTAAATTCGCTTAGGGCCCTTTTCCACCAGCGCGTTTGCGCTGGCCGAATCGTAAAGACGCAAACCGCTAGCGATTTTACAATTGCTACGGTTTTCTTTTTAACATACGAATCGCGGTAGGTCATTTCCACTACAGCGATTCGTTTTTGACGGGAACGCGAACGCGGTGGAGCGATATTTGCCGCGATTTTGCTATGCAGTGCATAGCATAGCAAAATCGCGGCCGTGAACGTCGGGGAATCGCCGGTAATTGCGATTCAGCAATCGCTAGCGTTCAGCGTGAACGCTAGCGATTGCAAGTGGAAAAGGGCCCTTAAGGTTACATTCCCAGTGGCAATTGCGATCCCTGTAGGAACGCAAATGATCAGGAACGTGGCACCGAACATTATCCGCGCATTGGGCTTGATTCACAAAGCCGTGATAACTCTTATCATGGTCGTGCTAGCGTTTTGCGCGCACTATAACGCACATAACGGTTTTCACATGTAAACGGGCGCGTTTTGCGCAAAAAAAGGTCATTTTTGCACAAAAAAATCATAATTGCGGCAAAAAACGTTATGCGCGTTAGAGCGCACAAAATGCTAGTGCGACCATCAAGCTCATTGTGTCGGATACAGTAAAGCACACAGTGAAAAGTGTGCTTCACTTTGACTGTTAACGTATGTGCTACATCACAATGCTCCCGCCTCACTGTGTGTGTTCCTATATGTGATGCATTTCAGTTCGGCAAGCCACTTTACAAGGCAGCCGTCATGCCACACTGCAATGCACCACTGTTAACCTAAAAATGTCCCTGTATAAAGAAAAGTGCCCAAGGTAGATACTTACCTCAGTACAGAGCCTCTGGATAATGAAGAGGTTTCCACCTTCCGCTCGAGCAGAGCACGCCGTTACAGCACTGGGACCTTCTGAACTTATTCAACAAGGGCTTTTTGTATGGGTTTGCACTGCGCAGGCATACTGATGGCCTGCACAGTAGCATGGTGCTGCTCTTCAGTGTGCCTGTGAAGTGTGGCCGTGTTTGTTCAGAGACGGGGACTTTCAGAGGGTCCCAGATTGTGATCTCAAGGAGGGCATAGGAAGCCTGATGTAAGTATATAACTTTTCCCTGAGGGCCCTTTCACACTGGCGCGGTGTTGTGCGTCAAATAGATACACTGCTACCACAGCCTAATGAAAGTCTATATGAAAGTTCATACTTCCCACGTTGTCGTACGCTGCGCCGGAGGTCCCCAATTTACCGCTAACACAAAACTACGTTACCGCGTGGCTCCTGCGTCAATCTGTGTCGGCCAGGAAGTCATGTTAGTCTATGCGACCCAGGCTTCTTTAAAGAAGTTGACGTGTTGTTTCCGTGCACTTCCGCATACTCGAAGCAGGAAGTGACAATAAGCACACCTCAATTCCTGCTTGGCCTAATGCCAGACAGGGAACACCATGTACTAACGTGGTGTTCCCTGAAGGCCTGTTTTTGGCGATGCGGTGCGACGGGCACAACACACTGCATCGATGACGCCAGTTTGCAGTGTGAAAGCAGCTTGAAGTCACAGGTTTGCTTCAAATTGCCTGAGGTGAACTTCGAGTCAAAAGTTAAAGAGATTCAGAGACGAGGGTTAAGCTAGTTTTTTTTACTTACCCTGGGCTTCCTCCAGCCCCCTAAGCACGTCTGCGTCCCTCGCTGTCCTCCTGCGATCTCCTGTTCAGCCACGGTGAGCCCCGGTAACAGGCTCAGTGACGTCACTCTGGGTCTACTGTAGAGCTTGTCAGATTTCAAGCTTGCAATTGCGCTCCTCTTCAAGCATGGCCATACTGTGTGAGCACAGCCGCGTCTGCGCAATAAGCTGTGCTACTGCACCGCTGCATTAATGCTTCTGCTTGAAGAGGGTCACAGTTGGCAATGTGCAGAGTGTCCCGGACAGTGGTGGAGTAAGGCCCCTCTCCTTGGGTAAGTATTTGATTTATTACCTGAGAAAGAAAAAAATTACACCTACTTGGAGCTTCCTCCATCCCCCTCCGGGCTGATCGCTCCCTCGCCATCCTCCTCCGCCTCCTGGATCATCCACAATTCACCCCAGAAAGTCCCCTGGCTGGGGCGTAATGTAAGGCCCTGTCAACGCTCCGGACGATGGGGGAACCCGTGCGGCCGGACTGCAACAACTGGAAAAATGTCCGGAGTGAATTGCGGACAGTACCTGGAGGTGGAGGACGACGGTGAGGGAGCGACTGGCCTGGAGCCAGGGCCGGCGCTACCATAGAGGCAAAGGGGGCAATTGCCCCAGGGCCCCAGAGCTTGTAGGGGCCCCCAGTGGCTACAAGAGGAAAAAAAATTCAAATCGACTTTATAGTTTTTGAGAAAATCGATTTTAAAGTTTCAAAGGGAAAAAAATACCGTATATACTCGAATACAAGTCGACCTCGTGTATAAGTCGACCCCAATATTTGACCCTCTTAAGCTGGCATTTTTTAATGTCTCGAATATAAGTCTATCTAGCAAAGTTGTAGTTAAGTCCAAACCTTCTGTCTTTGGAAGAAATCATAAATAAGGTTAAGGGCAGCATGGTGGCGAAGTAGTTCTCACTCTCGCCTTGCAGTGCTGGGTTCCCGGGTTAAAATCCCAGACAGGTCAACATCTGTATGCAATGTAACAATGTATACTCTGCCTGTGTCTGTGTGAGCTTCCTCCAGGCACTATGGTTTCCTCTCACATCCCACAACATACAGATAAGTTAACTGGCTTCCCCCTAACTTGGCCCAAGACTATAATACATACAATACATGATACATAGGCATATGGCTAAGGTAGGGATTAGATTGTGAGCCCCTCTGAGGGACAGTTAGTGACAAGACAGTATACTCTGTACAGCAATGCAGAAGATGTCACTGCTATATAAATACTAAATAATAATAACAGTGGGCATGTATGATACTGATACCAGGTGCAACCCTGCATGATCTCCATGCATCTTCCTCACACTGTGCTGCTGATATGTTAATACAGAACATTAAAAGCAGCACAGTGTTGGAAACATGCTTGCAGATCACAAGGGGTTAATCACTTCATGTATCCTCAGTTAGAAAAGCAATGATAAGCAACAGTGCACACAGGAGCTGAGTGCTGACAGGGAAGATGAGCCCAATGTTAGAGAATTACCCAGTCTGACTCTGGATGCATCTTAACTTCCTCTCAATGCTGATATCCTCCACAGATCACTGAAACAGGCTTCAGCTCCCATCCAGCATGTCTCGCTACTCTGATCCCCTCCCCCACTTCCTCATGTCACTAGGAAGCAGGACGGGGATACCTAATGCTAATTGTATCAATGCTGGTAAATAATGCTGCTCTCCCCAGCTCTGCACAATAAAGGTGTCACTGTTATCAGCAGTGCTGACACTTCAGTGATTGAAGATTCAACGGAGCTCCAGCTTCAATGGAGGAATTAAGCTGCTCTTGCCCCGCTGGCTGTACGAGAGTCAGGGCCTGATTTCTGGCAAGGCCACATAGGCCATGGCCTAGGGTAGTGTTGGGCGAACATCTAGATGTTCGGGTTCGGGCCGAACAGGCCGAACATGTCCGCGATGTTCGGGTGTTCGACCCGAACTCCGAACATAATGGAAGTCAATGGGGACCCGAACTTTTGTGCTTTGTAAAGCCTCCTTACATGCTACATACCCCAAATTTACAGGGTATGTGCACCTTGGGAGTGGGTACAAGAGGAAAAAAAAATTTAGCAAAAAGAGCTTATAGTTTTTGAGAAAATCGATTTTAAAGTTTCAAAGGGAAAACTGTCTTTTAAATGCGGGAAATGTCTGTTTTCTTTGCACAGGTAACATGCTTTTTGTCGGCATGCAGTCATAAATGTAATACATATAAGAGGTTCCAGGAAAAGGGACCGGTAATGCTAACCCAGCAGCAGCACACGTGATGGAACAGGAGGAGGGTGGCGCAGGAGGAGAAGGCCACGCTTTGAGACACAACAACCCAGGCCTTGCATGAGGACAAGAAGCGTGCGGATAGCATGCTTTGTACCACCATGCAGTCATAAATGTAATAAAGATAAGTGGTTCAATAAACAGGGACCACGCGGCAACGCTAACCCAGCAGCAGCACACGTGATGGAACAGGAGGAGGCGCAGGAGGAGAAGGCCACGCTTTGTGAGACACAACAACCCAGGCCTTGCATGAGGACAAAAAGCGTGCGGAGAGCATGCTTTGTACCGCCATGTAGTCATAAATGTAATAAAGATAAGAGGTTCAATAAACAGGGACCACGCGGCAACGCTAACCCAGCAGCAGCAGCAGCAGCAGCACACGTGATGGAACAGGAGGAGGCGCAGGAGGAGAAGGCCACGCTTTGTGAGACACAACAACCCAGGCCTTGCATGAGGACAAAAAGCGTGCGGATAGCATGCTTTGTACCGCCATGTAGTCATAAATGTAATAAAGATAAGAGGTTCCATAAACAGGGACCGGCAACGGTAACCCAGCAGCAGCAGCAGCAGCAGCAGCACACGTGATGGAACAGGAGGAGGCGCAGGAGGAGAAGGCCACGCTTTGTGAGACACAACAACCCAGGCCTTGCATGAGGACAAAAAGCGTGCGGATAGCATGCTTTGTACCGCCATGTAGTCATAAATGTAATAAAGATAAGAGGTTCAATAAACAGGGACCACGCGGCAACGCTAACCCAGCAGCAGCAGCAGCAGCAGCACACGTGATGGAACAGGAGGAGGCGCAGGAGGAGAAGGCCACGCTTTGTGAGACACAACAACCCAGGCCTTGCATGAGGACAAAAAGCGTGCGGATAGCATGCTTTGTACCGCCATGTAGTCATAAATGTAATAAAGATAAGAGGTTCCATAAACAGGGACCACGCGGCAACGGTAACCCAGCAGCAGCAGCAGCAGCAGCAGCACACGTGATGGAACAGGAGGAGGCGCAGGAGGAGAAGGCCACGCTTTGTGAGACACAACAACCCAGGCCTTGCATGAGGACAAAAAGCGTGCGGATATAGCAGCAATGCTTTTTGCCGCCATGCAGTCATAAATGTAATACAGATGAGAGGTTCAATAAACAGGGACCGGAAACGCTAAACCATCCCAGATGTTCATCGGTCATGTTACTTGGTTGGGGTCCAGGAGTGTTGCGTAGTCGTTTCCAATCCAGGATTGATTCATTTTAATTTGAGTCAGACGGTCTGCATTTTCTGTGGAGAGGCGGATACGCCGATCTGTGATGATGCCTCCGGCAGCACTGAAACAGCGTTCCGACATAACGCTGGCTGCCGGGCAAGCCAGCACCTCTATTGCGTACATTGCCAGTTCGTGCCAGGTGTCTAGCTTCATGCCCGGTTTCAGGTCCAGCGGTGCCAGCCACAAATCCGTCTGTTCCTTTATTCCCCTCCAAATTTCCTCCCCTGTGTGCTGCTTATCCCCAAGGCAGATCAGCTTCAGCAACGCTTGCTGACGCATGCCAACAGCTGTGCTGCACTGCTTCCACGATCCTACTGCTGCTGGTGCTGGGTTAGCATTTCCGGATGAGGTACAGCTTTGAGATGCGTTGGAGGAGAAGGAGTCAGAGAGGTAGGTGCTGCTGTTGTTATCCAGCTGTTTGCGGCGTGGGCAACACCCGCGCCGTAGCAGGTGAGGAATCGCTGCCAGGCTCCACAAGGTTCACCCAGTGCGCGGTAAGGGAGATGTATCGACCCTGGCCGAACGCACTCGTCCAGGTGTCAGTGGTGAGGTGAACCTTGCAGGCAACGGCATTCTTCAAGCTTCGGGTTATTTAGCTGACCACGTGCTCATGCAACTCAGGCACTGCAGAGCGCGCAAAGTGGTAGCGGCTGGGAACAACGTAACGTGGGATGGCCACTGACATCATGCCCTTGAAGCTGTTTGTCTCCACCACTCGATATGGCAGCATTTCGCAGGCCAGAAGCTTGGCTATGCTGGCTGGCTGTTACTGCCACGGCCCGGGGGTCATTTGCTGGCAATTTCCTCTTGTGCTCAAACATCTCAGAGACAGACAACTCAACCGTAGCGCTGCACACCGAAGGGCTGTTGGTTGTTGTGTTTGATGAACACTGGGAGACCTCAAGAGCACTAGTCCGGAAAGTGACAGTGTCAGCATCGTCTGATGTTTGTGAATGTTGTGAACCACGCAATGGCTGGGCTACTGCTGCTGCTGAGGCGGGTCTGGTGGTGAGTCTGGTGAACCCAAGGGAGGCAGTGTTGCTGGTGGTACCCTGTCCTGCCGCGTTTGCCCACAGAGTGGGATGTTTGGATAGAATGTGGCGGCTCATGCTGGTGGTGGAGAGGTTGTTAATACTTTTCCCCCTGCTCAGGCGGGTCTTGCACACCTTGCAAATCGCCATGGTAACATCCTCAGTGCAGTCTTCAAAGAAAGCCCAGACTTTAACTGGCTGAGGACTCGGACCTCGTGCGTGATGTGCTGGTGCTGCTTAACCCACTGCTGGACGCTTGAGAGGTCATCCAAGTAATTATCTGGTCCTGTTCTTTTGGATCTGTGAGGGTTGTTGTCCTGGACAACATGGGCAGTATTGAGTGGGTTTTCTTGGGTGCTCCCCTGTGGCCTGTACGTGAACCGTCAGGGGAAACACCTCTTCCCTTGCCCCTCCCTCTTTCACCGGATTTCTTCCTCATTTCACTTATCCTTAAAGTACACGCTGACTGGCAGCAGTACAGTGGCAGTACAGAAATGCTATACAGTGGTGGGTGAGCGGTGTACCACTATTGTCAGCAGTGACACAGAGCACAATGCTATACAGTGGCGGGTGAGCGGTGTACTACTGTTCCCAGCAGACACAGAGTGGAAGTAAACACAATGCTATATAGTGTGGCTGAGCCGTGTACACAGAGTGGCATTAAACACAATGCTATATAGTCTGCTATATAGTCACCCCGAACAGGGTGATGTTCTGCAGAACCCGAACAGTGGCAAACACTGTTCGCCCAACACTACTGGGAGGGAACGCAGATTTTAGTACCTAAACACACGATACAACATGTTTTCCGGGGTCGGACTCTGAGGCACATACAGATGGTCCCGATCATCATCCTCATCATACAACTCTTCTCCTGAGTCTGACCCACCCACCACCTCTGCCACCCCAACATCCCCAGACACAGACCCCTCATCGTCCTCAACATTAACTTGGGATGCTGGCCTGAGCCAGACCTCCTCCTCCACATCAGGCCCCATCATCTCCTCAATGGCAGCCCTCATTAATCGCTCTGGCGACGGACTGATGGACACAACGTTCTCCTCCGGGGAGGGCTGCTGCTGACCACTGGCTGCTGGGGTGGATGTTATAGCTTGCGTGGGGCGTTGGCTGTTGCTGTTGTTGGGAGTGCTGCTCACAGCGGAGGTCTCTGGGGAACTCATGTTGAGCTCATATAGTGGTTGACGGTGAGTGGAGTATTACTGATCCCAGCAATATACACACTGACTGGCAGAGTACGCAATGCTATATAGTGTGGCTGAGCGGTGTACACAGAGTGGCAGTAAACACAATGCTATATAGTCTGGCTGAGCGAGCGGTGTACTACTGTTCCCAGCAGAATCAGAGTGGCAGTAAACAATGGTATATAGTCTGGCTGAGCGGTGTACACAGAGTGTCAGTAAACAATGGTATATAGTCTGGCTGAGCGAGCGGTGTACTACTGTTCCCAGCAGAATCAGAGTGGCAGTAAACAATGGTATATAGTCTGGCTGAGCGGTGTACACAGAGTGTCAGTAAACAATGGTATATAGTCTGGCTGAGCGAGCGGTGTACTACTGTTCCCAGCAGAATCAGAGTGGCAGTAAACAATGGTATATAGTCTGGCTGAGCGGTGTACACAGAGTGTCAGTAAACAATGGTATATAGTCTGGCTGAGCGGTGTACACACAATGCTATATAGTCTGCTATATAGTGTCAGTAAACAATGGTATATAGTCTGGCTGAGCGAGCGGTGTACTACTGTTCCCAGCAGAATCAGAGTGGCAGTAAACAATGGTATATAGTCTGGCTGAGCGAGCGGTGTACTACTGTTCCCAGCAGAATCAGAGTGGCAGTAAACAATGGTATATAGTCTGGCTGAGCGGTGTACACAGAGTTTCAGTAAACAATGGTATATAGTCTGGCTGAGCGGTGTACACAGAGTGTCAGTAAACAATGGTATATAGTCTGGCTGAGCGGTGTACACAGAGTGGCAGTAAACACAATGCTATATAGTCTGGCTGAGCGAGCGGTGTACTACTGTTCCCAGCAGAATCAGAGTGGCAGTAAACAATGGTATATAGTCTGGCTGAGCGGTGTACACAGAGTGTCAGTAAACAATGGTATATAGTCTGGCTGAGCGGTGTACACAGAGTGTCAGTAAACAATGGTATATAGTCTGGCTGAGCGGTGTACACAGAGTGGCAGTAAACACAATGCTATATACTCTGGCTGAGCGAGCGGTGTACTACTGTTCCCAGCAGACACAGAACAGTGAACAGAATGCTATATAGTGTGGCTGAGCGGGCGGTGTACCACTATTCCCAGCAGACACAGAACAGTGAACAGAATGCTATATAGTGTGGATGAGCGAGCGGTGTACCACTATTCCCAGCAGACACAGAACAGTAAACAGAATGCTATATAGTGTGGCTGAGCGAGCGGTGTACCACTATTCCCAGCAGACACAGAACAGTGAACAGAATGCTATATAGTGTGGCTGAGCGAGCGGTGTACCACTATTCCCAGCAGACACAGAACAGTGCACAGAATGCTATATAGTGTGGCTGAGCGAGCGGTGTACCACTATTCCCAGCAGACACAGAACAGTAAACAGAATGCTATATAGTGTGGCTGAGCGAGCGGTGTACCACTATTCCCAGCAGACACAGAACAGTAAACAGAATGCTATATAGTGTGGCTGAGCGAGCGGTGTACCACTATTCCAAGCAGACACAGAACAGTGAACAGAATGCTATATAGTGTGGCTGAGCGAGCGGTGTACCACTATTCCCAGCAGACACAGAGTGGCAGTAAACAGAATGCTATATAGTGTGGCTGAGCGAGGTACACAGAGTGGCAGTAAACAGAATGCTATATAGTGTGGCTGAGCAAGCGGTGTACTACTATTCCCAGCAGACACAGAGTGGCAGTAAACAGAATGCTATATAGTGTGGCTGAGCGAGGTACACAGAGTGGCAGTAAACAGAATGCTATATAGTGTGGCTGAGCAAGCGGTGTACTACTGTTCCCAGCAGTGACACAATGACTGGGGGGACCCTGGCTAGCGTGGCTGGAGCGCGAACTACCCTGCCTGCCTACCCAAAGCTAAACCCACAGACAAATGGCGGAGATATGACGTGGTTCGGGTATTTATTTACCCGAACCACGTGACCGTTCGGCCAATCAGAGCGCGTTCGGGTCCGAACCACGTGACCCGTTCGGCCAATCACAGCGCTAGCCGAACGTTCGGGGAACGTTCGGCCATGCGCTCTTAGTTCGGCCATATGGCCGAACGGTTTGGCCGAGCACCGTCAGGTGTTCGGCCGAACTCGAACATCACCCGAACAGGGTGATGTTCTGCAGAACCCGAACAGTGGCGAACACTGTTCGCCCAACACTAGCCTAGGGCACCAGAAGTTTAGGGGCGGCTCAGTGAGGGGCAGGAAAGCTGTTCTATGCAGTCATCCCTATCAACAAGAACAGCTTTAACCTTTGAACTCTCTGTCCTGTACTTGTGCCATCCCTGCAAGACCTGTAAGCTCTATCCTGCAGGTATACATCAGTCTAACTCTCATAGTGACGCAATGGGTCCATCATTAATGAGATGGCAAGCATAACATAAAATTTCAAAACATAACTTCTAATCTATACACGTATTACTAAAATGGCTATTGTCTGTGACACCAATGATGGAAAGTAAGGCAAATTCTCATTGGGGCACACAGAGATACAGATGGTATAGTTGGTCTTGGGCGGTAATAAGTACAAATCCGGCCCTGACGAGAGTCACGTGTTATCAGAGCGGAGGTTAGTCCATTATGCAGCTTGCAGGGGGAGGTGGATTATGGTGACCAGGCATCTTAACTGAAGCAAGGGAGTAGGGACACAATCTGGCTGGCTAGCAGCACAAGGGGAAAAGAATGCAGCAAATGTAGAGCAGAGGGGATGCTTTATACTCTGCTACAAGTCAGAAATTTAGGTCTGATGCAAGTATAAGTCGACCCCCCTACTTTACAAAAGTAGATCAGACCTAAATTTCTCGACTTGTAGACGAGTATATACGGTACACATTTAAAAACCCGCCGACTTTAATGGTTAATAGCAAATCCACCTTAAATGCTAGAAACCCTAAATTTGCAGGATATGTTAAGGAGATCATTGGGAATAAGAGGAAAATACAATTTTTTCAAAAAGACCTTATAGTTTTTGAGAAAATCGATTTTAAAGTTTCGAAGGAAAAAAGTATACTTTTAAATGCGGTAAATGTCACTTTTAGTAGCAACCCTAACAGTAGTGTAATTTTACATGTATCAAAAGAAAGAGCAATACTTTCCTGACGGGGTTTCCAGGGGGTCCATACGCAGCCGCAGCGTTTTTTGCCAGGGATCGCTATACAGATCCCTGACATTTTTTTCTATTTTCCCAAATTTTTTTTATGTTTAGAGTGTGGGAATTTAAAAAAAAAATGATGTGGGGTCCCCCCTCCTGAAACTTTTTAACCCCTTGTCCCCCATGCAGGCTGGGCATGGCCGGATTTGTGGAAAGGCCCCCAAGGCCGGTTCCTAGGGCGCCTGATTGCCACAGGGCGACTGTAGGTTAAGAGTCATACACACCATTCCGCCCTGATAGTGATCTATAGGTGGGCTTGATCCATCTGCAGCCGCCCGCTTCGCTGTGCACACTGTAGCCTGTGCGTACGTGCAGGCAGGCAGTGCAGCGGGCAGCTAAACAGGAGCTGGCCAATAGCGGAACAGAGAGGGGAGCTGTTAGGACCAGCAGGCAGCGGCCGCACGCTCAATTCAGTCAGTCTAGTAGCCTGCTGTAACAGCTTGTTTACAGCTCCGAGCTCCTGTGCAAACGTCTCCCGATCAGAAAGTTTCTGAAGCCACCTGAGCGGCTAGCACAAGCAGTAAAGCAGAGGGCCCAACCGTCCCGATCTCGTCGGGACTGTCACGATTTGGGGGGGCTCTCCCGCTGTCACGGTATGAGCCCCCCAAGTCCCGGCGGCAGTGGGCAGCAGTAAAAAAAAAATGATCGAGGCGCCAGCCGCGCCTAAGTGATATGCGGGATGCCGGCCATATCATTACTACCTCCCTCCCTCCTTCCCTTGAGATCTGCCCCCCCTGTGTCCCCGTTAGCAGAGTGCGCAGCGAGCGGAGCGGGCTGTCATTACCTGCGTCCATGCACGCATACCGATGTCCGGCTTCACTCTGCTTCCTGTGACGTCACAGGAAGCAGGAAGCTGGAGAAAGACATCGGTATGCATGCATGGACGGAGGTAAGATGACAGCCCGCTCCGCTCGCTGCGCACTCTGCTAACGGGGACACGGGGGCAGATCTCAAGGGAGGGAGGTAGTAATGATATGGCCGCATCCCGCATACCACGCGCGGCTGGCGCCTCGATCATTTTTTGGCACCCATCCTCACCCTCCTCCCCACCCACGGGCACCCTTACCCTCCTTCCCACCCACGGGCAGGGTAGGGTGTATGAGGGTATATTTAATAAAAAAAAAAGAATAAGGGCATAAATATTAATAAAAAAAAAATATTAAAAAAAAAACGATGGTAGGCGTGTCTTGGGGGTGTGGTTGGGGGTGTGGTTAGGGGTGTGGCCAGTGTCCCGGTTTCTTAGTTTAAAATGTTGGGAGGTATGAGTAAAGTAAGGAATTCCTATGAGTGCTGGTCTGGTGCTGAGTGTCAACCTTCCCCTCTCCACAAGGTACACAGTGACAGCCTGTAAAAATCTGCAGCCTCCGTAAGTTGTGCTGCAGATCTCTCCCGTCTCTAGTGTGCTTTTTAGCAAACAGCAGCCTGTCTTTATCAGCCAATATTGTGATGGGGTCAGAGGTCTGGTGGCTGCTGAGACAATCTGATGGGGCTGACACTGATCGAGGCAGCATGGGGGAAGGAGAGACCTCAGCTGTTGGCAAGATAAAGAGACTCTTACACACACTCTCTCTCTTACACACACTCACACTCTCTCTCTCTCTTACACACTCACACTCACACACTCTCCCTTACATACACACACTCACACTCTCTCTTACACACACACTCTCCCTTACATACACACACTCACACTCTCTCTCTCTTACACACTCACACTCTCTCTCTCTCTTACACACACTCACACTCTCTCTTTTACACACACACTCACACACTCTCCTTTACATACACACACTCACACTCTCCCTTACACACACTCACACTCTCCCTTACACACACTCACACTCTCTCTCTTACAAACTCACACTCTCTTACAGACACACTCACACTCTCTCTCTTACACACACACACACACACACACACACACACACACACACACACACACACACACTCACTCTCTTACACACACACTCACACTCACTCTCTTACACACACACTCACACGCTCTCTCTTACACACACACTCACACGCTCTCTCTTACACACTCTCTCTTACACACTCTCTCTCTCTTTCACACACACTCACTCACATGCTCTCTCTTACACACACACACACACACACACACACACACACACACTCACACTCTCACACACTAACTCACACGCTCTCTCTTACACACACACTCACTCACACACTCTCTCTCTCTAACACACACACACACTCTCATTCACTCTCTCTTTCTCTCTCTCACACACACACTCTCTCTCACTGTCTCACACACTCACTCACACCTCTCCCCCCACCCTCCCAAAGCAATCATGGAGCAAATAAAAATACATTATTTATAGATACCTCATTAGTGGGATACTACTGGATAGTACTGAGATTTCCCGCATCTTTTTACACCCCACCATTACAGCACACTGTCCCTCTCTGGACGAATTAGCTTCGTTGGTATGTAAGTGCGACCCTGCCCAAGCATTTTCCATAGTGAACATGCGCGATTATGGACCATGCATGCTTGGTAAACGTGCTTTCATCCTACTGGGCATGCAGGGACCTTACTTGCGCATGCCCAATATGGACACCTTTGTCCATGGCAGAACTTATTTGTTAATCATAACATTTTAATTCCTAATTCACTTTTTGGAGAATACATTCTCCCACAGTAAAACAGAATGCCCCTGAGAAGCTGTGGAAGTAACATTCTAATGTGGGCAGTATGGTGACTGAGTGGTTACCACTCTCACCTTGCAGCACCAGGTTCATAGCTCAAATACAAGCCAGGGCACTATTTGCATGGGGTTTGTACATTCTCCCCTTGTCTGGGTGGGTTCACTCTGGGCATTCTGGTTTCCCCCCACATTCTAAAAACAGATAACTTGTTTTCCCCTTAAAAAATGGAAGTCATTGGAATGATCCAACTTTACTTGTGCAGCCTCCCTGGGGGCATTACATTTAATTCAGAAAATTACTGGTTTTATTGTGGGAGAATGTTTGCGTTTGGAGTGAGTAGTTGGTAAACATTTTGTTATTTTTATTGGGGGGGGGGGGCGGTTGGTGACATTGGGCCTTGGGTGGAGAATACTACAAATCCGGCCCTGAGGCTGGGGTAGCCAGAA
Source organism: Hyperolius riggenbachi (assembly GCF_040937935.1). Taxonomy (NCBI): domain Eukaryota; kingdom Metazoa; phylum Chordata; class Amphibia; order Anura; family Hyperoliidae; genus Hyperolius; species Hyperolius riggenbachi. Next base: position 194,507,392 of record NC_090656.1, on the reverse strand, counting down.
TGTGGAGCACCGACCGATTGGGGCGTCACACCCTGATTATACCAGCTGCAAAAAAGGTCCCTTAATGCCGATTTTTGTTCCGGGGTATCTGTTGGGGGGGCCCCTCAGGTTTATTTTGCCCTGGGGCCCCATTGTTGCTTAAACCGGCCCTGCCTGGAGGAGACTGAAGGAAGCCCCAGGTATGTATAATATTTTTTTCTTGTCCCCCGTCTCAGATACCCTTTAAAGGTGGCCACTAAAAACAGAACATAATTGAAGTAGTAAGTTTATTCAATAAAATCGTTGTACTGAAAAATCAAATTAAATGTTTTCATTGTTCAATGGATTTCACTCAGTGGTGTAAGAATCACCCCCAGCAGACCTGCAATCAGAGTGGATGGGGGCCGATCCAGTAGGTACAGTGCTAGATATACAGCCTGTGGCTATTGGGAGGTGGGCCTTTTTCTTTTTTTCCTCTCTTTCCTCTCCTTGGGAACCCCTCCTGTGCTCCTCCTACCACTGTTATCCCTCTCCTTCTACACTTGCAGACAGGCACAGCGGTGGTGCATGGTCCTGATTATGCTAGAGTCCAGCTTCGGTCTTCTTCCCAACCTTGGTTGCCATCCAATTTCCTTCACTGAGTCTTATCTGCAAGTTTGTGGTGGGGGCTGGAGATGCCAAATGACTACTACAGCTGCAGCTAAATTATTTTATTTAAAGGGTTCCTATGGCAATCCAAACTTTACAGAGTGGCCACGGGACTTCTTATGTGTCCCCATTACATCTGTGGCAGCTCACATCTGTCTGTGCTCAAGCTGTGGCACCCATTCACAGCTCCAACTGGGTCTGGTCAGAGAGGGGTGAGTTCTCCATCCGCTCTGAACAGCAATTCTGACCAGGAATGTCCAATTTTTTCTTTTAATCATGCTCTCTGTTGTGGTTTCTGCACACAGCCTCGTGGGAGTTGCACAAAGAGGGCGCACTGTCTGAATGGAGCAGCTTCGACTTGAGTAGTGAATGGAAGGTATAGCCAGACTACAAGGGGATGGCCACAGAAAGTGAGGGACCGTGGATATCTCAATCCACACATCAACTATGTATGCATTTTTACTTGTATTACTGGATGCCTTAACTGTACAGTGTCTTGAACTTCTCATTTACAGTATATATGTTCCCCAATATTTGTTTTGGACTATGTACAGAACTACAGAAGATGTTTGCACTACATACAGTAAATTAAGAATAATAATAATTTGGGTCACTTTAGGTTTGCTTTGAAAGGTAAAATAATGGCTGCAGTTGAGCATGTCTCATAATGGTGATAATGGCTGACTTCACCATTCGTTGATGATGGGGGGGGAGGGGATGAGCTGGTCACACTTTGGTGTCTTCCCTCCTGGGGTCTCCCTTCTACAATGCTCTGTGTTTTGCAGAAGCACGGGGGGAGCACGTGAACTGCATGTGCAGCCCTGTACCACCATAAAGAGTAAAGGTGGCCACTAACAATACAATTTGCCAAACGATCGTTTACTAACGGTTATTTGTATGAAAGATTATCATTTGGGACCACTAAAGGACAAAAGTCTCTTAACCAATCCAATCAGATTGGATGGATGGGATTTAACCAAAAATCGTATTGATTTCATTAAAGAGAACCTGTAGCAAAAAAACGTCCCCTGGGGGGTACTCACCTCGGTAGGGGAAAGCCTCAGGGTCCCAATGAGGCTTCCCCCTCCGCTGTAGCTGCAGGCAGTCCAGCGCTGGCTCCCCTGAAGTGTCCCAGAATCCTCCCTCGACAAGGCTCATAAGAGCTGATTTACTTACCTTTCCTGACTCCAGCGGGGGTGCTGTTGTGGCTCTCTGCATGGAGATAGGCGAAAATAGCAAATCTCCATCGGGTCCGCTCTACTGCGCAGGCGCAGGAGACTTGCACCTGCGCAGTAGAGTGGCCCGACAGCGATCAGCTATTTCCGCCTATCTCCGAGCGGAGAGCCGATACTGTGCCTGCGCTGGAGCCCGGGAGGTAAATATTTACATCCTCGCCGTTCCGGGAGTATTTTCACCGTCGCCATGGGACCGAGAAGGACGGGGGAAGCCTCAATAGGATCCAGAGGCTTCCCCCACCCGACGGGGAGTACCCCCCAGGGGAGGTTTTTCTTATTACAGGTTTTCTTTAATCTGATCACATTGGTTAGGAGATTTTTGTTAGTGGTCCCAAAGGATCATTTCCGATCGTTCACATGAATAATGGTTTGTAAATGATCGTTCAGCAAATTGTATGGTTAGTGGCCACCTTTCCGAGGCTCTGCACAGAGCTCACGGCCAGGCTGAAAAGAGGAAGCAAATAAACTTACTGCTCCGATGTGCTCTTGTGCATATATCAGGGGGAGGAGGGTAACCCTCCAGACTCCCTAACTCTAGCTGGGTGGAGCAGTGCACACAAAAGCTGCTTAAGGACCCGTTCACACTATGACACACATGCAGCAGTTGCGGAAACGGTGTGGTAGGTGTGTCTGCTCAGGATGTGCAGGGGCACTAGGGTTAGCTAATACCATAGGTGAGGGGCAAAGGTTGCTAAATGCTGATCGAGAAGTTAACAATAGACATTGGCACTGTGGAAAGCAGGGGCACAGTGATGGATGGATGGTTGAGTTCAGCACTGCTGGGCCCACTGTCCATTTGTAAAGTGCTTCAGTGCAATACACAATAATGGAAATCATGCAAGAAATCACATACCAGCGTGTAACATAAATGTGTAATGGGTGCGGGGGAGAAAAGTAGCCTGACAGCTATTTCACACTTGGTGCTTGTTCTGAGGCTAATAGCTGGTATGTGCTTTCTTGCATGATTTCCACAATTGTGTAATGTATAGCACCTTAACCACTTCGGTACTAGCAGCCTCTGCCCCCTTAACCCATTCAGGTTCCGTCGTTTTCACTTGAGAAATGTTCACCTCCCATTCATTAGCCTATAACTTTATCACTACTTATCACAATGAACTGATCTATATCTTGTTTTTTCCGCCACCAATTAGGCTTTCTTTGGGGGGTACATTTTGCTAAGAGCCACTTTACTGTAAATGCATTTTAACAGGAAGAATAAGAAAAAAACGGAAAAAATCATTATTCTCAGTTTTCAGCCATTATAGTTTTAAAATAATACATGCCTCCATAATTAAAACTCACGTATTGTATTTGCCCATATGTCCCGGTTATTACACTGTTAAAATTATGTCCCTATCACAATGTATGGCGACAATATTTTATTTGGAAATAAAGGTGCATTTTTTTCCATTTTGCTTCTATCACTATTTACAAGTTTAAAATAAAAAAAATATAGAAATATTTCATCTTTACATTGATATTTAAAAAGTTTAGACCCTTAGGTAAATATTTACATGTTTTTTTTTATATTGTAATGTTTTTTTTTTTTTATATTAAACATTTTATTTGGGTATTTTTGGGAGGGTGGGATGTAAAGTATAGTTTTATAATGTAATTGTGTGTTATTTTTAATTTTTTTTAATTTTAGTTGTAGTTTTACTTTTTGGCCACAAGATGGCGGCCATGAGTTTGTTTACATGACGTCACTCTAAGCGTAACACACGCTTAGAGTGACTCATCGGGAAGGGAACGGCCAGAAAAAGCACAGCTTCCGAGAGAAGCTGTCGCTTTTTCAGCGGGGGAGAGGAATCAGTGATCGGGCACCATAGCCCGATACATTGATTCCTTGGCTACCGAATCCGCAGCCGGGAGTGCGCGTGCACGCGCGCGATCGGTCGCGGGAGCGCGTGGTAGCGCACATGGTTCCTGGACGTAGTTTCTACGTCCAGGAACCAAAATAGGTTAAAGAGACACTGAAGCGAAAAAAAAAAAATATGATATAATGAATTGCTTGTGTACTATGAATAATTACTAGAAGATTAGCAGCAAAGAAAATATTCTCATATTTTTATTTTCAGGTATATAGTGTTTTTTCTAACATTGCATCATTCTATAATATGTGCAGATTACACAACTCTTAGCATTCAAAATGATTCTTTCAGAGCAGTCTGTGAATTAATGACCTCTCCTCTGGCAGAGAAAAAGTAAACAGTTCAAGAACAGTTGAGATAATAAAAGTCAGAAAACAGCCCTCTCCACGACTTTGAAAGTTGTAGAGCTTAATGACTTTCTTGCATAGAGATAACAACTGGAGTTTCTTAACTCTTCCTGTACTGGAAACAATTAGACTGATGTACCTGATCTTAATGTTTTATTTGTTAGCTGTACTACACATACAAATCATAATATCATAATTTTTTTTTCGCTTCAGTGTCTCTTTAACCACTTGCCGACCGCCCACAGCCGATGGGCGGCAGCAAAGTGGATCCCTAAAGGACCGCAATACGCCCAAGAGCGTTGCGTCCTTTTCACATGCCGGGGGAGCGATCGTGTCATTGATGACGCGCGCTTCCCCCGGCAACTGGCTCCGCCGACCCGCCGCAACATCCCGCCGGCCATACGGAAGCGCCGGCGGGATGTTAACCCCGCGATCGCCGCTACAAAGTGTATAATACACTTTGTAATGTATACAAAGTGTATTATACAGGCTGCCTCCTGCCCTGGTGGTCCCAGTGTCCGAGGGACCACCAGGGCAGGCTGCAGCCACCCTATGTCGCACCCAAACACACTGATCTCCCCCCCCCTGCCCCCTGATCGCCCACAGCACCCCTCAGACCCCCCCCCCCTGCCCAGCCCCCAGACCACTGTTTGCACCCAATCACCCCCCTAATAACCCATCGATCACTCCCTGTCACTATCTGTCAACGCTATATTTTTTTTTATCCCCCCTGCCCCCTCCTGATCACCCCCCCCACCCCTCAGATTCTCCCCAGACCCCCCCCCCCCCCCTGTGTACTGTATGCATCTATCCCCCCTGATCACCTGTCAATCACCCATCAATCACCCCCTGTCACTGCCACCCAACAATCAGCCCCTAACCTGCCCCTTGCGGGCAATCTGATCACCCACCCACACCAATAGATCGCCCGCAGATCTGACATCAGATCACCTCCCAAGTGCAGTGTTTACATTTGTTCTCTACCCTAAACACCCACTAATTACCCATCAATCACCCATCAATCACCCCCTATCACCACCTGTCACTTTTACCTATCAGATCAGACCCTAATCTGCCCCTTGCGGGCACCCAATCACCCGCCCACACGCTCAGATTGCCCTCTGACCCCCCTTATCAATTCACCAGTGCATTAATTACATCTGTTCTTCCCTGTAATAACCCACTGATCACCTGTCAATCACCTGCCAATCACCTATCACCCATCAATCACCCCCTGTCACTGCCACCCATCAATCAGCCCCTGTCACTGCCACCCATCAATCACCCCCTGTCACTGCCACCCATCAATCAGTCCCTAACCTGCCCCTTGCGGGCAATCTGATCACCCACCCACACCATCCGATCGCCTGCAGACCCGCAGTCAGATCACCTCCCAAGTGCATTGCATCTGTTCTCTCCTCTAAACACCCACTAATTACCCATCAATCACCCCCTGTCACTGCTACCCATCAGATTAGACCCCTATCTGCCCCTAGGGCACCCAATCACCCGCCCACACCCTCAGACCCCAGCCCTGATCACCTCGCCAGTGCATTACTTGCATCTATTCCCCCCACTAATCACACCTTGAGACACCCATCAATCACCTCCTGTCACCAGTCACCTGTCACCCCCTAGCACACCTACCCATCAGATCAGGCCCTAATTTGCCCCGTGTGGGCTCCTGATCACTCGGCCAAACCCTCAGATCCCCCTCAGACCCCCTTCCGATCACCTCCCCAGTGCATTGAGTGCATCTATTTTCCCCTCTAATCACCACCTGAGACACCCATCAATCACCTCCTGTCACCCCCCTAGCACTCCTATCCATCAGATCAGGCCCAATACAACCTGTCATCTAAAAGGCCACCCTGCTTATGACCGGTTCCACAAAATTCGGCCCCTCATAGACCACCTGTCATCAACATTTGCAGATGCTTATACCACTGAACAGTAGTGTTGGGCGAACAGTGTTCGCCACTGTTCGGGTTCTGCAGAACATCACCCTGTTTGGGTGATGTCCGAGTTCGGCCGAACACCTGATGGTGTTCGGCCAAACCGTTTGGCCACATGGCCGAACTAAGAGCGCATGGCCGAACGTTCCCCGAACGTTCGGCTAGCGCTGTGATTGGCCGAACGGGTCACGTGGTTCGGACCCAAACGCGCTCTGATTGGCCGAACTGTCACGTGGTTCGGGTAAATAAATACCCGAACCACGTCATATCTCCGCCATTTGTCTGTGGGTTTAGCTTTGGGTAGGCAGGCAGGGTAGTTCGCGCTCCAGCCACGCTAGCCAGGGTCCCCCCAGTCATTGTGTCGCTGCTGGGAATAGTAGTACACCGCTCGCTCAGCCACACTATATAGCATTCTGTTTACTGCCACTCTGTGTACCTGGCTCAGCCACACTATATAGCATTCTGTTTACTGTTCTGTGTCTGCTGGGAATAGTAGTACACCGCTCGCTCAGCCACACTATATAGCATTCTGTTTACTGCCACTCTGTGTACCTCGCTCAGCCACACTATATAGCATTCTGTTTACTGCCACTCTGTGTCTGCTGGGAATAGTAGTACACTGCTCGCTCAGCGACACTATATAGCATTCTGTTTACTGCCACTCTGTGTACCTCGCTCAGCCACACTATATAGCATTCTATTTACTGCCACTCTGTGTCTGCTGGGAATAGTAGTACACCGCTCGCTCAGCCACACTATATAGCATTGTGTTTACTGCCACTCTGTGTACCTCGCTCAGCCACACTATATAGCATTCTGTTTACTGCCACTCTGTGTCTGCTGGGAATAGTAGTACACCGCTCGCTCAGCCACACTATATAGCATTGTGTTTACTGCCACTCTGTGTACCTCGCTCAGCCACACTATATAGCATTCTGTTTACTGCCACTCTGTGTACCTCGCTCAGCCACACTATATAGCATTGTGTTTACTGCCACTCTGTGTCTTTCTGGGAATAGTAGTACACTGCTCGCTCAGCCACACTATATAGCATTCTGTTTACTGCCACTCTGTGTACCTCACTCAGCCACACTATATAGCATTCTGTTTACTGCCACTCTGTGTCTGCTGGGAATAGTAGTACACCGCTCGCTCAGCCAGACTATATAGCATTGTGTTTACTGCCACTCTGTGTACCTCGCTCAGCCACACTATATAGCATTCTGTTTACTGCCACTCTGTGTACCTCGCTCAGCCACACTATATAGCATTGTGTTTACTGCCACTCTGTGTCTTTCTGGGAATAGTAGTACACTGCTCGCTCAGCCACACTATATAGCATTGTGTTTACTGCCACTCTGTGTACCTCGCTCAGCCACACTATATAGCATTCTGTTTACTTCCACTCTGTGTCTGCTGGGAATAGTAGTACACCGCTCGCTCAGCCACACTATATAGCATTGTGTTTACTGCCACTCTGTGTACCTCGCTCAGCCACACTATATAGCATTCTGTTTACTGCCACTCTGTGTCTGCTGGGAATAGTAGTACACCGCTCGCTCAGCCACACTATATAGCATTCTGTTTACTGCCACTCTGTGTACCTCGCTCAGCCACACTATATAGCATTCTGTTTACTGCCACTCTGTGTCTGCTGGGAATAGTAGTACACTGCTCGCTCAGCCACACTATATAGCATTCTGTTTACTGCCACTCTGTGTCTGCTGGGAATAGTAGTACACCGCTCGCTCAGCCACACTATATAGCATTGTGTTTACTGCCACTCTGTGTACCTCGCTCAGCCACACTATATAGCATTCTGTTTACTGCCACTCTGTGTCTGCTGGGAATAGTAGTACACCGCTCGCTCAGCCACACTATATAGCATTCTGTTTACTGCCACTCTGTGTACCTCGCTCAGCCACACTATATAGCATTCTGTTTACTGCCACTCTGTGTCTGCTGGGAATAGTAGTACACTGCTCGCTCAGCCACACTATATAGCATTCTGTTTACTGCCACTCTGTGTACCTCGCTCAGCCACATTATATAGCATTGTGTTCGCTCAGCCACACTATATAGCATTGTGTTTACTGCCACTCTGTGTACACCGCTCACCCAGCACTATATAGCATTATTGTGTTTACTGCCACTCTGTGTCTGCTGGGAACAGTAGTACACCGCTCACCCGCCACTGTATAGCATTGTGCTCTGTGTCGCTGCTGGGAATAGTGGTACACCGCTCACCCACCACTGTATAGCATTGTGCTCTGTGACTGCATGGTGGCAAAATGCATGCTATCCGCACGCTTCTTGTCCTCATGCAAGGCCTGGGATGTTGTGTCTCAAAAAGCGTGGCCTTCTCCTCCTGCGCCTCCTCCTGTTCCATCACGTGTGCTGCTGCTGCTGCTGCTGCTGGGTTAGCATTTCCGGTCCCTGTTTATTACTCCTCTCATCTTTATTACATTTATGACTGCATGGCGGCAAAAAGCATTGCTATATCCGCACGCTATTTGTCCTCATGCAAGGCCTGGGATGCTGTGTCTCAAAAAGCGTGGCCTTCTCCTCCTGCGCCTCCTCCTGTTCCATCACGTGTTCTGCTGCTTGTGCTGGGTTAGCGTTACCGGTCCCTTTTCCTGGAACCTCTTCTCTGTATTACATTTATGACTGCATGGCGACAAAAAGCATGTTACCTGTGCAAAGAAACATGACATTTTCCACATTTAAAAGACAGTTTTTCCTTTGAAACTTTACAATCAATTTTCTCAAAAACTATAAGCTCTTTTTCAAATATTTTTTTTCCTCTTGTACCCACTCCCAAGGTGCACATACCCTGCAAATTTGGGGTATGTAGCATGTAAGGAAGCTTTACAAAGCACGAAAGTTCGGGTCCCCATTGACTTCCATTATGTTCGGAGTTCGGCGCGAACACCCGAACATCGCGGCGATGTTCGCGAACCCCAACATCTAGGTGTTCCCCCAACACTACTGAACAGTCATTTTGAGACATTTGGTTTCCAGACTACTCACGGTTTTGGGCCCGTAAAATGCCAGGGCGGTATAGGAACCCCACAAGTGACCCCATTTTAGAAAAAAGACACCCCAAGGTATTCTATTAGGTGTATGACGAGTTCATAGAAGATTTTATTTTTTGTCAAAAGTTAGCGGAAACTGATTTTTATTGTTTTTTTTTTTCACAAAGTGTCATTTTTCACTAACTTGTGACAAAAAATAAAATCTTCTATGAACTCGCCATACACCTAACGGAATACCTTGGGGTGTCTTCTTTCTAAAATGGGGTCACTTGTGGGGTTCCTATACTGCCCTGGCATTTTAGGGGCCCTAAACCATGAGGAGTAGTCTAGAAAACAAATGCCTCAAAATGACCTGTGAATAGGACGTTGGGCCCCTTAGCGCACCTAGGCTGCAAAAAAAGTGTCACATGTGGTATCACCGTACTCAGGAGAAGTAGTATAATGTGTTTTGGGGTGTATTTTTACACATACCCATGCTGGGTGGGAGAAATCTCTCTGTAAATGGACAATTGTGTGTAAAAAAATCAAACAATTGTCATGTACAGAGATATTTCTACCACCCAGCATGGGTATGTTTAAAAATACACCACAAAACACATTATACTACTTCTCCTGAGTATGGCGGTACCACATGTGTGGCACTTTTTTACACCCTAAGTGCGCTAAGGGGCCCAAAGTCCAATGAGTACCTTTAGGATTTTACAGGTCATTTTGCGACATTTGGTTTCAAGACTACTCCTCACGGTTTAGGGCCCCTAAAATGCCAGGGCAGTATAGGAACCCCACAAATGACCCCATTCTAGAAAGAAGACACCCAAAGGTATTCCGTTAGGAGTATGGTGAGTTCATAGAAGATTTTATTTTTTGTCACAAGTTAGCAGAATATGACACTTTGTGAAGAAAAACAATTCAAATCAATTTCCGCTAACTTGTGGCAAAAAATAAAATCTTCTATGAACTCACCATACTCCTAACCTAATACCTTGGGGTGTCTTCTTTCTAAAATGGGGTCATTAGTGGGGTTCCTATACTGCCCTGGCATTTTAGGGGCCCTAAACCGTGAGGAGTAGTCTTGAAACAAAAATGACCTGTGAAATCCTAAAGGTACTCATTGGACTTTGGGCCCCTTAGCGCAGTTAGGATGCAAAAAAGTGCCACACATGTGGTATCACCGTACTCAGGAGAAGTAGTATAATGTGTTTGGGGGTATATTGTTACACATACCCATGCTGGGGGGGAGAAATCTCTCTGTAAATGGACAATTGTGTGTAAAAAAAAAATCAAAAAATTGTCATTTACAGAGATATTTCTCCCACCCAGCATGGGTATGTGTAAAAATACACCACAAAACACATTATACTACTTCTCCTGAGTACAGCGGTACCACATGTGTGGCACTTTTTTTCGGAACCGGGAAAAAAGGGCGCATGCCGCTAGTGGACAAAAAGGGCGCCGCCATTCACTCTCATAATAAATAGCGTTTAATGGGCGCCGAGCAGGAAAAAAGGGCGCAGGACATAAATAACGTTTACAACTGGCGCCAGGAGATTTTTAATGATTTATAAGTGTGCTTGTGGTGATTTACGTTTATAAAATGCACCCGTGCCGAATAACGTTTATAAAAATACTAAACATATTTATCTTATTTAACTAATTAAAACATTATTTAAAGTTTTATCCCATACTGTTTGTAAAACATTATTATTCACAAAATAAAGCGATCAGTACGTAACGTAAATTGCAAAATATTTTTTGCATCCACAATTAGTAAAACATTATTATCCACATAATAAAGGGGGGTCTTAGGTTTAGGCACCACCAGGGGGGTCTTAGGTTTAGGCACCAACAGGGGGGACTAGGGGTTAGGGGTAGGTACAGGGAGGGTTACTTAGGCACCAACAGGGGGGGTCTTAGGTTTAGGCACCAACAGGGGGGGTCTTAGGTTTAGGCACCAACAGGGGGGTCTTAGGTTTAGGCACCAACAGGGGGGTCTTAGGTTTAGGCACCAACAGGGGGGTCTTAGGTTTAGGCACCAACAGGGGGGTCTTAGGTTTAGGCACCAACAGGGGGGTCTTAGGTTTAGGCACCAACAGGGGGGTCTTAGGTTTAGGCACCAACAGGGGGGTCTTAGGTTTAGGCACCAACAGGGGGGTCTAGGGGTTAGGGATAGGTACAGGGAGGGTTCTGTGTAAGAGTAGGCTTAGGTAAAGTTTTGATAAAATTTTAGTAATAATTACTAATGTTTTACAACACTTATTACGAACGTAGTTATATTTATATCATTGTTATAAAGAATATTTTCAGATTTTATTATAAGAACAAATCGTAAATGAAGGTTATTCACAATAATATAGAATTATAACAATTAAACATATATTATTGTTTTTTTCATAAACGTAATTATAAGTTTAACTTTAGAAACAGGGAAGAATAACGTTTTCACAATTTCCGACTTCATAAACATTATTTAATGATTTATAATTTTGTTAAACCTTATTTGTAAACGAAATATAGCACACTATTTTTATAAACCCTATTAATGATTAATTATTATTTAGAGTTTACACCCCGCGCCCTTTTTGTCCGGGCGCCCTTTTTGTACGTACGCCTTTTTTTCACCCTAAGTGCGCTAAGGGGCCCAAAGTCCAATGAGTACCTTTAGGATTTCAAGGGTCATTTTGAGACATTTGTTTTTAAGACTACTCCTCACAGTTTAGGGCCCCTAAAATGCCAGGGCAGTATAGGAACCCCACAAATGACCCCATTTTAGAAATAAGACACCCCAAGGTATTCCATTAGGAGTATGGTAAGTTCATAGAAGATTTTATTTTTTGTCACAAGTTAGCGGAAAATGACACTTTGTGAAAAAAATCACTTAAAATCAAATTCCGCTAACTTGTGACAAAAAATAAAATCTTCTATGAACTCACCATACTCCTAACGGAATACCTTGGGGTGTCTTCTTTCTAAAATGGGGTCATTTGTGGGGTTCCTATACTGCCCTGGCATTTTAGGGGCCCTAAACTGTGAGGAGTAGTCTTAAAAACAAATGTCTCAAAATGACCTGTGAAATCCTAAAGGTACTCATTGGACTTTGGGCCCCTTAGCGCAGTTAGGGTGCAAAAAAGTGCCACACATGTGGTATCGCCGTACTCAGGAGAAGTAGTATAATGTGTTTTGGGGTGTATTTTTACACATACCCATGCTGAGTGGAAGAAATATCTCTGTAAATGGACAATTGTGTGTAAAAAAAAATAAAAAAAATTGTCATTTACAGAGATATTTCTCCCACCCAGCATGGGTATGTGTAAAAATACACCCCAAAACACATTACACTACTTCTCCTGAGTACGTCAATACCACATGTGTGGCACTTTTTTGCAGCCTAACTGCGCTAAGGGGCCCAAAGTCCAATGAGCACCTTTAGGCTTTACAGGGGTGCTTACAATTTAGCACCCCCCAAAATGCCAGGACAGTAAACACACCCCACAAATGACCCCATTTTGGAAAGTAGACCCTTCAAGGTATTCAGAGAGGAGCATAGTGAGTCCGTGGCAGATTTCTTTTTTTTTGTCGCAAAGTGTCATTTTCAGCTAACTTGTGACAAAATATAAAATCTTCTATGAACTCATCATGCCTCTCAGTGAATACTTTGGGATGTCTTCTTTCCAAAATGGGGTCATTTGTGGGGTATTTATACTATGTTTTTTTTTTAATCAAAGACATGTAGCAGAATAACTTTCGCGCTCAAATGAATAGGAAATTTTACTTTATTTGAAAAATGTCAGCACAGAAAGTTAAAAAAGTCATTTTTTTGACAAAATTCATGTCTTTTTTGATGAATATAATAAAAAGTAAAACTCGCAGCAGCAATCAAATAGCACCAAAAGAAAGCTGTATTAGTGAGAAGAAAAGGAGGTAAAATTCTTTTAGGTGGTAGGTTGTATGACCGAGCAATAAACCGTGAAAGCTGCAGTGGTCTGAATGGAGAAAAAGGCTCTGGTCCTTAAGGGGTAGAAAGACTGTGGTCCTCAAGTGGTTAAGGACCAGAGGCTGCTGGTACACTGAAATGCTGCATACCGGCGAATCGCCGCAAAAATCTGCCTCTCTTGCCGGTCACCCTGCTCTGTCCCCGCCGCAGGCTGCTCTCTCTGCCGTCTCTATGACAGCAGAGCGCTGTGCGCCGGTCAGGAGCCACTTTCATTGGCTCCTGACCCTGTCACTCAATGTAAGCCAATGGGAACGGCTTTCAGTAATGACAGAGCCAGGAGCCAATGAAAACAGCTCCTGCCCGGCTCACAGTGCTCTGCCGTCATAGAGACGGCAGGGTGAGCAAATTGCGGCGGAGAGAGAGCGGCGGGAATGGCGGGGACGGGCGGTGAATGGAATGTAGAGCTTACGTCCAGTCAGAACCGCAGCGCCCCCTCCCCGACGTAGATTTGTACTGCGTCGGTCCGGAAGAAGTTAATAATAAACAATGGACCCAGCCGTGCCAGCCTCTGCCACCATCTCTTCTACTGAAACATACGGCTTGAAGTGGACCAGAACTCCCCCTCTGCTCTAAAAGATAAGCAACAGCATAATAACCTTTAAAGAAAAACATTTCTTTTGTTACAGCCGATACCGATCCTGCAATAAATCTGCAGTGTGTCTACTTCCTGCTTTTGTGGAAGCAGACATAGGTTTAATATACTGTATTTACAAATCAGCTGCTCTGCCGAGGCAGCCAGCTGACACAGCTGAGCGCTCAAGATACACTTGTGATTAGTCGCAGATGAGGGGGAATTAGACAGGCTAAACTCTCTAAATACATACAGGGTGCATTTCTCTCTCTTTCCTTCTGTCCTGTGCAGGAGTTCAGGTCCACCTTAATAGAACTACCCAATTCTTCTAACATTTGGGCACACAAATGCTTCCTAATACTTAAGGATAAGGAGACCATATTACCACCTAAAGGTGACCATTAACGATACAATCCTACGGCCAATCTATAATTTCTGATTGTAAAGGTAATCATAAACAATAGGTGGTGCCCATTAATGTCCGAATTCCTGTTAACTTGAATTGGGTAACGGGAATTTGGCTTGTTAAAGGGGGGGGGGAAGTGTTCCAGAGACTGGGGGCAGTTCTAGAGAAGTCCTGCAGTCGTGTGTGGGAGTTCGAGATATGCGGGGCGGCGAGGTGAAGGTCCTTGGAGGAGTGGAGAAGGCAGCCATCGAGGTGTGACCCCAGATGCTGATGGTCTCTCTTTCAGCAGTCCAATATATTGAATTATGCTTGTGTATCTCATTGTTGTGCTGCTGTAGTCCCTGCAGCATTGCACCTCACACTAGTCCCTCTGCCTCCATCTCAATAGAACAGAACAGGCTGCTTCCCAGCAAGCAGAACACAATATTTGTGCGTTAATCATTCTTTTGAGCAGGAATCATTGCAAGTAGGTGGGCAGCTTGGTATTGCTTCCATTAGAATGTCACCATCCTTCTGCATTGATTTTGCTGTTCAATTCTTTGCAGGTTCAAGCACTGTAATCAAATCTGCTGGTAATCTATTGCCTTTAAATATGTTATCGATCAACTTTCATCGATTTTGACTAAAATTGATCAAAAGTATTGATTGAGTAGGATGTAAAATACACTTCTGTGGATCACACTCGGAGCAGGAGTGGCAGTCGATTGATATGGTTCCCACTGAAAATCGATGTGTTGTGTGGTGAAGTAATCGATCACAATTAGACCAAATTCTTACCGGAGGGTGATTGAGTGGATAGATTTACACCAACCTCCATAGTTAGCAGTGCAGGGAGGGTAGGGGTTGGAAAATTTTACAGCAGATTTTTAGAATTTTTTTTTTACCCAGGCAGGGCAGACAGTAGTCATCCCTGACTCTGGGTTCAGAACTTGCACTTCAACTCCTTTTTCTTTAAGTGAGTTAGATACTTACCTATGAAGAGGGCAGGTTCTGGATCCCATAGAGCCTTTATGGTTCCCTCTCCATGCGCTAGGTCCACTGCTGTCTCCCGTTGAAGTTATTCACCAGCTGGTGGAATAAACCTTCAGGAACACTCGTGAAGGCTTTGGAAATACTTGTGCTACCCAGTACTTCCGAAGATGCGTGGATCTGTACTGTGTGCACAAGAGTCCGGGCTCAAGCATGCACAGTACGGATGCAACCATCTTCAGAAGTACTCAGGGACGCGAGTACTTATGAAGCCTTCACAAGGAGTACTGAAGAAGATACAGTCGGGCATGAATTTTGAATGGGGAATGGCACTGGAACAACAGGACAGAGAGAGGACCAGGAAGGTTCTATAGGTTCCAGAGCTGCCCTCTTCTTAGGTAAGCAAGCATTATTTTCAGCATTCTCTGTGGGACTGAACCAGACGGGTAAGTCATGTCTCCCCATGTGCATTTATGACTCCATTGCCAGTTCACTTGCTGTTATTCCTTGGACCACCTTTGGTAGGTACTAACCATGTCATACTGTGAATGCTCCTGAAGACTTTCCATTTTTTGTTAGATATTCTGAGCCAGTTGTCAAGCCATTACAGTTTGGCTCTTGTCAATGCCGTTACGCCTGCCCATTTTTCCTTCTTACCACACCATGTAGAAGAAGTAACTGTTCACTTGCTGCCTAATATATTTTAGCCCTTGTAGGTGCCATTGTATCAAGATAGTCAATGCTATTCAAGTCACCTGTTAGTCCTTTCACACTGGGGCGGTGCGGTGCGTCAAATTGACGCACTGCTACCACTCTCCAATGCAAACCTATGGGGAAAACACATTACCTGCGTCACGGTGCGGTCTGCCAGAAGTTTTCAATCTGACGCGGCTCCAAAACTACGTTACCACGCGACTTTTACGGCGATCTGTGTTGGCCTGAAAGTCATGTTAGTCTATGGTGACGCAGGGATTTTGAAACCCTTTCCAACATAACGTTGCGGCGCGGAAGTACATTTTTTACAATACACTTCCGAGCACATGATTGCTTGGCCGTCAGAAAGTGAGCGTTAGTTCCTGCTTGGCCAGATGAGGAATACCGCGTAGTAACACTGCCAGTTTGCAGTGTGAAACCAGCCTAAAGGTGTACATGTAATTAACGAGCCGGCAAATTTGGGCACAGGGTGAAGCCAAATAAAGGCTCACTGCTCCTGCAAAAGTCCCCGCAGCATTACTATCCCCCTCCAGACCGTCGGCGACTGTGATGTAAGATGTAATTCGGCTGGCAGCTATTGCTCTATGCTATTTGTATCGTTATTTGGGCCATCTGTTTAAGGCGCCTAAATTAGTGCCTGAGCACCGAAATAGCTGTAATGCATATGTACAGTATATACTTGTCACTGGTGAATTGGGCACAGAGTGAGCCGAATGACAGCTGTCCCTGCTGGCGCAAAACTCCACAGCAGTGTTAAATATTATTCCCCCTCTGAGTTTTCGCAACTCGGGGTAGATGTAATTTGAGGCCCGGCAACGCACAGTATTACATTACTGCTATGAGGCTCCTAGTTTCGGTGCCCTGAAACAACCTGCTTCGGCTTTCCGTTACCACCTATGGCAGCGGCTGCTGCGCCCAAATTTCCTACGCAGTTTTTGCCTGACTCGTCTTAAAGGGCATCTAAGGGGAGAAGGACACAGAGACTGACATATTATTTCCTTTTAAACAATGCTAATTGCCTTGCTGGCCTGCTGATCCTTTGCCTTTAATACTGTAATTTTAGCTAAAGACCCTGAAAAAGCATACAGATTAGATTTTTCTGACTGAAGTCTGACAAGATTAGCTGCATGCTCATGTTTCAGTTGTGTGGTTCAGACACAACTGACCAGAAAGATCAGCATGTTCCTTTCATTTCAGGGGCTTGATTCACTAAACCGTAATAACGCATTTTACGTGCGTTATAACGCACGTAGCCATTTTCACGCACAATCACGAATTTTTGCACGCAATCGCAAATTTTCACACGAAAATTTGCAATTGGGCACGAAAATTGTTACACGTGTTATAACGTGTGCAAAACGCTAGCACAGCCTTGATATCAGTTATCACAGTTTAGTGAATCAAGTCCAAGGTATGTTTTAAAGTTGTGGCAGACACGTCACAAACAGCCAGTGTATCTTGCACACAGCACACACACAGCAACATACTGCTGTGTGTAGAATGACTGGCTGTGATGCCCCACCCCCTCTCCCAGCAGAGCGGACTCTAGTTAAATGTGTATCTCACAGACTACTGCCTGTCCCTGGAACAGCTGTTCTGCTCACCCCCCAGCAGACAGGAGAAGAGGAGGAACACCTGCAGCAATGGAAGATCAGCATCTCACTGCTGCAGGAGAGATTGAAAACCGGCACAGCTGTGAAGCTGACAGTGATGAGCACAGGCGTCTCACCCACCAGGCAGCTATAAATTCTTGCCTAGAGCGGCAGGAGGAAGCAGGAGCGCTGCTGCACTGAGTAGTGAGAGAAGAAATGCCTCTCAGGTATCAGTTTACACTACAGCAGCAGCTAACAGCAGCGCCTGACTGGACTCATAACTGATTCACTGACTGATTCATTCAGTTCCTTCAGCTCAGTGATTCAAAGAACCACAGTAATGAGTCAGTGAGAGAAGGCTCCGAGTACAGCATCAGCTCCTGAGTCCTGACACTTCACTCTTAAAGAGGAACTCCAGTGAAAATAATGTAGTAAAAAAAGTGCTTCATTTTTTACCATAATTATGTATAAATGATTTAGTCAGTGTTTGCTCATTGTCAAATCTTTCCTCTCTCAGATTCACATTCTGACATGTGTTACATGGTGACATTTTTACTGTGGGCAGGTTATGTAGCTGCTCCTAGCTGTTTTGGCTGTTAGAGACAGCTGTAAACAGCTAATTCCTGTCTGTGAACCTTGTTACATTGTGGCAGTTTGCCCAGAGTACCGCGGTACTCAGAGCTTCTTGTGGGAGGGGTTTCAGCACAAAATCAGTCATACAGCGCGCCCTGATGGTCTGTTTGTGAAAATCATTATATTTCTCATGTAAAATGGGGTATCAGCTACTGATTTGGATACATTTCAATTCTTGGTTGGAGTTTCTCTTTAACTGATTCATTCAATTCCTCTCTCTCTGCTACTGGTAACTGCGTGGATGACTGAGTGCAGGGACGGGCCGAGGCAGAGGCGAGAGAGGCTCCAGCCTCAGGGTGCAGTGTAGAAGGGGGTCACTGGCGCATGGAGGGGGGTGTTCCGGGTGTCTGGAACACCGAGACCGGAAGTGGGGTGTGTGCGGCGAGGGTCTCATGAGCAGGCCTTATGCTGCGGGGGGCCTCGCTTGCTGCTGGCGGGTGGCGGCGGGCGTACGGGCCTCACGCTGCGGGAAGAGAGAAGACTTCCACTTACAGTGCCTGGATCCTGTGCAGCCTCTATGTACTTCCTGTCCCGGCCGGCGTCTGTCGCTATGGTAACAGCGCCCCCTGTGATGACGTACCGCATGTCATCACAGGGGGAGCTCTTACCGATGCGATGCGTGCCGGGAGAGGCTGAAGATAGAAGGTGCGTGCAGGATCAAGGCAGGTAAGTGGAAACTCCTCTCTCCCTGCAGCTCTCCCTGCCCCCCCCCTCCCCCCGCCTAACTAACTTATACTGGAGCATATACCTATCTAATCTATACTGGGGGACATATACCTATTTAACTTATACTGGGGGACATATACCTATCTAACTTATACTGGGGGACATATACCTTATCTAATCTATACTGGGGGACATATACCTATCTAATCTATACTGGGGGACATATACCTATCTAACTTATACTGGGGGACATATACCTATCTAATCTATACTGGGGACATATACCTATCTAACCTATATTGGGGGACATATACCTATCTAACTTATACTGCGGGACATATACCTATCTAACCTATACTGGGGGACATATACCTATCTAACCTATACTGGGGGACATATACCTATCTAACCTATACTGGGGACATATACCTATCTAACCTATACTGGGGCACCTACCTATCTAATCTATACTGGAGGCATAGACCTATCTAATCTATACTGGAGGCATATACCTATCTAAGCTATACTGGGGGACATATACCTATCTAACCTATACTGGGGGACATATATCTATCTAATCTATACTGGAGGCATATACCTATCTAACCTATACTGGAGGCAACTATATGGGCTACCTATACTGGGGGGGGGGGACTTATAGCTGGCTACCTATACTGCAGGCACCTATACATGTCTCCACGTTGGGGGCGCATTTTACGCCCCCCCCCCCCCCCCACTCTGGGTGCAATTTAGCCTAGAAACTGCTAGTATTTGGCTCCACCCACACCATGTTTTGGCCATGCCCACACGTCGCTTTCAGGAATCCCCCCCTTGGAAATCCTGGATTTGCCCCTGGGGGGCGCAGAACTCACTCAGCTATCATTCCCCTATTGTGTTTGAAGCAGAGAGAAATAAGAAAAGGGGATACATGGTAGTGACTACAAGCCACCAGACTAGAGATTAAGGTGTTGGGGGGGTGGGGGGTTGGGGGCCTGGGGTGCCTCTTAGTCTAATAACAATCAGTGTGTGACAGATGGGGGGGGGCGAAATTTGGCATCTCAGCCTTGGGTGCTGGAGGACCTTGTCCCGGTACTGACTGAGTGTAGCAGCCAGGCATGGACTGCCCCCCAGGCCGCCTTTTATTCAGTGATTTGGGGCTAGTCTGGTGTTTGGTGTGTTCGGGTTTGTTGTTGTAAGGCAAAGTAAAATACTAGGCTAGCTGATAAAAGTGCAATTAGAGGGCAGGCATGCTGGTAAATATACACAGCATGATGCAGAGCTCGTCTGGAGGGTCTGTGGGAAAAAAATCTGTCTGGTCTCTCCCCATTGTTATAATGACTGCATGTGTGGATAAGGTGTTAAACAGGTTGAAAAGTTTTGACAGACCCTAGACTCCAGGAGGGCTGCTTTCTGACTGGTGTGAGAGACTGTCAGGGACAGCAGTCCTATTACCGGCAACTAGTCTCTGTGTAATGTGGGACTGCAATACAGATACACTCTCTGCTCCATCTCCTGCTATTCTCAGTCTCACTCCACTCCTCCTCTGCTTGGGCTAGTGCACAACAAAATCGCAATAGCAATCGCTAGCAATTTGCAAATGCGACTTGATAATTTGGGCTGAGGCTGCCATGATAACGGGCCTCAAGTCTATGTTTCACCCAGGCCAAAAGGTCCCAGTCCTCCCCTGGTAGCAGCATAGTGTGTGTGTATAGTGTATGTCTTTTGTGTGCTGTGTGTGTATAGTGTGCGTGTGTACTGTGTGTACTGTGTATAGTGTGTGTGTTGTGTGTATTTTCTGGTGAACCCATGCCGCAATAAGTGTATTTTCTGATTTTCTGGTGACTGTATTATGATTTTCGGGGGTCTTGGGGTGAGGTTCACCACGGGGGTGGGGGGTATGGGGCTGGGGGGCAATCACGGGGGGGGGGGGGGAGGCGGGCACCACAGGATTTCTCGCCTGGAGTGACAAAATGGCTAGAGACACCCCTGGTGATGAGGGCCTGTTTTCACTAGGGCAATTAGCTGGCGATGCCCTCTAATCGCCGAAGCGCCAGCTTTTTTTTTTTGTTTTTGTTTTTTTTTACAAATCAGTTTTTACTGTTTTGTAACATCAAAAACGTGAACAGAGTTAAAAAAAAGTACAGTGATCCAACAGGGATCTGAATATTACAGGTATCCACAGCTTGTCCAAGTATGCATTAAAAATAATTATACCTATGTAACATGAGTATGCATTATGAAATTACATACAGGCAACTGCATTATCTATAAAATCATACAAGGAAGTTGCAGTTGCAGGTAGAGCTGTATTATGCTGGGCATACACAGTTAGATAGTTCTTAGATAGGTTACATAGTTCTAGCTGATGGCTCGATTGATAAGATCCAACCTGTCCGATCACCGCGGCAAATCGATACCGCGATCGATCCCCGCGGGCGGACAATAGAAAAAAACAAAGCGCTGATAAGAAGCACCCGCGGGGACAAGCGGGAATCGATCCGCGCGGACGAGTGGTGACACGACGGCATTGAGCCGCTGGCTCAATACTGGCACATAAACGAAGAGTGTATGCCCAGCATTGCAGTGCAATATTTAGCTGTGTAAAGTAATTATGTAACCAGTAGCCAATCAAGCAGAGTATACCTCAGATCTCATTGTACATTGGCGGCTGCAAAGCGGCATGCCCAGGACCACGTAACGCCAATTGGCGTCGGGTCCTGGGACTCTTCCGGGCCGGGGATCGCGCGCTGTGATGCGCGCGCATCTGCCGGCAATAGGCTCCGCCCAACCTCGACGTCAACCCGCCGGCCGTTCGGAAGCGCCCGCCGGGTTGTTAACCCTTCGATCGCCGCGTTAGAAGCGTATAATACACTTTGTAATGTATACAAAGCGTACTATACAGGTTGCCTCCTGCCCTGGTGGTCCCAGTGATCGAGGGACCACCAGGGCAGGCTGCAGCCCTCCCTGTCTGCACCCAAGCACACTGATCTGCCCCCCTCCTGCCCCCTGATCGCCCACAGCACCCTTCAGACACCCCCCTGCCCAGACCCCTGTTTGCACCCAATCACCCCCCTAATCACCCATCAATCACTCTCTGTGACTATCTGTCACAGATGCTATTTTTGAGATTAGGTCCTAAACTGCCCCCTGGGGCTCCTGATCACCCCCCCCCACACCCTCAGATCCTCCCCAGACCCCCCCCCCCCCCCCCCCACCGTGTACTGTATACCTCTATCCTCCCCTATAATCATCCACTGATCACCTGTCAATCACCCATCAATCACCACCTGTCACTGCTACCCATCAGATCAGACCCTAACCTGCCCCTTGCGGGCATCTGATCACCCACCCACACCCTCAGATCGCCTGCAGATCCCCTCCCAAGTGCATTGTTTACATCTGTTCTCTCCTCTAATCACCCACCAATCACTCCCTGTCACTATCTGTCAGCGCTATGTTTTAAATTAGTCCCTAAACTGCCCCCTGGGGGCTCCTGATCACCCCCCACACCCTCAGATCCTCCCCAGACCCCCCCTGTAATCACCTGTCAATCACAAATCAATCACCCCCTGTCACTGCCACCCATCAGCTCAGACCCTAACCTGCCCCTTGTGGATACCTGATCACCCGCTTACACCGTCATATTGCCCGCAGACCCACCCTCAGATCACCTCCGAAAGTGCATTGTTTACATCTGCTCTCCCCTCTAATCACCCAGTGATCACCCATCAATCACCCATCAAACACCCCGTCACCACCTGTCACTGCTACCCATCAGATCAGACCCTAATCTGCCCCTTACGGGCACCCAATCACCCGCCACACCCTCAAATAGCCCCCCAGACCCGCTCTGATCAACTCGCCAGTGCATTGCTTGCATATGTTTTCCCTTGTAATCACCTACTTTTCACCTATCAATCACCCTGTCACCCCCTGTCACCACCTGTCACTGCTACCCATCAGATCAGACCCTAATATGCCCCTTGCGGGCAACCAATCACTCGCCCACACCCTCAGATAGCCCCCCAGACCCGCTCTGATCAACTCACTAGTGCATTACTTGCATATATTCTCCCTTGTAATCACCTACTTTTCATCTATCAATCACCCCGTCACCACGTGTCACTGCTACCCATCAGATCAGACCCTCATCTGCCCCTTGCGGGCACCCAATCACCCCCCCACACCCTCAGATAGCCCCGCAGACCGGCTCTGATCAACTCACCAGTGCATTGCTTGCATATATTCTCCCTTGTAATAACCTACTGATCACCTATCAATCATCCTGTCACCCCCTGTCACCACCTGTCACTGCTACCCATCAGATTAGACCCTAATATGCCCCTTGCGGGCACCCAATCACCCGCCCACACCCTCAGATAGCCCCCCAGACCCTCTCTGATCAACTCGCCGGTGCATTGCTTGCATATATTCTCCCCTGTATTCACCTACTGATCACCTATCAATCACCCCCTCACCCCCTGTCACCACCTGTCACTGCTACCCATCAGATCAGACCCTAATCTTCCCCTTGCGGGCACCCAATCACCCGCCCACACCCTCAGATAGCCCCACAAACACCCTCTGATCAACTTGCCAGTGCATTGCTTGCATATATTCACCCTGTAATCACCTACTGATCACCTATCAATCAATCCGTCACCCCCTGTCACCACCTGTCACTGCTACCCATCAGATCAGACCCTAATCTGCCCCTTGGGGGCACCCAATCACACGCCCACACCCTCAGATAGCCCCCTAGACCGCTCTGATAATCTCCCCAGTGCATTATTTACATCTGTTATCCCCTCTAATCACCCACTGATCACCCATCAATCACCCCCTGTCACCATCTGTCACTGCTACTCATCATACCCATCAGATCAGACCCTCATCTGCCCCTTGCGGGCACCCAATGACCGGCCCACACCCTCAAATCGCCCTCAGATACCCCCGATCACCTCCCCAGTGCATTGCTTGCATCTATTCCCCCCTCTATTCACACCCTAAGACACCCATCAATCACCTCCTGTCACCCCCTAGCACACCTACCCATCAAATCAGGCCCTAATTTGCCCCCCTGCGGGCGTCTGATCACCCGGCCAAGCCCTCACCCGCCCCACCGCAGTTAAAGAATTTTTTTTTCTGATCACTGTTGGTACGACTTAATTGTGGCTGAGACCAACCGTTATGCCACACAATACGCAACCGCCAATCCAAGAAGCTACTATGCCCAGCCTTTTCAGTGGAAGCCACTCCAAGTTTCAATCACCCATCAATCACCCTCTGTCACCACCTGTCACTGCTACCCATCAGATCAGACCCTAACCTGCCCCTTGCGGGCATCTGATCACCCACCCACACCCTCAGATCGCCCGCAGACCCGCCGTCAGATCACCTCCCAAGTGCATTGTTTACATCTGTTCTCTCCTCTAATCACCCATCAATCACTCCCTGTCACTATCAGTTAGCGCTATTTTTTAGATTAGTCCCTAAACTGCCCCCTGGGGGCTCCTGATCACCCCCCACACCCTCAGATCGTCCCCAGACCCCCCCCCCCCATGTACTGTATACATCTATTCTCCCCTGTAATCACCTGTCAATCACAAATCAATTACCCCCTGTCACTGCTACCCATCAGCTCATACCCTAACCTGCCCCTTGTGGGCACCTGATCGCCCGCCTACACCCTCAGATTGCCCGCAGACCCACCCTCAGATCACCTCCGAAAGTGCATTGTTTACATCTGCTCTCCCCTCTAATCACCCAGTGATCACCCATCAATCACCCATCAAACACCCCGTCACCACCTAACACTGCTACCCATCAGATCAGACCCTAATCTGCCCCTTGCGGGTACCCAATCACCCGCCACGCCCTCAAATAGCCCCCCAGACCCACTCTGATCAACTCACCAGTGCATTGCTTGCATATATTCTCCCTTGTAATCACCTACTGATCACCTATCAATCACCCCGTCACCCCCTGTCACCACCTGTCACTGCTACCCATCATATCAGACCCTAATCTGCCCCTTATGGGCAACCAATCACCCACCCACACCCTCATATAGCCACCCAGACCCGCTCTGATCAACTCGCCAGTGCATTGCTTGCATATATTCTCCCTTGTAATCACCTACTTTTCACCTATCAATCACCCTGTCACCCCCTGTCAACACCTGTCACTGCTACCCATCAGATCAGACCCTAATCTGCCCCTTGCGGGCACCCAATCACCTGCCCACACCCTCAGATAGCCCCCCAGACCCCCTCTGATCAACTCGCCAGTGCATTGCTTGCATATATTCTCCCCTGTAATCACCTACTGATTACCTATCAATCACTCTGTCACCACCTGTCACTGCTACCCATCAGATCAGACCCTAATCTGCCCTTTGCGGGCACCCAATCACCCGCCCACACCCTCAGATAGCCCCCCAGACACCTCTGATCACCTCCCCAGTGCATTATTTACATCTGTTCTCCCCTCTAATCACCCACTGATCACCCATCAATCACCCCCTGTCACCACCTGTCACTGCTACCCATCAGATCAGACCCTCATCTGCCCCTTGCAGGCAACCAATGACCGGCCCACACCCTCAGATTGCCCTCAGGGTCTGATCTTCTATGAACTCACCATACACCTAATGGAATACCTTGGGGTGTCTTCTTTCTAAAATGGGGTCACTTGTGGGGTTTCTATACTGCCCTGGCATTTTAGGGGTCCTAAACCACGGGGCAGCGGGACCACTAAAACTATGAATTTTAGAAAACCAAAGTTCAATCAAATTAGGCGGGTACTAAGTTTGGTGAACTGGGATAATGTACTACAAGGGGAAGACACTGAAGGGAAATGGCAAGCTTTTAAACTTATACTCAATCAATATTGTAGTATGTATATCCCATATGGAAACAAAATATCTAGGAATAAAAAAAGGCCTCTATGGATGAATAGAAAGGTTAAAGATAAAATGAAGAGGAAAAAGAATGCCTATAAGGTCTTAAAACAGGAGGGGACCGAGGCTGCACTAAGCAATTATAAGGAGTGCAATAAAAATTGTTAAAAAGAAATTAGGCAGGCAAAGATTGAAGCTGAAAAACAAATCGCTAAGGATATCAAATCTAACCCAAAAAGTTTTACAAGTACATTAACTCTAAAAAAAGAAAGGTTGACTGTATAGGACTCCTAAAGGATGAGGGTGGGAACTCAATGATGGATGACCAAGGTAAGGCAGAGTTATTAAATGCTTTCTTTGCTTCTGTCTTCACAAAAGAAACAGCACTGTTGCAAACTACAGAGGCGGAAGAGTCTCAATCTTCTAACTGTAATATTAAATACTTAACGCAGGAAGAAGTGAAGGCAAGACTAAATAAATTAAAAATAGACAAGGCACCTGGCCCGGATGGCATGCATCCTCGGGTCCTAAGGGAATTAAGTTCAGTTATAGATAAACCCCTTTATCATATCTTTTGTGACTCTCTTGCAACTGGCAGAGTCCCAGTGGATTGGCGTGCAGCCCACATTTTCCCTTTATTTAAGAAGGGCAAAAAATCAGATCCAGGAAATTATAGACCTGTAAGCTTAACATCAGTTGTATGCAAACTATTTGAGGGGTTACTAAGAGATACTATACATGACTTCATAGTAGAAAATAATCTTATTTCTCAGCATCAACATGGGTTTACTAAAGACAGGTCCTGTTTGACTAACATGCTCAGCTTTTATGAGGTAGTGAATGCTAATATGGATATTGGGAATGCTGTAGATGTGATATACTTGGACTTTGCAAAGGCCTTCGACACTGTTCCCCACAAAAGTCTGGTGCAAAAGTTGAGGATGCAAGGACTGGGGAAGAGTCTGTGTTCATGGATAGGGAATTGGCTAATGGACAGAAAACAAAGAGTTGTGGTGAATGGATCGTACTCAAAATGGGAGACTGTTAGCAGTGGGGTCCCACAGGGGTCTGTTCTGGGTCCAGTGCTCTTCAATTTATTTATTAATGACCTAGTAGATGCAGTAGTGAGCAATGTTGCTATTTTTGCAGATAATACAAAATTGTGCAGAATCATCAACTCTCAGGAAGATAGTGTCATATTGCAACAGGATCTGGATAGGATGGCTATATGGGCACATACATGGCAGATGAAATTCAATGTTGACAAATGTAAAGTCATGCACTTTGAACGTACTAATGGTCCAGCACCATACAAAATAAATGGGATACAGTTGGGGACATCAAACTTGGAGAAGGACTTAGGAGTACTCATTGACAACAAGTTAAATAATCGTACTCAATGCCAAGCAGCTGTAGCTAAAGCTAACAAAATTTTGGGATGCATTAAAAGGGAAATAAAAACTCGAGATGCTAGTATAATATTGCCCCTGTTTAACTCTCTAGTAAGGCCACATCTGGAATATGGAATTCAGTTCTGGGCACCACATTACAAAAAAGATATTGCAGTTTTAGAGCAGGTGCAGAGACGAGCAACAAAATTGATACGTGGGATGGAAGGTCTCACTTATCAAGAAAGGTTAGATAAACTGGGTTTATTTAGTCTAGAGAAAAGACGCCTTAGAGGGGATCTAATTAACATGTATACAGGGGCGCCTCTAGCCATCTTGTCACTCCAGGCGAGAAAACCTGTGGTGCCCCCCACCCCCCTTCCCGTGGCACCCCGACATGCTCCCCACCGCCCCTGTGGTGCCTCCTCATGAAAATAAATGTGATGCAGCTGCCTGCCCTGTTCTGCCTGCCAAAGACTCCACAGGCTGAAGGTGAGCTGCGGGCTGCGGCTGGTGAACTGGTGCTGCGTCTATCAGACGGCACAAGCCAGTTTACCGGCTGGGGGGTGGCCCAGCCCCCCGCACATCGCTCCAAGTGACCACCTGTATGGCCTTGTGGATCAGGTGCCCCTGATTCCAGCATACTTTTTCACAAACATTATGAGATATGTTACCGCCTGTTAGGATAGTACTGGAGTGGGTACATCATGACATTAAAGGTTTGACATAGTCAGATGGTATAATAGTTTAGCAATTCATAACCCATTCTGGAAATAAGCACAGTGTGTTTGTAGTGTAAGTGAGACAAGATAAGAGAAGTAGAATGGAGGGAGGAAGGGTGGTAGAGGGTCAGAATTGATGACATGCATGAGCAGATAGATATGAGCAGAATAGAGGCATACTGGGTAGCACTATTTAGTGGCGGACACAGCCAGCAGTGGGCCCCTGTGCAAAATTGCAATTGTGGGCCCTTGTGACCTGCAGCGCGCAAAGCGCGCTGTGGCAAAAAATGGGTGTGGACAGAACCTGCAGCGTGTAGCGCCGCAGCAAAAAATGGGCATGGCAATGACCGGATGAGGGCGGAGCTAACTGTAATTTAAAGTGAACCCGGGGTGAGAGTGATATGGAGGCTGCCATATTTATTTCCTTTTAAACAATACTAGTTGCCTGGCGGTCCTGCTGATCTATTTGGCTGCAGTAATAAACTGAATTACACCAGCAACAAGCATGCAGCTAATCTTCTCAGTTCTGACAATATTGTCAGAAACCCCTGACCTGCTGCATGCTTGTACAGGGTCTATGGTTGAAAGAATAAGAGGCAGAGGACCAGCACGGCAGCCAGGCAACTGGTATTACTTAAAAGGAGAGAAATATGGCAGCCTCAATATTATTTTCACCTCAGGTTCCCTTGAAAAATGCAACGCAAAGACAGTGGGCCCAAGTTTTGGTGACCCTTTCCCCAGTAAATTCACATAATTGTGCAGGTTTTCTCAAGAAAATACACATAATGTCGGCAGATATGCCCAGAAAATACATTCAATCATGTCGGCAGATATGCCCAGAAAATACGTGCAATCATGTCGGCAGATATGCCCAGAAAATACGTGCAATCATGTCGGCAGATATGCCCAGAAAATTCATGCAATCATATCGGCAGATTTGCCCAGAAAATACGTGCAATCATGTCGGCAGATATGCCCAGAAAATTCATGCAATCATATCAGCAGATTTGCCCAGAAAATACATGCAATCATGTAGCAGATTTGCCCAGAAAATACATGCAATCATGTGGCAGACCTGCCCAGAACATACACCTGCTAATATAAATAAAAAAAAACCATTTACTCACCTGCAGCAGCAGACCTCCTGTCCCAGCCTCCATCCGGCGCGCAGCTCCCATGGGTGGTTGGGTGGATAGGTAGCCTGGTGGGTAGGTAGGTAGCCTGGTCGGTGTGTAGGTAGGCAGCCTAGTGGGTGGGTAGGTAGCCCTTAGCCGGGTGGGTAGGTAGCCGGGTGGGTGGCTGGGTAGCTGGGTGGGTAGGTAGCCGGGTGGGTAGCTTAGTGGGTGGGTAGGTAGCCTGGTTTAGGTAGCCTGGTGGGTGGGTAGCCTGGTGGGTAGGTAGCCAGGTGGGTAGGTAGCCTGGTGGGTAGGTAGCCTGGTGGGTAGGTAGCCTGGTGGGTAGGTTGGTAACTAGCCCGGTAGGTAGCCTGGTGGGTGGGTCGGTAGGCAGCCTGGTGGGTGGGTTTAGCCGGGTGGGTATGTAGCCTGGTGGGTGGCTGGGTAGCCGGGTGGGTAGGTAGCCTGGTGGGTGGGTGGGTAGGTAACTAGCCCGATAGGTAGGTAGCCGGGTGGGTGGGTGGTTAGGTAGGTAGCTGGGTGGGTGGGTGGTTAGGTAGGTAGCCGGGTGGGTAGGTAGGTAGGTAGGTAGCCTGGTGGGTGGGTAGGTAGGTAGCCTGGTGGGTGGGTAGGTAGCCGGGTGGGTAGGTAGCCAGGTGGGTGGTTAGGTAGCCGGGTGGGTGGGTGGGTAGCTATCCGGGTGGGGGGCCCGCAATGTTCACAACTTTAGCCTAGTATGGGCTTACCTTACTTGCCTCAGCAGCACTGCACTCCTAATGCAGCCACTTGTTTGGGGGGGGGGGGGGGAGGGGAGGGGGATAGAGCGCGGAACACATGCAAGGCCGGCCAAGGGGGGGCTCAGCAGGGGTCACAGACGACACACAATAGTGCAATCTCCCTGTCCCCAGCCTCAGGCATGCGGCGCCGTCGCGCCAGCCAGTAGAGTCACGCTGCTAGTGATGGGTCGGAAGAGCCGGAATTCCCATCACTACACGCTGCCTTCAGGCGGGGGGCGGAGTTAGAGGCAGCGCCGCACCACGCAGAAAACAAACTGCGGCTGCTGCTAGGGAGAGGGACGGTGGGCGGGCAAGCCCGGCCGGCCGGCAAGGCGATTTGGAGGAGGTGGAGTGGGCGGGACTTTCCACCAAGTCTATTGGCTGGGCCAGCGGGGGGGGGGGGGGGGGGGCGTGCATAGAAGAGGCAGAGCACCACGTGGTGTAAATAAACCACGTTCGCCGACAAGCGCAGCTGCAGGTGATTTTAATAGCGGCGATCAGCCGCACGCACGCAGTCTAACCCCCCGCAGCAGCGCGCCCCCCTTTCTTCATGCCGCTTCAGGCACCCGCTTGTAGTGCCAGCCGGTAAAGGCGCCCCTGCATGTATAAATACATCAGAGGGCAATATAATAGCTTGGCGGATGAGCTTTTTGTCCCTAGGCCTTCTCAAAGGACTAGAGCAGGGGTCCCCAACCTTTTCGAGCCCGGGGCCCAATATCACGACCAAACTTTTCTCTGGGGCCCAGGGAAGGGGGGGGGGGCGTGGTTAGTGGCGGCAGCCCCCCACCCCCTTTTCCCCCGATTTTGAGTGTAGTATATAGGTAATTAGTTATCTAGGTATAGTTGCCCCCAGCATAGGTAGCTAACACAGTTGCCCCTGTATAAGGACTATAGTTGCCCCAGTGTAGTTCGGTAGTATAGTTACCCCAATATAGATAGTATAGTTACTCCAGTATAGCTAGTACAGTTACCCCAGTATAGCAAGTACAGTTACCCCAGTATAGCTACTAAAGTTAGCCCAGTGTAGCAAGTACAGTTAGCCCGGTATAGCTAGTACAGTTAGCCCAGTGTAGCCAGTACAGTTAGCCCAGTGTAGCCAGTACAGTTTGCCCAGTGTAGCCAGTACAGTTAGCCCAGTGTAGCCAGTACAGTTAGCCCAGTGTAGCCAGTACAGTTAGCCCAGTGTAGCCAGTACAGTTAGCCCAGTGTAGCCAGCACTGTTAGCCTAGTGTAGCCAGCACAGTTAGCTCAGTGTAGCCAGCACAGTTAGCCCAGTGTAGCCAGCACAGTTAGCCCAGTGTAGCCAGCACAGTTAGCCCAGTGTAGCCAGCACAGTTAGCCCAGTGTAGCCAGCACAGTTAACCCAGTGTAATTATGATCACTGATATATCAGCAAAGTATTAAAATGCATGTACAACAATCCCAGGCCTAGGGCCTGCCTTAGTATGCAGCACAGAAGTATATGAGGTAGTGAGGCTACATTCAAAGGAAAGGAGGAACAAGTATGAAATATACAACGAATACAAATTAGAAACTAACTTGTCAGCCTTACGCAGAAGAAAATGCATTTAGATTGATGAATATGGTCCGCCACGCTATCTCTGTCTCACTGCCTCCCTGTCTCACACTGCCGAAGGAAAGCGCGGATGCACACACTGAAGCCAAACACTCGAGAAAGATGATATGGGCTAGGGCGGCGTGACTTCCGGCTTGCGCGGCTGTGCTCTGCAACGCGTACATGCGGAGATCTAGCCGCGTGCACTCGCGGAGTCGCGGCTAATGAAGGAGGGGGCAGAGGCAAAATAAAATCAGTGTGAGGCAGTGGATTAGCCGCGGCCCGGCGCAAAACGTCCCGCGGACCGGTATTGGGCCGCGGACTGGGGGTTGGGGACCCCTGGACTAGAGGACATGACCTGCGCATGGAGGAAAAACTTTTTAGCCATTTATTTAGGAAAGGGTTCTTTACAGTAAGAGTGATTAAGATGTGGAATGCATTGCCACAGGAAGTCGTTATGGCAAACTCTATACCTGCATTTAAAGGGGGCTTAGATGCTTTCCTTGCGTTGAAAGACATCCATGGCTACAATTACTAGGTAATGCCTAATGATGTTGATCCAGAGATTTTATCTGATTGCCATCTGGAGTCGGGAAGGAATTTTTCCCTTTAGGGGCTAATTGGACCATGCCTTGTAAGGGTTTTTTCGCCTTCCTCTGGATCAACAGGGATATGTGAGGGAGCAGGCTGGTGTTGTACTTTATACTGGTTGAACTCGATGGACGTATGTTGTTTTTCAACCAAAATAACTATGTAACTATGTAGGAGTAGTCTAGAAACCAAGTGCCTCAAAATGACCTGTGAATAGGACGTTGGGCACCTTAGCGCACCTAGGCTGCAAAAAAAAAGTGTCACACATGTGGTACTGCCCTGGCATTTTAGGGGCCCTAAACCGTGAGGAGTAGTCTTGAAACCAAATGTCTCAAATGACCTGTGAAATCCTAAAGGTACTCATTGGACGTTGGGCCCCTCAGCGCACCTAGGCTGCAAAAAAGTGTCACACATGTGGTATCGCCGTACTCAGGAGAAGTAGTATAATGTGTTTTGGGGTGTATTTTTACATATACCCGTGCTGTGTGGGAGAAATATCTCTGTAAATTAAATTTTTTTGATTTTTTTTACACACAATTGTCCATTTACAGAGATATTTCTCCCACCCAGCATGGGTATATGTAAAAATACACCCCAAAACACATTATACTACTTCTCCTGAGTACGTCGATACCACATGTGTGACACTTTTTTGCAGCCTAGGTGCGCTAAGGGGCCCAACGTCCAATGAGTACCTTTAGGATTTCACAGGTCATTTTGAGACATTTGGTTTCAAGACTACTCCTCACGGTTTAGGGCCCCTAAAATGCCAGGGCAGTATAGGAACCCCACAAATGACCCCATTTTAGAAAGAAGACACCCCAAGGTATTCTGTTAGGAGTATGGTGAGTTCTTAGAAGATTTTATTTTTTTTGTCACAAGTTAGCGGAAATTGATTTTTATTGTTTTTTTTCACAAAGTGTCATTTTCCGCTAACTTGTGACAAAAAATAAAATCTTCTATGAACTCACCATACTACTAACGGAATACCTTGGGGTGTCTTCTTTCTAAAATGGGGTAATTTGTGGGGTTCCTATACTGCCCTGGAATTTTAGGGGACCTAAACCGTGAGGAGTAGTCTTGAACCAAATGTCTCAAAATGACCTGTGAAATCCTAAAGGTACTCATTGGACTTTGGGCCCCTTAGCGCAGTTAGGGTACAAAAAAGTGCCACATATGTGGTACCGCCGTACTCAGGAGTAGTAGTATAATGTGTTTTGGGGTGTATTTTTACACATACCCATGCTGGGTAGGAGAAATATCTCTGTAAATGACAATGTTTTGATGTTTTCACACACAATTGTCCATTTACAGAGATATTTCTCCCACCCAGCATGGGTATGTGTAAAAATACACTGCAAAACACATTATACTACTTCTCCTGAGTACGGCGATACCACATGTGTGGAACTTTTTTGCACCCTAACTGCGCTAAGGGGCCCAACGTCCAATGAGCACCTTTATTATTTCACAGGTCATTTTGAGACATTTGGTTTCAAGACTACTCCTCATGGTTTAGGGCCCCTAAAATGCCAGGGCAGTATAGGAACACCACAAATGACCCCATTATAGAAAGAAGACACCCCAAGGTATTCCATTAGGATTATGGTGAGTTCATAGAAGATTTTATTTTTTGTCACAAGTTAGTGGAAATTAATTTTTATTGTTTTTTTTCACAAAGTGTCATTTTCTGCTAACGTGACAAAAAATTAAATCTTCTATGAACTCACCATACTCCTAACTGAATACCTTGGGGTGTCTTCTTTCTAAAATGGGGTAATTTGTGGGGTTCCTATACTGTCCTGGCATTTTAGGGGCCCTAAACCGTGAGTAGTCTTGAAACCAAATATCTCAAAATGACCTGTGAAATCCTAAAGGTACTCATTGGACTTTGGGCCCCTTAGCGCAGTTAGGGTGCAAAAAAGTGGCATCGCTGTACTCGGGAGAAGTAGCATAATGTGTTTTGGGGTGTATTTTTACACATACCCATGCTGGGTGGGAGAAATATCTCTGTAAATGGACAATTGTGTGTAATAAAAATCAAAAAAATCTCATTTACAGAGATATTTCTCCCACCCAGCATGGGTATGTGTAAAAATACACTCCAAAACACATTATACTATTTTTCCTGAGTACGGTGATACCGCATGTGTAACACTTTTTTGCAGTCTAGGTGCGCTAAGGGGCCCAAAGTCCTATGAGCACCTTTAGGCTTTACAGGGGTGCTTACAATTTAGCACCCCCCAAAATGCCAGGACAGAAAACACACCCCACAAATAGTGTTGGGCGAACAGTGTTCGCCACTGTTCGGGTTTTGCAGAACATCACCCTGTTCGGGTGATGTTCGAGTTCGGCCGAACACCTGATGGTGTTCGGCCAAACCGTTCGGCCACATGGCCGAACTAAGAGCGCATGGCCGAACGTTCCCCGAACGTTCGGCTAGAGCTGTGATTGGCCGAACGGGTCACGTGGTTCGGACCCGAACGCGCTCTGATTGGCCGAACTGTCACGTGGTTCGGGTAAATAAATACCCGAACCACGTCATATCTCCGCCATTTGTCTGTGGGTTTAGCTTTGGGTAGGCAGGCAGGGTAGTTCGCGCTCCAGCCACGCTAGCCAGGGTCCCCCCAGTCATTGTGTGTCGCTGCTGGGAACAGTAGTACACCGCTCGCTCAGCCACACTATATAGCATTGTGTTTACTGCCACTCTGTGTACCTCGCTCAGCCACACTATATAGCATTGTGTTTACTGCCACTCTGTGTCTGCTGGGAACAGTAGTACACCGCTCGCTCAGCCACACTATATAGCATTGTGTTTACTGCCACTCTGTGTACCTCGCTCAGCCACACTATATAGCATTGTGTTTACTGCCACTCTGTGTCTGCTGGGAACAGTAGTACACTGCTCGCTCAGCCACACTATATAGCATTGTGTTTACTGCCACTCTGTGTACCTCGCTCAGACACACTATATAGCATTGTGTTTACTGCCACTCTGTGTCTGCTGGGAACAGTAGTACACTGCTCGCTCAGCCACACTATATAGCATTGTGTTTACTGCCACTCTGTGTACCTCGCTCAGACACACTATATAGCATTGTGTTTACTGCCACTCTGTGTCTGCTGGGAACAGTAGTACACTGCTCGCTCAGCCACACTATATAGCATTGTGTTTACTGCCACTCTGTGTACCTCGCTCAGCCACACTATATAGCATTGTGTTTACTGCCACTCTGTGTCTGCTCTGAACAGTAGTACACTGCTCGCTCAGCCACACTATATAGCATTGTGTTTACTGCCACTCTGTGTACCTCGCTCAGACACACTATATAGCATTGTGTTTACTGCCACTCTGTGTCTGCTGGGAACAGTAGTACACTGCTCGCTCAGCCACACTATATAGCATTGTGTTTACTGCCACTCTGTGTACCTCGCTCAGCCACACTATATAGCATTGTGTTTACTGCCACTCTGTGTCTGCTGGGAACAGTAGTACACTGCTTGCTCAGCCACACTATATAGCATTGTGTTTACTGCCACTCTGTGTACCTCGCTCAGCCACACTATATAGCATTGTGTTTACTGCCACTCTGTGTCTGCTGGGAACAGTAGTACACCGCTCGCTCAGCCACACTATATAGCATTGTGTTTACTGCCACTCTGTGTACCTCGCTCAGCCACACTATATAGCATTGTGTTTACTGCCACTCTGTGTCTGCTGGGAACAGTAGTACACCGCTCACTCAGCCACACTATATAGCATTGTGTTTACTGCCACTCTGTGTACCTCGCTCAGCCACACTATATAGCATTGTGTTTACTGCCACTCTGTGTCTGCTGGGAACAGTAGTACACCGCTCGCTCAGCCACACTATATAGCATTGTGTTTACTGCCACTCTGTGTACCTCGCTCAGCCACACTATATAGCATTGTGTTTACTGCCACTCTGTGTCTGCTGGGAACAGTAGTACACTGCTCGCTCAGCCACACTATATAGCATTGTGTTTACTGCCACTCTGTGTACCTCGCTCAGCCACACTATATAGCATTGTGTTTACTGCCACTCTGTGTCTGCTGGGAACAGTAGTACACTGCTCGCTCAGCCACACTATATAGCATTGTGTTTACTGCCACTCTGTGTACCTCGCTCAGCCACACTATATAGCATTGTGTTTACTGCCACTCTGTGTCTGCTGGGAACAGTAGTACACCGCTCGCTCAGCCACACTATATAGCATTGTGTTTACTGCCACTCTGTGTTCCTCGCTCAGCCACACTATATAGCATTGTGTTTACTGCCACTCTGTGTCTGCTGGGAACAGTAGTACACCGCTCGCTCAGCCACACTATATAGCATTGTGTTTACTGCCACTCTGTGTACCTTGCTCAGCCACACTATATAGCATTGTGTTTACTGCCACTCTGTGTCTGCTGGGAACAGTAGTACACCGCTCACCCGCCACTGTATAGCATTGTGCTCTGTGTCGCTGCTGGGAATAGTGGTACGCCGCTCACCCACCACTGTATAGCATTTCTGTACTGCCACTGTACTGCTGCCAGTCAGCGTGTACTTTAAGGATAAGTGAAATGAGGAAGAAATCCGGTGAAAGAGGGAGGGACAAGGGAAGAGGTGTTTCCCCTGACGGTTCACGTACAGGCCACAGGGGAGCACCCAAGAAAACCCACTCAATACCGCACATTTATGACTGCATGGCGGCAAAATGCATGCTATCCGCACGCTTCTTGTCCTCATGCAAGGCCTGGGTTGTTGTGTCTGAAAGCGTGGCCTTCTCCTCCTGCGCCTCCTCCTGTTCCATCACGTGTGCTGCTGCTGGGTTAGCGTTGCCGGTCCCTGTTTATGGAACCTCTTATCTTTATTACATTTATGACTGCATGGCGGTAAAAAGCATGCTATCCGCACGCTTCTTGTCCTCATGCAAGGCCTGGGTTGTTGTGTCTGAAAGTGTGGCCTTCTCCTCCTGCGCCTCCTCCTGTTCCATCACGTGTGCTGCTGCTGCTGCTGGCCTGGGTTAGCGTTTCCGGTCCCTGTTTATTGAACCTCTCATCTGTATTACATTTATGACTGCATGGCGGCAAAAAGCATTGCTATATCCGCACGCTATTTGTCCTCATGCAAGGCCTGGGATGTTGTGTCTCAAAAAGCGTGGCCTTCTCCTCCTGCGCCTCCTCCTGTTCCATCACGTGTGCTGCTGCTGGCCTGGGTTAGCGTTTCCGGTCCCTGTTTATTGAACCTCTCATCTGTATTACATTTATGACTGCATGGCGGCAAAAAGCATTGCTATATCCGCACGCTATTTGTCCTCATGCAAGGCCTGGGATGTTGTGTCTCAAAAAGCGTGGCCTTCTCCTCCTGCACCTCCTCCTGTTTCATCACGTGTGCTGCTGCTGGGTTAACGTTTCCGGTCCCTGTTTATGGAACCTCTTATCTTTATTACATTTATGACTGCATGGCGGCAAAAAGCATGCTATCCGCATGCTTCTTGTCCTCATGCAAGGCCTGGTTTGCGTCTCAAAAAGCGTGGCCTTCTCCTCCTGCGCCTCCTCCTGTTCCATCACGTGTGCTGCTGCTGCTGCTGCTGGGTTAGCGTTTCCGGTCCCTGTTTATTGAACCTCTCATCTGTATTACATTTATGACTGCATGGCGGCAAAAAGCATTGCTATATCCGCACGCTATTTGTCCTCATGCAAGGCCTGGGATGTTGTGTCTCAAAAAGCGTGGCCTTCTCCTCCTGCGCCTCCTCCTGTTCCATCACGTGTTCTGCTGCTTGTGCTGGGTTAGCGTTACCGGTCCCTTTTCCTGGAACCTCTTCTCTGTATTACATTTATGACTGCATGGCGACAAAAAGCATTTTACCTGTGCAAAGAAACATGACATTTTCCACATTTAAAAGACAGTTTTTCCTTTGAAACTTTACAATCAATTTTCTCAAAAACTATAAGCTCTTTTTCAAATATTTTTTTTCCTCTTGTACCCACTCCCAAGGTGCACATACCCTGCAAATTTGGGGTATGTAGCATGTAAGGAAGCTTTACAAAGCACGAAAGTTCGGGTCCCCATTTACTTCCATTATGTTCGGAGTTCGGCACGAACACCCGAACATCGCGGCGATGTTTGGCGAACGTTCGCGAACCCGAACATCTAGGTGTTCGCCCAACACTACCCACAAATGACCCCATTTTGAAAGTAGGCATCCTAAAGTATTCAGAGAGGGGCATGGTGAGTCCGTAGCAGATTTCATTTTTTTTTTTTGTCACAAGTTAGCAGAAATGGAAACTTTTTTTTTATTCATTTTTTTTTATCACAAAGTGTCATTTTCCGCTAACGTGTGACAAAAAATTAAATCTTCTATGAACTCACCATGCCTCTTGGTGAATACTTTGGGATGTCTTCTTTCCAAAATGGGGTCATTTGGGGGGTATTTATATTATCCTGGAATTCTAGCACCTCATGAAACCTGACAGGTGCTCAGAAAAGTCAGAGATGCTTCAAAATGGGAAAATTCACTTTTTGCACCAGAGTTTGTAAACGCCATAACTTTTACCCAAACCAATAAATATACACTGAATGGGGTTTTTTGGACAAAAATGTATACAGAAATTTTACTTTATTTGACAAATTTTATCACAGAAAGTTAAAAAAATCATTTTTTTGACAAAATTCATGTCTTATTTGATGAATATAATAAAAACTAAGAATCACAGCAGCAATCAAATAGCACCAAAAGAAAGCTGTATTAGGGACAAGAAAAGGAGGTAAAATTTAGGTGGTAGGTTGTATGACCGAGCAATAAACAGTTAGAGCTGCAGTGGTCTGAATGGGAAAAAAGTGTCTTGTCCTTAAAGAGAGTCTGAAGCAAGAATAAATCTCGCTTCAGACCTCATAGATAGCAGGGGCACGTGTGCCCCTGCTAAACCGCCGCTATCCCGCGGCTTAACGGGGGTCCCTGATCCCCCAAATCCCCTCCGTAATGCGGGGGAGCGCTTCCTGGTTGGGGCAGGGCTAACCGCTGCAGCCCTGCCCCACGCGCGTCTTTCAGCGCGTATCTCCGCCTCTCCCCCGCCCCTCTCAGTCGTCCTTCACTGAGAGGGGCAGGGGAGAGGCGGCGATGCGCCGCTGACAGACGCGACTGGAGGCAGGGCTGCAGCCATTAGCCCTGCCTCTAGGAGCGACCAAGTGTGTGACCAAATGTCGCAGTGGGGGGTTTGGGGGTCAAGGGACCCCCGTTTAGCGGCGCTATTGCGGCAGTTTAGCAGGGGCACACGTGGGGCATACATCGGAATGACGTCATGGACGTCCTGACGTCAGACGCCTGCGATCCAGCCCTTAGCGCTGCCCGGAACTCATTGGTCCGGGCAGCGCAGGGCTCTGGCGGGGGGGGGGGGCCTCTTCTGTGCGCGCGGCTAGCAAAGTGCTAGCTGCGCGTACAGCACTTTAAATGGCGCAAATCGCCCCACCAGGGGCTGAGATATCTTCCTGCGCGGCATAGCCTGAGCTCAGCTCGGGCTTACCGCCAGAAAGGTTAATGTTCTCGGCGTCTCTTATTAGGACTGCTAAGGGCTCAATGGCAAGAGCGAAGAGATATGGTGATAGTGGACAGCCCTGGCATGTGCCCCTCGACAGCGGAAATGGATGTAAAATATTATTGCCTGTTTTGATGCGAGCCACCGGTTCATGGTAGAGGGCTTGGATCCATGAAATAAAATTATTACCCAAATCTAATGTATCTAATAGTTGCCATAAATACTGCCATTCAACAGAATCAAAGGCATTTTCTGTATCCAGAGAGGCCACCGTACGCCTGCCAGATTCTTGAGGGGGGATAGAGATGTTGCTGCGTATGTTGATGTCGGTACTACGCCCTGGCATAAACCCAGTCTAGTCACAGTGGACTACTTCTGTAATAACTTTTTTAAGTCTGTTTGCTAGTACTTGGCAAATATTTTTGCGTCCGAGTTTATTTAAAGGCCACTTCCGGATTTCAATCCGGATCCCAAATTTCAATCCGGATAATGGGTTCTGATATCTAGATAGACTCGGATTTCTAAACGGTTTGAATCCAGATATCTAGATTTATCCAGATATCTGGATTTATCCAGATTTTTTGCTATCCGGATCCGGAACAATCCAGATATCAAAAAGAGGTATTCGAGCACTACTGCGAGTCCTGTATAATTAATTCAAAAGGTTCCATCCTCACATCTAAAATACCTCACAGAATTACTTTACCTACAGAAATCAGCTGCTCTAATCTCTGTAAGAAAAAGTGGGCGTGGTTACTCCTTGCTTGCCTTTGTGAATTGTGTAATTAATGAATGTTAGACCAGGTCTAAAAACAGTCTAAAACATTACACCAAACCATCAGTAGACTAAAAACCATCTGTAGGCTAGTCTAAACTGCTTAGTGAATTGAGGCCTATGTATATAGTGAACAGTTATGTCAGCTGATCTCCTAATGTGCTCTGGGGCAGAAGACTGTGTGCCATCAAAACTTAGCTAAAGATTACTAGTAGGGCAGGGCTATATACTAATACACAATAATATATAGTTATAAGAAGCATTCCTAATGTTGAAACAAGGATACTGTAATGCAGGGCCGGGCCGAGGCATAGGCTGGAGAGGCTCCAGCCTCAGGGCGCAGTGTAGGAGGGGGCGCACAATTCATTCAGCTGTCATTCCTAATTGTGTTTGAAGCAGAAAGAAATAAGAAAAGGGGATACATAGCAGTGACTGCAAGTCAGATAACTAGAGATTAAGGTGCTGGGGAGGTTGTGGGCCCTGTGGCCCTCTTAGTCTAAGAGCAATCAGTGTGTGACGGCTGGGGTGGGAGGGATGGAGGGGCGCACTTTGGTGTCTCAGCCTTGGGTGCTGGAGGACCTTGTCCCTGCTCTGCTGTAATGATCCGTTCAGCTGGATGCACTGGCAGACAGCTTTTTGACCATTCCTCTAGTCTGTGGGCTGCAGGTCTCTGCAAGAGAGACCTGTCTTTCCATTACAAGTTTCTGGTCTGTTCTGCTGCTAAGGAATTTGCATACACTTGTTATGCAAATCCCCTACCTGCCTCCTTTGATGACTGGCAGTATAAAGAGCTATGTTTCCCAGAGTCCTTGGCTGGTCATAAGGGTTAGTCCTGTGAAACACTCGCTGGAGTGTCAGCCTTGCTCATTGTTTA
The DNA here is from genome assembly GCF_040937935.1 of Hyperolius riggenbachi. Taxonomy (NCBI): domain Eukaryota; kingdom Metazoa; phylum Chordata; class Amphibia; order Anura; family Hyperoliidae; genus Hyperolius; species Hyperolius riggenbachi. Next base: position 194,466,540 of record NC_090656.1, on the reverse strand, counting down.
AAGATTAGCTTAGAGTAATTCCTGGGACTGCACTAGGCAGATTCCTTAGTGCAGTTAGGATGGCATATCTGTTTTGTTTGTCTGTTGCGATTGTCCTGTCCCAGCGGTGGTCGACAGGAAGTCGTTCTGATCTTTGTTCTTGGAGTATAGCTGGAGCAGCGGTTGCTACCAGCTATCTCATCTGATCTGTCTTGCCAGGATCGCACTCGCCTTGCGCTAGTGCTGTGGATCCGTCTGATCTCCATCTCTCTTGCTGTACTTGGATCGAACTCGCCTTGTACTAGTGCTGTGGATCCTTCTGTTCTGTCTTCCTGGATCGCACTAGCCTCTTGCGCTAGTGCTGTGGATCCTATCTCTCACTTATTCCTGTTTTCGTGATTCTGTCTTGTCTGCTACGAACGCTTGCTGGAGGCTCGGTGAGGTAACCGTTAAGCAAGCGCTCGCGTCCTCTGTTTCATGTTTGTCTGTCGGTGGTTAGTTAGGCGTGCTTGTCTCTGTTGTGCTTATCACGCGGAGACCGCGCATAAACGCGTGCACTGTTGAGAATGAGTGCGGTGTTCGCGTTTAGCTAGCGTTTGTTATTTTCCTTGTCTCCTCATTGTATTATTTGCTGTGCCTTTGCTACTCTCGTGCTCTGCCTTGCTGTAGCCTTGTGTAACCTCTGGCAATCGCCTCTCTCGCGATTGCGTTCCTACTTCATATCTGCTATTGTGTATGCACCGTCGCGGGTTGGCAACTAGTTTGGTGCACACACATACAATCTGTCCCTGTGCTCATTCTCTTACGCAATCGCTTCTCTTGCGATTGCGTTCTCACTTGGTTTCTTCTGTTGTGTGTCCACCGTCGCAGGTTGGCGGCTAGATTGGTGGACATACATACATTCCTCATCTGTGCTTATTCGGTCTTGTGTCGCTGTTAGCAATCGCCATCTCTGGCGATTGCCTTCTCACTTTGTCTTCATGGTTGTGTGTTCATCGTCGCAGGGTGGCGACTAGTTTGGTGGACACACATACCCTCTGTCGCTTTGATCTCTCTCTTTCAGGGCTATCTTGCCCTGCGTTTCTTCCCTTCGTGCAATTCCTGTCTGGCGTGTGTGGCAGGGCAGAGGAGCTGTTCCTCTGCACTCCACAGCTCCATCTGCCGACAGGAATTTCCCTCTACAGGTGCATTGCACCTTTTGCTGGGTTCCCTCAAATTACACGCTTGTGGAGGATTTCCGCAGTGTCAGCGCACGGAGAGAATCCCACAATCGTTACAGATACATAAAGTAAAAATAGGTTACCTAAATGATGTTTTTATGTCCTGCTATGAGTAATTATAGGTACTCTTTTAAATAAAACAGAAAACACATGAAGAGCAATGTTATGTATAAACCAATTGAGAGATAAAGGCTAAGATCCCATCTAGCACTGAGTCCATCACATGGACATGTACATAATGAAAAATCCAGTCTGACTCTTTCTAAAGAATCAACTTGGTCTCCTCAGTGGAAAAGCATTGCCACTCTCTGTGACTGACCTCTCATTCAGAGGTCTTCATTAAACAACTTTTTTTTTTTTATTAAATTGAGTCTCTATGCAATAGCAACCATTACACTAAGATCATTTGCATCGACCCTGGCCATTTTATTCACTGCTCTCTTGGTGTTTTTAGTTCTTCTTTCCTAGTCGCTGCCTCAGCCATCTGCATACAATGATGAAAAATGTGTGTGGGTGCTGTGTCTATGGAGTGGGGAGGGGAATGTATGAGTGCTATAAGTGTAACTGGTTTCCACCTTCTGGGGGTAAACTACAATGTGTTCACTTCCTTTCTCCAGACATTGCTAAGTGCTGGGCCTTCTTTCATATGCAATTACAGACCAGGGACACAATGCTCACTTCAGTTTTTAAAAGGTTCTCTGGATTTAATAAACTTTACTTTGATGCCTCCTCCTCTGTGCTCTGGATGGACCAGGTTTACTGCCTATAAGGAAGGTAACAGTAAAAAAGGGCGCAGGAGGCTAGTGGACAAATCGGGCGCCGCCATTCACTCCCATAATAAATATCGTTTAATGGGCGCCCGATAGGAAAAAAGGGCGCCGGAGAAAAATAACGTTTTAAAAGCGGCGCCCGGAGACTTAATGTTTTATTACTGCTTCTCATGATTACACATTATTTAATGATTTATACATTTTTTAATATTATTTTTAAACGAAAAACAGTACAATTGTTTTTTTTTTTTTACATTATTTTTAAACGAAAAAAACGCACAATATGTTTTTGAAACGTTTATTAATGCTTATCACAGGGGGGTCTTAGGTTTAGGCACCAACAGGGGGGTCTTAGGTTTAGGCACCAACAGGGGGGTCTTAGGTTTAGGCACCAACAGGGGGGTCTTAGGTTTAGGCACCAACAGGGGGGTCTTAGGTTTAGGCACCACCAGGGGGTCTTAGGTTTAGGCACCAACAGGGGGGTCTTAGGTTTAGGCACCAACAGGGGGTCTTAGGTTTAGGCACCAACAGGGGGGTCTTAGGTTTAGGCACCAACAGGGGGGTCTTAGGTTTAGGCACTAACAGGGGGGTCTAGGGGTTAGGGGTAGGTACAGGGAGGGTTACTTAGGCACCAACAGGGGGGTCTTAGGTTTAGGCATCAACAGGGGGGTCTAGGGGTTAGGGGTAGGTACAGGGAGGGTTACTTAGTAATTTTTTTTTAAACGTTATTATACGTTTCACTATTTAAACGAAAGATTAACGTTTTTACAATTGCCGATTTAATGCACATTATTTAATGATTTATAACTTTATAAAACATTAATTTTAAACGAAATACAGTACAATACATTTTTAAACGTTATCCATGCTTATCGTTTAAAACCCCGCGCCCTTTTTTCCCAGCGCCCCTTTTTAACGTACGCTATAAGGAATGTCTATGATGATAATAATAAAATCAACATTATAAACAGAGTTTACAGGTTTATTTAGAAATTAGATTTACAGCATAAAAACAACAAAAGAAAAAAGATAACTAGAAAAGAGAAAAGGCACAAACAGGTGGAGCAGCACCTTAAGTTGGTTGGTGCTTCCTGAGCATCCTATGGGCTCAGAACTTATAGGGAAGGTGCGAGCAGTGAAAAAAAAAAAAAACAGATCTACTTACCTGGGGCTTCAGAATGTTCCAGACCTTATGAGCGTGATCACAAGTGGTGTGGCCGTGAGCTTGCACAGAAGATGCTGACCTGGCGAGGTGGTCATCTATAACGGAGGGTATAGGCTGCCATGGGCTGGAAGAAGCCCCAGGTAAGTAGATCTGTTGTTGTTTTTTAACTGCTCGCACCATCCCTTTAAGCGTTTTTTTTTTTTTTTTTTTTTAAGCATTAAGTCAAAAATGATTACCTCAATGAACATCTTTGGGTGTATAGTGCAAACCAACAAATCACCCTTGACAACAGAAAGGTGTACTCTTAGAATCAGACTTCTTTTGATGGTTTTCCATGCATATGTATATCCTTGGCCCCACAGTCTTCCCTGACCGATGGAGTCCTGACTCCTTATCCCTGCCAAGTTACATGACCTCTTTCTTGTGTATGAGGCTTTACAGTAGTATCAGATGGCTTGCAAGGGTATGGGGCAAGGGAACATATGCACCCCTAACCCATTCCCATGAAGAGTTTTATGTAAATATAAATGTCAGCTGCTAGAAGAAGCTTTTTTCCTAAAACAAGACATAAGGCAGAAAGTTAATGGCTCTTTCTGTAACACCGGCGTACCTACCGGGGATGCGACCCCCTCAGCCGCAGGGGGGGCCCGGGGCCGCTCTGGGGCCCGCTTACTGTGCGCGGGGGGAGCGTTGCCGCCCGCCCGATTCTGGACCCCCCAGAAAGGTGCTCAACTGGCCGCAGTGTCTGATAGACGCTGCGCCAGTTCATTCCCCGCAGCCCCGCTCCAGCAGCCTGCATGTTCCTCTGGCAGGCAAAGCAGGGCTATGGCAAGATGGCCGCCGAAGCCCTGTACTGGAGACTATTTGTGTCTCCAGTACAGGGCTTCGGCAGCCATCTTGCCGTAGCCCTGCACTCTGCCTGTCAGTGCGGGAGATGTGCTGCAGTGCACAGGAGGATCCTCGGGGAGCTGCGCACCAGAGGCCTGGAGAGACTCCTGGCAGGTAAGTGAATTGTTTTTCGTTTTTTTTTTACACGGGCATTTTTTTTTCTGGCGTCTGCTGCCCACATTACGATATTCTGGTGACTGACTGCTGCCCACATTAGGATTTTCTGGTGACTGCTGCTCACATTGCGATTTTCTGGTGACTGCTGCCCACATTGCGATTTTCTGGTGTCTGCTGCCCACATTGCGATTTTCTGGTGACTGCTGCCCACATTGCGATTTTCTGGTGACTGCTGCCCACATTAGGATTTTCTGGTGACTGCTGCCCACATTGCAATTTTCTGGTGACTGCTGCCCACATTGCGATTTTCTGGTGACTGCTGCCCACATTGCGATTTTCTGGTGACTGCTGCCCACATTGCGATTTTGTGGTGACTGCTGCCCACATTACGATTTTCTGGTGAACACTGCCCACATTACGATTGTCTGGTGAATGCTGCCCACATTAAGATTTTCTGGCCCACATTACGATTTTCTGGTGAACACTGCTCACATTACGATTTTCTGGTGAACTCTGCCCACATTACGATTTTCTAGCCCACATTACGATTTTCTGGTGAACACTGCTCACGTTACGATTGTCTGGTGAACGCTGTCCACGTTACGATTTTCTGGTAAACTCTGCCCACATTACGATTTTCTGGCCCACATTACGATATTATGGTGAATGCTGCCCACATTACGATTGTCTGGTGAATGCTGCCCACATTACAATTTTCTGGTAACTGCTGCCCACATTACGATTTTCTGGTGAACTCTGCCCACATTACGATTTTCTGGCCCACATTACGATTGTCTGGTGAAATGCTGCCCACTTTACAATTAATTTACAGTGAAACGCTGCCCCATTACGATTATTTGGCACCTATGGGGGGGGGCCCATCCAAATATTCGCAGGGGGGCTCAGTGATTTCTAGTTACGCCCCTGTTCTGTAATGCAATTTATTAAGGGTTCCCCGATATATAATTGTGTTTTTGAGACTAAGGCCAGTTTGTGGACTCACAATCCTATATGTGATTTCACTGGGACTGCAGGTGCCAGTATGGATACTTGAGGTTAGGTCTTGGCTTTAAATGACCAAGATTGTCGTTGTCCCCTCTCACCTTGCTCAATCCATCTTCCAACTTTTGCCTTCATGTGTGTTTATGTATTTAAAAATGCTTGTAAACATACATATTTTATACTTTTGTATTGCTTTTATATCTTATCTTACCCCTACCTAAGAGATTTGCTCTTATAAAGAGGTTGTACGTCTTATTGTAATTTGACTATGACTAAGGGCTGATTGTTGGTCCCATATGCATGAGTATTTTCCTGTTTGATGCTTCAAAATTAAGAGTTTTAGCCTACTATCGATCTTTAGACTTGGCACTATCCTGATTTCCCAATTCAATCTTAGATCAGATCACATGAGAGATCTAATCTCCCTCTCTTTGCTGCTGCCACAAGCTTCCTGCTGCTCACTGAAATACAAAGCTATGGAGGTTCACTTCCTGCTTGGCTTGCAACCAGAAAGGAGACTACCATGCATTGCCGCGATAATCTCCGTAGGCTATTTTTATTGGTGCGTTGCGCAGGTATAACGCCGGTTGGCAGTCTGAAACAGGCCTTACTGTCCTGCAGATCTGCTGCTACCCGAAAAGAGGACAGCAGTGGATAGTAACTGTGCATCAGCAGTGGCTATACAGGTGACAGGGTGGCCTGGCAGCATAGGAGGCCTCTGCTGTGGGTGAGGCACCAAGCAGCAGGGATGCTCATCCAATATTTGGGTATCCAAACTACCCAGATAATCCAAACTTTTTCTACTATCCGAACTCTGATTCAGATTCCGGATATCTGTGTAAATCCGAATAGCACTATCCGAGTAAACTCGGATATCTATCTGAAATCCGGAATCCTGGTCGGATAGTTAGTTCGGATACCCGAATAGAGGCTTTCAAAGGCAAAAATCACTTTGGAGGCATTCAGTCCTAGAGAGAGATAGAGAGAGAGAGATATTTGGAAGTAATTTAAAGTGAATGGGTATCCTTTTAAAAATAAAAAAGTCAGATACTCACCTAAGAAGAGGGAAGGCTCGGTCCTAATGAGAATTCCCTCTCCTCTCCCGCTGCCCGGTCCCGCTCAGGATCCCCCGTAGCAGTATTCGACCAGTTCGGTCCAATACTGCCACTTCGGCCGCCGAACGGAGGTTTCGGAAGTCTTCGGGAGCACTCGGGCTCCCGAAGACGGGCCGCTCCATACTGCGCATGCGCGAGTGCCCTCTATGAGGTATGGAGCGGCCCGTCTTCCGGAGCCCAAGTGCTCCCGAAGACTTCCGAAGTCCCCCGCGGCGGGGGATTTGAACGGAGGATCCACCGGGCACCTAGAGAGGAGAGGGAAGGCTCATTAGGACCGAGCCTTCCCTCTCCTTAGGTGAGTATCTGGCTTTTTTTTTTTAATCGGCATCCATTGGCTTTAAGCTATTTAACCACTTAAGTCTATCTGGACAGATATATCCGTCCAGATAGACTGTGCAGCTGCCGTTGCCTGCCATCACCCCCCCGATCAGTGAATGGGAATATAATTCCCATTCACCGATCTAAGTACCCCGGTGCCCCGATGCTTTCTAATCAGAGAGCGCGGTATTTCTGCAAAAAAAAAAAAATGTACAGCCTCCATATAGTTCCTGGTAGCGTGATTGTACACTCCAGGATTTTTTTGACTGTGGCCATCTTGTGGCCAAATAGTAAACTACACCCACATACATTTTTTACATTATATAACATTATTTTACATTTAAAATTATCTGTTTCCCTCCCACACCAAAAATTACCCAAATTCATTTTTTAATAAAAAAAAATAAATAACGTTTTTTTTTTTAATTATAAGCTTGTGAATAGTGATGACACAAATTGAAAAAATGCACCTTTATTTATAAATAAAATATCGGCGCCATAAATTGTAATAGGGACATAATTTAAATGGTGTAATAACCGGAACAAATGGCCAAATAAAATACATTAGTTTTAATTACGGTAGAATGTATTAATTTTAAACTATAATGGCCAAAAACTGAGAAATAATTAATTTTTTCCATTTCTTTCTTAATCTTCCTGTTAAAATGGATTTAGAAAAAAATAATTCTTAGCAAAATGTACCACCCAAAGAAAGCTTAATTAGTGGCAGAAAAAACAAGATATAGATCAATTAATTGTGATAAGTAGCGATAAAGTTATTGGCGAATGAATGGGAGGTGAACTTTGCTCGGATGCATATGATTTTCGACACTGTAGGCTGAAGTAGTTAAAGAGAACCTGTACTGAGTAAAAATATTTAAAATAAACACATGAGGTAACTTCAAATGAAAATTACAGAGTTACCTTGCCATCAGTTCCTCTCAGAAGCTCACCATTTTCTTCTGACAATAATCCCATCCAGTTCTGACAATATTTTGTCAGATCTGAAATATATCAGTTGCTGTCAGTAAAATATCAGTTGCTGTCAGTTATAGCTGAGAGGAAAACGGATGTACCAGGCAATGTCCATGTTTCCCTATGGCTCAAGTGGGCAATGTTACAGTTTAACTGTGTGCTGACCAGAAAGCTGTTATGGGTAATGGCTATTTTCAAAATGGAGGACGGAAAATTCCCTTGATCATAGTGAACAAATAGGACGCAGGACAGGAGAAAGACACTAAGGAGTAGACTACATGGAAGGTAAGTATGACTTGTGTATGCCTATTTTGAATTTTATTTTCAGTACAGGTTTTCTTTAAAGGCCACTTCCGGTTTTCTATCCGGATATCCAAATCAATTCGGATTTCCCGGATAATGGGTTCAGATATCCGATTGTATTCGGTTTCCGGAACGTTCGAATTCGGATATCCGATTCGGATCCGGATATCCGGATCCGAATCAATTCGGCTTTTAAAAAGGGGTGTCCGAGCATCCCTGCCAAGCAGGCCATTGATTTGCCTGGGCCAAGCAGCACTCCTTTAGGTGTGATAAGTAATGTAAAAGTTATTGCTGAATGAATGGGAGGAGTGTGAAATGTGGTTCTTATGTTAAAATAACCTGTAGTGGGGAAGGGGTTAAAGGATTTACAACACGAGGATGTTGGGCCCTCACAGATTATCTACACTTTCTTCCAGTAATAATAGTCTGTTTACTTACTTAACATATGTCCTTCGAGTGACAGGAACAGAAGGAAGGTGACAAGCTTTAACAAAGTCTAATCCTCCAACAGCTAAGAGATTCAGGGAGATTTACAACCACACAGTGTGTGCTAGAATAAAATGCTATGAGCAGAAATCTATACTTCCATGGAGGCAAGCCGATCTTTGTCTGCATTCTTTCCAGCGGCCCAGACCCAGTTCACCCTACAATGTTCACAGCAGCAAGCTCTACGGAAGCAGCGGGAGAGGAGGTAAGAGGGGTCATTAGGATTAATTACATCACACCCAGGCTGCTTACAAGGGGTAGGTAGACCTCTCTCACTGATGACAGACAGCGAAAATGTCTGGACAAATTATCTTCTTGGTAGTGAATTAGCATGAAGCAGAACTGAAGCATGGATAGAGTCACTAGTGCACCGATGTTCAAATGGCCTCAATTCTGGTAGCTGTGTGCGGTAATTTTTTTTCTTTGTCTGGGAAATCCTGCAATCAGTATTTTCCTTTTTTGGCTCTTCTGAAAGATCTTTCCACATGCAACCATTTTTCGGTAATTTTTGAAAATGTGGTAAAAGCGTGGTATTTCGGCAGTATGGCCCAAAACGGTTTGACCGCAAACTTATTCGTGCGAACTTCGCTGGATCGCGTTCGCAAACTTTATGGCGGTTCGACCCGCCTCCTATACTACATCATTAGGGTCAACTTTGACCCTGTATATCACAGTCAGCAGGCACATTGTAGCCAATCAGGCTACACTCCCTCCTGGAGGCCCTCCCCCCTCCATTTAAAAGGCAGGCGTTTTACTCACTCGTGTGCCTGCAGTAATTAGAGAAGGGAGAGCTGCTGCAGACTCACATAGGGAAAACTTAGTTAGGCTCTTGTAGGCTTGTTAGCTTGCTCCTTGCTGATTCTTATTGCTAAAAAAGCACCCCTCAACAGCTCTTGTGAGAGCTAATCTTGTTCTTGTGATCTATTTTTTTCTTTTGTTTGGCCCACTTGCATTATACAGTGGGTTGCAAAAGTATTCGACCCCCTTGAAGTTTTCCACATTTTGTCACATTACTGCCACAAACATGAATCAATTTTATTGGAATTCCACATGAAAGACCAACACAAAGGGGTATACACATGAGAAGTGGAACGAAAATCATACATGATTCCAAACATTTTTTACAAATCAATAACTGCAAAGTGGGCTGTGCATAATTATTCAGCCCCCTTTGATCTGAGTGCAGTCAGTTGCCTATAGACATTGCCTGATGAGTGCTAATGACTAAATAGAGTGCACCTGTGTGTAATCTAATGCCAGTACAAATACAGCTGCTCTGTGAGGGCCTCAGAGGTTGTCTAAGAGAATATTGGGAGCAACAACACCGTGAAGTCCAAAGAACACACATGACAGGTCTATGACAGGTCAGGGATCAAGTTATTGAGAAATTTAAAGCAGGCTTAGGCTACAAAAAGATTTCCAAAGCCTTGAACATCCCATGGAGCACTGTTCAAGTGATAATTCAGAAATGGAAGGAGTATGGCACAACTGTAAACCTACCAAGACAAGGCCGTGCACCTAAACTCAAAGGCCGAACAAGGAGAGCGCTGATCAGAAATGCAGTCAAGAGGCCCATGGTGACTATGGATAAGCTGCAGAGATCTACAGCTCAGGTGGGAGACTCTGTCCATAGGACAACTATTAGTCATGCACTGTACAAAGTTGGCCTTTATGGAAGAGTGGCAAGAAGAAAGCCATTGTTAATAGAAAGCATAAGAAGTCCCGTTTGCAGTTTGCCACAAGCCATGTGGGGGACACAGCAAACATGTGGAAGAAGGTGCTCTGGTCAGATGAGACCAAAATGGAACTTTTTGGCCAAAATGCAAAACGCTATGTGTGGCAGAAAACTAACACTGCACATCATTTTGAACACACCATCCCCACTGTCAAATATGGTGGTGGCAGCATAATGCTCGGGGGTGCTTCTCTTCAGCAGGGACAGGGAAGCTGGTCAGAGTTGATGGGAAGATGGATGGAACCAAATACAGGGCAAACTTGGAAGAAAACCTCTTGGAGACTGCAAAAGACTTGAGACTGGGGCAGAGGTTCACCTTCCAGCAGGACAAGGACCCTAAACATAAAGCCAGGGCAACAATATTCCATTGTTGCCCTGGCTTTATGTTTAGGGTCCTTGTCCTGCTGGAAGGTGATTTAGGCTGGTTTCACAGTGGGACGTTACAGGCGCACGTTAGAGCAGCCTGTAACGCACCCCACCGCACAGCAATGAAAAATCAATGGGCTGTTCACAGTGCCCATGTTGCGTTACTTAGTAACGCTGCGCCATAAGACAACGTACTGCATGCAGTACTTTATAAGCAGCAGAGCCGCGTTAGACTGCTTGCACATGCTCAGTAATTTTGGGGAGGAGCGGAGAGCAGCCAGGCACATGGCTAATTAATATTCACTGCACTCAGTGAGGTGCAGTGTTTACTTCCTGGAGCGGCCGCTCTGTGTGGCGATTGGCCGGCGGGACCACGTGATGCCGCATGCGTCCAAGAGTATGCATCACGGCATCACGGACGCCAGAGTGAGCTGCAGAACACGGCTCACTCTGACGTCCACACCAGAGAGCACCAGGCGTTGCGTTAGGGGCAGGTTATGCGACCATAACGTCCCCTAAAACGCAACGTCCTGGTGTGAAACCAGCCTTAAAACAAAACATATCTATGTGTTAGAATGGCCCAGTCAAAGTCCAGATCTAAATCCAATCGAGAATCTGTGGCAAGATGTAAAAACTGCTGTTCACAAACGCTGTCCATCTAATCTGACTGAGCTAGAGCTGTTTTGCAAAGAAGAATAGGCAAGGATTTCAGTCTCTAGATGTGCAAAGCTGGTAGAGACATACCCTAAAAGACTGGCAGCTGTAATTGCAGCAAAAGGTGGTTCTACAAAGTATTGACTCAGGGGGCCGAATAATTACGCACGCCCCACTTTGCAGTTATTTATTTGTAAAAAATGTTTGGAATGATGTATGATTTTCGATCCACTTCTCACATGTACACCACTTTGTATTGGTCATTCACGTGGAATTCCAATAAAATTGATTCATGTTTGTGTCAGTAATGTGACAAAATGTGGAAAACTTCAAGGGGGCTGAATACTTTTGCAACCCACTGTATACAGCCCTGTCAGTCAGTCGCAGCTGGCCTTTGGCGCCTTGGTGGTAATTCCTACTGTGCCACTGCTAGGCCCAGCACATTCATTGACTACCTGTGTGTGTGACAGGCAGCTGCACATTTGTAATCCCATCCCAATCACTGCACCTGTTCAGTGCACCTACCTACCTACCTACGTGAGCGCACGCATTGTTAATACCACCAGTCAATGCACCTGTTCACGGTACCTGTGTGTGTGTGTGACAGGTGCACATTTGTAATACCCAGAAGCACTGCATATACCTACCTGTTGTTCAGTACACCCACCTATCCACGTGAGCGCACGCAGTGTGATATTTAATACCACCAGTCACTGTACCTGTTCACGGTACGTGTGTGTGTGTGACAGCTGCACATTTAATACCCATCACTGCATATACCTACCTGTTGTTCAGTGCACCCACCTACCTACGTGAGCGCACGCAGTGTGCTATTTAATACCACCAGTCACTGTACCTGTTCATGGTACGTGTGTGTGACATGTGCACATTTGTAACACCCATCACTGCATATACCTAGCTGTTGTTCAGTGCACCCACCTACCTACGTGAGCGCACGCAGTGTGATATTAAATACCACTGTAGTCACTGTACTTGTTCACGGTACCTGTGTGTGACAGCTGCACATTGTATTGATACCCGTCACTGCATACCTGTTCACTGCTTCTGTGTGACTGCACTTTGTATTAGTCAAGTCAGTGCATACCTTTCACTTCATCCCCCCCAATATGGGCAAAACAGGCAGAGCCAGAAGCAGGCCACCTGGCAGGTCTGTTTGAGGTCATGCTCAGTGTTCAGAAGGCGCGTGCCATCAACCCCCAAGATTGTCAGGACGTAGTTGACTATTTAACACAGAACATCTCATCTTCCTCAGCTTTCGCACGGAATCTTCCTCCTCCTGCTCTGATTCTGGCACCCCACTTACCACTCAGTCGGCCACCACCACCATAGTGCCATCACCTCAGGGCTCTGCGGTGTGGAAATTTTTTTGTGTGTCTGCCTCAGATGAGATCAATGCCATCTGTACTCTCTGCCACCAAAAATTGAGCCATGGAAAGACCAAGACCCATGTAGGGACAACTTCCTTACAAAGGTGCATGATGACAAAGCACAAACTGCAATGGGATGACAACCTGAGGAAAAGCAGCACACAAAAGCAAAGCCACACACCACAGTGGAAGATACCAGGCCGCAATTATTTCTCAAATAAGGCGATACCCAAACTGTACCGTGATGTTGAAAGGCAAGTGATGTCATTTCTGGCACACAGCATTGGGTCAAGGGTCTGCAAAACATGGTCAGGCCTGCCCGAAGACTAAGTCAGTCCTCACACACAGCATCTCTGCCTGCACACCGTGTGACTGCCTGCCCCAAGACTAAGTCGCTACCCACACAGCATCTCTGCCTGCAGTCCGTTTGACTGCCTTCTCCGCCACTACCAAGAGGGTCCAGGACTCCAGGTGGATTCCTGAATTTTTAAGGCCGCTGCTAGCAGCGGCCGCTATAATAATTTTTCTGGTGCGTGTACATGCCTGCCTAATTTTTCTGGCTGCACTGCAGCTGCAACAACAAAACAAAAGGCATGTACATGTGCCAATTCCCCTTCGTGATCATTACCTTGCCGCGGTGAAGGGGCTTGCGTATCACAATGAAGAAATGACTGCCGGCTATATGAGTGTCTCGGGGGGCACACCCACGATAATAAGGTCGTTGCTTCATTGTGGACAGACCAAATCTGATCAGCTGGACAGTCACTGTTCTGTCATTCAGCTACCTTAGCCCAGCGACCATATGGGCTGTAAAGCCGCCATCACCTGCACTCTCGTCATGGTGCGCACCAGTCCAGCATGGCCATCACTACACAAACAGCTGTTTGCAGTCACTGCATACCTTTCACTGCATCTGTGACTGCACATTGTATTATTCCTGGCAGTCAGTGCATACCTTTCACTTGAATGGATAGCAGACTTGATTCGTCTCATCATATACAGCAGGGCCTCGAAAGTCCTCCTGTATTGTTATTTTTTGTCACTACCTCGGGACTTGCATGCCATGCCTGCTGCCTTCCTTTAATGTATGGTGGTGGTAGCCGTTTCTAAGGCTCCCACTCCAGACCGGAATTGAACCAGGATTCCCCGGCCATTACCCGTGGTCACCATGCTACTGACTACTGAGAAAGTACCATCGAAAGTTTCACACAGTTGAATGAATGGCAGACTTGCCCTCCATAACACATTCTTGGCAAATGCTTTTGATTTGGTTCGTCTTGCGCTGGGTCAAGGGTCCATCTGACCACAGATGCCTGGTCTGCAAAGCACGGTCAGGGCAGGTACATTACTTATACAGCAAATGGGTCCTTCCTTGGATGTGTGGTGGTAGCCGTTTCTCAGGCTCCCACTCCGGAACGGAATCGAACCTTGGTTCCCCGGCCATTAGCCATGGTCACAATGGCAGATAGATTCTCGTTGAAGGTACTGAACAGCAAGCAGAAAAAGTAATAAAAAAAAAATAGATGTAAGCTTTAACAATGGTAGAGAAAGAACCATTGAAAGTTGATAAGGCAGTCAGACATTACCTGATATCACTGAGGAAGAGCAATCTCGCCATGGTGCGCACCAGTCCAGCACGGCCGTCACTACACAAACAGCTGTTTGCGGTGCGTTACACAGTGAGTTTGGTGAGTCAGTGTGAAGCAGTACACTAATTACACTACCTGATTGATGTATACACGTGCAAGATGTTTTAAAGCACTTTAGGCCTGCAATTTAGCATTCAATGTGATTTCTGCCCTTAATACGCCGCTGTGCGTCCAATCCAGATTTTTCCCTGGGATTTTTTGGCATCTATCCCACTCATCCATGCAAAAACTCAGATATTAGACCCCTTGAAACATCTTTTCCATCACTTTTCTGGCCAGCATAAGTGTTTCTAGTTTTCAAAGTTCGCCTCCCCATTGAAGTCTATTGCGGTTCGCGAAAGTTCACACGAACCGAACTTTTGCGGAAGTTCGCGTTCGAGATTCGCGAACCGAAAATCTGAGGTTTGAGCCATCTCTATTCAGTAGTAAGCATGCGGTAAATAATAATAGTCCTTAATTGTCTTCCATGAGTTAAGAAAGTCTTTGGCAGGTGTTTTTTTTTGGGGGGGGAGGGGGGGTGGAGGGTGCATTTGATTATGTAGCAACCTACAGAAAGTAAATAAAGTAAATATACTTTCTAGGCATCCTCTATTAAAAAAAAACCCAGTACATATTTGGAATTTTATTTCTACTATTCTTTTCTATTACACAGCCTGATTAGGAATGCCACTAAAATAGAGATAGGAATTCCACTACAAACTGCAAAATGCACACAAATTGACTTTACCGCCAGGTACAGGCAGGTCTTAAACTGATCTGTAAATTATTTGCTAACATGTCCCGTTTTCCATGAGAATTCCAATTTTCAGTAAAATAATGGAAAGTACCGCACTTTTTATGACCTGATTTACCACATTCGGTAATCTATGACTAAGGCCCCGTTCACACTTGCGGTTTTGTCAAAACCGCACCGGATGTCCGGACCGCACCGTATCCGGACCGGACCTGATCTATACGGTTCCTATCCGGATCCGGTCCGGATCCGGTCCGTTTGCATCCGGCTTCCGTGCGGTGTGAACACGGTTGCGGTCCGGATCCGGTTTCTTAAGGAGATAACAACCTGTTATTACCTGGGGTCTGGGAGGTCAGCAGAAGGGTCTGGGGTCATTGTTGGAGACAGGTGGACGTGTGGAGACCATCCGTGGATACAGAGACTGCAGTTGGGACCATGGATCCAGGCATTTTTTACTCGTATACCTGGGAATTCTCTGTTGTTCGCCTCCTCGTTATCAGACTAATCAGACATGTTGCTGCCTAGAGCTCCAGCATGAAATCGCTGCTGCCCCACCTGAACGCTGGGCCCATGTGGTCCCCATCCAAAATGCATAGGAAGTGGGGTAGAACGTCCGGTTTTTGTAGCCAGTGTGTTGTGCGCTCTCCGGTTCTCATTGGTTTCCATTGGCCGGATGGTGCAGTCCGGCTCCGCCCCGGAGACGGCTGCCGGAGGAGCCGGACCAAAAAATAGCGCATGTTGGAACGGACGCCGGAGTCCGGATCCGGTCCGGATCCGGTCCGGCTCCGGTCCGGCAGAACGGACGCATGTGAACGGACGCATAGGCTTTCATTGCTATTGCCGTGCGTCCGTTCCGTCCGTTCTGCAAGCGGTCCGGCTCCGGCACGGCGATTCCGGACGGCCACCGCTAATGTGAACCGGGCCTAAAATCTGTCAGAAATGCAAACTGCATTTACCGAATGCGGCAAATGCAGTAAATGCGGCGCCATAGACTTACATTGACTTCTGGTCCGCCAGATTGCACCGCACAGTTCCAGTATGAAAGGCCCCTACCGACTTGGTATTGCATTGCCGGCGGTAAAAACAGGGCCTGTGGTAAAACGGACACTAACCCTACCAGAATTGAGGCCAATATGTTGGAAATCGCAGCACTTCCAATATCTGCCTATCCTCATTGATTGCATTTAGGGCTTGTTCAAACTATGAGCATTTGTGTATTTTTTTAAGCCCTGAAGAATTTAGAAATCGCCCTAAAAGTGCTTGTACAATGATTCCCTATGAGAGTGTTCACATATGAGCGGTTCGATTATGATCTGCTTCCATAAGCGCTGCCTGTACCATTTTCTGAGCGCTTTGGCTCAATGGAAGGTATAGGGAAATTGCTAAGCGATTGAAAAAGCACTTTGTATAGCGATTTCCCAAGCACTTTTAAAGGGACTCTGCGCACCTCTCATGGGTATGCCTTTAAGCCAGACGACTTCCAACAAAGTCGTACTATGACCCGTCTGGAGGAGCCTCTTGCAATGGCCATGCGTGTCACTTCCTCTTCCTGCTTCATTCAGTGATGCACTTTTATAACAGAGAAGACAGGGGTGGGGGGGCGCATGCGCGGCGCGCAGGAAGACGGACGCAGCTTCATGTAGCTCCGCTCCAGCACAGCTCGTATAGCCGCAACGCGGGGTATTTAGCCCTCATCTTGAGCACAGATCTTCAGCCTCGACCCCCGCTCTCGCCGGTGTATGCCAGGGCGGAAGAAAACCGGCCCTTCACAGAGCCAGAAGTCAGTTTCAGACTATTTCCTTAGGCCGCGTGACCCCACAATGACGCACCAAGATGGCCGCGGCTATCCTACAGGCTCACAGGACTCAACCTCAGACACAGGCCCCGACTGGACCAGCTCCAAACCAGAGCGAAGTAGATCATTGACGAAGCAAGATCTTGAGGAGAGCCTGGAGCAGATGTACAGAAAGCTCGCAGGTAAATTTCAATCTGAACTGCGTAGAGTTGAAACCACATTATCACAGGAGATAGCCTCACTGGGCAGCCGCACAGACATTTTAGAGACTAAGCATGATAACTTGTTAGCCGCACATAAAGAGCTCCGTGTTGAGCACGATAATCTGAGAGAGTCAGTGGACACATTACAGTTACAGTCCGAAGATCTGGACAACCGAAACCGTAGAAACAATCTGCGGATACGCGGGCTCCCAGAATCATACCAGGAAATTATCCCACCAGTGCTGGCAATCTTTACCTCTTTGCTGCCGGACCTACCTGATACGGCTTTCACCTGCGATAGAATTCACCGGGCACTGAGGGCCCAACCAGGGCCAGAACAACCGCCCAGAGATATCATTTTATGTTTAAAGGATTTCTTGATAAAAGAACAGATCATCAAAGCAGCCAGAACCTCCACAGAGATCCGGCATGAAGATCACGTTATCCAGATATTCCAGGACATTTCGCCCATAACATTGGAAAAACGCAAAAATATGAAGCACATTACATCAGCTTTAATGAAAGCCCAAATTAAATATCGCTGGGGGTTCCCATTTAAACTCATAGTATTACATAATGGTCTAACTTATGTGGCGCAGACACCCAATGAGGGACTTAAGCTTGTACGTAAACTTGGATTGCAATGTTCCACACCTATCTCCTCTTCAGCCAAGCAAGGAAGACGACCTCTTTCTCCTATCTGGTCTCGGAAAGGCCCTTAGGACACTAAATCGCCTCCACGGTCTGCTGAAACAACCTGAACGGTGTACATTTATACTTAAATAAGATGGTATTTGCTCTGACCTAAGGGAATAGGTCTTTTCTTTTTCTATTTTAGTGACCCGAGCTTAACTTTTCTTCCGCCTTCTTATGCTAACTTTAGTTCACAATATGGCATAGCCATGCGGCTGCTGTTGGGCTGTGCACAGTGCACTGCCTCCCCCCTCAGTTCCCTGCTCGTAGTGGGACTGTTGTACCACAGGACTCTCCCCTACCAAATATGATTGGGGTTATCACCTGCGGACCTACTTGTTTATTTTTATCCATGTCTGCATTTATAGGATTTATGTTTAGTTTTTTGTGTTCTTGCTCCCTCCTGAACCAGGTTCGAAACTCCATCATTGCATGCATTAACCAGACCTCTTGTGATAGAGAAATTTATTATTACTACAGTTGTATAGTCTCATTGACTCCCAATATGGTATTCCCCCAGGTCAGATTGGATGGGGTAGTAGGGTGCGGGATTGTATGGCAGCGCCTCTCGGCTACTTTGATAGTGTACCATCAAATGCGTATTCTCTCTTATAATATCCAATGCCCCTATGTTTGATAAGCCATAACACGCAAGGCTTTAATTCGCCCTCTAAGCGCAAGAAAGCATTCAAACAGTACAAGCAGCTGAAAGCTGATGTCATATTTTTACAAGAAACACATTTCGCAACTAGTAATACCCCAAAATTTTTGGATAGAGCCTATCAACGAGCATATTTCACATCCTTCACAAATAAGACGAGAGGCGTTGCCGTGCTATTGCGTAATGGTATCTCATTTGAGGCCAAAAAAGTATATAAGGATCCAGAAAGTCGTTTCCTAATTCTGCAGGGAACTTTGGAAGGCAAAGAAGTCACACTATGCAATTTATATGCACCCCACACATCTCAGGCAACTTTCTTCAAGAATGTTTTCACCCGCTTAGAACCGTATCTTTCTAACCACTTAATAATTTCAGGTGACTTTAACTGTGTAAATAACCCATTGACAGATAGAAGCACAGCAACTGAAAACAGTAGGGTCTTTCCTAAATATTTGAACTATGTAATTAGAACTCATCAGTTGGTGGATGCTTGGAGGGCATACAATATGGGAGACAGGAGTTATTCATATTACTCACACCCTCAAAATACGTATGCAAGATTGGATTATTGCTTTCTTTCTCCCATACTGCTTGCTGGCTCTAGCTCCGCAAACATTAATACATGTGTATGGTCTGATCATCAGATAATCTCGGTTGTACTAAAAGAAATTGGAACCCCTTTTATACCGGAAAATTGGAGAATTAATGAACTTCTCTAACAGGACCCTCGTATAATAAGTGAAATACAACAAGCTCTAGAGGAATACTTCACCATTAATGATAATGGGGAAGTTTCCTCCGGCACTCTGTGGGCAGCACATAAAACTGTTATAAGAGGTAAGCTTATACAGATGGCAGCTAAAAAGAAAAAAGAGAAACTGAGTTCTATACTGAATCTTACAAAAGAACTAGACCATTTATATAGAATCCACTCCTCTACCACTGATCAGGCTACCCTACTTCTCATTAGAGAAAAGAGACACTCTCTAAACCAGTTGCTGTCAGAGGCGGCTGAAAAGGCTCTTAGGTTTTCTAAGGCCAAATTCCTACTGTATGGCAATGCCTCAAGTACAATGTTTGCAAGGAAATTGCAGCAATTTTATAAACCGCCCCATCTGTATAAGCTTCAGAACAAAAAAGGTTCAGTAGAAATTATCCCGGATAAAGTTATGGAAATCTTTGAGGATTATTATAGGAATCTCTTTACTGCCCCTCATAGACCCACAGATGAGAGAATAGACGACTGGCTAAACTCTTTGCCGATCCCCTGCCTATCAGCAGATCAGCTGGCTAGTATTAATGACCCGATTACATCTAAAGAGATTGAGGATGTAATTTCCTCACTGAAGAATGGTAAGGCCCCAGGGCCAGATGGCTTTACTAGTAGGTATTACAAGAAATTCGCTCAAATTCTTACCCCACATTTACGAACCCTTTATAACAATGTACTGAACGGTCAGAAATTCCCGGTGGAACTCACCAATGCATTTGTTTCGCTAATCCCAAAACCTAATCTCGATCACACACTTCCACAGAATTTCCGACCAATTTCATTGTTGAATAATGATGTGAAGCTTTTCTCAAAGATAATGGCCAATCGTCTATCCTCAATAATCACAAAATTAATATCACCCGCCCAATCTGGGTTTATCCCCACACGTCAAACAACAGATAACACCAGATTGGCATGTAACATCCTACAGGACTCCAAACTATTCAACCAACGATTTTTATCATTAAGTCTTGATTTGCATAAAGCATTTGACTCAGTCCTTTGGCCCTATCTAAATAGAGTACTATTAAAGATGGGTATAAGTGGCCCTTTTTTAAGTGCTGTACTGGCCCTATATGATAGCCCCCAAACAAGGTTACGGATTCCAGGGGCCCTTTCTAAACAGATCTCAATTGGCCGTGGAACGAGGCAGGGGTGCCCCCTCTCTCCCCTTTTGTTATCTCTTGCCATTCAAACAAACTCAGACATCAAAGGCTACATTAAACAAGACAAAGAATACAAAATCAGCTTATATGCAGATGATGCCTTGCTCTTCTTATCACAACCAATTACCTCTATGCCAACCCTTTTTCAAATACTGGATCCATTTAGCAATCTCTCTGGCCTAAAAGTAAACACCTCAAAGTCCCAGGCACTCCCAGTAAATTTACCACCTCAAGCAGTAAAACTATATCAAGCTAACTTTGATTTTAAGTGGGCCACCACAAGTATCTCATATCTTGGTATAAGATTAACCGCTTCCTATGACTCGCTAATTAAGGCTAATTACCTCCCCCTATTGAAGTCTATCACGCACACCCTAGAGGAATGGTCACGTTACCAGATTTCATGGCTAGGGAAATCTACTGCTCTAAAAATGGTCATCTTACCCCGCATTCTTTACTACTTTAGGGCTCTACCTCTTAACCCGGGACGCTCTTTAATAATAAAATTTCAAAAACAGTTCACCAAATTTGTTTGGGATTCCAAACCGGCCCGCTTTAAAAATATAAACCTATATAGATCCCAGTCAGATGGTGGGATAGGCCTCCCAAATCTTTGGTATTATTTTCTCGCAGCCAGATTTGCTCAAATGTTGCCCTGGTTTTCTACAGCCCCAGATACACCTTGGGTGCAGTTTGAAGCAGATTCGGTCTGCCCATATAACTTAGCCTCTATACCCGCTTTCCAACTTAAGATGAAAGCCTTTATCCAAAGCCTAAACCTTATAGTACTTGAAAATTTTGTGCTTTGGCACTTATATAGAGATAGTATGAAGCTTTGCTCTCCCAAGCCTCCGTGACTATCTTTTATAGGTCATCCCGAATTCCCTCCAGCCCTACAAGATCATTCCCAATTTGATTGGTGGATATCGAACATGATGACTGCCTCCAACCGTTTTTGGTTGGCGGATAAGTTTATCTCTTTTCAGACCTTACAGTTTGGCAGAGATTTACCCACACAAGAATATTTTAGGTATAGACAAATACGCCACTTTTTCTTGAAACATTCTAGTCCATTTGGACTTCTAAATTGCACTTTTTACGAGCATATGTACTTATCCTCTGCCCCTACAACTGGAGCTATCTCCAGATTATATTTACACATGATTGCTCATTCACATTCAAATAAAACTAAAGGAATGGAGGAATGGGAAGCAGAGCTTCAGATGAAATTTTCCCTAGAAGAATGGCATAAAATTGGAGACAATATGATGTCCTTTACTAAAACCCCCATGATTAGAGACACAATGATTAAGCTTGCCACAAGATGGTACCGAACCCCACAGAAATTGCATAGAATTTTTCCAAGCATCTCCCCACTATGTTTCAGGGGATGTAACCAAGAAGGATCTTACTTGCATTTATTCTGGGAATGCCCAGTGGTGGGTTCTATTTGGGATAAATTTAAAAACAAATTATCTAGAGCCGCTTCAACCTCTATTAATCTAGAACCCCAACACGTATTACTCCTTAAATATAATGAAAGTGTTCCCAAAAAGTGGAGGAGAATTTACTATGCGGTAATATGTGCAATTTTATGGGCAGTAGCTAGAAATTGGAAATCTCCCTCTATCCCTAATGCACAAATATTACAAAGAATTGAAGATATTAGATTAGTGGACTTCTTGTATCATACTCTACATGACACCTATCAAGTATTTCATATTAACTGGGAACCTTGGCCTCAAGGGGAACTTCTTGACCATTAGCTTTTGGGCAGCCTTGGGAGACACAATGTCATTATAATGGTGTTATCAGTGATTTTTTCTTTCTCAGAGACTGGTTTCATGCACAATTTACCAAAGATACCCTCAGGAGGGGTATAATGATGTTCATTGTTCTTTATTTGATATTCTTATTCTCACTTTGTTCTCTTATAATTAAGCTATGCACTCTTTGGACAATCCGCACATGTAATGTACCCTTTGTTGTAGACATAGGCCTTTAAAGGTCAGTTTATTGATGTAAATGTCATTATGATTCCTTTTTTATGACAATAAAACGAAGTGAAAAGAAGACAGGGGTGACCCGGAAGTTATAACATAGCCAAGATGGCAGCCGTGATTTTTATATTGAAATCGAATGAAAACTATTTGGTGTAGAACGGTGATTCAGGCATCAAATAAAAGAGGAGAGCGCAAGCTACAGAAAGGTATGCATCTTTAAGTACTTTGCAGTACTGGTCGGAGGCATACCCATGAGAGGTGCTTTGAGTCCTGTTAAGAATGAATACATTGGGCTCGATTCACAAAAGGGTGCTTGCTCAGTTAGCACACCTAAAAGGGGCGTGCTAACTAACAAACAACATAACATTTGTATTGCACTTTTCTCCTGGCGGGCTCAAAGCACCAGAGCTGCAGCCACAAGGACGTGTTCTATAGGCAGTACAGTAGCAATGTTAAGGAGACTGAATAGGTGCTGGCTTACTAAACAGGCAGAGCCGAGATTTGAACCCAAGTCTCCTGTGTCAGAGGCAGAGCCCTTAACCATTACACTATCCAGCCTAGAGTGCTAAGCAGTTAGCACGCCTAAAGCTTTTATTGATCACGCGCACTGTGCAACTTTTATTTAGGCACACCCAGTGCGACATTTTGGCTCGCTACGGGCAGCGCGAAACTTTGTGCGCCCTAAAGGGCTTAAGGCGTGCTAAGGATTTAGGCGTGCTAACTAAGTTAGCACACTTTTGTGAATCAAGCCTATTTTATTTATTCTTTTTCTGGGTCACTGACGTCAGGGAGTGAAAATCTCAATCGCTCATTAAAAGCGCTTAGAAAGGCCCTTTATACAAAATGGCCCAATGCTCTGAAAACGGGGATCGATTGAAAAAAATCGGGCACAAAAACGCTCAGCGCTTGCGATCGCGCTTGCAATTTATAATGTGAACAAAGCCTTGCACAATTACTACTAGTAAGAGTTCCCATTGCAACTATGGGCAGCCTGAGCCTGACGCATGCTGATATGGAAGAGCAGATGGTGCACACTTTTTGTATTCACCTTTGTCAGTGTGACAGTTGACTTAGAATACACCTTTGATTAGAACGTTTTGTTTAAGAAAAAAAAAAAAAAAACACAAGACTTAACCTCCTTGGCGGTATGAAAAATACCGCCAGGAGGGAGCGCAGCAGTTTTTTTAAAAAAATTTTTTTTTTTAATCATGTAGCGAGCCGAGGGCTCGCTACATGATAGCCGCTGCTGAGCAGCATCCCCCCGCCCGCTTCGATCGCCTTCGGCGATCTCCGATCAGGAAATCCCGTTCATAGAACGGGATTTCCTGGAGGGCTTCCCCCGTCGCCATGGCGACGGGGCGGGATGACGTCACCGACGTCACTGACGTCGGGACGTCATTGGGAGTCCCGGGCCACCCCTCGGCGCTGCCTGGCACTGATTGGCCAGGCAGCGCTGGGGTCTGGGGGGGGGGGGCCGCGCGCCGCAGCAAATAGCGGCAATCGGGCGGGGGCCGGCGGCGATCAGAGTGCTGGCGCAGCTAGCAAAGTGCTAGCTGCGTCCAGCAAAAAAAAAATTATGAAAATCGGCCCAGCAGGGCCTGAGCGGCACCCTCCGGCGGCTTACCCCGTGTCACACACGGGGTTACCGCCAGGGAGGTTAAAGAAAACCTGTACTGAAAAAAAGTTCCCCTGGGGGGTACTCACCTCAGTAGGGGGAAGCCTCTGGACCCTATTGAGGCTTCCCCCATCCTCCTGTGTCCCACGGCAGTCTCGCTGCAGCCCACGGAACGCACAGGCGACAATTTGTCACACTGTGCAATATTTACCTTTTCTGGCTCCAGCGGGGCCTATCTCCGTGGGAAGAGCGGATACTGCGCCTGCACTGGAGCCCGGGATGTAAATATTTACATCGCCGCCGCTCCGGGAGGATTTTTGCCACCGCCGTGGGACCGAGGAGGACGGGGGAAGCCTCAATAGGATCCGGAGGTTTCCCCCACCCGAGGTGAGTAACCCTCAGGGGAGTTTTTTTCATTACATATTTTCTTTAAGGGCTAGCGTTCTATTTCTGAAAACCTTTGCAGAAAAAAACAAGCTGGTATGGCAATACAGCCGCTGTCTGTTTACAATAGTTTCATCTTCTCATAGAAGGGAACTTACAGGCGTACGCATGAGTGCGTAGGCTGAATGACAGCTCACCCTGCTGCCGCTTAAAGGAAAACTTAATTAAAAAATAAAAAATGATATTTACTCACCCGGGGTATCCCTCAGCCCCCCGAAGCTGGATGGTGCCCTCGCAGCCCCGCTGTACTGGGGACACACGGCTGTCCCCAGTACAGCGCTGCAGCTGATCGCAGCGCTGTACATGGTAATTAGATGGCGATCGCCGCTCAGATACTGAAGGTGGGGCGGAGCCTGCGCGTGATCTCCTGCAGTAGCCGGCTCCAGGACCTGACGCCAATTGGCATTAGGTGGTCCTGGGGCTGCCGCCGTGTTCACGCCAGTTGGCGTGACGCGGTCGTTAGGTAGTTAAGAACATTGGAATGCAGCTTAAAGCACACCAAAGCACCACCAGTACTACATACACAATATGGAGCCTGCATTGCACAATGCCGTCTTTTTTATCCACTCTACAACCGCATAACACAAATTGACTAACACAGAGTGGGTCACTGAGGACCGCTTAATACAGATCTGCATGAAGTCTGGTAGGCGGAGAATAGCAGCGAATGTGCGCGCATTCACGCTGAGTAACAGAGCTCTGCAAAAATATCAGCCTGCCTGTCCGCATTTGCATTTGCCAGACTGGGAAAGGAATGACATAAAGCTCGGTTGGTGCCAAGAAAAGGACAGCACATTCCTGAGGCCCCGTTAATCAGTTGGTGTGCGTTAGTACGCGTTGGTACGTGTTAGTGCGTGTTGGTACGCGGTTTTCCATAGCAGTGCATTGGGAGGAAGATTTCAGTTAAAACGCGTTGAGTGTAAAAGAGGCCATAGGGAAACATGGGCTTTACTTTGAAAATCAGTTTTCTTTCAGTTATAACTGAGAGCAACTGATTAATTGTAAAAGGGCCCTTCAGTGTGCTAAGTTGTACAAATGTGCAGCAAACAGTTAAAGCTGCAGTGGCCTCAATTCACTAAGCTTTATCAAACACTTTATCAAATGTTTGATAATTTTCCTCAGGGGTAAAAACTAATTTTGAATTCACTAAGGTGTTATAGATTTATTGATCATTTCATCGATAAAACATTCGATAAATCTATAACACCTTAGTGAATTCAAAATTAGACTTTACCCATGAGGTAAATTATCAAACGTTTTATAAAGTGTTTGATAAAGCTCTGTGAATTGAGGCCAGTGAGTCTAATTGATAAAAATGTCCAGGTCACTAGGGGCGTGTAAGCCCATGACCAGCCAACATGTAAAAATGCATGCAGTGCTGATACAAAAAAATGCACGTGTAGGCCAGAATAAAGATGGACAATAGCATTGTAATGCTATGCCCCCATTATATTGCAAGGCCAAATCTTTAATTTATGCTGCATCTGTGACCAAAAAATGGGAGTTTTTAACCCCCCCCCCCCCCCCCCCCCCAAAAAAAAACATGACATTGTACATATGGGCAACACAATTTAATAACTAAATTACAAAAAAAAAAATGTAAAAATTAAGGAACACATATAAACAACACATATAAACAAATAACACATATAAACACATATAAACAAGTAACACTTACTTGCCCAGTCGCAAACTAGTATCAGAATCAGAATCACTTTTATTCGCCGAGTGCGCTGTTGGCGCCCCCGGAATTGGTTATGGTACACATGGCAAGGCAGAGAGCAAAAAGACATAGGACCTACAAACATTCATACATACATACAGGCATAGCAGTTAAAAAGCATTGCGTCGGTGCAGAGTCAATGTTGGCGACTGGGGAACTGAGTTGTACACGGACTAAGCTGTAGAGGCCCGGATGGGAGGAGTGTTCAGTAGGAGGACTGCCTAGGGGAAAAAGGTGTTTCTTCACCTCGTGGTTCTTGAACGGACTAGTCTGAAGCGGCGGCCCGATTGGAGGGGCTCAAAGAAGTGGCTTCCTGGGTGGGAGGGGTCTTGGGAGATCCTGCCGGCTCTTTTCATCCTTCTGCCTGTGTGGAGGAGGTCGAGAGGGGGCAGAGGTGTGCCAATGATCTTCTCCGCGGCGCTAATTACTCTCTGAAGTTTATACCTGTCCCTGGCGTTAGCTCCCGAATACCAGACAATGATGGAGGAGCAGAGGATGGACTTAACTGTAGCGGAGTAGAAACTGGTGAGCATATCACGCGGGATGCCAAATTTCTTCAGCTGACGCAGAAAAAACAGCCTCATCTGAGCATTCTTCTGAATTCTGGTGGAGTTTCGCCATTCTTGGGTCACTAGTTATGGTGGTGCCCAGGAGCCGAACACTTGGTGCCTGGTGACTTCAGTCTCTCCGATGAGGACTGGTGGAAGGGCAGGAGGGTGTTTTCTGAAGTCCACAATTAATTCGACGGTCTTGGATGCGTTGAGGACGAGATTGTTTTGCTAGTATGAAGCTGGTGCTGATGAGCAAAGCAATAATAGGCCACAAACAGCTGACAAATGTTAAGGAAGCCCAACTAATGAAAATACTTGCATCATTGCATTTTGTGCGCGTAATAGTCTACGTGCTCTAAGTCATTTATAAAGCGCACTGTGTATCCCCGATGCGCACTAAGGAGTTATACCACGTGATGTGTGTTTTTCCCGCCCGCTGTGACAGTTTAGTGCACGTAAAGTTTTAGCTCTATAGTGTTATGCATTAGCACAGTTTAGTGAATCAACCCCAATGCATTTTCACAAAACTTTTCTCAAAATCGAAAAGGCCATTTTTGATGCGAAAATGACTCATGCAACACTGCCGGAACCCCAAATTTCCTTCCTATATCGTCTAGCATAGATCGTAGTCTAGGACCAATTTAGGGGGAAGCCAATTAACTTATCTGTATGTTTTTGGAATGTGGGAGGAAAACAGAGTACCCAGAGGAAACACACACAGACACGGGGAGAACATACAAACTCCTTGTAGATGTTTACCTGTCTGGGATTTGAACCAGGGACCCAATGCTGCAAGGCTAGAGCGCTAACCACTACGCCACCGTGCTGCCAATCAATGACCAATATTACCACCTCCATTTAGTATGAAGGCTTACCTACACAATCTGCTCATAGTATTCAATATCTGTTGACCCTTAAACTACATGGAGGTGGAAAAATTGGTTAGTGATTGGCCAATCATAATTGAAAATGTGTACCAGGCTTTAGGGTGCATACACATATCCAATTTTGATGTGCCAATGATTGGCCAATTTTAACACTTCCATGTAGTATGAGAGCGGTCCTCTACAATCTATTCACAGCATTCTAGATCTGTTAGCCCTCATATAACATGGACATAGTAAAATTGGCCATTCATTGACCAATTAAAATTGATGGTATGTACCAGGCTTTAGGATATCATACACTGAATTGATTTCTCTTCAATATCACAATCTATTGGATTTTTCAGTGAAAACTACTGTTGAATCAAATTTGCATAGTTAAAGTAAATTCATACAATGGATTTAGATTAGACATCAGACTATGCAAAATAGGAACCTTTGACAGTCAGCCTACTGGGCCAATCAAAGTGCAGGAATATCGTTCTTTGAAGCTACTGGACCCACCAGGCTTCCGAGCGGGTTCAGTGGAGCACTCGTTAAGTTTAACAAATCGCTCGTTAAAGTAGCAATAGAGAGCGTAATTTAGCAGCGCAAGCTATGACAGCACAGCGTGCGCTGAGAATTATTAGCAAGTGCTGTTGTCATTAAGCTACGCTGCTGTAGCAGTGAATCAACAGGCGCTCCTCACTCCATGCTGCAGGAAGATAAGACACTGTGGGCCATATGCAATTCACTCATAAGTTTCTTTTAGGTGATATTTTTAAACCTTAGCAATAAAATCCCTTTTTAGACACTTGCAAGAAAGAAAATACTTACACATTACGTTTCACTTACTTTTTAGTACTTTTTCAATTGTAGAGTGCTAAAAAGTTATTTTAAAGGGACACTTAAGTCAAACCAAAAAAATTAGTTTTTCTCACCTGGGGCTTCCAATATCCCCCTGCAGCTGTCCGGTGCCCTCGCCGTCTCCCTCTGATCCTCCTGACCCCGCCGGCAGCCACTTCCTGTTTCGGTGACAGGAGCTGACAGGCTGGGGACGCGAGTGATTCTTCGCGTTCCTGGCCACAATAGCGCCATCTATGCTGCTATAGCATATATCATATGCCATATAGTAGCATAGAGGGTGCTAATGTGTCTAGGAACGCGAAGAATCACTCGCCTCCCCAGCCTGTCAGCTCCTGTCACCGAAACAGGAAGTGGCTGCTGGCGGGGCCAGGAGGATCTTAGGGAGACGGCGAGGGTACCGGACAGCTGCAGGGGGCTATTGGAAGCCCTAGGTGAGTAAAACTCATTTTTTTTGTTTGACTTAAGTGTCCCTTTAAGCAGAAGATAAAAAATTATCTCCTAGGAGAAAACTTAGGAGAAAAAGTGAATTGCATATAGCCCTGTGGCCCATATGCAATTCCCTTTGTCTCTTGAGTTATCTCCTAGGAGATAATTTTTTATCTTCTCTGTAAAATAACTTTTCCGCATTTTACAATGACAAAGGTACCCAAAAATTGGTGAAAAATTGTGAAATGAAATGACAATACGTGAAAATATCACCTAGGAGAAAACTTAGGAGAAAAGGTGAATTGCATATGGGCCTGTGTTATTAACCTGAGGAAGCGGGTGATTCCCAAGAAACGTGTCATTCGTATTGATGTCCAATAAATTTACTCTTAAACCTCCATATTAATGTAAGATTGTTTCTTATCAACACCAACATTGTCTTCTTACACTCACATTGGGGCGCTACCCCCCTCCCAGTATAGCATAGTAGTGTGTTACTAATAATTGGGCAGAGCAAACAAGGCTTGATTACCTTTTTGATTTTGATTTTCTTGTACAGGGAGAAAGAGATACGTCTGCAGATTCAGCTAGAGCTTACCTGCCAGAGGCAACGTGATGCCCACACACGGAATCAGGAATTACTGAGAGATTTCAGACGGCTTGAGGAAGAACTGTCTCTTCTAACTGCAAGGACTGACAGCTTCAGGAGAAAGCAGGTTTCTTTCTCTTTTACTGTTATACTCGTACTTGTGTTCACTAGAGATATCAAAGGGGGCTTTTGTGTGTTTGTTTGTTTGCTTGTTTCTTTTTAACCATTTTACGACTGCTCCACGCCAATGGGCGTGGAGGCCACAGCAGCCCGCCGATTGGCGCAAGATCCATGGGGCAGAGTTTGCAGGGGATCGCGCGTGCCACTGTGCGCCCATCCCCGCTCTGATGGCGGAGCTCCCCTCTGCCTTCAGTCTCCCAGCGGCGATCGCTGCTAGGAGACTTAGACAGCGAGACCGCCGTCTATTTACTCGGTACAGCATTGCGATCTAAGGCAGCGCTGTACAGGGGACAACCGTGTCACTCGGTTGTCCCCTCTGGTGGCACAAAAGTGATCTGCTGTGATAGGCTGAAGCCTATCACAGCCGATCGCGCTGATTGGCTGGCGGGGGCAGGGAGGGCTAGGGAAATAATTAATAAAGAAATGAGGTACATTTATTAAGAAAATAATAAAATCAATATTTATAACAAATAAATAAACAAAGCTGGGGGTGATCAGACGCCACCAACAGAAAGCTCTGTTGGTGGGGAGAAAAAGGGGGGGGGGGAATCACTTGTGTGCTGAGTTGTGCAGCCCTGCCAGCTGCAGTGGCCTATTTCTTTAAAAATGGCCTGATCTTTAGGGGGGTTTAAAACTGCGGTCCTCAAGTGGTTAAAGAGGAACTTAACATGAATGGAATAAGACATTTCAAGACTGCCAACTTTCTTGTGACCACTCAATGAGGTCGATTTACTGGTTTACAGTAAAACTTCCGTACGCAGACAGCGCATGGCAATTTTGCTGGTACAAATGCCATTCATGCATTGAGTGGGGCTTTATTTCATTGAGCGCATTACATGCTCTGGTATTCGATTGTGCTATGCATTTCAAGTGCATGCTATGCACTTCAAATGCATAGTGCACTTCATATACATAGTGCGGTTGGGGGTCCCGACTACTTGCTATGCTTCTGGGGGGAGAATGGGCAGCCCTACTAGTGCCCTCACCACCAGAGAAAGCACCACTACTACCCGAATTAAATGCAAAAACACATGGAAAGGCAATGCTAACTCATCCAGCAGCACCTGCAATTAATCTAGTCTGCAGAGCACAGCCAGTCAGCCTATTGAAAGACACTGTATGTGTCCGAATCTGCAGTACCGATGTATGCATGGGCTGAACCGTATACACTGTCTCCCCTATGCTTTCACATTGTAATGTGTCAGCAGGGGCGGCCAGCCTCCAGGCCCCAATCCTAATGTGACCTGAGAGTTGCATTACCCATACAATGTTTAAAGCTTCAGGCCAGTTTTACACCTGGCCATAGCATTGCGGAGAGTTGCTCTACCCCCTTTCACATCGCAATGCAGAAAACGTCATTCATATGACCCTGCGGCAGAGTGAGTACACCGACAGGGTCATATGCATAGCGCCATCAACCTTTCCCCCACGCAAGCCCGTCGCCGCCCCTCACCCAGTGACATACCCACTGCTGGACAGGACGTATGTCACTGGGATTCCTGGGTTTCCCCATTATATTCATGTCAGTTGGCACGTGTGCGCCACACCGTTGCCTACATATTTACACAGGGGCGTAAATGGAATTCCCCGGGCCCCCTGCAAAAATTTGGATGAAGCACACTCCCCCCCCCCGGGCCCGCTTAGGGACGTTTTGGAGGGGCGGAGGGGTCGCAGCATGAGGAGAGAGCATGGCCACACATCAGCGGTGAGGGGGGCTCTCCTCTCCAGCATCTCTCAGTGGCAGCAGAGTGGGCAGGAACACATACCTCCATCCACTGCGGAGGTCCAATCTCAAAGTACCTCATGTTTAATTAGGAAGTAGCGTCAGACACTTAGAGAGAGGAACCTCTGGTGGTGGAACGCACAAAGGTATGTGTTCCTGCCCGCCTCCTGCTGCCGCTGATTGATGCTGAGGGGTGCGCTGAGGGGAGAGCCCGAGGTGAGAGAGGGGGACTGTCCCCCCTCCCCACCAATGTGTGCCCATGCTCTCTCCTTATGCTGCAACCCCTCCTGCCCCCCAAAACGGCCCTTAGCTGGCCCAAGAGGGGCCCCGGCCCCGCCCTCCCCCCACGGTGCAGGGGCTGCAGCCCATATTGTTGAGCCACTGTAATTATATTATCTGTGTCGCCCATTGACTATCATTACTTCTGAGGCCGCTGCCTCGCTGCAGAGGTTGGACAGTAACGCACTGTTCACTTTGCGGCAGCTCGGTGGCCAATTGGTAACTTTCTGTGCAACGTGACGAAACGCAATAAGTATGCTAGGCCCCATTACCTTGCATTGCCGTTGCGTTACCCTTCGGTAAAACAGTAACACAACGCAGGTTTGCAAGGCAAGTGTAAAAGGAGCCCCAAACACAGGTGAGTCTGGACGCTACACCTCAGCGGGTAGAGTGGGCAGCCCTCCTAGTGCCCTCACCACCAGAGAAAGCACTCACCACCATAAATGCATTTAGTTCTAGGAAGGTTTGCAGTTGCTGCTAGGTAAGTTGGCATCGCCTTTCCATGTGTGTTTTTGCAGAATTTGTGCAGCCAGGACCTCAATATCCCATGCCCATTAAACTGCAGCTATATCAGATTATGATATACTGTTAGTTTTCTGTGTTATGCTGGGGATACACGGTACGTTTCTGTACCATGTATCGACCAGCTGATAATATTCAGCTGGCCCGATCATGCCGCTCGACCCGCGCCCGCTCGATTGCTGCTGGCAGACAACGGCAGGGAATCGAGCGGTGATAAGGAAGCGCCGGCGGGGACGAGCGGCAATGGATCCGCGCGGACGAGCGGGGATGCACCGGCATCGAGCCGCTGGCTCAATCCGGAGCATAAATTGTGCCGTGTATGCCCGGCATAAGAGATATACAGTAGATGGCAGTGGTTTTGCATTTCAGCAGATAGGTTTTTGAGTTTCTAATCTCTTTCTTGTTAATCTATTTTAAGTTTTCTTCTGTAGGAGAACTACAAGAAGCAGCTGCACACCTTTATATCAGCACCTTCACAACTTGATGCACATAATAATGCGGCAACCACAGTGGATCGCAGTTACGCTATGCAATTTTATTATGTTCCTGAAGCATGTGGCGCTTATGATCCCGGCCACATCTCAGCATCCATGGGTCATGTGAACCAAGCCCCTGCCCGGCCTGGTCTGTGTACAAATCATCACTGCAGAGTACAACAAGGTAAACTGACACTGCAGAGGTTCTGTGATTCTATTGGATGTCATCTCAAGAGTTTGTATGGTTATATGTAAAAACAAACAGTCAGTTATGGTATGTGTGGGTACTACTGGCTATGAAGATGCATTTGATTTTTATCACCTGAGGCAATCGTTGATTGTCTGGGTTTAAAATCCAGCATTAGTGCCTGCAGAGTGCAGACTCATGATCCATCATGCCGGGTCAATAAATAACTTGACATAAACTATTACTATTGCCCTGGATGTTCATCTTTTTGTTGCCCAATTTCCATAGAACAGAACAGGCTACTCAATTTTAAAAATCAGAATCAGTGCATGTGTATCATTTAGAGAACTGAATTCTTAACCCTTACAGTGAATATAAAAATAAAACAAGGAACATAGAGGAATTCTATGTAGCATTGGCACTGTACATACACATGTCTATTGCATAATGCTACATGTCACTTCAGGTACCCTTTATAAAGGGTACCTGTGTACCTGATGACCGCCAACCATTCATTCAGGTCACATGACTACGACAAGCCAACCTGATGTTTGTATTACTGCAGAGCAGAGGGGTGAAAAAACAGCTGTGGTGGAAACGCAACATGTTATTGCATGCGTAAATCTGGTGATCTTGTTTAGGAAGATAAACCAGTATTGTTCATCTTGAATTAAAAAACCCTCTTATGCAACATATATTTAATGTAAATCTCTTTTTATTAAAGGAGAGATCCAAGCATTTAAAAAAAAAAAAAGATCCACTTACCTGGGGCTTCCTCCAGCCCGTGGCAGCCATCCTGTGCCCTCGCCACAGCTCCGGCGTTTTCCTCCTAGGAGATATTTTTTATCTTCTGTTTAAAATAACTTTTCAGCACTCTGCAATTAAAAAAAGTACCAAAAAGTAGGTGAAAAGTACTGTCAAAATTAATCTGGGTATTTTCTTGCTTGCTGGTATCTTAAAAGGAATTTTATTGATAAGATGTGAAAATATCATATGGGAGAAAACTTAGGTGAAAAACTGAATTGATTCAGACTAGAGATGTTGCGAACCGAAAGGTTCGGTTCGCGAAAAAGTTCACAAACCGCAATAGACTTCAATGGGGAGGCGAACTTTGAAAATTTTAAAAAATTCTACTGGCTAGAAAAATGATAGAAAACATGTTTCAAGAGCTCTAATACCTGAAGGCACACCTGATTGAGTGAAGTACACATCACTGCTGGAGGATCCACCCTCCCTCCCTCCTCCAAGCAAGGTCCTTTATACCATTTGACTCAGTTGTCTGCCTACACTAATTAGTTATGGGACAGCTGCTACACACTCTGCTAGGGAGATTTTAATTAGCCTCTTAGGGCCCGTTTCCACTACGGCGATTTCGCCGCCGATTCTGAAGAGTTTCCCCGCACATGATTCGCACGGGGAAACTCTGCCATAGGGGATGACGGCGCCGCTGCGGAATCGCTCGCGGGAGCGATTCGCCCGGAATACCCCGCAGTTTTCGCTGCCGAGGCTGCGAATCCCATAGCCGTGCATGGCACGGCTCATGGGATTCGCCTGCGATCCCGCCCACTCGCTCAGTGCGGCGTGCGTCTGCGAGACGCACGCCGCACAAGTGGAAACGAGCCCTTAGCCTCTTGTGGGTCTCCTCTCTAATTCAGACCCATCAGCCCATATGCAGTTCACTTTTTCTCTTGAGTTTTCTCCTAGGAGATAACTTTTCATCTTCTATTCAGAATAACTTTTCACTTTAACTGTGCAATTAAAAAGTAGCAAAAACTCGTAGGAAAAGTACTATCAAAACTATTTTAAGTATTTTCTTGCTCGCTGGTGATTTAAAGGGCATTTTAAAGAAAACCTGTATCGAGAAAAACCTCCCCTGGGGGGAGGTGGGGGAAGCCTCCGGATTCTATTGAGGCTTCCTCCGTCTTCCTCGGCCCCACGGCGCCGGCGAAAATTCTCCTGGAGCGGCGGCGATGTAATTATTTACCTCCTTGGCTCCAGCGCAGGCTTGGCTCTCCGCCTCGGAGATAGGCGGAAATAGTCGATCGCTGTCGGGTCCGCTCTACTGCCCAGTAGAGCGGACCCGACGGAGGTTGGCTATTTTCGCCCATCTCCGTGCGGAAAGCCGCAACAGCGCCCCCGCTGGAGCCAGGAGAGGTAAATAATCAGCGCTTGTCAGCCTTGTCGAGCGGGAATTTCGGGACACTTCGGGGGATCCAGCGCTGGACTGCCTGCAGCTACAGCGGAGGGGGAAGCCTCATTGGGACTCTGAAGCTTCCCCCTACCGAGGTGAGTACCCCCCAGGGGGCGTTTTTTTTGTTACAGGTTCTCTTTAATGACATGTTTGAAAATGTCACTTAGGAGAAAACTCAGGATAAAAAGTTAATTGCATATGGGCCATCATGTTTTAAAGCATACCTAAAGTGATATGTGACAAGAGCCCAAATTCAATTAACTTTTTCACCTGAGTTTTCTCCTCGGAGAAAATGTTTCAACTTCTTTGCAAAATAACTTTTCAGCATTCTGTAATCTAAAAAGTACCAAAAAGTAAAAAAAAAAGTTATCAAAATTATTTTGAGTATTTTCTGTCTTGCTGGTGGCTTAAAAGGGATTTTATGACAAGGTGTGAAAATGTTAACTTGGAGAAAACTCAGGTAAAAAAGTGAATTGCATGTGGGCCAAGGTGAGATGAACATTTACACATATGGAACTAGCCCTTCTAAGAAATTGTATGAAGTCTTTCTGATTTCCAGTACAGCAAGGTTTAGAAAGCTACAGTTGTTATCTTTGCAAAAGAGCTTGTTGAACAGCTTTTCAAATTCAGTCTGGTCTCCTCAAAAGCAAATAAAAGCTAAAAGCCTGTTATATGTCATATAGAAGATAAATGATAAGGTTTTATTACGGGAGAATTCAAAGCGTCATTACTTCAGCTATTTTTCAGCTTCAGCTTTTTGAATCCCAAGGTCTTCTGAAAAATCATGAAAATTGTGATGACCTGTACACACTGGTGCGATGCGTTTGTTTTTGAAAAACACAATCGCAGAGACTGCTGTGCTTTTTAAGCACTGCATTTTAAAAAACGCAATGCATGCGATTTTCATTACGTTTTTAGTTAAACAATCAGGAAACCAGGAAAGGATAGCCTCAGCAAAATCGCAAGCGAGTCACAAGCGCAAAAAAATCGCAAGTATGTTGTACTTCTCAGACAGCCCACCTGTCTTGCCTTGTTGGTCGTGCCAGGTCTAGTCCGTGTGGCTAGCACAGACTTGATAAAGTCCAAAAAGAAATAATAAACTTCCAGTACCAGACTAAGCTGGTTCAACTCTGCGCTCAATATAACAAAGTCTCAAGGTAATGGGAGTTCAAGGATAACGTGCCAATTTTTTGGTATATCAGGTATATGAAATAATATATAGTCTAAAAATTAAACACTCTGATGACAGCTACTTCAAACTGCAGGTCATACAGATGAATTAGTCCAGTCAAATGTCATAAACACTTTTCCAATTCACTAAAACGCTAAAAAGTCCCATATATTGCGACTTGGGCTTCGCTGTAGTCAAAATAAGGCGAGTTAGTCCTTAATGTCAAAAAGAAGTATTGACTAGCACAGGCTGTATCATAAAAAAAAACAGGATTTTATTCACATGAACAACCGTGAACAAAAAAACAGCCAAAAACATCCGATGGCCTTGAGGATGTAATTAAGGCTCCAGAGTATTTAAAACTCATAGCTGCATATAAATGGCTGAAGATATCATCCAGAGATAGGCATTGCCTTCATTGCAGCCAAATCTGCCCACACGACAGTGATAGCACTTGACAAAGATCGGTGTATCTGTTCGAAACGGCATCCATCGTGTGGGCAGATCTGGCTGCAATGAAGGCATAGCCTTAAATAGAAATTTGATTAAAAAACGCAATCGCATCGCATTGTGTTTGCGCTTGCGATTTTCAGTGTGTACAGGCCCTAACTGTGAAAGTCTGATGCAATGGTAAAAATAAAGCTATAAAACTGAAAATAAAAATATGAGACTCTTCTCTATACTACTAATGTTCTATTCATCAACCGTACTACACATGCAATTCATTATCTTATACGTTTATTTTCACTTTGGGGTCACTTTAATTTACATTTCTGAACCAAGATACACACAAACATATATAAATTCTATATATAGTCTAACTACGTGTAGAATTACAACATTTGTTTTGCCTTTTGTTTATTATCCTATAGTCCATCAGGCTGATCGACCCAGCTGTGTTGCTGCGTATACTCAAACATCACCAGTCTCCACCTCCAGGGCATATCTTTCATCAGTGTCACCTCCTGCCCGGGATGACCACGCAAGAAAGAACATGCACATTAAACTCCGGGATAAAGAAACTCTATTTAAAGCAGCAGTAGAGCAGAACATGGGAAAGTATACTTCCACTAAGGAACTTGGATACATTGCTCAACCTAAAGTGGAAAATCATGAAACACCAATAAGCTTGAGGTCTGGTAATATTCCTCAAGCATTAACAGGAATAATGGAAATTATTCAAAATTATCCAATGCATTATCAATCTGACCATGAAAAGACAAATGGAACTTCAGGAGATAAAAATGTAAGTGAAGAAACAATAGTTCAACCAGACCAAAAACTAGCATGTCCAGAAGTTGACCTTAATGAACATGGAAAAGAGGGAGGCTTGGGATTTTTGGTCACTGTTCTCAAAAAGTCTTCGGAAGAGTTCAGAAAGTCTGATGAAGAAGCTAGTATGATTTCCAAGGACTCAGAAGATGGGGAAGATGACAAATCTGGTAAATGCAGAGCTTCCGAACATGAATCTGGCCAAGAAAATCCAGGTATCTCATTAGGTTTGTCTTTGAAGAAAAAGGATGATACAAGTAGCAGTATACATTCAGATTGTGGAAAAGGACAACAGCAGAAGGCTCAAAAACTATACAAAACAATGACATTGCAGGATTCAACCTCATATGAAGATGCTTCTTTGGTTGTGAAGAAAGGTAAAGTGGAAGAATTGTTGAATTCAGACATGTCAGAATCAGAGGTCAGCGATTTTGAAATGCAAGAAAGGGAGGGTGAAGGGAAAAATATGGAGATCACTCAGCCAAATTGTGCAGAAATCAAAATTACAGAGGACAGAGAGACAGATGACATTGAAAGAGAAAGATTCTCAGAAATGCTTCTTCGAGAAATAGAAGTAGGTAGCAGCGATGATGAGAGAGAGGGTGAAGGGGTGAGTGGAGCAGAGAGTTCAAGTCATGAAGTGATTGGTGTTGTCATAGCAAAGAGGAGAAACACACAGGGGAAGGTCAACACTAATGAAGAAGGTGACGGACAAGACAGCATTTCTGAAGTAGGTGAAACAAGTACAGAAGATGATCAAGCTAATCATTTAATTAGTAAGGCTGAAGGAGTATGTGGAGGTAGCAACGAAGAAAAAATCAATGCTGAGGCTAATAAAGAAAATAAGTTAGCTAAAAAAAGGGGAGATAAAAGCAAGTTGAATGCTGGATCAGAAAGTGGCACAGTTAGTGAAGAAGACCCTCCTAATGATGCTGTTAGACTTGAGGACAAGAGGTCGGATGGTGAGGATACGGATGTAAGTGATGAATTAAACAGCTCAGAAGAAGATTCTGACTTCTATGGCCATGAAGGTCGTGACCTGAATTTGGAGATGATGAATATGAATA
This sequence comes from Hyperolius riggenbachi, assembly GCF_040937935.1. NCBI lineage: Eukaryota > Metazoa > Chordata > Amphibia > Anura > Hyperoliidae > Hyperolius > Hyperolius riggenbachi. The sequence continues at coordinate 194,428,238 of NC_090656.1, read as the reverse complement.
TACACCAGCAATCCTCAAACCAAGGAGATTCCCCTGAAGAAGTCAACTCAGATGTTTCTTCCAGGTAACGTACCAGCCATTTCCTAGACCTCTTTACTAGTCCTATTCAAAAACACCATTATAAATGGTTGCTGGATATTTTTAAGATAAATTAAATTATGAAAAATAAAACCCAATTTACCAGACATAACTGTGAAGGGGGTCAGACTTGGGTGACTTTCCATGATTAGAGTTGGGCCGAACCTCCGATTTTCGGTTCGCGAACCGGGTTCGCGAACTTTCGCGAAAGGTTCGGTTCGCGTTAAAGTTCGCGAACCGCAATAGACTTCAATGGGGATGCGAACTTTGAAAAAAAAAATTAATTATGCTGGCCACAAAAGTGATGGAAAAGATGTTTCAAGGGGTCTAACACCTGGAGGGGGGGATGGCGGAGTGGGATACATGCCAAAAGTCCCCGGGAAAAATCTGGATTTGACGCAAAGCAGCGTTTTAAGGGCAGAAATCACATTGAATGTTAAATGACAGGCCTAAAGTGCTTTCAAACATCTTGCATGTGTATACATCAATCAGGTAGTGTAATTAAGGTACTGCTTCACACTGACGCACCAAACTCATCGTGTAACGCACCGCAAACAGCTGTTTGTGTAGTGACGGCCGTGCTGGACTGGTGCGCACCATGGCGAGAGTGCAGGTTTTGGTGGCTTTACAGCCCATATGGTCAGTCACCTGGCTGATGTAGCTGAATGACAGAACAGTGACTGTCCAGCTGATCAAATTTGGTCTGACCACAATGAGGCAACGACCTTATTATCGTGGGTGTGCCCCCCGAGACACTCATCTAGGCGCCGGTCATTGCTCCATTGTGATACGCAAGCCCCTTCACCACGGCAAGGTAATGATCACGAAGGGGAATGGGCGCATGTTCATGCCTTTTCTTTTGTTGTTGCAGCTGCCCGCAGTGCAGCCAGAAAAATTAGGCAGTCATGTACACGCACCCGAAAAATTATTACAGCGGCCGCTGCTAGCAGCGGCCTAAAAAATTCAGCAATCCGCCTGGAGTCCCGGACCCTGTTGGTGGTGGCGGAGAAGGTAGTGAAGCGGCCTGCAGGCAGACATGCTGTGTGGAGGGACTGGGAGCGACTTAGTCTTCTTGGGGCAGGCCAGGCAGCCAGTCACACGGCGTGCAGGCAGAGATGCTGTATGTGCGGGGACTGACTTAGTCTTGGGGCGGGCAGCAGCCCTCCGGGATCCATGCCTCATTCATTTTTATAAAGGTGAGGTACTTAACACTTTTGTGACTTAGGCGACTTCTCTTCTCTGTGACAATGCCTCCAGCTGCGCTGAAGGTCCTTTCTGAGAGGACGCTTGCGGCAGGGCAGGAGAGAAGTTGGATGGCAAATTGGGACAGCTCTGGCCACAGGTCAAGCCTGCGCACCCAGTAGTTCAAGGGTTCCTCATCGCTGTTCACAGCAGTGTCTACATCCACACTTAAGGCCAGGTAGTCGGCTACCTGCCGTTCCAGGCGTTGGTGGAGGGTGGATCCGGAAGGGCTACGGCGAGGCGTTGGACTAAAGAACGTCCGCATGTCCGACATCACCATGAGATCGCTGGAGCGTCCTGTCTTTGACTGCGTGGACACGGGAGGAGGATTAGTGGCAGTGGTACCTTGCTGGCGTTGTGCCGTCACATCACCCTTAAAGGCATTGTAAAGCATAGTTGACAGCTGGTTCTGCATGTGCTGCATCCTTTCCACCTTCCGGTGAGTTGGTAACAGGTCCGCCACTTTGTGCCTGTACCGAGGGTCTAGTAGTGTGGCCACCCAGTACAGCTCATTCCCCTTGAGGTTTTTTATACGGGGGTCCCTCAACAGGCAGGACAGCATAAAAGACGACATCTGCACAAAGTCGGATCCAGTACCCTCCATCTCCTCTTGCTCTTCCTCAGTGACGTCAGGTAAGTCAACCTCCTCCCCCCAGCCGCGAACAATACCACGGGAAGGTTGCGCAGCACAAGCCCCCTGCGACGCCTGCTGCGGTTGTTCTCCTGCCGCTGTCCCCTCCTCCTCCTCCTCCTCCCCCAAAGAAACACCTTGCTCATCATCCTCTGAGTCTGACTCATCTTCTGCACATGACCTCTCTTCTTCCTCCTCCTCCCCCCTCTGTGCTGCCGCAGGTGTTGAGGAAACAGCTGGGTCTGATGAAAATTGGTCCCATGCCTGTTCCTGCCGTAACGGTTCCTGGTCACGCTCATTCGCAGCTTCATCCGCCACTCTACGCACAGCACGCTCCAAGAAGTACGCGTAGGGAATTAAGTCGCTGATGGTGCCCTCACTGCGGCTCACCAGGTTGGTCACCTCCTCAAACGGCCGCATGAGCCTGCATGCATTTTTCATCATTGTCCAGTTGTCGGGCCAGAACATCCCCATCTTCCCAGACTGTTTCGTTCTACTCCAGTTGTAGAGGTACTGGGTGACGGCTTTCTTCTGTTCTAGCAGGCGGGAGAACATGAGGAGGGTCGAGTTCCAGCGAGTGGGGCTATCGCAAATGAGGCGTCTCACCGGCATGTTGTTTTTACGCTGAATTTCTGCAAATCGTGCCATGGCTGTGTAAGAGCGCCTCAAATGCCCACAGAACTTCCTGGCCTGCTTCAGGACATCCGCTAAGCCAGGGTACTTTGCCACAAATCTTTGAACCACCAGATTCATGACATGTGCCATGCAGGGTATGTGTGTCAGCTTCCCCATATGCAAAGCGGCAAGCAGATTGCTGCCGTTGTCGCACACCACGTTGCCTATCTCCAGGTGGTGCGGGGTCAGCCACTCATCCACCTGTTTCTTAAGAGCAGCCAGGAGAGCTGCTCCAGTGTGACTCTCCGCTTTGAGACAAGCCATGTCTAAGATGGCGTGACACCGTCGTACCTGGCATGCAGCATAGGCCCTGCGGAGCTGGGGCTGTGTAGCTGGAGAGGAGAACTGCCACTCAGCCAAGGAGGAGGAGGAGGACAGCGAAGAGCATGTAGCAGGAGGAGAGGAGGTGGCAGGAGGCCTGCCTGCAAGCCGTGGAGGTGTCACAATTTGGTCCGCCGCTTTCTGCTTGCCATCGTTCACCACCAGGTTCACCCAATGGGCTGTGTAGGTAATGTAGCGGCCCTGCCCGTGCTTGGCAGACCAGGCATCCGTGGTCAGGTGTACCCTTGACCCAACGCTCTTCGCAAGAGATGACACCACTTGCCTCTCAACTTCACGGTGCAGTTGGGGTATGGCCTTTCTGGAAAAATAAGTGCGGCCTGGCATCTTCCACTGCGGTGTTCCGATGGCCACAAATTTACGGAAGGCCTCAGAGTCCACCAGCCGGTATGGTAACAGCTGGCGAGCTAACAGTTCCGCCACGCCAGCTGTCAGACGCCGGGCAAGGGGGTGACTGGCCAAAAGTGGCTTCTTCCGCTCAAACATTTCCTTCACGGACACCTGACTGCTGCTGTGGGCAGAGGAGCAGGAACCGCTCAAGGGCAGAGGCGGAGTGGAGGAGGGTGCCTGTGAAGGTGCAAGGGAGAGAGCGGCATAAGCAGATGATGCACCTGAAGGAGGAAGAGGAGAAGGAGGGTGACTTTGCTTTTGTGTGCTGCTGCTGCTTTTGCTCAGGTGGCCATCCCATTGCTGTTTGTGCCTTTTCTGCAGGTGCCTTCGTAAGGCACTTGTCCCTACGTGAGTGTTGGCCTTTCCACGGCTCAATTTTTGTTGGCAGAGCGAACAGATGGCTTTGGTCCGATCTGAGGCACACACATTAAAAAATTTCCACACCGCTGAGCCACCCTGGGATGTGGGCACCTCAGCAGCTGATGCTGAAGGGCAAGTTGGCTGGCTGTACATAGGTGGCGAATCTGGCGATACATGGTGCCGGACTCTGCCACCAGCTGTTTCTGACGAAGAGCTGCCCCAGCTTCTTTCAGCAACTTCTATCCTCCTACTACTCTCTGACTCCCCCTCTGAACTGTCCCCCTCTTCATCTCCTCTATTGGGAACATACAGAGGATCCCTATCATCGTCATCATCGTAATCATCCTGCCCAGCTTCGCTTGCCTCAGAAAAATCCAAATGTGTAGGTCCTTCATCCTCCTTACACGTTACATCCATAGTGTTGTCGCGTAACGCAGACATATGAGCTGGTGAAAATTCATCTGGCTGTAACAATGGCTGTGCATCAGTGATTTCACCACCACTAAATAATTCTTGCGAAGTGTCAAATGCAGCGGAAGTGGTGCTAGTAGTAGCGCTGGTGGCTGAGCAAGATGAGGTGTTCTGTGTCGCTAAATACTCAACCACGTCCTGACAATCTTGGGAGGTGATGGGACGTGCCTTCTTCCGAGCACTGTACTGTGGGCCAGGTCCACACGAAATTACATTTACACGACCTCGCGCAGACCTGCCGGGTGGCCTTCCTCTGCCTCTGCCACTACCTCTTCCTCTTCCTCTACCTGTTTTGTCCATATCGGGTATGCACGGAGTGGTATATCACACTGCGTGCACTCACGTAGGTAGGTGGGTTCACTTAACTGCACAGGTATGCGCACTGATGCGGTGGGTTCACTGAACAGTACAGGTATACAGTGGCGGGTTCACTGAACACAACAGGTATGCAGTGGCGTGTTCACTAAACAGGTATACAGTGGCAGGTCCACTGAACAGAACAGGTATACAGTGGCAGGTCCACTGAACAGAACAGGTATACAGTGGCGGGTCCACTGAACAGAACAGGTATACAGTGGCGGGTTCACAGAACAGGTATGCAGTGGCAGGTTCACTGAACACAACAGGTATGCAGTGGCGTGTTCACTAAACAGGTATACAGTGGCAGGTCCACTGAACAGAACAGGTATACAGTGGCGGGTTCACAGAACAGGTATACAGTGGCGGGTCCACTGAACAGAACAGGTATACAGTGGCGGGTTCACAGAACAGGTATGCAGTGGCAGGTTCACTGAACACAACAGGTATGCAGTGGCGTGTTCACTAAACAGGTATACAGTGGCAGGTCCACTGAACAGAACAGGTATACAGTGGCGGGTTCACAGAACAGGTATACAGTGGCGGGTCCACTGAACAGAACAGGTATACAGTGGCGGGTTCACAGAACAGGTATGCAGTGGCAGGTTCACTGAACACAACAGGTATGCAGTGGCGTGTTCACTAAACAGGTATACAGTGGCAGGTCCACTGAACAGAACAGGTATACAGTGGCGGGTTCACAGAACAGGTATACAGTGGCGGGTCCACTGAACAGAACAGGTATACAGTGGCGGGTTCACAGAACAGGTATACAGTGGCGGGTCCACTGAACAGAACAGGTATACAGTGGCGGGTTCACAGAACAGGTATACAGTGGCAGGATCACTGAACAGGTATGCAGTGGCAGGATCACAGTACAGGTATGCAGTGGGCTGAGGGCTCACTGAACAGAACAGGTATGCTGTGGCAGGATCACTGAACAGCTATGCAGTGGCAGGATCACAGTACAGGTATGCAGTGGGCTGAGGGCTCACTGAACAGAACAGGTATGCTGTGGCAGGATCACTGAACAGGTATGCAGTGGCAGGATCACAGTACAGGTATGCAGTGGGCTGAGGGCTCACTGAACAGAACAGGTATGCTGTGGCAGGATCACTGAACAGGTATGCAGTGGCAGGATCACAGTACAGGTATGCAGTGGGCTGGGGGCTCACTGAACAGAACAGGTATGCTGTGGCAGGATCACTGAACAGCTATGCAGTGGCAGGATCACAGTACAGGTATGCAGTGGGCTGAGGGCTCACTGAACAGAACAGGTATGCTGTGGCAGGATCACTGAACAGGTATGCAGTGGCAGGATCACAGTACAGGTATGCAGTGGGCTGAGGGCTCACTGAACAGAACAGGTATGCTGTGGCAGGATCACTGAACAGGTATGCAGTGGCAGGATCACAGTACAGGTATGCAGTGGGCTGGGGGCTCACTGAACAGAACAGGTATGCTGTGGCAGGATCACTGAACAGCTATGCAGTGGCAGGATCACAGTACAGGTATGCAGTGGGCTGAGGGCTCACTGAACAGAACAGGTATGCTGTGGCAGGATCACTGAACAGGTATGCAGTGGCAGGATCACAGTACAGGTATGCAGTGGGCTGAGGGCTCACTGAACAGAACAGGTATGCTGTGGCAGGATCACTGAACAGCTATGCAGTGGCAGGATCACAGTACAGGTATGCAGTGGGCTGAGGGCTCACTGAACAGAACAGGTATGCTGTGGCAGGATCACTGAACAGCTATGCAGTGGCAGGATCACAGTACAGGTATGCAGTGGGCTGAGGGCTCACTGAACAGAACAGGTATGCAGCCAGGAAGAAGTTAAGCCTAACTAATCTTTCCCTGAGAGACAGTCTGCAGCAGCTCGCCCTACTCTGACTAATGCAGGCACACGAGTGGCCGTAATGGCCGCCGCTGCCTGCCTTATATAAGGGGGGGTGGGGCTCCAGGGGCTAGTGTAGCCTAATTGGCTACACTGGGCCTGCTGACTGTGATGTAGAGGGTCAAAGTTGACCCTCAGGTGCATTATGGGGCGAACCGAACTTCTTCCGCAAAAGGTTCGCGTGCGGTACCCGCACGCGAACCACCTAAGTTCGCGCGAACCCCGTTCGCCGGCGAACCGTTCGGCCCAACTCTATCCATGATCAGCTGGATATAATAAACAAAACAAAAAAAATCAATATGTGACCATTCAGTGACTATGAGTAAAATAATTATAAATGGGTGGTAAATTAAAATCAAAATGTAAGCTATAAAAAGCCTTGCAGGAGAGGAGCTGAAAGCTGTTCCCTTTCCTGCAAAGCCCCTTTTCATGCCAAGGAGAAGGCTCATCTCTACCTCTGGTGTCCAGGAGGAGGTAGGAGTAACTTTTCCATGCATGCGGGCATAGGTCCTGGGTGGGTGACTTATGGTGGAATCTGGGAACCCCCTTTAATAAGAGGAGCCCAGTGTTGTAGCTACCGAGGTCGCAGTGGTCGCAATTGCAACCGGGCCTGTACTCCTGCAGGGGCCTTTCTCTTCACTCACCGGTGGTTTGTTTGTCTCTTTCTCCCTGCCTGAGGCTCCCACTCTCTGAGTAGCAGACATATGAGATTACAGCCGCTGTGCTCCTGCATATGCCATTGCACCTCTGCTCGTTGCTGCTACTTTGCTGCCAGGCACCCTGACACTCTGCCAACATTCACTGGTTGCAGGAGTAGAAGACACACAGGGTCAGGACTAAATGCACTGTAGGGCCTTGGGGTGACAGTTTGCAACTGTGGTGTGCACTTGAAAAACAAACAGTCCAATTCAGCAACAAGAGAGATAGACGAGGCACTATCCACAATGCTTAGGAGTATTTTATTTGCCACCATCATCAGCACAGACACAATACAAGCAGCACAAGAGTGATGGCCTAACAGCCATTACGCAGCACTTCCGCTTCCTCAGAGACCAATAATCACACAGCACAAGGCAGCGAATCAGTTGACCCGGCACAAGGCAGTTATTAAAGCAAATCATTTGGCGCTAAGGTTGCGGAAGAAAGACTAAATCGGCTGTTTGAAAGAGAAGTAAAACTATTCTGAAGTAAGCCTTATAGGGAACAAAGATATAAAGAAATCGCTGCTAGAGGATTGAGAAAAAAAAAGTGATTATCGGTCTCTGAGGAAGCGGAAGTGCCGCAAAATGACTACTCAAATTGTCCCACTCTGGACCCTGTCAGGTCCAGAGACTTTGTAGGACGAGATCCCCGCACTTTGATAGGCCCAATAGGCTGCCTGTCACTTGACAGGCAGCCTATTGGGCCAAAGTGCGGGGATCTTGTCCTACAAAGTGAATCAACTCCCAAGTCAGTTAGCTAGTTGTACAAGCTGTTAGACTGTATTTCTCCTGTCTGGGAAATTGCTGATATTGCTGAAACCCAAGAGAAGCTGAAGATGTGTATGACATGTCTGATGCCCAGAGGATTAACCATGGCAACAGGGACGTGAGCCCTCTGCGCAGTCCCAATTTGAAACCTGTTGTATGGCTCTCACAGAATTATAGTTTAAAATATGTGGCGTTTATGGCTCTCTCAGCCAAAAAAGTTCCTGACCCCTGTTCTAGGGCATCTAGAACCTGGTGGTAATGAAATCTGAATTGTGAATACAATGCTAAAGCAAACAATTCACATGAGAGTAATAAACTACTTCATATAGACATAAATGTGTAAATAAATAGGGTACTGAGTACTTTCACATTTACCTGAAAAGTATGCATAATTTGTAACATCCTGTAGTGACTTTTTTTGCAGGGAGGAGGAAAGTCTGCATTCTCCAGTGCCAGGTGAGCAGTTTATCATTGTTTTGATGTCTTCCAATGTTGCTCATAGAAAGAAAGTCAAAGCTGTGTTAACTTAAAGGGGAACTTCAGCCTAAACAAACATACTGTCATCAAGTTACATTAGTTATGTTCATTAGAATAGATAGGTAATATAATCTCTTACCCACCCTGTTTAAAAAGAACAGGCACATGTTTGTGATTCATGGGGGCTGCCATCTTTGCCATGGGGGCAGCCATCTTTTTGGTTGAAAGGAGGTGACAAGGAGCAGGAGACACAGTTCCAACTGTCCTGTGTCCTGATCACCCCTCCCAGCTGCACACGCTAGGCTTCAAATGTCAAATTCAAAATGTAAGAAAAAAAATTGCACCAAAACAGCAGAACGAGAACAACAAAATCAGAAATCCCATCATGCTTTGCACAGCATCAGGGGAAAAAAGCCCGGGCAGTTTTCTTCTGTGCAGCTAAAAATGAGGCTTGTATAAGAGAAACAAAGTTCTGATGCTGTGAAACTGTTAAAGAAACACCAGGCCTTTTCAGTGCTGCTGAGTCGATTTTTAGTCCGGAGGTTCACTTTAAAGTGTACCAGAGATGGGGAACAAAAAAAATGTATACATTCCTGGGGCTTCATGCAGCCCTCTTTAGACCGATCTCTCCCTTACCATCCTCCCAGGATGTCTCCATCCTCCGCTAGGTGGCCCAGTACATCCGCTTCGGGCTAAGTGCACACTTAGCAGAAACGCTAGCATATCGAAAAAGCATATACGTTTTGTATGCATGCATTTTTTAAAAACTCTGGTTTTGTTGCATAATCTGAAAAAAAGCATCAAAAGTGCACAGAATGAAAGTCAATGGAAATGCAATGGTATGCGTTTTTCATGCATTTTCCATGCGTTTTTCTATGTGTTTTTGTAAAAAAAATGTTTTCTGATGTATTTACGCTTCATATTGTCCTCCTAGTGATTTGCATAAAGCGCAAAAGGAAAACGCATGAAAAACACACAACGCATATGTGTTTTGTATATGCAAACCGCAAACACATTAAAATGCACGCAAAACACTTAAAAACGCATCTGTGGTAAAAAAAAAAAGCTAACGCAAATGCACCAAAAACGCAGTAATATGCAGCAAAAATGCACAAAAAAAGGCACACAACATAAAATGAAACATGACATAAAACGCAGCTTTTCATATGATGCCATGTGTGCACCTACTCTCAGCATGAGCAATCCGGCTGTGGGCACTCCCTCATCACGCTCCCGTGGCCAGCAGCTCCAATAAATGGCGGTATGTGCGTGGCTGGCCCATGCATGCGCACGGCTAAGTGCAACTTCTGAGATGTACCAGGCCATCCAGTGGGAAATTGCAGCAGCCAGGGGAGCGATCGGCCTGATGGGGGCAGAAGGAAGCCCAGATATGTATTATTTTTTTTTCTTTTTGTCCCCATCTCAGGTTCCCTTTAGGAAATGCACATAGAAAAAATACCTGTCTAAGGCCCAGTGCACACCAAAACCTCTAGCAGATCCTCAATACGCTAGCAGTTTTGGGAGCTAATTTCAGAGCGATTCTAGGTATGTTTAGAGAGGTTTTCTAAACATACCTAGCGGTTTTGCGTGCGTTTTTGTGTAGCAGATTACACATATTGTTACAGTAAAAGCTGTTACTGAACAGCTTCTGTAATAAAAACGCCTGGCAATCCGCTCTGATGTAGCATTTTTCAGAGCGGTTTGCGTTTTTCAGAGCGGTTTGCGTTTTTCCTATACTTTACATTGAGGCAGAAATGCTTCTGCAAACCGCAAACGTGCAGCAGGAGGCACATTTGCGGTTTGCTACAAACCTCAAACCGCCGGTGTGCACCATCCCATTTCAATACATTAGCCAAGCGGATTTACAGGCGGGTGCGGCCGGCGGATCGCATCCAAAACCGCTCGGTGTGCACTGGGCCTAAATAATGACGATTAAAGTGAAACACTGGTCTAGTGTAGACTGATTCGTAATAAGCTGTGACTGTGTTAAAACATGTTTTAGCTTAAATTCCACATAAAATTGAGGATGTATAGAGCGCTGCTACCCAATGACACAACCTGATATTTCCACACCTGGGGCCAATTTGCAATTCACTTTTTCTCCTGAGTTTTCTCCTTGGAGATATTTTTTCATCTTCTCTTTTAAGTAACTTTTCAGCACTTTGCAATTAAAAAACTACCAAAAACCAGGTAAAAAAAAGATCTATCAACATTATTTTTAGTATTTTCTTGCTTGCTGGTGGTTTAAAAGGCACTTTATTAACAAGATGTGAAAATATCACCTAGTAGAAACCTGAGAGAAAAAGCTAATTGCATATGGGCCATGGTCATTAATATGCTTTTTAAACCCCCAGCAAGCAGGGATGAGCGAAAATGCTGATATTGTTTTTGCATTAATTTTCACGAAAATAATGTTAAATTTGATTTTGAGCAAAAATGTAATTGAAAATCATTTTGCTATAAGTCCGTCATGAGTGCATTAGCCAGAATCATCCACTCCTCCCATCGCTCCACCACAGTGGCTCCCCTCTGTCAGTCCCTCCACTGGCTTTCTATCCAGTCCAGCATCAGATTCAAGATACTGTGTATGGCCTACAAATCTGTGCGCAAAACCTGCCTGACCTACATTTCCGATCTTACTCAGAGGTACACACCGCTCACTCCGCTCCTTCAATGAACTTCACCTGACTGTCCCCCGCATCACCCAGTCCCATGCACGCCTCCAGGACTTCTCAAGAGCTTCTCCAACACTATGGAACTTCCTACCTCCCCCCATTAGGATCGCACCATCCTTCAACATCTTTAATAAGGTCCTCAAAATGCACCTTTTCACCCTGGCCTACCAAACCCCCCGCCCCTCACTGATGCTCTAAAACGGCAGCTGAACGCTGGTCTCCTACCTTTCATGTCCCTACCTCTCCCTCAAGATTGGAAGCCTACCTGATCATGCTATTCACAAGCAAAACTGCCAGCAAATCTGCCAGCAAGCAGTTATATTAATAATATTCACATACATGCTTTTTTTAATTGCAGAGTGCTGAAAAGTTATTTTAAAGAGGAAAAATCACAAATCAAAATGTGGACAGTGCAATACATGTGTTATGTAAGTAGGGCAAGTATTTATCTACTTATATACAGTGGGATGCGAAAGTTTGGGCAACCTTGTTAATCATCAGGATTTTACTGTATAAATCGTTGGTTGTTACAATAAAAAACGTCAGTTAAGTATATCATATAGGAGACACACACAGTGATATTTGACAAGTGAAATGAAGATTATTGGATTTACAGAAAGTGTGCAATAATTGTTTAAACAAAATTAGGCAGGTGCATAAATTTGGGCACCACAAAAATAAATGAAATCAATATTTAGTAGATCCTCCTTTTGCAGAAATTACAGCCTCTAAACACTTCCTGTAGGTTCCAATGAGAGTCTGGATTCTGGTTTAAGGTATTTTAGACCATAACTCTTCACAAAACATCTCTAGTTCATTCAGGTTTGATGGCTTCTGAGCACCACAGATTTTCAATTATATTCAGGTCTGGGGAGTGAGATGGCAATTCCAGAACGTTGTACTTGTTCCTCTGCATGAATGCCTTAGTGGATTTTGAGCAGTGTTTAGGGTCGTTGTCTTGTTGAAAGATCCAGCCCCAGCGCAGCTTCAGCTTTGTCACTGATTCCTGGACAATGGTCTCCAAAATCTGCTGATACTGAGTGGAATCCATGCGTCCTTCAACTTTGACAAGATTCCCAGTCCCTGCACTGGCCACACAGCCCCTAAGCATGATGGAACCACCACCATATTTTACTGTAGGTAGCAGGTGTTTTTCTTGGAATGCTGGGTTCTTTTTCCTCCATGCATAACGCCCTTTGTTATGCCCAAATAGCTCAATTTTAGTTTCCAAAATGAAGCTGGCTTGTCCAGATGTGCTTTAGCATGCCTCAAGCGGCTCTGTTTGTGCTGTGGGTGGAGAAAAGGCTTCCTCTGCATCACTCTCACATACAGCATCTCCTTGTGTAAAGTGTGCCGAATGGTTGAATGATGCACAGTGACACCATCTGCAGTAAGATGATGTTGTAGGTCTTTGGTGCTGGTCTGTGGGTTGACTCTGACTGTTTTCACCATTTGTCGCTTCTGTCTATCTGAGATTTTTCTTGGTCTGCCACTTCGAGCCTTAACTTGAACTGAGCCTGTGGTCTATTTCCTCAATATGTTCCTAATTGTGGAAACAAATAGCTGAAATCTCTGAGACAGCTTTCTGTATCCTTCCCCTAAACATGATGGTGAACAATCTTTGTCTTTAGGTCATTTGAGAGTTGTTTTGAGACCCCCATGTTGCTACTCTTCAGAGAAAATGAAAAGAGAAGGGAAACTTACAATTGACCCCTAAAATACTTGTTCTCATAATTGGATTCACTTGTGTATGTAGGTCAGGGGTCACTGAGCTTACCAGGCCAATTTGAGTTGAAATAATCAGTTCTAAAGGTTTTGGAATCAATAAAATGACAACAGTGCCCACATTTATGCACCTGCCCAGTTTTATTTAAACAATTACTGTGCACTTTCTGTAAATCCAATAAACTTAATTTCACTTCTCAAATATCATTGCATGTGTCTCCTATATGATATATTTAACTGATATTTTTTATTGTAACAACCAACGATTTATACAGGAAAATCATGAAAATTAACAAGGTTGCCCAAACTTTCGCACCCCACTGTAAATATAAGTAGATACATACTTGCTCTACTTACATAACATATGTATTGCACTGTCCACGTTTTGATTTGTGATTTTTCTACAGTAAAAAAAAAAGAGAAAATCCTTCTTAGCATTTCCCATTTTAAGCGTGGCTATTTTGAAGCCAATCCTAATGTGATTTCCTCCCTTGCTCTCCTTTGCCTGATTGTGTAGGCATTTCCCACCCTTCACTATAGAAAATGCATTGCCTCAGCATGAGAAATATTGGCCAGTCAGAGAGGAACAGAGGTGTGGGAGGGGAAACAGGAGGGAAAGAGACTTCAGCCAATCAGGCTGCATTAGTTAAGTCTGAGGAGAATTAGAGAAGCAAAAAAGGACAACCTAGCATGCCCTGCAACTTCTTTTGTGCGGCAATGTACCAAATAAGTTACATAGTTACATAGTTATTTTGGTTGAAAAAAGACATACGTCCATCGAGTTCAACCAGTACAAAGTACAACTCCAGCCCGTCCCCCACATACCCCTGTTGATCCAGAGGAAGGCGAAAAAAACCCCACAAGGCATGGTCCAATTAGCCCCAAAAGGGAAAAATTCCTTCCTGACTCCAGATGGCAATCAGATAAAATCCTTGGATCAACATCATTAGGCATAACCTAGTAATTGTAGCCATGGATGTCTTTCAACGCAAGGAAAGCATCTAAGCCCCCTTTAAATGCAGGTATAGAGTTTGCCATAACGACTTCCTGTGGCAATGCATTCCACATCTTAATCACTCTTACTGTAAAGAACCCTTTCCTAAATAAATGGCTAAAACGTTTTTCCTCCATGCGCAGCTCATGTCCTCTAGTCCTTTGAGAAGGCCTAGGGACAAAAAGCTCATCCGCCAAGCTATTATATTGCCCTCTGATGTATTTATACATGTTAATTAGATCTCCTCCAAGGCGTCTTTTCTCTAGACTAAATAAACCCAGTTTATCTAACCTTCCTTGGTAAGCGAGACCTTCCATCCCACGTATCAATTTTGTAGCTCGTCTCTGCACCTGCTCTAAAACTGCAATATCTTTTTTGTAATGTGGTGCCCAGAACTGAATTCCATATTCCAGATGTGGCCTTACTAGAGAGTTAAACAGGGGCAATATTATGCTAGCATCTCGAGTTTTTATTTCCCTTTTAATGCATCCCAAAATTTTGTTCGCTTTAGCTGCAGCGGCTTGGCATTGAGTACGATTATTTAACTTGTTGTCGATGAGTACTCCTAAGTCCTTCTCCAAGTTTGATGTTCCCAACTGTATCCCATTTATTTTGTATGGTGCTAGTCCATTAGTACGACCAAAATGCATGACTTTACATTTGTCAACATTGAATTTCATCTGCCATGTATGTGCCCATATAGCCATCCTATCCAGATCCTGTTGCAATATGACACTATCTTCCTGAGAGTTGATGATTCTCAGGATAAGAGTCAAGTAAACTGGAGAATGACCATTTATCAACAAGAAAAGTAATAGTGATTTTAACTTTTGGATTGCCTGGTTAGCAACCTTATTGATTGTTGTTTACCAGATAAAAATAAATCATTGATTTTATGCCCGACAGTTACACTTTAAAGAGAAGATGAAAAACTATCTCCTAGGAAAAAACGTTAATTGCATATGGGCCATGGAACTTTCTCCATGCTGAAAATCACAGGGGTGGTCAAAAGAAGCAGGAGGTATCCTTTATTAGGTTTCTACCTGCCTATCCCATGAAACAACCTTGCTTTAGTTTTTTTGTTTTTTTCTAAATTCAAATAAAAAATAAAAATTCAGCACTGAACATGTAGTGGCGGGATTATCTCATGTTCAGTGCCTCAGTGAGCTGTAGCTGTACAACAACTGAACTTATGAGCTCTGATGGCCATGCCTTGCCTGTGACAAAATGTAATTACTATGCTGGTGTGAAATTCTTTTTGAATGTTATTGAATCATCCCTCTACTGACTGCAGTTTTACTTTAATCCTGACATGAAAAATTAAGCTAACTAATGATTATTGCCTTCTTACCTGATAGACATGTCATCAGTCAGTTCACAGAATGCAATAGAAGAGGAGGACAAAGACAGTCAAAGGTATCTGTGACTATATAGATCCAAAGCTAGTAGCAGTGGTGTAAGTAAGGAGCTTGGGGCCCCAGTGCGAGTTTTACATGCGGCCCTGAGCACTCTATTGATATGGGGCCCCAAAACCTTCCAAAGACAGCTGCAGCCTCTGAGAGGTGTATTTAGAGTGAGGAAAGAGTTTAAGGCTTACATCTGTGCAATGCACATTATCAGGTGTTCATTACCAGCATAGCACCAATAAAACGCTACTAAGATGGATGAAGGAGGGCCCCTACTTAGACCCTCTGGTCCAGGGGTCCTGGTGTTGTTGCTACCTCTGCAACCCCTATTTCTACGCCACAGGCTAGTAGAAAGTATTCCTGGTCTCCCACAATGCTCTGGGAGAAAAATTCCAATTAGCTAAACAGCCCAGGTTAACCCCCTTGGCGGTATGAAAAATACCGCCAGGGGGCAGCGCAGCAGTTTTTTTTTTTATTTATTTTTTTTTAAATCATGAAGCGAGCCCAGGGCTCGCTACATGATAGCCGCTGCTCAGCGGCATCCCCCCAGCCCCGCCGATCGCCTCCGGCGATAGGCGATCAGGAAATCCCGTTCAAAGAATGGGATTTCCTGGAGGGCTTCCCCCGTCGCCATGGCGACGGGGCGGGATGACGTCACCGACGTCAGCGACGTCGGGACGTCATTGGGAGACCCGATCCACCCCTTGGCACTGCCTGGCACTGATTGGCCAGGCAGCGCAGGGGTCTGGGGGGGGGGGGCCGCGCGCCGCACCGGATAGCGGCGATCGGGCGCGCGGCGGCGGCGATCGGGGTGCTGGCGCAGCTAGCAAAGTGCTAGCTGTGTCCAGCAAAAAAAAATTTAGGAAAATCGGCCCAGCAGGGCCTGAGCGGCACCCTCCGGCGGCTTACCCCGTGTGACACACGGGGTTACCGCTAAGGAGGTTAATGATCACTGGGAAGTGCTACATACCTATGCACAGCAATATATAGATATTGGAAGTGAAAATTTACCATAAAAGTGAGTATCCTGAATAATTTACTGGATTCTACTATATGTCATTGCAGTGCCTCTTTAAATATTACAGCATACAGTAGCTGCCATGGGTATACCAGGGTTGTCAGGCATGCAGATGCAATCCAGTCACCCTCAGTACATTCTGTGTGCCAGTAGCTCAATGAAAGCAAACCTCTTGAGTTTATGTTCCTGAGTCAATAAACTTACAGTATCTCCTAATTTTTTTCACTGGGATTGATTTTTCATGTTAAAGTGATCCTGAGGTGAAAATGAACTGATGAGATAAACAATTGTATTTATCCTCCTACTCCTAAAAATGACCTTTTTTAAGATATCCCATGGCTTTATTTTATATTTAAACATGTACAAAGTAGATTGAATGTTTTGTTGTCTCTGCTCTGTGGCAGCCTATTAAGTGTCCCTAAATGAAAATACATGAACTGTTGACCTTTTTCTATTTACCCCTGCTCTCAGAAGTTGTATTCTGACAGGAAAATGTTTATGGCTATAATTTGCTTATCAGTGATGTTTACTATATTCCCTACAAGGTACCAACAAGACAGAAGTTGTCATTTCCATCACTAAAAATTAACACTTTCAGGCAGCAAAATAAAACAAGCAAAACAGCCTGATTATTAATACGTTTTTCACTGTTCCTACACGTTGAACTCATCATGTCACATGTCACCTCGGGTACACTTTAAGAATACAATATGTAGCTATTCAGCCTCTAGAAAGCAAAAAAGTACTTAAAATATGTGGCCACAAATTTGAGTAAAGGGTACCCATAGTGACACGGGGCCGATTCACTATGAGAGGGTAAAACTGCCATACGCAGAACACACACTGCAATCTTACCGGTACACGTGCCACTAGAGTAGAGCATGTTGGGCAATTTGTACAGCTCGTGGGGCATGTGTCCCGCTTGTGTTGCAATGCCTAATGCACATTACCATAGCAACGTGAACATTACCGATGTAGCACTTGTTGTGCTTATTGCGCACAGCAGTTTTACCCTATGATAGTGAATCAATCCCATGGGGCTTGATTCACTAAGACAAATAACATGCCTTATCTGAGTCTTTTTTTACCTTATTTTCTTTAACAGTCCTCTTCAGCTTTAATGCCAGAGTTAAATTGCCGCATCCATGCAATAGAGGAGTGGTTTCTTGCCCAGAAAACGACCTGCAAAGTTCTACAACTCTGCTCGTCGCAGATCATGCTGCCCTGGCGAGGCTGAGCTTTGAGCTGTAGCTCAGCCTCTCCGCAATCAATCTCCACGGATCTCCGCCTCCTCCCTGCTCCTCTCAGGGAAAGAAGACTGAGAGGGGCCGGGAGAGGCGGCGATCAGCAGAGATTGACTGCGGAGGAGGCAGGGCTACAGTGTAAAGTACTGCTTCTTTGAGGAAATGAAGCCCTGCGAGCCCGGGAGCTTTGCAGGGCTTATCTCTGGTAATAAATCACTCCTCTGTTGTGGGGGTGCAGCAATTTAACTCTAGCATTAAAGCTTAGGAGGGTTGTTAAACAAAAGAAGGTAAAAAAAGAGACTTCAAAGTCTCTTTAACATGCCTTATCATGGATAACACACCTTATCCGAGTTAACACTCCATATCAGAGATAACATGCCTTATAAAAGTTAACACGCCTTATCAGAGTAGAATAGCGAGCACTACGAACTTATGCCGATGACGAGAGCTCCACTTGTCCTGCCCTGAGCCCCTGCTAGTTTGTAGCGCTTGCTATGCTACTCTGATAAGGCATGTTAACTTCGATAAGGCGCGTTGACTTTGATAAGGCGTGTTATCTCTGATAAGGAGTGTTAACTCGGATAAAGCATGTTATCTCTGATAAGGCGGGTTAACTCCGATAAGGCTTACTATTTGTCTTAGTGAATCAAGCCCATGGTGAGATAAACAGCCTTGTGTACAGTCCCGATCCTACTTACAGCTATGTGTTCCCTTTTTTCTTTTTTTTCTTACTCACTGTAAGAGTTAAGAATCCAGAGCTTTAAGGCTGGTTTCACAGTGGGACGTTGAAGTCCCACATTACAGCAGCCAGTAACGCAGCCTAACTTACAGCACTGTAAAATCAATGTGCTGTTCACAGTGCACACGTTGCGTTACATAGTAACGCAGCACGTTTAAACAAAGTGCTGCATGCTGTATGTTATACTGGGCTAAGCCACATTAGACTGTTTGCACATGCTCAGTAATGTTGGAGGAGGAGGTCTCCCCTCCTCCTCTGCGGCCAGCCACATGGCTAATTAATATTCACTGCACTGTGGAGACTCGTGGTGGGACTGTAGTGTTGTCCGGATCATGAACCAATCGTTCATTTGATCCAGATATTTTTTGTGAGTAGAATCATCCGGATCATCACAATGAAAGATTCGGTTCACAGGATGTCTGTCTGGAAGAAACAGGAACATACAGAATGTACAGTGCAGGGAAAGTTCTGTCCTGCTAGTCATTTCACCCAGTCTGCTTCCCTAGTAAAATGATTCAAATGATTCGTTTCAAAGACCCGGATCTTTTCAATGATCCGGTTCAAATGATCCGAATCCTTAAAAAGATCAGGACTTTCTATCACTAACCTGTAGCGGCTGCTTTGAGAGCTGCATAACGCAGCTCAATCTGACATCCAACTTCAACACCACCATGCGTTGCGTTAGGGGCACGTTATGCGACCATAACGTCCCCTAAAACGCAACGTCTTGGTGGAAAAGTAGCCTAAATGACAGTTTCTCTGCGGGTGGACTGTAGTGTAATTTTCACTTTTAAAGTGTACCTGTGAGGAAAAAAGTCCCCTTGGGAGGTGCTTACTTTGGGTGAGGGAAGCCTCTGGATCCTAAAGATCCTTGCAGGTTTTCTTTACGTTATTAGAGGTGATAAAACTTTGTGTGGTTAAGAAACATTTCAGAGTGCAGAAAACAGATGTTTAACCATTTGCAGACCGCGTGCCATTTGAAAACGTCCTGTTGGTCCCTCCTAATGGACCAACAGACGTTTTAAAACGTCCTCCGCAACCGCCGTGCACGCATGCACCCTCAACGCACATGCCCGTTGGATCCCAGAGAGACACAATTGGTAAAAGGGAAGAAGTGTTCCCTGAACCAATCAAAGTGCCTGTAAGAGAAAGATCATGGCTTCAATGACAAGGTGTGAAAATATCAACTTGGAGAAAAGTTAATTGCCTATGGGCCAATGTATCAAAAATAGGATACTATTTGTCAGTCAGTTTAATGTTTACAACAATAAGATTGGAAATATTGTTAAAAAGAATTGGCATTTGTTGCGCGATGGTGGCACTTCTGTGGAAGAATTCCAAGAGATGCCTTTCAAGGTAGCCACTAACAATACAATCTTTTTTTATTTAATCTTACCATTTCTATTTAAGCCAGGTATTTAAGGGTTTACTTGGTGATTGATGCACACTAGTGTTGGGCGAACATCTAGATGTTCGGGTTCGGGCTGAACAGGCCGAACATGGCCGCGATGTTCGGGTGTTCGACCCGAACTCCGAACATAATGGAAGTCAATGGGGACCCGAACTTTTGTGCTTTGTAAAGCCTCCTTACATGCTACATACCCCAAATTTACAGGGTATGTGCACCTTGGGAGTGGGTACAAGAGGAAAAAAAAATTAGCAAAAAAGAGCTTATAGTTTTTGAGAAAATCGATTTTAAAGTTTCAAAGGGAAAACTGTCTTTTAAATGCGGGAAATGTCTGTTTTCTTTGCACAGGTAACATGCTTTTTGTCGGCATGCAGTCATAAATGTAATACATATAAGAGGTTCCAGGAAAAGGGGCCGGTAACGCTAACCCAGCAGCAGCACACGTGATGGAACAGGAGGAGGGTGGCGCAGGAGGAGAAGGCCACGCTTTGTGAGACACAACAACCCAGGCCTTGCATGAGGACAAGAAGCGTGCGGATAGCATGCTTTGTACCGCCATGCAGTCATAAATGTAATAAAGATAAGTGGTTCAATAAACAGGGACCACGCGGCAACGCTAACCCAGCAGCAGCAGACGTGATGGAACAGGAGGAGGCGCAGGAGGAGAAGGCCACGCTTTGTGAGACACAACAACCCAGGCCTTGCATGAGGACAAGAAGTGTGCGGATAGCATGCTTTGTACCGCCATGCAGTCATAAATGTAATAAAGATAAGTGGTTCAATAAACAGGGACCACGCGGCAACGCTAACCCAGCAGCAGCAGACGTGATGGAACAGGAGGAGGCGCAGGAGGAGAAGGCCACGCTTTGTGAGACACAACAACCCAGGCCTTGCATGAGGACAAGAAGCGTGCGGATAGCATGCTTTGTACCGCCATGCAGTCATAAATGTAATAAAGATAAGTGGTTCAATAAACAGGGACCACGCGGCAACGCTAACCCAGCAGCAGCAGACGTGATGAAACAGGAGGAGGTGCAGGAGGAGAAGGCCACGCTTTGTGAGACACAACAACCCAGGCCTTGCATGAGGTACCGCCATGCAGTCATAAATGTAATAAAGATAAGTGGTTCAATAAACAGGGACCACGCGGCAACGCTAACCTAGCAGCAGCAGACGTGATGGAACAGGAGGAGGCGCAGGAGGAGAAGGCCACGCTTTGTGAGACACAACAACCCAGGCCTTGCATGAGGACAAGAAGCGTGCGGATAGCATGCTTTGTACCGCCATGCAGTCATAAATGTAATAAAGATAAGAGGTTCCATAAACAGGGACCGGCAACGCTAACCCAGCAGCAGCACACGTGATGGAACAGGAGCAGGCGCAGGAGGAGAAGGCCATGCTTTTTGAGACACAACAACCCAGGCCTTGCATGAGGACAAAAAGCGTGCGGATAGCATGCTTTGTACCGCCATGCAGTCATAAATGTAATAAAGATAAATGGTTCAATAAACAGGGACCACGCGGCAACGCTAACCCAGCAGCAGCAGACGTGATGGAACAGGAGGAGGCGCAGGAGGAGAAGGCCATGCTTTTTGAGACACAACAACCCAGGCCTTGCATGAGGACAAAAAGCGTGTGGATATAGCAGCAATGCTTTTTGCCGCCATGCAGTCATAAATGTAATACAGATGAGAGGTTTAATAAACAGGGACCGAAAACGCTACACCATCCCAGATGTTCATTGGTCATGTTACTTGGTTGGGGTCCTGGAGTGTTGCGTAGTCATTTCCAATCCAGGATTGATTCATTTTAATTTGAGTCAGACGGTCTGCATTTTCTGTGGAGAGGCGGATACGCCGATCTGTGACGATGCCTCCGGCAGCACTGAAACAGCGTTCCGACATAACGCTGGCTGCCGGGCAAGCCAGCACCTCTATTGCGTACATTGCCAGTTCGTGCCAGGTGTCTAGCTTCGATACCCAATAGTTGAAGGGTGCAGATGGATTGTTCGACACAGCTACGTCATCTGACATGTAGTCCTTGACCATCTTCTCCAGGCGATCGGTGTTGGAGGTGGATCTGCACGCTTGCTGTTCAGTGGGCTGCTGCTGCATGGGTGTCAGAAAATTTTCCCACTCCAAGGACACTGCCGATACCATTCCCTTTTGGGCACTAGCTGCGGCTTGCGTTGTTTGCTGCCCTCCTGGTCGTCCTGGGTTTGCGGAAGTCAGTCTGTCGGCGTACAACTGGCTAGAGGAGGGGGAGGATGTCAATCTCCTCTCTAAAGTCTCCACAAGGGCCTGCTGGTATTCTTCCATTTTGACCTGTCTGACTCTTTCTTCAAGCAGTTTTGGAACATTGTGTTTGTACCGTGGATCCAGAAGGGTATAAACCCAGTAATTGGTGTTGTCCAGAATGCGCACAATGCGTGGGTCGCGTTCAATGCAGTCTAGCATGAATTGAGCCATGTGTGCCAGAGTCCTACCAGAATCCTCATCATCCTCTTGTGAGCGTTGTGATAGTTGTTGTGATGCATCATAGTCGTCACCTTCCTCCTGGTCTGCTTCTGCTGACCATTCGCGCTGAATTGTGGAAGTCCAACGTGCACCGCTCTGGCCCTCGTCAGTGGTGGCATGAAATTCCTGCTCCAACTCCAGCTGTTCCTCCTCCTCTTCTTCGTCATAGCTGCTGGGGCCAGCGTTCCCTGAGGCGGATGGCCTGATGTTGGTACCATCACGCTGATCGTTTTCTCCTTCAGATTCCCCCAGTTGCATCATGACAGCTGTTTCCTTGATTTTCAACATTGACCTCTTCAGTAAACACAGCAGTGGTATGGTAATGCTGACTGAAGAGTTGTCACTGCTCACAAGCAACGTGGATTGCTCAAAATTTTGGAGGACTTGGCAGAGGTCCAACATGTTGGCCTAATCGGATCCACAGAAGCTTGGCAGCTGTCCGGATGCGCCTCGGTACTGCGCCGTCATGTACTGGACCACTGCACTCTTCTGCTCACAAAAGCGTGCTAGCATGTGCAGCGTAGAATTCCAGCGCGTAGGGACATCACACAGCAAGCGATGGTGGGGGAGATTGAAGCGCTCCTGCATCTTGGCGAGTGCCCCCGAAGCAGTACTGGAATTTCTACAATGTTTGGCCACTCGACGCACCTTCAACAGAAGATCGGCCACGCCTGGGTATGTCCTCAGGAACCGCTGAACTACTAGGTTCATCACGTGCGCCAGGCAAGGGATGTGTGTCAGCTTAGCCAACCTTAAAGCGCGAATGAGATTACTCCCATTATCACACACAACCATGCCCGGTTTCAGGTCCAGCGGTGCCAGCCACAAATCCGTCTGTTCCTTTATTCCCTTCCAAATTTCCTCCCCTGTGTGCTGCTTATCCCCAAGGCAGATCAGCTTCAGCAACGCTTGGTGACGCATGCCAACAGCTGTGCTGCACTGCTTCCACGATCCTACTGCTGCTGGGTTAGCGTTTCCGGATGAGGTACAGCTTTGAGATGCGTTGGAGGAGAAGGAGTCAGAGAGGTAGGTGCTGCTGTTGTTATCCAGTGGGAGGGACGGCGGTGCAGCTGTTTGCGGCGTGGGCAACACCCGCGCCGTAGCAGGTGAGGAATCGCTGCCAGGCTCCACAAGGTTCACCCAGTGCGCGGTAAGGGAGATGTATCGACCCTGTCCGAACGCACTCGTCCAAGTGTCAGTGGTGAGGTGAACCTTGCAGGCAACGGCATTCTTCAAGCTTCGGGTTATTTTGCTGACCACGTGCTCATGCAACTCAGGCACTGCAGAGCGCGCAAAGTGGTAGCGGCTGGGAACCACGTAACGTGGGATGGCCACTGACATCATGCCCTTGAAGCTGTTTGTCTCCACCACTCGATATGGCAGCATTTCGCAGGCCAGAAGCTTGGCTATGCTGGCTGTTACTGCCACGGCCCGGGGGTCATTTGCTGGCAATTTCCTCTTGCGCTCAAACATCTCCGACACAGACAACTGAACCGTAGCGCTGCACACGGAAGGGCTGTTGGTTGTTGTGTTTGATGAACACTGGGAGACCTCAAGAGCACTACTCCGGAAAGTGACAGTGTCAGCGTCGTCTGATGTTTGTGAATGTTGTGAACCACGCAATGGCTGGGCTACTGCTGCTGCTGAGGCAGGTCTGGTGGTGAGTCTGGTGAACCCAAGGGAGGCAGTGTTGCTGGTACCCTGTCCTGCCGCGTTTGCCCACAGAGTGGGATGTTTGGATAGCATGTGGCGGCTCATGCTGGTGGTGGAGAGGTTGTTAATACTTTTCCCCCTGCTCAGGCGGGTCTTGCACACCTTGCAAATCGCCATGGTAACATCCTCAGTGCAGTCTTCAAAGAAAGCCCAGACTTTGGAGCACCTGCCTCCTTGCTGGCGATTTCTGTTTGCTCCTCTTTTGCCTCTCACTTGAACTTCCACGCTTGTGGTGCCTGAAATTGCGCGCCGCCTACCTTGTGGCACAAGGCGAACTCGTGCAGCAGTGGGTTCTTCAACAGACTCATCTGTGCTGCTGCTACGACGGCGATGTTCTCGTTCACAAACAAAATCTGGGTCTATGTCCACATTGTCCATACCCTCCTCTTCCATCTCCTCAAACTCGTCATATGTCATTGTGGGGGGCCGCCGCCGTGGAGTAGAGCTCCCCAGAACAACCTCTGCGCAGCTCATTCCAACGTCGTCTTCCAGATCTTGTCGGCCGACCTCCTGCAATTGCAACCCCTCCTGCCCAACTTGCTCTGGGATTTGGGTTTCCGAGTCCTCCTCGAACTCGCCTTGTATTTCAGTGCGCGGTGCATTTCCCACAGTTAATGGTTGTGAATCCAGGCACAACATTTCTGGCTGTTCCTCCATTGACCTTTGAAAGGTGGAAGTTTGTTGGGCTGGGAATAGCTCCTGCGAATACCCCATTGTGTCCTGAGGTAATTCATCGGACTGGTTATCTGGCAGTTGTGTGCGTGGTGTCGCTGCCGGTTGTGTCAGCTTTGTGCCCACTGGCTCCTTGTAACTGGCTGAGGACTCGGACCTCGTGCGTGATGTGCTGGTGCTGCTTAACCCACTGCTGGACGCTTGAGAGGTCATCCAAGTAATTATCTGGTCCTGTTCTTTTGGATTTGTGAGGGTTGTTGTCCTGGACAACATGGGCGGTATTGAGTGGGTTTTCTTGGGTGCTCCCCTGTGGCCTGTACGTGAACCGTCAGGGGAAACACCTCTTCCCTTGCCCCTTCCTCTTTCACCGGATTTCTTCCTCATTTCACTTATCCTTACAGTACACGCTGACTGGCAGCAGTACAGTGGCAGTACAGAAATGCTATACAGTACCACTATTCCCAGCAGCGACACAGAGCACAATGCTATACAGTGGCGGGTGAGCGGTGTACTACTGTTCCCAGGCCCAGCAGACACAGAGTGGAAGTAAACACAATGCTATATAGTCTGGCTGAGCGGTGTACACAGAGTGGCAGTACACACAATGCTATATAGTCTGGCTGAGCGGTGTACACAGAGTGGCAGTACACACAATGCTATATAGTCTGGCTGAGCGGTGTACACAGAGTGGCAGTACACACAATGCTATATAGTCTGGCTGAGCGGTGTACACATAGTGGCAGTACACACAATGCTATATAGTCTGGCTGAGCGGTGTACACAGAGTGGCAGTACACACAATGATATATAGTCTGGCTGAGCCGTGTACACAGAGTGGCAGTACACACAATGCTATATAGTCTGGCTGAGCCGTGTACACAGAGTGTCAGTAAACAATGCTATATATAGCGTGGCTGAGCGAGGTACACAGTGGCAGTACACACAATGCTATATAGTCAGGCTGAGCCGTGTACACAGAGTGTCAGTAAACAATGGTATATAGTCTGGCTGAGCGGTGTACACAGAGTGTCAGTAAACAAAGGTATATAGTCTGGCTGAGCGGTGTACACAGAGTGGCAGTAAACACAATGCTATATATAGCGTGGCTGAGCGAGGTGCACAGTGGCAGTACACACAATGCTATATAGTCAGGCTAAGCCGTGTACACAGAGTGTCAGAAAAAACAATGCTATATATAGCGTGGCTGAGCGAGGTGCACAGTGGCAGTACACACAATGCTATATAGTCAGGCTGAGCCGTGTACACAGAGTGTCAGTAAACAATGGTATATAGTCTGGCTGAGCGGTGTACACAGAGTGTCAGTAAACAATGGTATATAGTCTGGCTGAGCGGTGTACACAGAGTGGCAGTAAACAAAATGCTATATATAGCGTGGCTGAGCGAGGTGCACAGTGGCAGTACACACAATGCTATATAGTCAGGCTAAGCTGTGTACACAGAGTGTCAGAAAACACAATGCTATATATAGCGTGGCTGAGCGAGGTGCACAGTGGCAGTACACACAATGCTATATAGTCAGGCTAAGCCGTGTACACAGAGTGTCAGAAAACACAATGCTATATATAGCGTGGCTGAGCGAGGTGCATAGTGGCAGTACACACAATGCTATATAGCCAGGCTAAAACGTGTACACAGAGTGTCAGAAAACACAATGCTATATATAGCGTGGCTGAGCGAGGTACACAGTGGCAGTAAACAATGCTATATATATAGTGTGGCTGAGCGAGCGGTGTACTACTGTTCCCAGCAGCGACACACAATGACTGGGGGGGACCCTGGCTAGCGTGGCTGGAGAGCGAACTACCCTGCCTGCCTACCCAAAGCTAAACCCACAGAGAAATGGCGGAGATATGACGTGGTTCGGGTATTTATTTACCCGAACCACGTGACCGTTCGGCCAATCAGAGCGCGTTCGGGCCCGAACCACGTGACCCGTTCGGCCAATCACAGCGCTAGCCGAACGTTCGGGGAACGTTCGGCCATGCGCTCTTAGTTCGGCCATGTGGCCGAACGGTTTGGCCGAGCACCGTCAGGTGTTCGGCCGAACTCGAACATCACCCGAACAGGGTGATGTTCTGCAGAACCCGAACAGTGGCGAACACTGTTCGCCCATTACTAATGCACACACCCTTTTTGCAAGATGCCATTTCTATTTAATATAAGCTAACTGCCTTATATTAAATAGATTGTAAGCCTTCGGGCAGGGTCCACCTCCTTTTGTGTCCTACCTGATCATGCAGCTCCATTACTGTGCACCCATGCTATGCATTTGAGTGAACTCAGCTTGCCAAATCTTCATGCTTCCATCCAGTGACTGACTAAGCATTACCTTGTACTCATACTGTGCTGCATGATCTGGTTTTCTTGTATTCCTGTATTGTCGTATTGATGTATGTCACCCCTAAATATTGTCTGTAACCTAAACTAATGTCCAGCACTGTGTAATATGTTGACGCTTTATATAAATTAAATAAATAAATAATAAATAACTGCCTAAATTATCCATTCAATATATTCATTTAGTTTACTCTTATACTACATAGATTTTGTAAAATTGTATGAAAAAGATTGTATTGTTAGTGGCCACTTGGTCACTAGGGATGATCACAGATATGCAAATTGTTCCGAGTTGATGCAAATGTATGCAAATTTTTTATGCAAAATGTATGCAGCTCGAAAATGGACCAATCAATTTAAACCTGGGTTTAAATTGATTGGTCCATTTTCAAACTGCATACATGTGCATATAAATTTGCATAATTTCAGAACAATTTGCATCTCATTGATCATCCCTATTGGTCACTTAGGGCCCGTTCTGACTTGAGCGGGAATCGCGCAATTCCCGCTCAAGGCAAACCGCTAGCGGTTTTGTAAAAACTGTTACAACATGTAACACATGGCAGTGTTCTCACTGCCGCATTTGTGGTTAGCGTTAACCGCATACGTGTTACATGCAGCAGTTTGCCAGCGATTAGTGATTAGCATGCATAGCACTGCTGATCGCGATCGCTCCAAAACCGCCGCAGTGTTTTTTCTGCGTTAATCACGGGAAAATCACTCCCGCAAAACGCTGGACCCTAATGATACAATTTGCTGAATGATCGCTTTTGAACGATTCTTTGTATGAACGATTGAAAATTATCGTTTGGGACCACTAATGGACAAAACTCGCCCAACCTGGTTAAGAGATTTTTGTTCTGTAACCAAGGAACTGTAACCAAGGATTGAATTTCATCCGAAACAGTAGCTTATACCCCCTTTCCCATGAAAAATATTTACCTTTTCTCCAATAGATCATCAGGGGGGTCTGTATGGCTGATATTGTGGTGAAACCCCTCCCACAGTGTGATGTCAACTAAGTCCGAGGTCACTAGTTATAGATATATAGTAACGTTTCTGGTTTACTAGTACAGTACACTAACTAACTGACATACTGGAATATCTATTTTTGCAGGAAAGACATAAAGTTGCATTCTTCACAATCAGGTGAGCAATTTTTCCTTGTGGATATCTGACATTTTTTCATGCATAAAGAAAAGACAAAATTGAAGTATACATGGTAGAATGTCAGACCATGGGATAGTTCACTTAGACAGTTGTGTGAGTATAACAGTAATACTATAAGCGCACTAATTAAGCTGTAATTGTTTTATGCCGGGCATACACGGTGCGTTTATGCGCCGGAATCGATGCCGGCGCGTCCCCACTCATCCGCGCGGGCGCGTAGATCAGTTCCCACTCGTCCCCGCGGGCGCTTTTTATCTGCCGCTCATTTTTTTATATTGTCCGCCCAGGGGGATCAAGCGCAGAATCAATCCGTCGGGGTGATCGGACACGTCGGATATTATCAATCGAGCCATCAGCGGCTCGATTGAAAAAAAAAAAAAAATCACCGTGTATGTCCAGCATTAGATTTTAATCTCTATTTACTGTTGCAACTCTTCTGCATTTCCAGGCAGGGCGTTTTTAGGCATAGGCATTCCAGGCAACTGCATGGAGTGCCATTTGTCCTGGGGGGTCACCAGGCATTCCCTTGATTTAGCCACGCCCAAAATGAAGCCCCATCCCGTGAACTAAGCCACTCCTCTGAAGTAGGCCATGCCTCCTCTGGTGTTTGTGCCACCTTCTGTCCCTTTTTGTGCCTCTATCTCCCTGTAACTCATTTTGTCTCCCCGTGCCTCATTCTGTCCCCCTGTACCTTTTTTGTCTCCCTTTGTGCCTGCTTCTGTCTCCTTGTGCCCCTTTCAGTCCCCCTGTGTGTAAAAGCAGAGTATAGCGCAGCAGAAGCTGTGCTGTAACCTCCCCTCTGGAGTCCAGTGCTGTGACTGTGCGACCATCCTGTTTTTTGCTCCCTCTGGTGCTGGCACCTCACTCTCTTCATTTAGCATGTAATCAGGCTACAGTAGAGGGGTGAGAGCACAAATTCTACTGTGCTATACTTTGCATTTACACACTAAGCTAGGGTAGTGCTGTAAGGGGGTGTGAAACAAAATGAGACAGGATCGGCGGGTTTGTTTAGATCTCAGATTCTCCTGGGGGGAATGACACAGGACTTCTTACCTGGACTGACAAAAAGGCTAGAAACGCTCCTGTTTCCAGGACAATATTTAAATATAAATGACTTTAAAGGGGCACTACAGCAAAAAACTGTAAAATTTAAAATATGTGCAAACATATACAAATAAGAAGTACATTTTTTCCACTGTAGAATGAGCCATAAATTACCTTTCTCCTATAATGTTGGCACTTACAGTTGGCAGTATAAATTTGACAGAAGTGACAGGTTTTGGACTAGTCCATGTCTTCATAGGGGATTTTCAGAAAGGCTTTTATTCTTTATAAAGATATTCCCAAAAAAGGATTTTAACAATGGTGCTGGCCAGCTTCCCTGCTCCCTACACAGTTTTTTGGCAGTTGGACAGAGCAACTGCCATTCACCAAGTGCTTTTGAAAATAAATATATCCCTGAGAATCCCCTATAAAGAGATGGACTAGTCCAAAACCTGTCACTTCTGTCAGATTTCTACTACCTACTGTAAGTAACAGCAACATAGGAGAAAAGTAATTTATGGCTCATTTTACTCTGGAAAAAATGCACTTCTTATTTGTCTATCTTTTCACATATTTTAAATTTTACAATTTTTCACTGTAGTGCCTCTTTAAATAAACAAAATAATAGTTTTCTAAAGTGGCTACACACCCTGCATAACAATTATTGGATTGGAAGTGTTATTTATATGAGTTCAGTGAGTTTGAGCCATTGAGGTGGATCTAGCCTAGTAAGAATTTGTGTATCCTTTATAGATTTATTTGGGGAAACTGCAAAATTTCTGTATATGCCCTAAGGATTTGTTACCAGTGGCAAAACTAATTAATTTCGGCTGAGATCTTCCTATTCAGAAGAACATTGGGGGAGCAAAACGTGCCCTGCCTGGGGCACCAAAATGGCCCTGAAAGTCCTCCTCCTGTCTCATCACCTGCAGAAGGTAGTCAGGGAGGGGGTGGGAGGAGGGACAAAACAGCCATTTGCTGTGAACACAGAGTTTACCCCACCCACCTTTTCTGTGCTACTGAGAGAGATGAACTCTTGTAGCCAGCACAGCGTCAGGTCTCAGCAGCTCACTGACCATCTCTAGTCTTTGCGCTGCACATGACTGCAGTTATTATACAACTGCTATTTTACTGATCTTTCAATGACCCACTGTATTCTGATATTACTCAGGTGAGAATTGCAAATGTTTGTCACCTAAAAAGCAGAATTGAAAAAAAAATTCAGTCCAGGCTTTCTGAATCACATATGTTCTCCTTTGTTCACCACCCATAGTAAATCACCCCCTGAAACATGGAAAAATATGATATTTGCCCTTTCTGAAAAATGAAGCTGTTTATTGGTTGTTGTTTTGTATTGATCTTACACAACAGATGTGGCTGCATTCAGTTCCCAGGAAGAGTCAGACAATGAGGAAGAGGAGGACACACATAGAGAGAGGTAGCCTTGACTTTATCTATCCCTCTGTTGTGTGCAGTATTTTGTGACCCAGAGCAAGAAGGTCATCAGCTATCCATTTATTAATATACAGTAGAGTCACAGTTATTCAGAACTCAAGTAATCGGCACTCTAAAGTGACTGGCAATAAACGT
This sequence comes from Hyperolius riggenbachi, assembly GCF_040937935.1. Classification (NCBI taxonomy): domain Eukaryota; kingdom Metazoa; phylum Chordata; class Amphibia; order Anura; family Hyperoliidae; genus Hyperolius; species Hyperolius riggenbachi. The sequence goes on along the minus strand of NC_090656.1, from coordinate 194,397,580 downwards.
GGAGGGGGGCGGGGGGGGGGGCATTTTGGGTCCTTATCCAAGGCCGGGTTTATACTTTTTTGTGCCCCTACACCAAGTATGTTGTGTCTCCCCATTCTTGCTCAGCTGTACCCCTCCCATTTCACGTGCAGCCCTTCTTTAAAGCGTTTCATTTATGCAACAGACTTTACTTTCATGAACAGCTCCCTTGAGCTTCAGTTTCTCTTTTTCATGTGTTCCTCCCCATTTTCAGCAGTCAGAAGAAGAGTCGCTCACCACTGTAGAGGTGCAGGACCATAAATACAGTCAATATCAAATCCAGAAGGTCCGCACACTCGCTTGTAGACCAAGTCTGCTTTTATTCAATAGACTTGACACAATTCCATTCCATCTACCAACGATTCGTTTCAGGGGCGGCTCCGAGGGGTCCCCTTTGTCAAGGTAATAACACATAATGGTAATTGTTACCATTCTGTGTTATTACCTTGACGAAGGGAACCCCTCGGGGCCCGAAACTAATCGTTGGTTGATGGCATGGAATTGTACCACATCTATTGAATAAAAGCAGCCTTGGTCCCCATTGTCAGGCTCCTCTTTCATATGTAGCAGCCCCTCTTTCATGTCCAGGTGCTGCAGCCGTCCAAGGCCCTGGCCTTTGTGGCCTTCCCAAGAATCCAGCCCTGTCCTAATCATATTAATATGTGTCCCAGTTTTTCGAAAGGAAGGGGATTATGCTCTGCTTCAGTATGTCAGAGCACATGATGACATTCTTGGTTCCCTCAATGAACTGTAGCTTCCCAGTGCCCTCAAAACTCATGCAGCCCCAAACCATGACCCTCCTGGCGCACACGCTTGGCACCATCTGAAGCAAATAAGACTATCTTGGTCTCATCAGACCACCGGATATGGTTCCAGTAATCTATGTCCTTAGTCTGCTTGCCTTCAACAAACTGTTTGCAGGTATATCACTAATCAATGGCTTCGTTTTATAGTTTGTAAAAACTACACTTTTAACATATTGTGTCAATGCATAATTTATTTAAAGCGGACCTGAACTCAGAGCTTCCTCTCTGCTCTTAAAGGGGTTCTCTAGCATTTAAAAAAAAAACTGCCACTTACCTGGGGCTTCTATCAGCCCCCTGCAGCTGGAATGTCCCGCGCTGTCCTCCTCCGATCACCCGTTCCCCACCTCCGGCACCGGTGTAATTATTCATCTAACTAGACGAATAGAAGTGCGGCTGCGCGGCCACGTCAACGGAAGCTTACTGCGCAGGCTCAGTACGAAGTTTTCCTGTACTGCAAGCACGCGTGAGGCCACGGACGCGCAGCCGCACTTCTATTCATCTAGAAGAATACTAATCTTTAAACAGAAAACATTTCTTTGTTACAGCTGATACAAATCCTAAAATAAATCTGCAGTTTCTACTTCCTGATTCATGGAAGCAGACATATTGTTAACATCTAGTGCTTTCAAATGGGCTTATCTGCCATCTCTGCCATTGGCAGTCATTTGACACATGGGAGAGATCAAATTATAACTTGTGATTAGACACAAATGAGGGAGAATTAGACAGGCTAAACTCTCCATATTTATACAGGATGCATTTCTCTCTGTTTTCCTTCTGTCCTGTGCAAGAGTTCAGGTCCACTTTAAAATAATGTTGTGTCAAATACATGTAAAAATCAGCGATCAGCTGATCTTTTCTCATTAATTTTTGCGAAAATAATGTAAAATTTGACTTTCTACTGAAAATGTCATCGAAAAAATCATTTTGTAACAAGTTTGTGACTTTTCTAATTTTTTGCAAATTTACGCGCTAAAAGAAACAATTTTTGTGCGTTTTACGAATTTTACCCCAAAGTACCGTATTTTTTGCAAATTTTTACATCGGAAAGAAGAATTTGTTTCCTTTTACCATATTACAAAAACAATGTATTTTCACAAATATTTTCTCAAAATCGAAAATAGCCTTTTCTATGCGAAAATTACTTTGACAAAAATGAAAAGCGTTACTGGTAAAAATGTGCCTGATTTGAGAACTTACAGTGTTGGTTGTACCTGAATGGAGTATGAAATGACAGGACTTACACCGTGCCCAGGGTAGATTTCTGGAAATGCCACAAAGGCCTGGGCCTTGGGTGGCTGTAGCATGAAAAAGGGGTTGTTACATATGAAAGAAAAGGCCGCAAAAGGGGAGCAACACATGAAAAGGGAAGCTGATGCCCCAGGCAGCTGTACATGAAAGAGAGGGGCAGCAGTACATTGAAGATACACATGGAAGAGGGGGCTGCACGTGGAATGGGAGGGGCACTGCTGTACATGGGAGGGGAGCCCCAACACTTGGCATAGGGGTGGAAAAAGTGGGGAGTTGAACGAGTGGTGTCCACTGTGACTGTATGCCTTCAGCACTAACCTGGCAACCTGAGTATCCAGCCTGAAACTGGTGAGTGAAGGGAGCGAGTGAGGGGCCTGGTGTGCATTGTCCACTATCCTAGTGGACATAGAGTTGCACTAAAAAGTTCTCAGAGCGATGTGACCAAGCCCACAATCAAGCAAGCTAAGTAGGGAATGTCACTTTAAAGTAGATCTGATCTCTTGCAAAGAACAGACTGAAAAGTGTTAATTCCACATAGAAATGCTGTAAAAATCAGTTGAGTGTAATTATCTGTAGGAGTGTGTTATCAGTAGGCCTGACTCAGCATTAGCTGTACAGGAAAGACAGATGCTTTAACACTTCTTTTGCTCCCTGAAAGTTCATCCAGTACATTTTCAGGGCTTTTTGGGAGGATTTCTGTGCATTGTAACAAATATTTTTTCCCTGATTGTTTTGATACAGCACCTAATCTTTTAGAGCAGAGAGGAAGTTCTGAGCTTAGATCCACTTAAAAAGAAGTGAACAACCCTCGTTCAACTCCCCCTTACTCAAGAACTGCATCACACCAACACGGGGCATAGTGCAAAAAGCTACGATTCTCAGCTTCCCGACAATATGTAGATTTCTAAAGGAGAGTAAATATCCTTTTAATAGAAGGCAGTCGAAATTTGGTAGATGGAATAATACGTAAGTATCGTATTGACTAATGTTTTGTCTGGATTGTGTTTTTTTGCAGAGAAGTGGGAAGAGCGCAATCTTCTCCAGAACCAGGTGATCAGTCTCCCCTCCTTTTCATGCTTTTCAGTAACAATAAGTCAAAGTCTTGTTAACAGGGAGTAGTACGTACAACAGTAATGTCTCAGTAGACATTGAAAGCAAACTTGATAATAAAATTATTGCAAATTCTTTACATTTACAGAGAATATTGAGAATATGTCTGATTCCTCCAGGACTTCCGACTGTGGGAGGCAGTGAATAAAATGTACCATATATAGTTGTTAGTTATTACTGCTAAGCCTGGTGCAAACTAGCTATTATGAGACCATTCATCTTGTACATGGGTGAAATGGCTTTATATAAAGGTTGACTGAGTTGGGATGAAAAGTGCAGATGAAATGCAATAACTGTCACATCAAATGGCAAATCCTGACTTATATAAAATACAAATGGGTGGGCAATCTGGCGATCTCTAGTCTTTTTGAAGATCAAAATGATCGGATTGCCTGGGAAGGGGATGGTCTGAGGCAGTGGCAAAACTACTATTCATTGATTGGGCCCCCAATGTTCAAACCTCTTCCCTTGCGTCCCCTTGGTGCCCCTCACAGCCCCCAGGTCCATCTCACAAGGGTCATTAAACAATTGTGGCCATCATGATCTTAACACCCTTAACAAGTGTAGCCACAAAAACACCTGATCTAAAATATAGTCCACTGTATTGGATGAAGGGAAGTTTAGTACTTTGGGCCCCCCACCTACCACCCCAGACTGGAAAAGTAAGTATTTTTTTCAAGGTCTTAACCACTTGAGGACTGCAGCTAAACCCCCTAGTGACCAGGCCATTTTTAGTAAAATTTGCCACTGCAGCTAACACAGCATACAAGTGATCCTCCCCTTCCCCCCCCCCCCCTTTTCTCCCCACCAACAGAGCTGTCTGTTGGTGGGGTCTGATCGCTCCCCCCATGTTTATTTTTTTTTTTTTAATAAATAGTATTGTCAGTGAGTTTTTTTTTTAAATCTTTCTTTAAGTATGTCCCCTCCTCCCCTCCCTCCCCACAGCCAGCCAATTACGGCGATCGGCTGTCATAGGCTTCTGCCTATGAGAGCCGATCGCTCTCTTGTCCCCCAGGGGGACAGCCGTGTCACACGGCTGTCCCCAGTGCAGCGCTGCTGCTGATCGCAGCGCTGCACAGTGTAAATAGACGGTGATCACGCCGTCTAACAGTCTCCCGAGCGGCAATAGCCGCTCTGAGACTGAAGGCGGGGCGGAGTTCCGCCCCCAAAGCAGGAGATGCACGTGCAGCCTGCGTGCGATCTCCTGCAAAACAGAGCCCCAAGACTTTACGCCAATCGGCGTTAGGCGGTCCTGAGGCTGCCGCCGCAGCCACGCCCATTGGCGGGCTGCAGAAGGTTAAAAAGCATACTTTGCATGAAAACATATGTGGACAGTACTTCCTTGTCCAGTCTTGGCCTGGATCAAGTGATTTGGGCACACTGTCTGTCAGCTACACCAGGCACTGCCTAAGACTGCAATGTACATTTGCGGCTATGCAGCACCGGGATCTTTCACTTGGGCACCAGTGATTAGCTATTGAAGAATTACTACTCAGCTACTGAGTACTGAGTAGCCGAGTGTTCAGGAGTATTACTTGGGTGCCGGTGATTAGCTATTTTATAGCCCAGTGTCGGCACTCAGCTATTGAATAGCCACTGCTCAGCTACACTGTAGTGGAAAGCCGTTTTTTGCTTAAGATAGTAGTAGTGTTAGGGGATAGAATAGAGGAAGAATAAAGTAAATAGTCAGGGAAAGGATGTTAATGTTAAGGTGTCCACTAATTGTTCAATTAACTTTTTCTCCTACGTTTTCTCCTAGGAAATAATTTTTCATCTTCTGTTAAAAATAATTTTTCAGCAAATCAAAAAAGTACACAAAATTAGGTGAAAAGTACTGTCAAGTTTATTTTAAGTATTTTCTTACTTGCTGTAGGCTTAAGCTATTGCTGGCTGCATCATGCTGATCGGCACGGCCGCGGCGCAGCCCCAGGACCGCCTAATGTTGATCGGCGTAAGGTCCTTGGGGCTCACTTTGCAGGAGATCATGCACGCTGATGCACGAGCATCTCCGCTAGGTAGGCGGAGCTCCGCCTTCAGCCTCCGGAGACTGTTAAACTTCAAAACCGCCATCTAATTACCTTGTACAGCGCTGCGATCGACAGCAGCGCTGTACTGGCCCTGGAACACAGGAGAGCGAATGGCTCTCAGAGGCTGAAGCTTATGACAGCCGATCGCCGTGATTGGCTGGGGGGAGGGAGAGAGGGAACAAATAAATAAATAGGTACATTTAATAAAAAATAAAGAACAAATATAAAAAAACGGGGGGCGGGGAGGGATCAGACCCCACCAACAGGAAGCATTGTTGGTGGGGAGAAAAGGGGGGGGGGATAACTTGTGTGCTGAGGTGTGGGGCCTTAAAGCTGCAATGCCCAATTAAGCCAAAAATTGCCTGGTCTTTAGGGGGGGGGGGGGGGGTAAAACTGCAGTCCTCAAGAGGTTAAGATGCATTTTATTGATATGGTAGGAAAATATCACCTAGGAGTAAACTTTCAAGAAACTGTGGGCAACAAATTATTTTTTGATGATTTTTTTGAGATATTGGCCCTCATTTAATTAACACTTTCTACTAAGTTTTCTCCTAGGTGATATTTTCATATTATAAATAAAATGCTTTTTGAGCCACCAGCAAGCAAGAGAATACTGAGAATAATTTTGGTAGTACTTTTTCATCTTGTATTTGGTTCAATTTGCAGAGTGCTGAAAAGTTATTTTAAACAGAAAATGAAACATTATCTTCTAGGAGAAAGCTTAAGAAAAAAAAAGAAAAGTTAATTTTATGATGGCCATTGGCCCATATGCAGTTAACTTTTTCTCCTTATTTTTCTCCAAAATTATATTTTCATAAAATGCCTTTTAAACCACCGGCAATCAAGAAAATAGTCAAAATAATTTTGATAATACTTTTTTGGTATTTTTTCAGTTGCAAAGTGCTAAAAAGTTATTTTAAATAGAAAACGGAAAATAATCTCCTACGAGAAAACTCATGCGTTAATTATTGCATATGGGCCAGGGGGTTAGAGGTAATAAACTGCGTAAAGAGGAATTACCTGCGTAAAGGCTTACCTCATGATTTTTATTTTTATTTAATTATTTAATGTATTTATAAAGCACCAACATATTACGCAGCGCTGGACATTAGTTAAGGTTACAGACAAGATTTAGGGGTGACCTACAGCAATATGACAACACAGGAATACAAGAAAGACCAGATCATGCAGCACAGTAGAAGTACAAGGTAATGCTTAGTCAGTCACTGGATGGGAGCATGGAGATTAGGCAAGTTGAGTTCACTCAAATACATAGCATGGGTGCACAGTAATGGAGGTGCATGATCAGGTAGGACACAAAAGGAGGAGGACCCTGCCCGAAGGCTTACAATATAGAGGGAGAGGTAAGGACACAAAAGGGAGAGACCAGAGTTCAGCTGCGGGTTTAGAGCACCAGTGAGGAGTGGAAGGCCAGAGTGAAAAGGTGAGTTTTGAGGGCCTTCTTGAAGATGTTGAAGGAGGGGGATGCCCTAATGGGTGGAGGTAGGAAGTTCCATAGTGTTGGAGCATAAAGTTAGAGAAACCGAGAGCCCAATATAGTGTAGTATGTTCAGCATAAATATAGTAAAGATAATTAGTGAGAAGAGTATACTCACAAACGTGGGAAGTCACTCTCTGTAGGTCAGAAAAGGGGTAGATCACCCTTCCACCAGGGGTGGACACGGTACAGCAAAAGGAGAACAGAGGCGCCAGCAGGGTACTATTATATTACTATTATACAGACAGTCTTTCGTGTCTGCTTTATGGAGGTAAGTCCACCGCTTCCTACAAACAAATTTTAAAGGTTTTATCCACTTTTACCCTGCTGGTGCCTCTGTTCTTCTTTTGCGATAGTGTTGGAGCAGCTCTTAATAATTAGAACATATGCATTGTATATAATGTATTGAATTCCACTCATCGTGCAGTAAGAGTTTACGCACGCAATTCTGCTTTACACAGTTTATTGCATAGCAATTTTTTATCATTTGTTTAAAATAACTTTTTTAACAAATTTAGGAATATCACCCTGGAAAAAACTCCGGAGAAAAAGCTAATTGCATATGGATCTGTATGTCTAATAGGATGCCCTCCATAAGATCTGGTAGCTGTACTTGAGGTAATGAATTGATTGTTTGCACCTGATTTGCCATAAGCAAATGTATACATTATTGTAGGACAAAGTCTTTTAGTTTCTCATTTTATGTAGAGATGTCGCAAACAGAAAATTCTATAACAGCCAAATCTGGCAAACCACCAAAGATTTCAATGGGCAGGTGAATTTTAAAGCTTACAAAGACTGTGGCCTCAAAAGTAATGAAAACGTTGTTTCAAGGGGTCTAACATCTAGATAGGAGCATGCCAGAGGAGGATCCATGCCAAAAGTCTCAACAAAAATTATGGAGTTGACGCAACGTCGGGTTTTAAACCCTAATGAGCAGAAATCACATTATGCACAGCTCTGGGTGTCAGTGGGCTGTGGAGTGTCTCACACAGAGAGATACAATAGTACTATCAGAATACAGTGAAATAATAATGCACACAGCTCTGGGTGTCAGTGTGCTGTGGGGTGTCACACACAAAAAAACAAGCAAACAGGAGACAGATGTGCTAACCCTCAAAAGGGCTGTTTGGGGTGCTTTCACAGCAAGTGAAGAACAAGAACACAGGCCTAGCTAATGCTTTCCCTACCTATCTGCAGCAAGTCTGACTCTGCTCTCACTAACAGTCAGCAGCCAGCAGAGAATTGATCCAATATGGCCACCGCAACTGCTTTTTGATAGGGGGGTTTTCCAGGAAGGGGTGCTAGCTGATTCCCTGCCATGTGTCTGCTGACTGTGAGGTAACGGGTCAAAGTTTAGCTCAATGATGATGTATAGGGGGCGAATCGAACATGCCAAATGTTCGCTGTTCGCCGCGAATGCGAACAGCCAATGTTTGCAGAATACTTCTCGCAGGCGAACTGTTCGGGCCATCTCTATTTTTATGTTGATGGAACACTTACCTGATGCTCATAAGCAATTAACTTTTATTTCTCCTGAGTTTTCTCCTTAGGTATAATTTTTCATCTTCTTTTTAAAATAACCTTTCAGCGCTCTGCAATTAAAAAAGTACCAAATATTAGGTGAAATAGTTCTTTTAAAGTTATTTTGCGTATTGTCTCTACTGCTGATGGTTTAAGGCTGGTTTCACAGTCGGACCTTAAAGTCCCACGTTACAGCAGCCAGTAACGCAGCCTAACTCACAGCACTGTAAAATTAATGTGCTGTTCACAGTGCACACGTTGCGTTAGGGTATAACGCTGCACGTTAAATGAAAATACGTTGTAGCCCTATAGAGCTACGTTAGATTGTTTGCACATGCTCAGTGACTAGCCACATGGCTAATTAATATTCACTGCACTGTGGTGACTCATGGTGGGACTGTAGTGTTGTCCGGATCATGAACGAATCGTTCATTTGATCCAGATCTTTTTTGTGAGTCGAATCATCCGGATCATCACAATGAAAGATTCGGTTCACAGTGGATGTCTGTCTGGAAGAAACAGGAACATACAGAATGTACAGTGCAGGGAAAGTCCTGTCCTGCTAGTCATTTCACCCCCAGTCGGCTTCCCTAGTAAAATGATTCAAATGATTCGGTTCAAAGATCCGGATCTTTTCAATGATCCGATTTGAATGATCCGAATCCTTAAAAAGATCCGGACTTCCCATCACTATCCTGGAGCAGCTGCTTTGAGAGCCGCATAACGTGGCTCAGTCTGACGTCCAACTTCAACACCACCATACGTTGCGTTAGGGGCACGTTATGCGACCTTAATGTCCCCTAAAACGCAACGTCTTGGTGGGAAAAAGGCCTTAAAGGCATTTTATTGACAGGATGTGAAAATATCACCTTGGAGAAAAGTGCATATGGGCCTCTGTGTTTAGTGACATCTTGACGCTAGTGAATGGGACAGTCCAGAGCAAGATCATACACCAGGCAACCTAGGCAGGTCAAGGGACCCACCTGCCATCTTTTTTTACCTCTCTCCACTACAGCTTACCAAAAGAACCACAAAGTGGTGCCAAATCTATCCCACCCATCTCTGGGACAATCCGCTAACACTAAGGTACTGAATTCCTTTATCGGCCGATAAGGGGGACATGCTGGTGTGTAGGCTGTTTGCCTTTATTAATATTTGCAACAAAATGATGGAGAGGTTTAATATGATAGAAGATGTTTATCTTGGCAAGAAACAAATGCTGGATATTTCTGTCCAGGACACACATTGCTTTCCTCTGTATTGTCAATTAGTATTTCTGTATTGCTGACAAAGTCTAAAATAAGAGGTATTTGTCCCCACCAAAATGAATACAAAATTAGAAACACATTTTTAAAATATATAATATGATATACTGTATTTTGTAGTCTGATGTGCTGCAAACTGATTTTTTCTAATAAGTATTGTGTTCCGCTATCTAATAGATGTAGTTGCATTCAGTTCCCAAGATGTGACAGAAGATGAAGAGGATGACACAGAAAATCAGAGGTATCTATAAGTTTGTAAATCTGTCTTGAATTTTTTTTAAAGTCAAATGTATTGAAATGTACATCAATACTAAGAATATACCCAACATCGGTATATTAACACTTACCTGAAGCAGTAAAGCACCGATTCTTTAATGAGCACTAAAGCAGCACGTTTCGCCAATCACAGCCTGCTTCATCAGGTTTATACAGAGTACTTCAGCCATTCACCTTTGCAGCACTGTACTGTATGTACAGGGTGGGCCATTTATATGGATATACCTTATCTATGGATACACCCCATATACCACACTATACCATCAATTTTTTTTTTGTTCCAACAGTCTTGAAGGGATCTATCCAATGTGGGTTAGTGTCAGAACAATAGCGGTGGTTTTGTTTGTTAACTTCACCATTCACATAAAATGGTGTATCCATATAAATGGCCATATTAAGGTGTATCCATATAAATGGCCCACCCTGTATTCATTTTTTTATATGAACACTGTATGAGCAACATTCACATGCTGTCCTTCCAGGCTAATAAACCCATTTGCGGATAGTGCCGGATTTTTCCTCCTTTGGTTTACATAATTTTAGGTAGGGGGAGTTAGAGTTGGGGGGAAGCTGATAGTAAAATATTAGTGATAGTACATTACCAATTTTCTAACTACTGGCAATGTCAGGCGCCCAATTAACCACTTAAGGACCAGCTAACGCCCATAGGACAAAAGGACGAGAACAGCAGTTCCCTAAATCACCGCACCACTCCAAACCAATTCTCAATAATAATGATCTTTATTCACGGTAACAATAAAAACACCTAAAAACACATATGGATCGCCATGTAAGCAGATAATATGGGTAATGGTAGTAAATTACATAATCAAATATAACCTTTAATACAAACTCCACAATACAATAATGAATGAGCAATGGGAGAGAAAAATAATATTGCACCTCCCCTGTCTCGTAAAAATGAAAATTAGGACAAATAACACCCTAATATGGAAAGTATCAGCCAACAATAAATGGTGCAGAAAATGCTAAGTGCAAACAATGAAAACAACTGCAAAAGTACATACAAAAGGGTGAAAGAAGGGGGGGAAAAAGGGACAAAAGTGCAGTGTGCAGGAACAGACTGGCGTACACACGTCAGAAAAGTGCAGAGTATATTAAAACGTGTAAGGGGATAAATTATCCCACCAAGGTGCAAAGCTGAGACTTACCACAAGGAGATTAGTGGAGTAGAAGGACCATGGCGTCCAAGAAACGCCGTCGCGATTCGCCGCTATTCAAATACAGCAGCTTCCACTGGGCTAAAATTTCAAATGGCGTCCCGGCAATTTTAAATAAAAGAACCAGGGCGGGCGGGGGGCGTGCCTATCAGAGCGTCATGTGCGCGGCCGCGCACAACAGGGAAGTACCAATGGCGCTGTACAGCGCCACCTCACTTCCCTGTCCTGCCTCTAAGGGTTCTGGGAAATGTAGTTGCCGGGATGTAATTAAGAAACGTGATTCTGGATCAGATGAACACGGCTAAAGAAGCCGAAAAAAATATAGAATAGGAAAAAGGCTCAGAAATAGGTATAAATACAATAAATGTATAAACATACAAAGAAGTTTAAAGAGACTCCGTAACAAAAATTGCATCCTGTTTTTTATCATCCTACAAGTTCCAAAAGCTATTCTAATGTGTTCTGGCTTACTGCAGCACTTTCTACTATCACAGTCTCTGTAATAAATCAATGTATCTTTCCCCTGTCAGACTTGTCAGCCTGTGTCTGGAAGGCTGCCAAGTTCTTCAGTGTTGTGGTTCTGCTATGAACTCCCCCTTCCAGGCCCCTCTATGCACACTGCCTGTGTATTATTTAGATTAGGGCAGCTTCTCTCTTCTCTCTTATCTTTTACAAGCTGGATAAATCGTCCTCTGAGCTGGCTGGGCTTTCACATACTGAAGAATTACAGACAAAGGCAAAGCTGTTTGCAGGAAGAAACGAGCAGCCTGAATCTTCAGTGCATGAGAACAGGGGGAAAGAAACACACAAATGATCTCTTGAGATTCAAAAGGAAGGCTGTATACAGCCTGCTTGTGTATGGATGTATTTTCTATGTGTGGACATACTGTACATCAACCTACTTCCTGTTTTGGTGGCCATTTTGTTTGTTTATAAACAAACTTTTTAAAACTGTTTTTAACCACTTTTAATGCGGCGAGGAGCGGCGAAATTGTGTCAGAGGGTAATAGGAGATGTCCCCTAACGCACTGGTATGTTTACTTTTGTGCGATTTTAACAATACAGATTCTCTTTAACAATATTCAGTATATAATTCCATTTTCCATCACATATATCAGCAAAGTGGACCAATATCGCCACCATGTGGTCAACCTAAAAAAGTGTTTACAAAGGGAAGCTATTTCAAACAGGAAACATAATCAACACATTCCCAAAATCTGGTAAGTGGTTACAAGAAGCCAAATAAAATCCTGGAGGGGTTACAAGGTTCTGGAACACTCCATTTATGGAAGAAGACGGTATGTTGTTCACTCTGGTCTATATCAATACGATGTATATTCAACAAAGTCCAATATAAATCGCTAAAGAATACAAAAAATAGATATCAGAAAAGTAACAATAACAAACATTTCTGGAAATGTGCATATATAAACCATCAAATTGATATCCAAACACGTCAAACCACACCAAACAAATGGGAACAAATCACAGCAAGTGTAATCAACATGCTATGAGGACTACTCACAAATCCTCTAATAGAGTAATACTAAGAAAGATATCACATTATATCACGCCACATAAGTCTAAGTCAAAAGAAACCACACACATGTGGCAACGCATGTTATGAGGACTACTCACAAATCCTCTGCTCGGGCATCACTGCATAAAACCATAAATGGAGTGTCAAACACACGTGCTCCCCATATACCAACAGGTGACACAGATAACATTAGGGACAAGAGGAAAGGAGGAGGGCCCACTCACCATGGATCCCCCTCCCCCTACAAAAGCATCAACTAGTCTTCAGTGTAAAAATCCCACAAAAGAGAAGTCCTCATTTAAACCCACCGGTGATCTGGACCCCAGGTCATAGATCCATTTGGTTTCTTGTCTCAGCAATGAAGCCACCACATTACCGCCCCTAGAAGACAAAATGACACGTTTTAGACCACAAACAGTCCATCCCACAGTAGAGCCCGCATGGACTCGTAATGCATTGTCCGCAACCGATGTCAGCATTTTCCCCTCCGCAGCATCCCTCTCAGCCAAACGAATGGTCGAGAGGTGCTTTTGTATCCTTGTCTTAAGTTTGTTTTTAGTTTGTCCAACATAAAACAAGTTGCAAGGGCACCTCAACAAATACACCACTGCCTCTGTTTGGCAGTTAATAAATTCTCTAACTTGGTGCAATCTGTTGGTCCTCGGATTATGTTTCCTGTTTGAAATAGCTTCCCTTTGTAAACACTTTTTTAGGTTGACCACATGGTGGCGATATTGGTCCACTTTGCTGATATATGTGATGGAAAATGGAATTATATACTGAATATTGTTAAACTTCTTTGTATGTTTATACATTTATTGTATTTATACCTATTTCTGAGCCTTTTTCCTATTCTATATCTTTTTCGGCTTCTTTAGCCGTGTTCATCTGATCCAGAATCACGTTTCTTAATTACATCCCGGCAACTACATTTCCCAGAACCCTTAGAGGCAGGACAGGGAAGTGAGGTGGCGCTGTATAGCGCCATTGGTACTTCCCTGTTGTGCGCGGCCGCGCACATGACGCTCTGATAGGCACGCCCCCCGCCCGCCCTGGTTCTTTTATTTAAAATTGCCGGGACGCCATTTGAAATTTTAGCCCAGTGGAAGCTGCTGTATTTGAATAGCGGCGAATCGCGACGGCGTTTCTTGGACGCCATGGTCCTTCTACTCCACTAATCTCCTTGTGGTAAGTCCCAGCTTTGCACCTTGGTGGGATAATTTATCCCCTTACACGTTTTAATATACTCTGCACTTTTCTGACGTGTGTACGCCAGTCTGTTCCTGCACACTGCACTTTTGTCCCTTTTCCCCCCCCCCCTTCTTTCACCCTTTTGTATGTACTTTTGCAGTTGTTTTCATTGTTTGCACTTAGCATTTTCTGCACCATTTATTGTTGGCTGATACTTTCCGTATTAGGGTGTTATTTGTCCTAATTGTCATTTTTACGAGACAGGGGAGGTGCAATATTATTTATCTCTCCCATTGCCCATTCATTATTGTATTGTGGAGTTTGTATTAAAGGTTATATTTGATTATGTAATTTACTACCATTACCCATATTATCTGCTTACATGGCGATCCATATGTGTTTTTAGGTGTTTTTATTGTTATCGTGAATAAAGATCATTATTATTGAGAATTGGTTTGGAGTGGTGCGGTGATTTAGGGAACTGCTGTTCTCGTCCTTTTGTCCAATTACATATTAGTTCCTTTCTGCACACTCTGAGGAATGTTTTATTATAACAATATATACATTGAGTGGTAGATGGTGCTTGCCCATTTTGTGTATTGTTGAAATCAGCTAACGCCCATAGGCGTCAGCAGGTCTTAAGTGGGTTACCATGGAAACGGCTGCTTGATCGAGCGGCCTTTTCATGTCAGTTCACGGAGCGTGTCTCCGTGAACAGCCGGAGAGCCGCCGATCGCGGCTCGCTGGCAAAATGTAAACACGCGGGGAAGAAATCCCCGCTGTTTACATCACACGGCGCTACTGCGCAGCAGCACCGTAGAGCAGATCAGCGATCCCTGGCCTCTGATTGGCCGGGGATTGCCGTCATTTGATAGGCTGAAGCCTATCCTACAATGCGCAGGACGGATATCCGTCCTACGCTGCTCACAGGGGGAGGGAGAGAGTGCCGAAAACGCTGCGGAGGGGGCTTTGAAGAGCCCCCCGCAAAGCGCAGCAAGCCGGCGGCGATCAGACCCCCCCAAGAGGACATCCCCCTAGTGGGGAAAAAAGGGGGTAAGTCTGATCGCCCTGGCTATTTCCTGATCGGTGCTGCGGGCTGGAGAGTCCACACAGCACCGATCAGAAGAAAATCCCCTGGTCCTAGAGATGCCTAGTACAGTACTGTATATACGTACCCCGCAGTATACCCCAAAACATCACTGGCTTGGAATTGCAGTTTGTAGGCAAAGGATGTGCCTTTCGTGGTATACATACAGAACTTAGAGTGGATGCAAACCTGACAACAAACCCACTGATTGGTCACCGTCAGGAAGCCCTAACTAGTCAGGAGGAGAGAGTGGTAATCTGTTGTACAGTAGCAGTCTCATACAGTTTGACTTTTACATATTGCTAGGGGATCACAGGAGAGTAAGTAGTGCAGTACCGCCACAGACTTAGGGGGGGAGGGGGCACAAGATGTTGCTAATAGTAAAATATTGGTTTCACAAAAGACCATCTTCTACAACCATTAATTACTATGCAGTAGCTGCTACTACTACTAGGAGTGAGGAGACCAGGGTGTGCCTTGTGGGAGAGATGTGCAAGGTGGACTATGCTGCAGGCACTTACTATGAAGTTCCCACCGGCACACAAGGAACCGGGGGACTCTGATCTGAGGAGCGGATTGCAACGGGGAAACCAGTGATGTCAGTTGATGGCTACACACATTTTACATTTCTAACCAAAACCATCAAAAAGCTGTCTACTGTCCACAAAGTTAGCAGCCCTCATCTTGATCATATCATTCAATACTGTGAGTTTCGGAAACCACCAAATGCATTTACCCAAAGTAAAAAAAATGTCCTTTATTTTCATAATTTTGCCCTGGACAGCCTGTATGAAGAAGTCCTTATTGCTGGTGTGTGCATCTTACTGCCAGTGGCGTAGCTACAAACCTCTGGGCCCCGATGCGGAATCTGGATGTGGGCCCCCCCACGGCAACAACACCCCCCCTCCCCCGGCAACACCCGACGCACACACATATCCGAATCCCTATAGCCAGCTATAGGTCCCCCCAGTATAGGTAGCCAGGCATAGGTACGCCAGTATAGTTGCCCCCGGTATAGGTTAGCCAGGTAGGTGCCTCCAGCATAGGTAGCCAGTATAGTTGCCCCCAGTATAGGTTAGATAGGCAGGCGCCGCCAGTACAGGTTAGCTAGGTGGGTGCCTCTAATATAGGTAGCCAGAATAGTTGCCCCCAGCATAGGTTAGATAGGTAGGTGCCCCCAGTATAGGTTAGTTAGGTAGGTGCCTCCAATATAGGTAGCCAGTATAGTTGCCACCTGTATAGGCTAGCTAGGTGCCCCGAATACAGGTTAGACAATTAAGTGCCCCCAGGTTAGATAGGTAGCTGCCCCCCAGTATAGGTTAGATGAGGTAGGTGCCCCCCAGGATAGGT
The DNA here is from genome assembly GCF_040937935.1 of Hyperolius riggenbachi. Taxonomy (NCBI): domain Eukaryota; kingdom Metazoa; phylum Chordata; class Amphibia; order Anura; family Hyperoliidae; genus Hyperolius; species Hyperolius riggenbachi. The sequence goes on along the minus strand of NC_090656.1, from coordinate 194,381,456 downwards.
TAGGTAGCTGCCCCCCAGGATAGATTAGGTAGCTTTCCCCCAGGATAGGTTAGAGTAGGTAGCTGCCCCCCAGGATAGGTTAGAGTAGGTAGCTGCCCCCCAGGATAGGTTAGAGTAGGTAGCTGCCCCCCAGGATAGGTTAGGTAGGTAGCTGGCCCCCCCAGGATAGGTTAGGTAGGTAGCTGGCCCCCCAGGGTAGGTTAGGTAGGTAGCTGGCCCCCCAGGATAGGTTAGAGTAGGTAGCTGCCCCCCAGGATAGGTTAGGTAGGTAGCTGGCCCCCCCAGGATAGGTTAGGTAGGTAGCTGGCCCCCCAGGGTAGGTTAGGTAGGTAGCTGGCCCCCCAGGATAGGTTAGAGTAGGTAGCTGCCCCCCAGGATAGGTTAGGTAGGTAGCTGGCCCCCCAGGATAGGTTAGGTAGGTAGCTGGCCCCCCAGGATAGGTTAGGTAGGTAGCTGGCCCCCCAGGATAGGTTAGGTAGGTAGCTGGCCCCCCAGGATAGGTTAGGTAGGTAGCTGGCCCCCCCAGGATAGGTTAGAGTAGGTAGCTGCCCCCCAGGATAGGTTAGGTAGGTAGCTGGCCCCCCAGGATAGGTTAGGTAGGTAGCTGGCCCCCCAGGATAGGTTAGGTGGGTAGCTGGCCCCCCAGGATAGGTTAGGTAGGTAGCTGGCCCCCCAGGATAGGTTAGGTAGGTAGCTGGCCCCCCCAGGATAGGTTAGGTAGGTAGCTGGCCCCCCAGGATAGGTTAAGTAGGTAGCTGCCCCCCCAGGATAGGTTAGGTAGCTGCCCCCCCAGGATAGGTTAGGTAGGTAGCTGGCCCCCCAGGATAGGTTAGGTAGGTAGCTGGCCCCCCAGGATAGGTTAGGTAGGTAGCTGGCCCCCCAGGATAGGTTAGAATAGGTAGCTGCCCCCCAGGATAGGTTAGGTAGGTAGCTGGCCCCCCAGGATAGGTTAGGTAGGTAGCTGGCCCCCCAGGATAGGTTAGGTAGGTAGCTGGCCCCCCAGGATAGGTTAGGTAGGTAGCTGGCCCCCCAGGATAGGTTAGGTAGGTAGCTGCCCCCCCAGGATAGGTTAGAGTAGGTAGCTGCCCCCCAGGATAGGTTAGGTAGGTAGCTGGCCCCCCAGGATAGGTTAGGTAGGTAGCTGGCCCCCCAGGATAGGTTAGGTAGGTAGCTGGCCCCCCAGGATAGGTTAGGTAGGTAGCTGGCCCCCCCAGGATAGGTTAGGTAGGTAGCTGGCCCCCCAGGATAGGTTAAGTAGGTAGCTGCCCCCCCAGGATAGGTTAGGTAGCTGCCCCCCCAGGATAATTTAGGTAGGTAGCTGGCCCCCCCAGGATAGGTTAGGTAGGTAGCTGGCCCCCCAGGGTAGGTTAGGTGGTTAGGTAGGTAGGTAGGTAGGTAGGTCGCTAGCTGCCCTCTCCCTCCCTTCCTCTCCCCCTCAGATGCAGAGTGCGCGGCGCACGGAAGCGCTGTAGGCAGAACTCACCTCCGTCCCTGCGCCGCTGGTCTCCTCCCGCTCTGTATAGATGTTGTTACACACTGCTTCCTGTTTAGCCGGAAGCAGTGTGTAACAGCATCTATGCAGAGCGGGAGGAGACCAGCGGCGCTTGGAACGCAGGCAGGTGAGTTCTGCCTACAGCGCTTCCGTGCGCCGCTCACTCTGCATCTGAGGGGGGGGGCCCGGGGAGAGGAAGGGAGGGAGAGGTCGGGCTGCCCTCCCCACGGCTGCAGCTCCCCCCTCCCAATAACGCACGCACGGATCTCCGAGACGAGTCCAAACGGACATGGGCCCCCCGGGCCCCTCCCCCGCCTCTTCAGGAGCCGGGCCCGGTCGCCGAGGCGACCGTTGCGACCACAGGCCCTACGCCCCTGCTTACTGCAATAGTTACCTGTCAGCAATCCTACCTGAAGAATGTGACATAGCTCAGGTTAAAGTTACAAACGTGTGACATATTTTAATAGATAGTTCTTAATGAAAGTAATAACAAGTATTTAAGAAAAGTATCACTAAAGTAGTATAGGACTCCATACTCCGAATATTTATTTGCTTGCTGGGAGATGAAATGGTTCTTTATTGATAACGTGCAAAAACAACGTGAGTAAACAAAAAAAAAAAACAGAAGAAAAGTTTAATTTGTAACGATTCCATTTGAGACGGTCGATGAGACTAATGAATTCGAGGTGATGTCAATGTTATGTTAGTTTTGTGCAAATGTATGCAGTTGAAGTTAGAACAAAACCATCAGCTAGTGTGTGTTTCATTGGTCCACTACCAAGCTGCATATATTTGCATAAAGTTAGCATTACATTTGCATCAACTCAAACTATTAAAGTTGTATGCAACACAGCATTTCTTCTTTGCTCTAAAAGATTATTTACAGCACATCAAATACTAGCACAATTTTTTTTAGCAGAACAGCATTCAAACAGTTAAACACAGGACTTACTTTTTCAATAGAAAGCTCCCTGCAGTGAGATCCGCATCTGAAGAGGTGATAACATTATCTTGTGTTTTCTTAATTGGAGCAAGAGAGCAAGGTAAACAATCCCTGGCAGTGCTGAAACTCTTTCTAACTAACTTCTGGGTACATTACAAGATATAAATACTGTAGGTGTTAATTAAATGCAATGGCAGCTTTCAGAGCAAATAAGCAGTACTTTGGGAACTTGTAATTTCTGAATGAACAACACTTGTGCACAAAAGCAAATATGATAACTATATGGGTTGTAAAAAGTAGGAAAATACATTTTTATTCAATATTATGTCAGCGTTTAATACCGCTTTAATATCTTACTGCCCATGTCTAGTTTTTGCTGTTTTTTTTTTTTAACCTGTTAAAGTAGCCTTGAAGCGATATAAAAATAAAAATTTAGATACTTACCTCAATAGAGAAAGCCTCTGAATAGTCCAGGAAGCCATAGATCCCAGTGTTACAGTGAAGGGTCCCTAAGGGTCTTCTAGTCGCACTCCCAGCCATGGATGAGCACATTATAACTGGGCATGCATGGACCTTATGGAGGAAGAAAGCTCTGCATAAGCCCTTTGTATTAATGAGTATGCATGCACCTTACAGGAAACCTCTGGACCACCACTGAAGTAAGTATCTAGTGTTTTATTTTTATAAAAAGAAGCATTTTTATTCATTATGTTTTTCTTACTACAGTTACTCTTTCAAGGACCTTTATTGTGAAAATTCTAAAATTTAAAATACACGTAAACACATAGAAATAATAAGTACATTTCTTTCAGAGTAAAACGAGACACAAACTACTCCTACTACATTGCTGTCACTTCTAGGAAGTAGGTAGTAAAATCTGACAGGAGTAGCCCATCTCCTCATGGAGGGGGGTTTTAAGGGTTTTCCTTATTTTCAAAAGCACTTACTGAATGGTAGTTGCTCAGTTCCACTGCCAAAATAGTGTGCAAATAGGTGGTGGCAGGTGGCCAGCATCTTTGCATGGATCCTTTCTTTTGTAAAGAATAAAGGATATACTGACAGTCTCCCATGAGGAGATGGACTAGTCCAAAACCTGTTAGTTCTGTATGCTTTCTACTAGTTACTGTAAGTGACAACAACATAGGAGAAAAGTACCCCGGAAGAAATGCACTCCCATTTTTATTTTCAATTATATAGGGTTTTTTTTTTTTGGTAACACTGATTTTTAGTAAACTCAGAAACATAATAATGAATAATTAACAGTTGCAGTGACAATAATTGAGCCCATGATTGTATGCATGACAATCATTCCAACAGGGATTCTCTAATAAACCATAGATGAAATCCTATTAAGAGAAAGGAAAAAAAACTGATAATGAATAGAGTACTGGTTAAGGGCTCTGCCTTTGACATGGGAGACCAGGGTTCGAATCCTGGCTAAGGCCAGTACCTATTCAGTAAGGAGTTCAAGGCAAGACTCCCTAACACTGCAGGGTGGCCTCCTGAGCATGTCCCAGTGGCTGCAGCTCTTGAGCGCTTTGAGTCCAACAGGAGAAAAGCGCTATATAAATGTTCGGATTATTATTATTATTATAATGTGCAGTCCAGGATATCAAAATGGATAGGTGGAGAGAGTCCACTAAGGAGCTAATGAGTCAAAAAATAAAGGCTTGATTTTCCTAAACCTGTTGAGTGGACTAGCGTTTTATTTTTATATATCGCTTCAGGGGTAGTGATCAGTGGCGTAGCTAAGGAGTTGTGGGCTTCGAGGCAAGTTTTACATTGGTGCCGCCCTAGGCACTCTATACATAACAATTGATACGGTGCACCAAATCCTGCCAATGGCAACTACAGTGTCAGAGGTGCAAGAAGGGGATGGGGAGCACTTTGTTAATGATTACCACTATACAAAGTATCTATAGAAGTGATTATTACCAACACAGGACCAATAGAGAGCTAATACTGCAGTTGAGGGAGGGCTCTCCGGGGCCCCTCTGGCCCAAGGGCCCTGATGTGGTCGCAACCTCTGCACCCCCTATTGCTACACCCCTAGTAGTGATGTCATGTCTAGGAGAACTCCATTCGTAGCATGCGGTTTGTTTGATCAGCTGATAGATTTACAAAACTCTGATTTGCTGTGATCACATCCTGCTTAGCCCATGAACCTGACTAGCAAATCAGAGACTTACTGTCACCTGACCAAACTGATCACATGCTTCTCCATGAGCTCTCCTAGACATAGCCGGTTTAAGGGGCCCTGCGGCCCTGGGGGCAAACCGTAGCATTAGCCCCCCCCCCCCCTCATTACCCCTCTGCTCCCCGGGGCCCTGCAAGTATAATAGCAGCCATAATTATCTATTGGTCCCAGCAGGTGAGCGGACGGGCAGCGGCTGCACTCTGAGACACGCTGTCTTCCTCCCACTCTATGACCCACGCATCATGCGTAAACACGCACCGGGTCATAGAGTGGGAGGAAGACAGCGTGTCTCAGCGTTCAACCGATGCCTGTCCGTATCTCCAAAAAAAAGTGTTTGGCTTGAGAAATGCCCTATAAACTATATGTAAGGGGCACAATTATGCAATGAGTAAAAGTTTTTATCACTTTAACTTGACCTGCTGCTGAACTGATTTTCACTTCCACCACTAGGTGCTGCTATTGCGTTACTTATTATGTAAAGGAAGCATGTACTGTATTGAGGATACCATGTTGTTATATCGCTTTGTAGTGTTGTGTGTCTGTGTGATTTTTGACTTCAGTTTTATCATCACACACCTGCAACAGGCCTGCAGCTAACCTAGGAGAGTTAGAGTGAATTAGATCTTCTGATCTGCATACTTCCTCTAGGTCAGTGAATAAATCAGAAGCCACTAAAGGCAGATGATCAGCACAAAAGCTGGGAAAGTAACTTTCCTTTTCCAAAAGACATCAGCAATAGAGATGATCAGTGAGATGATATCTTGTCTTGAATATAAATTTGATGCAGATTGTATACAAATTTTTAAAATCGCCGGAAAACGCTAATGAAATTGCTTACAAAACGCTAATTCAAAACACTAACTATTGTCATTAGCGACTTGTAGTGGGTTCCAGGCCTAAGGGACAGTTAGTGACAAGGCTATATAAACCATATAAAATTGCTGCAGACAGATGTCAGCGCTATTCAGATGCTAAATAATAATAATGTGTTGCTATGAGACAACTTCACACTTGTCTTTCTCCATCACCACTATCCTTTAGGACAGCAGATGCATTGCAGGACCCACTTGTCAAGCAAACAAGACCTATCCTCTCGCAGGTGCAATGGACTCTGCCATAAACCCCAGGTGCCAAGGTACAGGCCATTAAGAATTAAAGGAATACTGTAGGGGGGGTCGGGGGAAAATGAGTTGAACTTACCCGTGGCTTGTAATGGTTCCCCTGCAGACATCCTGTGCCTGCGCAGCCACTCACCGATGCTCCGGCCCCGCCTCTGGCTCACTTCTGGAATTTCCGACTTTAAAGTCAGAAAACCCATGCGCCTGCGTTGCCGTGTCCTCGTTCCCACTGATGTCACCAGGAGTGTATAGCACAAGCCCAGTATGGTCTGTGCCTGCGCAGTACGCTCCTGGTGACATCAGGGGAAGCGAGGACACGGCAGCGCAGGCGCAGTGGTTTTCTCACTTTAAAGTCAGAAATTACAGAAGTGAACCGGGGGCGGGGCCGGAGCATCAGTGAGCGGCTGCGCGGGCACAGGATGCCTGCAGGGTACCATTAGAAGCCCTGGGTAAGTTAAACTCATTTTCCCTCGACCCCCCTACAGTATCCCTTTAAGATGGAATAGGGCCTAAGGCAAGGCAGTGGCTTTGTCAGAGTCAGTCAGAGAAGGTGGCAACTAGGCACTTTGATACCCAGTAGGCCTCAGGTTCCTGCCTAGGTTGCCTTGTGGATGATCCTACTCTGGGTATAGAGTATCCGTAGATATGCTGCCACGCCAGCACATTACAGATGTCCTTTGTTAAGTTTCAGTGTTTCCTGAATGGTGTAATATAACTGGTTTCAATGCAGTAACAAGATTGTGTTTCTTTCAGGGAAAAAGTAAGACTGCAATCTCCAGAGCCAGGTGACTATTCCTTAATTGTCTTCATGTCTTCCAGTGTTACATGCACCATGATAAGTCACTTCTGTTAGAGCTGACGATTAAAGTCCATCACCAGCCACAGATTGAAAACCAAACATTACCTCGTGTGTAAAGTCAAGCTCCCGCAGCTAAAATCCTATTTCTAAAATGTGGTCATGTAACTATTGAGTTAAAGAAGTTAATAGTGGGAGGGGCTGCTGTTTCTAAATGTTTCTGTTAGGGCCCTGACATACTAGAGAGTGTTTTGCGGGTTGTTTTCGTTTTTTAAAAAAATGCTTTCATCGACTTACATTAAAATCACGGCAACGTTGCAGCGATCGAGATTTTTCAAAAAAGCACGATTGCAGCTATTTTGCCCTGATCACGATATTAATTTAAGTCAATGGCAGCGTTTTAAAAAAAATTGAAAACAATCCTCAAAATGCTCTCCGGTGTCTCAGAGCACTTTTCTACAGGCGGCTGAACTGCCCTCTTAGTGAGCAGTTACCAGGCAGCAGTCAGTGAGCAGTTGCCAGGTGGCAGTAAGCAGTTGGCAGGCAGCAGCACGCAGTTGTAAAAATTAATTATTTTCACAGACCATCAACTGCTTGTGGCCATACACAGGCAGTTGACAGCAGACTGTCCACTGCGTTGCCTGCCAGTTGCTCCTTTGGAACTCCTGGTCCCCTGGAAGCAGCAGAAACATGTAACATGGGCAGTGGAGTGGCAGCTGCTAGACATTACATGTGATTGTTTCCAACTGTGTAGTAGCTGTGCGGTTTGTCAACTGCTAATGTGTGGTTACAAATGCTGCTGCTCAGGTGCAGTACATAGCAGCAAGCATATGGTGCACATTCCTTTGCAGATCAGCAGGTGAACCATGCGGCAAGTGCGCAGATCAGAGGCCTCACTTATATCATAATGCTTTTCAGACTGGGAAAGGAATTAACACCTTCCAATCCATTTTTGTATCACCCACCCCAGCACTTACTTTTCTCTGGTGTGTGTGTGTGTCTGGGGGGGGGGGGGGGGCATGGATGACCCAAGGAGGGCCGCAGCACCAAGGTTCCAATGCTACCCAGCATCAGGGAAGAGGGCAGGGCCAGCACCGGCTCATGCACAGTAGCCCCCGCCCCCTTTGCACGTGTATCAACGTAATTACACGGTTCATTGTGGTGCCAAAGGGGGATCAAAGTGTCAGACTGATCCACATAGGGTAATGCTGTGCTAGACTAGATCCAGCAATGGTGCTCCTAGAGATGAGCCCAAATGTGCACATGTAATATCTAAACTACATATTGCTGTGGCAGATAGGGGGTCCGGCAGTGATCAAAGGGGTTGACAATTTTATTCAACAATAGTGCCCCCTAGCGGCAGCCATTTTTCCTATTTCGGACTATGTCTGACATTGGACCTATGCTAGAAAAGGCCAATGTTGGACATAGTTTGACAAAGGATTGAAAAGAGTAAAAGAGGATTAATGAATAATACTGCATTTTTAGTATATATATTTTTTTTTATACCAGATTCATTTATAAATTATTTAGTCAGTGTTTGCCCATTGTAAAATGTTTCTTCTCCCTGATTTACATTCTAAAATTCGTCCCAGGTGGGAACATATTTACTGCTGGCAGGTGATCCCTGCAGAATGTTTGTTTATTGTGTGTTCAGAAGTCAGTAGAAATAATGTCTGGTCTCCCAGAATGCATAAATAAAAAGCCTAGGCTGTGACATCACTGGGAGGGCAGGATGAATCCTAGAGCGAGAAATGCAAAAATCTGAAGTAAATAAACATATATTTAATGGAGGATTCACCCATCTCCACTAGATCAGGATACCTAAAAGGAAGTGTCTCCATGCACAAAATTCCAAAATAATCATGTAAATGAAGTAAAGATGCACAACTTCAAATAGGAAAAACTTTACTAAAACACATGTATGTAACAAACTCAATTTTGTTTCTGTATTGACAAGTTAATTTAAAAATACATAAGTTACCAAATAGCTGAGGGAGAAGATAAAGCACAGTGTGCACAGCCAATTGATGAACCTCAGAATGGATGGTAAGTTTTGTGCGATTATTTGAGCTGCCACCTGGGGGAGCTAAAGTCATGTGACTGGAACTTGTCTTTTTGAAGTTAGCCTATTTGTACACACAGCCTTGTACAATCAGAGAGTGATCTACTGCCGGGAATGGATCAGGAATAATTAATGTGTGTATGGCCTGCTTTAAAGTGTACCCGAGACAACCTGAATAAAAAATAAATAACATACCTACCTAGGTAGAGGGCAGGGGCGTAGCAATAGGGGTTGCAGAGGGTGCGACCGCATCGGGGCCCTTGGGTCAGAGGGGCCCTGAAGGGCCCTGCCTCAATTACAGTATCAGCTCTCTATTGGTCCTGTGCTCATAATAATCACTTCTATAGATACTTTGTATAGTGGTAATCATTAACAAACTGTTCCCCATTCCCTTCTTGCATCTATGACACTGTAGTTGCCATTGGCAGGTTTTGGTGCGCCGTATCAATTGTTATGTATAGAGTGCTTGGGGGGCCCCATTGTAAAACTTGCATCGGGGCTCACAGCTCCTTAGCTACGCCACTGGTAGAGGGAAACCTCTGGATAAACCTGAGGGCCAGGCTTCCCATTTCCTTCTCTCCCCAACTGTTGCTGCTACGAGGCTGTTCCTCCAAGCGACTCTGCAGACGCGGCTGTACTCGCGCAGGCGCAGTACAGCTAAGCTCATGCATGAAGAGGAGAGCGGACGCGGACTTCCAGAGGGTCCCGGGAAGTGGCGGTGGTCTGGTGGAGGATGTGGGAAGCCTCTGGAGGATCAAGAGGCTTCCTTCTTCTTAGATAAGTATATTTTTATTTTTTTAATTTAACCTCCTTGGCGGTTATCACGAGTCAGGCTCGGCGTGGTAAAAACAAGCCAGGTGCGGTAACCCCTAGTGAGACTCGTGGTAGCCGCCAGGAGCCTTGTGCAGAGCATAACGCGCAGTCTGTGTTTCAACTCACCTCCCCTGGGATCCATACACTGGCAGCCATTCTCCTTCCTGTCCTCGGAATATCTGCATCCCTCCTATGAGATCGTTGTTTGTCTTCATGACGAGAGGGCAATCTCACTACAGGGTTACAGCGCCACCCGGAGGATGGAGGAAGAACTGCAGAGCTGGATCCCATGGAGGTGAATAAGTGCTGGGGGTGCTGCAGATCTCTCTGCAGCAGGGGTGTATCTAGGTAATATAGCGCCTATGGCAAACACTGAAATTGCGCCCCCAACACCCCTCGGTCAGACCACCTTGTACCATAATAACAGCGTCTTTTCTTGCAATGATACAAGTCCCCCCAGTATAAGTAGCCCCCCTCCAAGTACAGGTTGCTAGAGTTTGCTCCCCAGGTATAATTAACCAGAGGTAGCACCCCAATATAGATAGCCAGAAGTAATTTACCCAGTATAGGTAGCCCCCAGTTTAGGTTGCCCTCCCAGTATATGTAGTTAGAGGTGTCTCCCCAGTATAAGTAGCCTTCTTAAGCATAACTGGTGAGAGGTGTGCCCCCAGTTAAAAAAAAGTCCCCCAGTATAAGTTATTCCCACTATTATAGGTTTGGCAAGTGTCGCCCAGTATAAGTACTCCTCCCCCAAGTATCCCCTCAGTATAGGTATATAATTAACTCCCCCCCAGTATATGTAGTGAGAGATGTCTCCCAGTAGAAGGAGGCAGGCATTGCGCCCATGGTGCTGTGGCGCCTATGGCACGATTCATACCTGCACCCCTCTAGATACGCCTCTGCTCTGCAGTGTGATTTCTTTCCTGGTTTTAGGGTCTAAAAGCCTGCAAAAAATTGCGCCTCAGGTCAGGTTCTCTTTATCCTGTGTACAGACAATAGATGAAACTCAGCTCAGTCTGCCAATATTGGACGAGAATCCAGAATGTGTACCCTGAACCCCTTGGCCAACCGGAGATCGACCTGAGGGATCGCGACAGCTGAGCAACGGCCAAGAGGATTGTTTTCTGCACTTACCCCACCCGCCACATAACAATACACCTGTGCCGCTCAGTTGGCCGTCTCCCCTCCCCACGCCTAGTAACAGAACAGGTCATTACGCGTCTGTAAAACCCCTTCTCCTTGCAATGTCGCCTGAAAGAATGTCTCTCAATCCCCTCCGGGAGTCATGCCTTGTATGTGTATGAGGGCTTACTCTTCCACCTGCGGAGCAAACACAGTGCAGGGGCATAACTATAATCCAGAAAAACTTTGATGTGCCCCCCTCACAGCCTGGGGCCCCATCTTACATGGATCATAAAACAAGTGTGGCCATCACAACCATAACATGTGTAAACACCTGGAGTATCGGAGAGAGGGTATGTTAGTAGTTGCCTCCATGCACACACCTGGGCCCCCTGCAACTGCACGGTCTGCTCTCCTGTAGTTACACCCCTGTGGGAGTGGCATAGTGGATAGCACTCTCATCTTGCAGCACTGGGTGCTTGGTTTGGCTATCTGCATGGAGTTTGTATTTTCCTCTTGTGTTTGTGTCTCATCCCAGATACCAAAATCTTACGCTGGGAATACACAATTAGTTTTTTTGGCAGATTTACTGGCTGATCGATTTTCTGATCTTTTTTGCGATTGATTTTCACTTCTATGAGGAAATCGATCAGGAAAACGATCAAAATCAGATCAGACCTGTCGGAATTTAGTCATTAATTTAGCCATCTACCTATCAAAATAAAACCTCATGGTGTATTTTCCATCATTACAGAATCAACTTTACTCTAAAATCAGTTACCGTATTTTTCGGACCATAAGACGCACTTTTTCTCCCCCCAAAATGGGTGGAAAAAGTCACTGCGTCTTATGGTCCGGATACAGCAATTTTGGCCAAGTTTCTGTCCCCTGTTCTGAGTCCCCCTTCCGCTACGTCATGCCCCGTGTGCTGTCCTGTGTCCCCTGCTATTTCCTTGTGTCTCTAGGGGCCCCCGGGGTAATATGATGCTGAGGAGTTAGGGACAGGTTGTACCTGGGTGGAGAGAGAAGCGATCGTAGCCGCGCCGATCACAGCCCGCACCGATGAGAGAGGGCGGCAGAGCATCCCAGCTGACCTGCAGACTGGCGGCTTACAGCATAACGGGGCCACAGCGGCGAAATGAGTAGCGGTAACCGTCCATAGGAAAGCCGCTGGCTGGTCCGTGCACGCTGCTGAAGCCTATCTCTCGTCACTTCCGCTTATGTCACTAATGCGGAAGTGACGAGAGATAGGCTTCAGCTGCGTGCACGGACCAGCTAGCGGCTTTCCTATTGACGATTACAGCTACTCATTTCCTCACTGTGGCCTCGTTATGCTGTAAGCCGGTCAGCTGGGATGCTCTGCCGTTCTCTACCCTTTCACGGTGCGGGCTGTAATGGTGCGGGCTGCGATCGCTGGAGCAGTCGGATCCGGATGACTTCTACCTCCGCCGAGGTAAGCTGGGATGCTCTGCCACTCTCTCCCCTTTCTCAGTCCGGGCAGTAATGGTGCGGGCTGCGATCGCTGCAGCAGTCGGATCCGGATTACTTCTACCTCCGCCGAGGTCAGCTGGGATGCTCTGCCACTCTCTCCCCTCTCTCGGTGCGGGCTTTGATGGTCCGGGCTGTAATCGCTACAGCTGTGGGATCGGGATGGCTTCTCCCTCTGCTCAGGTACAAACTGTCCCTCACTCCGGAGCTGCACATTACCCCTGGGGCCATGGGTGCTACATGCTTCTCCCAAGGATGACAACTTGCTGGGGGGAACTGGGGAGGGGTGTGCTGCTGGTTGGCAGAGTGTCATGTGGTGAGGGGATGAGGGACAGTCTGGGCAGGGGAGTCATTTGCTGTAGAGGGATGGGTGTCATGTGCTGGGGGGGGATAAGTGCTGTTTTACAGAGGAAGGAATCTCTGACTGGTGGGGGTGGGGACAGGCACCATTTCAGTGTTTGCCATAAGTACCATATTTCCACATCACTGCACACAAAAATCAGGCCAGGGGACACTCAGGATAGGAAACACAGAGGACAAGGGGACACACAGGACTCAAGACAGAGGAGGACAGAAGACAAAGAGGGACACATATGAGGACACAGGGGGCACATATGAGGACACAGGGGGCACATATAAGGACACAGGGACATAATAATTGGGGGGGAGAAGATACTGAAGATGCACTGCACCATGGACGCACCAGGTTCAGTATATTTTTTTTTCCCTGGTTTTTGTCCTCTAAACCTAGGTGCGTCTTATGGTCCGGAGCGTCTTATAGTCCGAAAAATACGGTACATTGATGACCAATTAATTCTGACGATGGACATTTGGGAACTGTGACTGTGATGTGGGAAATACTACATTTGTTGTTGTTTTTTTTTCTTAAAGGACACCCGAGGTGAAAATAAACTAATTAAATAAACGATTGTATTTATCTTCCTTCTCTTAAAAATAACTTATTTAGATATTCCACAGTTTTGTTTTATGTTTAAATCTACTTTTTGAGTTTTAACTGTTTTATTGTTTTTGCTTCATTGAAGTATTCCAGATCTAAAATATATAAACTATTGACCCCTTTTATCTCTTTCCTGCTCTCAGAAGCCATTTTCTGCTAGGGAAGTGTTTTATAGTTGGAATTTCTTATCAATGAGGGTCACTTCCTGTCAGGACTGAGTCAGCCACTTACATATCTGATATTCTACTCTTTCAGGCAGAGAAAGAAAAAAAAAGAACACAGCCTAGTTATTTGTGTGCTAGGCACTGTATATACACATGTCTATCTCATCATGTCACTTTTGGTATCCTTCAAATCTCTCAGTCTGAAATATGACGTAAACTCTCCAAAGATAATTGTCTTTTCTTCTTGCATAGTAGATGTGGTCTCATGCACTTCCCAGCTGGTGATGGAAGATGAGGAGGAGGACAGAGATAGACAGAGGTATCTGTGACTTTGCAAATCCCTCCATTGTGTGCAGCAATTTCAGAGCCGGCAGTCCATTAATAATCCTATTAGTGGATTGTGAGCATTTTGAGGGTTTTTTTGTTTGTTTTTTTTAAAGCCTCATCTACATGGGTAGATGAGGCTGCGATCCGGCGGCTCGATTAGTCGGCGGATCGCCTCTTCAGCGTCCCTGCACATGCCCGCTCGCCGTGCGTGCGCCGGATTCGATTCCCCGCTCGTCCCCGCCGGCGCCGCTTATCTTCCGCTCGATTCCGTCCCATTGTCCTCTCGCGGGGAACGAGCAGGGAATCGGCGGTGGGGAGATCCGTCCTGTCGGATCTTATCAATTGAGCCGCATTAGCGGCTCGATTGATAAGCCACATCGCCGCCGCATCTACGTGTGTGGATGCAGCTTAAAGTACTGTAATGCTGGGCATTCACGGCTCATTAGGAAGACTCAATAGATAATTTCCGACATGTCTGATCTCCGCTCGATCGTTTCGCCGCTCGATTCTGGTTTGCAGTGAATGGAAAAATGAGCGGAAGATAAGAGAATTGACTGTGGAATCGAGCGGTGAGAATCGAGCGGCAAAAACGAGACGTGTATGCCCAGCACAAGGGCTTGTTTACACTAGGAGTGTTTGTGGATTTTTTTAAAAAAATTGCCCTAAAAGCGCTTGTGCAATTATTTCTTTTGAGAGTGTTCGCATATGAGCGTTTAGATTTACAACAAATCGCAAATGCGCTGCATGTACCATTTTCTTAGTGCTTTTGCCATACTGGAAGGTATAGGGAAAGTGCAAAATGCTTGAAAATGCGCTTTCACATCAATTTCCTAAATGAAATACATTGTATTTATTCTTTTCCGGGTCAATCTCAAAATCTCAATCGCTCAGCACTTTTCTAAGCTCAAAGCGTAGGGAAAAGCACTTTGAACAAGGCTCAGTAAATCGCTAGGTGCTGGCGATTTATAACCTGAAAAGACCTTAAAGTGCTTGTGTAATAAAATCGTATGTGAGCATTCTCACGTGAGCAATGAGCTTTTTTTTCCTATCACAAACGCGGGTCCTGCACCATTTTCTGCATGATTGCGCTTCAATGCAAGATAGAGGAAAAATTGCAAATTGCTTTGAGGCCTCTTGCCTACTACGTGCAATTCTGTTTTTTTTTTAATCCAATTTTTGATTCCGATTAAAAAAAGTACTGCATGCTGCTACGTTTTTTAATCGGAATCAAAACTCAGATCGTATAAAAAAAATCGGAATACTATGTACAGGGTGGGCCATTTATATGGATACACCTAATATGACCATTTATATGGATACACCATTTTATGTGAATGGTGAAGTTAACAAACAAAACCACCGCTATAGGTCTGACGACTAACCCACATTGGATAGATCCTTCCAAGACTGGGTGTATCCATATAAATGGCCCACCCTGTAATGTGCAAGAGGCCTAAAAGTGATTTGAACTTTCATTTTGTGATTGTTTTTCAGGCAATTTACTTTAAAGATATTCAGTTCCTGGGCATTTCCTGTTTGTCTTTTGGAAATCTGTTGAGAATTGTTCTACAGTGTATGGATGGAATCAATCAGAGAGGAATCGATTGTTTGGGACCAATGGGCAAAAAGCTATATGTGTATGGCTACCATAAATGACAGATGTAGTTTAAAGTTTAATTTTTCCAAAATTCACTAACAAGTTTGTTTTTTTTTTGTTTTCAGGGAACAACAAGACAGACCAATCTCTCCAGAGCCAGGTGACCAGTTACCCATTGCCTTTATGTAGGTCAATGTTATGTAAAGAAAGCAAAATCAGAACTGAATTACATGAGTAAATTACACATGACAGAAATGCCTGGATGCACAAAGAGGGTTCATTCAGACCTAGGGCCCACTGGCAGCACTTTTGCAGAGCTTGCTAATTGCCAGCAATTGGCAAATCACTACAACAGTGGAACCTTAGGTGGGTGGTACCGCTTTCAGCCTTGGGATAGCGGAGCAATCACAAAGCGATGCACGCAGGCGCAGCAATTTAAAGAGGAACTCCAGTGAAAATAATTTAATAAAAAAAGTGCTTCATTTTTATAATAATTATGTATAAATGATTTAGTCAGTGTTTTCCTATTGTAAAATCTTTCCTCTCCCTGCTTTACATTCTGTCAGGACCATGGCCCTGACATCACGCTGTGGGAGGGGTTTCACCACAATATCAGCCATGCAGAGCCCCCTGATGATCCGTTTGTGAAAAGGAAAAGATTTATCATGGGAAAGGTGGTATCAGATACTGATTGGGATGAAGTTCAATTCTTGGTCACAGTTTCTCTTTAAAGTGTACCTGAGACAGGGAATATAAAAAAATTATACATACCTGAGCCTTCCTCCAGCCACTTCCAAGCTCATCGCTCCCTTGTTGTCCTCCTGCGCCACCTGGATACGCCTTTATTCAGCCTGTAAAGTCCTTCAGTTCGGGCCAGTCAGAGCATGTGCAGTCCAGCAGCGCGCACTCCCCCTAGCCCCGCCCCCTATCGCACACCTATCACTGGGATTGTACTGCGCTCTTCTGAAAGTGTTGAAATCTGTTATTATATCAACATATCCGATGTATTCCCTCTAAAGATGGCCATATACCATACAATTAAAAAATCCAATTTTACACCAATTCAATAAATACTATCGGTTGTCCCGAAAAATCAAAAGCTTTTTTTTTTAATCGAGAAATCCGATCGAAGTTCCAGTTTTTTATATTTTTTTTGAGATTGGACATGTTGGAAAATTCAGACCAATTTTATAAAAAATTGAATGGTTTGTGTGATGGACTGTGAAATTGTATTTACGTAACCAGACTAAATTGTATGTAACAATTCAGTATATACCAAACTTTATTATTGCTTTTATAAACAACAAAAAGGATGGAATGATGAAAGACTGGGTGTCTATATGTACCGTATATACTCGCAAGCAAGCCGACCCCCCAACTTTTACCTTAAAAACCAGGAAAAAATGATTGACCCTCATATAAGCCAGGGGTAGGAAATGCTGGCTGCGTGATCCCTCCAGTGTGTCCCAGTATAGCTAGTATAGTGCCCAGTATGGTTAGGTAGTGCCTCAGTATAGCTAGTAAAGTGCCCAGTATAGTTAGTATAGTGCCCAGTACAGCTAGTATAGTGCCCAGTACAGCTAGTAAAGTACCCAGTACAGATAGTATAGTGCCCAGTATAGCTAGTATAGTGCCCAGTATAGCTAGTATAGTGCCCAGTATAACTAGTAAAGTGCCCAGTATAGCTAGTATAGTGCTCAGTATAGCTAGTATAGTGCCCCAGTATAGCTAGTATAGTGCCCCAGTATAGCTAGTATAGTGCTCAGTATAGATAGGTAGTGCTCAGTATAGCTAGTATAGTGCCCAGTATAGCTAGTATAGTGCCCCAGTATAGCTAGTATAGTGCCCCAGTATAGCTAGTATAGTGCCCCAGTATAGCTAGTATAGTGCCCCAGTATAGCTAGTATAGTGCCCCAGTAGTATAGTGCCCCAGTATAGCTAGTATAGTGCCCCAGTATAGCTAGTATAGTGCCCCAGTATAGCTAGTATAGTGCCCAGTATAGCTAGTATAGTGCCCAGTATAGCTAGTATAGTGCCCCATTATAGCTAGTATAGTGCCCAGTATAGCACCCCAGTATGTGTAGGTGCCGAACGCCCCCCCCACCTCCCGCCGCCGCTGCTATTACCTTACCCGGCGGCTTACAATATTCCCCTCTCCATCTCCTGCACGGGGCGTGTAAATAATTAACAGCAGCTCGCCCCACAGCGGCTTCTGTGTGATGATGGAGGAAGCAGGAGAGCGGCTTCCTGTAGCGGCGATGTGTATCGCCGTTACTACGGGAACCGCTCTCCCTACAGCTTCCTCCCTCATCACACAGCAGCCACCGTGGGGCGAGCTGCTGTGAATTATTTACACGGGCGAGCAGGAGACAGAGGGTAATAGAGGAAGCCACCGGGTAAGCGAATAGCAGCGGCGGCCGCGGGGGGAGGGGGGGGGGGGTTGGTGTCCATGGACCACATCACTCGCAAGCAAGCCGACCCCCCAACTTTTGGCCCACTTTTGGGGGGGTCTACAATTCGGCCTGCTTGCGAGTATATATGGTATGTAATGAAAAGATAGGATGAGTTTGATATGTAATGTGAATGTAAAGTATATATGTTACTGAATATATTTTATATTATATAAGCATGTTGCTTGACAACAGAAGCAAAAACGTGGCAATATCACGCTAAAGCGTAGAATTCTGGTCGTACGTTGTCTATCAAAAATTCACTTTTTTCTCTCAATTTTTCTAACCAACCAATTTTTTCGGAATTTACGATGTTATATCCCTAAATTGTGGCAATCTCGAAAATACATGTTGTACCTCGAAGATTCTGAATGACACTTCTAATCAATCAGAAAATTGGATCGGAATGCTCAAATCGAATCAAATACAAAAAAATTGTATGGTGTGTGGCCACCTCAAGTGTAAGGCCCCATTTCCATTGTGTCCGAATACCATACAGAAAGGCACGTAAAATCCGCATTAGATGTGATAACCCATTTAAAAGCATTGAGCTGTTTCCACTTAAAGTCTGTTTGTTACAGCCAGAGATGCTTTGTCTGTGTGCAATAAACTCCTGAATTATTCTACTGAGTTACTTTGCTGCTTTGGCTGCTCTATGATCAACGGGAGAATTAAACCAACCATACCTCTCCTTTTTAAACATTCAATTCTTTTATATAGTTTTGGGCACCTTAGGGCTCTTTCACACTAGAGGCTGCGGTAGAAAAGGCTGAAAGTCCGCCTTTTGCTTAACGCCAATACATAGCGTTTTCAAAGCGTTTTCAAAGCCTTTTGAAAGAGTTTTACAGCCCATATGAAAACGTCCTTTTTTTTTTCTTCTATAAAAATAAGTGAACAAGATAGCTGTAAAACGCTTTGAAAAGGCTTTGAAAACGCTGAAGTTGGCGTTTTCCATTGACTATCATTGAAACGCCAACAGCCAACTTCGGCTGTTAACAGCCCTGAAAAAGCTCCTGGGAGCGTTGAAACGCAACGCTCCAAAACGCCGAGTTAGATGTGAAAGGTAAAATGAAAGTCTATGGACTTTCTTTTACCTAGCAAAACGCCAACTTCGGCCGTGGCGTTAAAACGCCGAAAAATCCCTCTGGTGTGAAAGGGCCCTAACTACCTACTATTGACTTCTACTAATTACCTACTAGCTAGTGCAGGAGATCAACCGTGCTTATGTCTGGTAAACAAATTTGATGCCTGTAACATTTACCTCAACAACATGAGTGTTCCTACATAGTGAGACATAGCACCGCCCCCACTATGCACGCATGTCTTGGAGACATATGTATGAGTTGTCCTGACCTTCCGGCCACTAGTAGGCCCACCAAGACCACCAGGCATGGGAACACTTTTTTTTTACCCGCCGCTGTCAATCTCTTAAACTCTTCCCCCTCGGTGGGACATTAGTTCCTGTCATAAAATAATGCAACCATTTGGTCCTTGAGTTCCACCTGTGAAGTAATTGTTATTGTTGAACAACTAAAGTTTAGATGTGCCAGAAGACATAAAAGCATCCCATCTCAAGTGGTGTAAACCTAGAAAATAAAGACATATTATAGGAAGCTACTCAAATGCCCTCATTTTTCATACCTGATTTTATTTTATTGTGATATTGTCTTCTTATGTAATAGAAAGAGCTGCACTAATTTCCTTCCATGATGTAGCAGATGAAACAGAGGACACAGAAAATCCGAGGTATCTGTGACATTGTGAATCTCTCTGCTA
The DNA here is from genome assembly GCF_040937935.1 of Hyperolius riggenbachi. Classification (NCBI taxonomy): domain Eukaryota; kingdom Metazoa; phylum Chordata; class Amphibia; order Anura; family Hyperoliidae; genus Hyperolius; species Hyperolius riggenbachi. The sequence goes on along the minus strand of NC_090656.1, from coordinate 194,362,150 downwards.
TGTGCACTATACTAAGCTCCAAATCAGACAAGCTCCTCAAAAATTCCATTCATGTTTATCACAATCACATTTATTTGACCAAATTTACAGTTTCAAGGATTGATGCCCCAACATGCCGCTTGATCGTAATTTTGATCGATTTTTGGCCGACATGGACCGACATTACTGGTCGGACAGGGCAACTATTCGGGGGCAGTCATGGGTGTGATGGTGTCTATGCGGTCGGCTTAGAGCCACTGACAGGCCCCCCAACTGATACTGCTCTCCCCTAGGGACATAACAAGAGCCCCAACAACCCTCACTATGGCAGGGGGGCCTGGGGACTAGGGCGGCCTGGTCTTTGGGTGCAAAGTAATGGCATTTGAGGTACCTTAAGTGTGCTTTCAAACTCTCTACAACCCCCCACCACCACCAACCACCGCCACACACACATTTTGCAGAGTAGCCGCAGCGGAGCTTGGTGCTTTACCTCATTCTGGCGGTGGGACATGTCCTCCTCACTACTCTATATAGCCGCACCATGCTGCCTATGCGGCTTCCGATGTCTATCACATGACATGCAGTGTATGGCCACCTTAAATGAGTTTTGGCCAGTTATGCAAAACTCATCTCCATGCTCTGACTGGCATGTTCCCAGTTTGGTGTGTGTTGGTGTAAGGGGTGGGGTAGGGGTAGAGGAGGAACAGAAAGCTTTCCATTATGGGCAGATAGAAAGCAGTCAGTCAAAAATATCTAACATGGCCAACTGCAAGTTATCTGAGATGTGTTGAATGCAGAAGACTGAGGATCCCTGTACAGACGTAGCATGGCATGATCTTCAACATTCAACTTATAGCTAATACCTGTATAACCATTGACAGACTTATATGCCTTGATCTTCCAAACATTGAATGCTGTTGATACCCATCACATTCGGCACTGCTTATGTCCATCATAACATCTTCCCAAATAAGTGGGCGTCTATTTACAGTGCTCTGTCTTTTTGCTTTGGATTTTTTTTATATATTCAACTCTAAAACATGAACTATATCATAAATTTGTTTCAACTCTTTGGCCATGTTTTCTTGTTTAGGTCCTCCTGGTTCTGCTGCCTGAAACGATGTTCATTGCCTCAGATTTGTCAGAGGTCATTATTTGTCAGTCTGCTTATTTGTCTGTCTGTGTGTGTCTGACTCTGTGTTCAGTGTAATTTGCCTTCTTAAAACAGAAGGTGTTTGAGATAATTCAGCTTTAAAGAGAACCAGAGACGAAGCACCCTCATGTATTTTATTACATTTATCAGTGGGAACATGACAGTAAACACCTACCCTGCTTTTAGTTTCATTCGTATCTGCTTAATTAGTCTATTATCAGCTGTGATAAGAATCCCCGACTGGCTCAGTCTAGGCTTGACCTGGAATCATTATAGCTGAGTCACTCTTCTGTGGAGTCTTTTCAAGCCCAAGCCTGCCACCTCCTGGCTCAGATTTCCTGCTTTGCATACTGAGAGCTGTGATGACATGGGAGGGGCTGCTGCTGCTGCTGAGAGAGAATCTCTGAAACAGACAAGTGTGGCTGCAATAAGATCTGTGTGCTCTGTGTGCACTCTGCATAGATAATGATGATGACTGCAGTTTCATTCCTATGAGTGACACTTCCTACAGGCAGCTGCACATCATACCAAAATGAAAGCACACAGATGATAGGCTGCAGCAGCCTTTCTCATATAGCCTAGATAGCAGCCTAGTCTCATATAGCCTAGACAGCACATCCAGAACAACTCATAACCCGGAAGCAGAAGGGATATGAGCCGGCGGCCATATTGGATTTTTCCTGGAGCAATAATGGATAAAAAACACTAAAAAAGGCACACCAGAGCGAAATTATCAGGTAGAGCATTTATTCTTTACAAGCTATCGACTGATATGTTTATTTTGTGTGAAACGTTCATCACTGGTTCCCTTTAAGTGAGCAACTGTGGTTACTGACAATGCATCACTACTGAACATGCAAATTATCTCTTTATGCCCCTGTAGCTAGTTTATACATTTTACCGCTATTGCTCACCAAAACTGAATTATCTCAAATACCTTCTGTTGTAAAACAGGCAAATTACACTGAGCACTGCTTTTTAGTAGGAGGGCGTTTGGTCTCTTTTAGTCCCTTATACTGCTCTATTGGTTTTATGGTGAGGGAGTGATGGCATGTGGTGGGTGGGGTAAGTGGGGAAAACAATGCTTTCAGACATAGAACAATCTAAGTGATCCACCGGGCCGAGGGGAGTCAAGAGCTGCTGTACACACACTGGATTCTCAGCAGCGGTGGTCGTTATTGGCCAATCTTCATCCACCATGTGTACGGGATTACAGACTTGCCTATTGACTGGTAAATCCCCCAAGATGCAGCTCTGCTCACCTCATTATACATGTTCAGGGATACAGTAGCAAGAAAAAGTATGTTAACCCTTTGGAATTATATGGATTTCTCCACAAATTGGCCATAAAATGTGATCTGATCCTCATCTAAGTCACAACAATAGACAATCACAGTCTGCTTAAACTACTATCATACAAATAATTAAATGTTTCCATGTTTTTATTGAACAAACCATGTAAACATTCACAGTGCAGATGGAAAAAGTATGTGAACCCCAGACTAATGACATCTCCAAGAGCTAATTGGAGTGAGGTGTCAGCCAGCTGGAGTCCAATCAATGAGATGAGATTGGAGGTGTTGGTTAAAGCTGTCCTGCCCTATAAAAAACACACACCAGTTTTGGGTTTGCTTTTCCCAAGAAGCAATGCCTGATATGAATGATACCTAGCACAAAATAGCTCTCAGAAGATCTACGATAAAGAATTGTTGACGTGCATAAAACTGGAAAGGGTTATAAAAGTATCTCCAAAAGCTTTGCAGTTCATCAGTCCACAGTGAGACAAATGGTCTATAAATGGGGAAAGGTCAGCACTGCTTCTACTCTCCCTAGGAGTGGCTGTCCTGTAAAGATGACTTTAAAGGTGCGCACACACGCACTACTATAGAGAACGACGGGTCCGTCAGACCCTCCCGCTGGCAGCGTTCTCCCGACAGTAGTGCGTGTGTAAAGTCTGTCTGCAGACTGATAAGGCTGTTTCTGAACGATCCGCTCAGTGGATCGTTCAGAAACATGTCTGCCGACAGACTGTACACACACTCTACTATTACTGAAATGCCCACCCAGCGGGAGGGTCTGACGAACCCGTCATTCCTTACAGTAGTGCGTGTGTACACACCTTGATAGTGTCAGCTAAAGAGCCCCATACACATACTCAACAGCAGTCTTTTATGCTGGGGATACACGGGACGTTTTCCCCCTTATCAATCGAGCCACTGATGTCTCGATTGATAATTTACGACAGGTCCGATGACCCCGCTCGATCCCCGTGGGCGGACAATAGCAGGGAGTCGAGCGGAAAATAAGGAAGCGCCCGTGGGGACGAGTGGGAATCGATCTGAACGGGGACGCGGCGGGAGTCGATCAGGCGGCTAATCGGCCGCCGAATCGACCAGTGTATCCCCAGCATTAGGTTCTCACAACTTTTCTTGTGAAACACCTAAAAAAAATCTCTTGCTATTGTTCAAGCAGCTCATAAGACTGATAAGAAGTCAATTCAACATTTGGAGTACATTTGAATTCGGCGCTGGTAGACTTGGGCGCAGGATCCAGCTGTTATATGGCTGGTCCTGCTTCTGCACAAGTCCGGGCCGAATTAATTACTATTCCCCCTCCAGGCCGCCATGGATAGTGGGGGAATGAAATAATTCGGCTTCCAGCTATTGCTGGAAGCCGAATTATTATGATTTTTCAGCAACCTCGGCTCCGTCTTCTGACGGCGCCGACGTTACTCACTGAGCGCCACTATAGACTGAATCCCTTTATAGTCTATGGCGGCGCTGGCTGCGCCCAAATCTAACAGCGCTGAAAGCACTGCTCCGAACATTTGGATTGACTTCTCATCAGTCTTATCAGCTGCTTGAACAATAGCATGAGATTTTTTTAAGGTGTTTCACAAGAAAAGTTGTGAGTGCCTAAAGGTAGCCATACACTGGTCGATTTGCCATCAGATTTGACCAACAGATACAGTGGCTTGCAAAAGTATTCGGCCCCCTTGAAGTTTTCCACATTTTGTCATATTACTGCCACAAACCTGAATCAATTTTATTGGAATTCCACGTGAAAGACCAATACAAAGTGGTGTACGCATGAGAAGTGGAACGAAAATCATACATGATTCCAAACATTTTTTTTACAAATAAATAACTGCAAAGTGGGTTGTGCGTAATTATTCAGCCCCCTTTGGTCTGAGTGCAGTCAGTTGCCCATAGACATTGCCTGATGAGTGCTAATGACTAAATGGAGTGCACCTGTGTGTAATCTAATGTCAGTACAAATACAGCTGCTCTGTGACGGCCTCAGAGCTTGTCTAAGAGAATCTTGGGAGCAACAACACCATGAAGTCCAAAGAACACTCCAGACAGGTCAGGGATAAAGTTATTGAGACATTTAAAGCAGGCTTAGGCTGCAAAAGATTTCCAAAGCCTTGAACATCCCACGGAGCACTGTTCAAGCGATCATTCACAAATGGAAGGAGTATGGCACAACTGTAAACCTACCAAGACAAGGCTTCCCACCTAAACTCACAGGCCGAACAAGGAGAGCGCTGATCAAAAATGCAGTCAAGAGGCCCATGGTGACTCTGGACGAGCTGCAGAGATCTACAGCTCAGGTGGGGTAATCTGTCCATAGGACAACTATAAGTCGTGCACTGCACAAAGTTGGCCTTTATGGAAGAGTGGCAAAAAGACAGCCACTGTTTGCCACAAGCCATGTGGGGGACACAGCAAACATGTGGAAGAAGGTGCTCTGGTCAGATGAGACCAAAATAGAACGTTTTGGCCAAAATGCAAAAAGCTATGTGTGGCAGAAAACTAACACTGCACATCACTGAGAACGCACCATCTCCCCTGTCAAATATGGTGGTGGCAGCATCATGCTCTGGGGATGCTTCTCCTCAGCAGGGACAGGGAAGCTGGTCAGAGTTGATGGGAAGATGGATGGAGCCAAATACAGGGCAATCTTGGAAGAAAACCTCTTGGAGTTTGCAAAAGACTTGAGACTGGGGAGGAGGTTCACCTTCCATCAGGACAACAACCCTAAACATAAAGCCAGGGCAACAATAGAATGGTTTAAAACAAAACATATCCATGTGTTAGAATGGCCCAGTCAAGGTTCAGATCTAAATCCAATCGAGAATCTGTGGCAAGATCTGAAAACTGCTGTTCACAAACGCTGTCCATCTAATCTGACTGAGGTGGAGCTGTTTTGCAAAGAAGAATGGGCAAGGATTTCAGTCTCTATATGTGCAAAGCTGGTAGAGACATACCCTAAAAGACTGGCAGCTGTAATTGCAGCAAAAAGTGGTTCTACAAAGTATTGGCTCAGGGGGACCGAATAATTACGCATACCCCACTTTGCAGTTATTTATATGTAAAAAAATGTTTGGAATCATGTATGATTTCCGTTCCACTTCTCACATGTACACCACTTTGTATTGGTCTTTCACGTGGAATTCCAATAAAATTGATTCATGTTTGTGGCAGTAATATGACAATATGTGGAAAACTTCAAGGGGGCCGAATACTTTTGCAAGCCACTGTAGATCCCTCTCTGATCGAATCTGATCAGAGAGGGATCGTATGGCTGCCTTTACTGCAAACAGATTGTGAATCGATTTCAGCCTGAAACCGTTCACAATCTGTGGTGAAGGTGGTGCTGTCGCCCCCCCCTCCCCCGGATACATTACCTGCTCCGGCCGGCGCGACTCCCCCCAGTCTCCGCTGTCTTCTTCTCCGCTCTGGTCTGGTCTCCGGATCCGGCAGGCTTCACTTCTTCCTGTCTGGGGGAAGTTTAAACAGTAGAGCGCCAGGGGCGTTTCTAGGGTCCTTGGAGATCGGGGGCACCTGTGGGCACCAGGCGGGGAGTTATATGCGCGTGCCACGGCAAAAAATGGGCGTGGCCACGAGGTGAGTGGACGTGGCCATGGGTGGGGCCAAATGTGCATGAATTTAGCAGTGGTGTAAGCTACAGATAACGGGCCTGCCCATCGAAATATTGGATGGAGCCCCCTGTCCTTTATTTAGATAATTTACAATCAGTATAGGCATAGATCAAAGATGTATACGCACATACAATTTTGATTGGTCAATCACTGACCCTCAATTTTACCACCCCCGTGCAGTAAGTGGGCCAACAGACAATGAATTTTATGAACAGAGCTAAAATTGGCTAATCAAAATTGTATGTGTGTACCAGGCTTTACAGCTAATACTGTACATACTGAAAGTAGCAGGGATCAGCATACAATACAGCTGGTTTACAATCAGTAAAGGCACAGAGTAACACCTTACACTGTACACACTGGAGGTAAATCAGCACACAGTGCAGGCACTAGAGAACAGTGTATACTGTACATACTGTAGGCAGCAGAATTCAGCACACTGCAGCTAGCGTGCCAAAAATATGAGGATCACGTTGTGCGGCGTGCTTATCGCGCCGCACCGAAAAATGGGTGGGCCATGGACCAGAATATAGGTGTGGTAACGGGTGGAGACAAATTTACATGAACCTAGCAATGGTGGGACATTAGATTATGACAGTGGTGGCGAACCTTTTGGAGGCCGAGTGCCCAAACTGCAACCCAAAAGTCACTTATCTATCGCAAAATGGCAACAGCAATTTAAACTAAATACTGTACAAATGTTTTAACTCATACATGAACATTATGGAAAATCCAAGTTGAAAATAAACTGTGAAGATAAACAATTTCATCCATCCTACTCCTGAAAAATGTATTCAATTTTTTAGAACCTCCCAGTTTTATTTTCTGTTTTAAAAAGCTAAAAAAGTAGGTTTAATGCTATTGTCTCATATGATAAAGATTCAGCTTTTCCCATAGTCTCGCAGTTAGCAATGTGACCCCCAACAAGACAAATTCAGCAATCATGAGGCCCCCAACAAGACAAATTCAGCAATCATGAGGCCCCCAAAAACTATGAGGCCCCCAACAAGACAAATTCAGCAATCATGAGGCCTCCAACAAATCATGAGGCCCCCAACAAGACAAATTCAGCAATCATGAGGCCCCCAACAAGACAAATTCAGCAATCTTGAGGCCCTCAACAAATCATAAGGCTCCCAACAAGACAAATTCAGCAGTCATGAGGCACATAAATAGACAGCATTTCACATAAATAGGCAGAATGCCCCCTTAATATGGTAGCCCCCCAAGTTAGGTAGTGGGTGACAGGGACCCCCATGTTAGCTAGTAAGTGACAGGCACCTCCAGTTAGGTAGTGAGTGACAGGGACCCCGATAGTGAGTGACAGGGAGCCCCTTTAGGTAGTGAATGAGTGCCAGGGAGCCCCTTTAGGTAGTGAGTGAGTGCCAGGGAGCCCCCTTAGGTAGTGAGTGAGTGCCAGGGAGCCCCCTTAGGTAGTGAGTGAGTGCCAGGGAGCCCCTTTAGGCAGTGAGTGAGTGCCAGGGAGCCCCTTCAGGCAGTGAGTGAATGCCAGGGAGCCCCTTCAGGCAGTGAGTGAGTGCCAGGGAGCCCCTTCAGGCAGTGAGTGAGTGCCAGGGAGCCCCTTCAGGCAGTGAGTGAGTGCCAGGGAGCCCCTTTAGGCAGTGAGTGAGTGACAGGGAGCCCCTTTAGGTAGTGAGTGAGTGACAGGGAGCCCCATTAGGGAGTGAGTGAGTGACAGGGAGTCCCTTTAGGTAGTGAGTGAGTCACAGGGAGCCCCTTTAGGAAGTGAGTGAGTGACAGGGAGCCCCTTTAGGGAGTGAGTGAGTGACAGGGAGGCCCTTTAGGTAGTGAGTGAGTGACAGGGAGCCCCATTAGGCAGTGAGTGAGTGCCAGGGAGCCCCTTTAGGTAGTGAGTGAGTGCCAGGGAGCCCCATTAGGGAGTGAGTGAGTGCCAGGGAGCCTCTTTAGGGAGTGAGTGAGTGACAGGGAGCCCCTTTAGGGAGTGAGTGAGTGACAGGGAGGCCCTTTAGGTAGTGAGTGAGTGCCAGGGAGCCCCTTTAGGTAGTGAGTGAGTGACAGGGAGCCCCATTAGGGAGTGAGTGAGTGACAGGGAGTCCCCTTTAGGTAGTGAGTGAGTGACAGGGAGTCTCTTTAGGTAGTGAGTGAGTCGCAGGGAGCCCCTTTAGGAAGTGAGTGAGTGCCAGGGAGCCCCTTTAGGTAGTGAGTGAGTGCCAGGGAGCCCCATTAGGGAGTGAGTGAGTGCCAGGGAGCCCCTTTAGGGAGTGAGTGAGTGACAGGGAGCCCCTTTAGGGAGTGAGTGAGTGACAGGGAGGCCCTTTAGGTAGTGAGTGAGTGCCAGGGAGCCCCATTAGGGAGTGAGTGAGTGCCAGGGAGCCCCTTTAGGAAGTGAGTGAGTGACAGGGAGCCCCATTAGGCAGTGAGTGAGTGACAGGGAGGCCCTTTAGGTAGTGAGTGAGTGCCAGGGAGCCCCTTTAGGTAGTGAGTGAGTGCCAGGGAGCCCCTTTAGGTAGTGAGTGAGTGCCAGGGAGCCCCTTTAGGTAGTGAGTGAGTGACAGGGAGCCCCTTTAGGTAGTGAGTGAGTGCCAGGGAGCCCCTTTAGGGAGTGAGTGAGTGAGTGACAGGGAGCCCCTTTAGGTAGTGAGTGAGTGCCAGGGAGCCCCTTTAGGCAGTGAGTGAGTGACAGGGAGCCCCTTTAGGTAGTGAGTGAGTGACAGGGAGCCCCCCCCCTCTCCCCCCCCCTCTAGCCGCAGCCGCTCCCCCCTTACCTTGCAGACAGTGTGTGTCAGTCAGACCTCAGGATCAGCGGTGACCCGACCAGTACGAGCGGGCGCCGGACGCACCCGCTCTATATGCGGAAGTGATGTCACTTCCGCATATCAGTGCGGGCGCTGGGTCCTAGCGCCCGCACGATTGGTCGCCGGCTCGCCGCCTGATCGAGGTCTGAGTGACGCGGCGGCGGCTGGAGGGAGCCACTGACAGAGGGGGTGGCGGCTGGGGAAGAGATCCGTGGCACCCCAGGACAGATTGGGGGTAGTGCCCCCCCAAAATAGGGCTAGCGACGCCCCTGTAGAGCGCCCTCTACTGTTTTAATTTCCTGCCGGGACAGGAAGAAGTGAAGCCTGCCGGACCCGGAGACCAGCGCGGAGAAGAAGACAGTGGAGACCGGGGGAGTCGCGCCGGCGGAGAAGGTAATGTATTGCAGCTGTATTGCGTCGGTCGTCGGGCACTCGAACGCCGCTAGCGACGCGCTCCCTACCCGCGGGCGATCGACGGTAATTTCCCGCATGGAGCAATCGACGGGACCGATCTATTTTGGGACGAAATAGATCGAAATTTTGCGTTAACGTCAACGATTTGACAGCAGATTCGATCCCAGTGATCAAATCAGCTGTCGATCGGCGGGGGAATCGGCCTAGTGTATGGCCAGCTTTATGCTGGGCATACACGGGTCGATCCGGCGGCCGATTAGCCGCCGGATCGACTCCCGCCGCGTCCGCGCGATCGAGCAGGGAATCTATCCGGCAGGTCATCGGACCTGTCGGATATTATCAATTGAGCCGCGGCTTGAGTGATAAGGATACAAACTTGCCATGTATGCCCAGCATAAAGGTGAATACACACGCACTACGGAAGCCAACGATGCGTCCGTCAGACCCTCCCGTTGGGCGGACTTTCAGCCAACAGTAGTGCGTGTGTACGCACTGTCGGCAGACTGATTAGGCTGTTCGCTCAACGGATCGTTCAGAAACAGCCTTTTCAGTCTGCCTGACAGACTGTACACACGCCCAGCGGGAGGGTCTGACGGACCTGTCGTTCCCTGTAGTACAGCGTGTGTACGAGCCTTACGGCTCATACACACGTTGGATTTTTCCAAACGACCGGTCATTTGGAAAAATCCAACGTGTGTATGAGCCTATATACCCTGTTATCTGAGGAACATATAGGGTAGGCTAATTATCTTATCTTGTCACAGCTGGCTATTTGATTTGTTTATCGTGAGGGACCTGGCTACTTAATCATGTTATCTGAAGATGTGTGACTACTTGTTTTATCTGGATGCTTGTGACTACCATATCCTTTTATCTGGAAGCACATGATTTCAATATTTTAATTGGGCGGTATTGAACTACTTGATTCTTTTATCTAGAGGCATGGAACTACTTGATTCTTTTATCTGGTAGCAGGTGCGTTTTGGGTCCTATGGGAGAATGTTTTGCTGTAGTGCAGAGGTGCCCATAAGGTAGATCGCGAAGGGCTTCATGGATCCCGACCCCACTACATTTTCCATTCTGTATATACAAGTGTGCTCCTAAAATTGCACATCGGTGGATCATTTTGACTTGCTATTTTTTTAAAGTAGCTCACAAGCCGAAAAAGTGTGGGCACCTCCGCTGTAGTGGTTGTTAATCTATCTGGAAGCATGTGACTATTCATTTATTTAATCTCGAGGCACATGGCTACTTAATTCTAATATAGTAGAGATATTTCTGAAAAGCATCCGGCAACATCCCCTGTGGAAAAAAAAACACAGACAACAAAAAACAAAGGTACCGAAGAAGAAAGGATTCTGTTTTTACAGACAAAGGGGGCTCTGACGGCAGTGTGTGTGTGTGTGTGTGTGTGTGTGTGGGGGGGGGGGGGGGGGTGCAATTCCACTGTTTGCCCTAGGCGCCATATTACCCAGATACGCCTCTGATCTGATCTGCAACTACAGGAAACGTTTGATTGAAGTTATTGCTGCCAAAGGAGGTTCAACCAGTTATTAAATCCAAGGGTTCACATATTTTTTCCGCCTGCACTGTGAATGTTTACATGGTATGTTCAATAAAAACATGGAAACATTTAATTATTTAAATTAAGTCCAAACTAAGGCCCGCGGGCCGAATGAGGCCCCCTGAGGCTTTTTTACCGGCCCCCCCACACACAAAATGTATTACTTATAGATGCGGTCAGCTACATCTTTAAATATTGGTGGTCTGCATATAGAATAGCAGTGCTGGCACTACCCATCCACATGGAAGCCAGAAAGCAGTAATTCGCTGGTTTCCAATCAAATTCCACATCAGGTCCACTGCAGGTTGTCACCTGGGTATGCTTCACTGTCTGGCCCGCAAAGACTTCTACATCATTGTATGTATACTCTGGCCCCCCAGCAGTCTGAAGTATGTTGACCCGGCCCTCGACCCAAAACTTTGGGGACCCCTGACTTAGATGAAGATCAGATCAAATTGTATGACCAATTTGTGCAGAAATCCATATAATTCCAAAGGGTAGCAGGAAAAAAAGGCGCTGGCGGCTAGTTGGCGAAAGGGCGAAAAGACTCTAATGCAATTATCGTTAATACTAGGAAAAATCATAAAACATGGCGCCCGATAAATATCGTTAACAACATTACAACAGTACAGTTTTTGAAGTAGGTTATTGTTTTAGAAGCTTGCAACGTTATAGTTTTTGTCATATTTCGTTTGTATGTACATATTTTACGTTATCAAAGATATTATTATTTCTATGTGTAAAAGGGTGTTTCTGCAGAGGGAGTGGTTAGGATTAGGCACAACCAGGGGGAGTGGTTAGGGTTAGGCACCACCAGGGGAGTGGTTAGTTTAAGGAAACACCAGGGGGGTGGTTAGCGTTAGGCGCCACCAGGGGAGTGGTTAGTTTTAGGCACCACCAGGGGAGGGCTCTGTGTGAGAGTAGGGTTGGGTTAAGCAGTAATGTTGAGTTACGTAATGATTTTTAACGTTAATATCTTTTTGTTATCATCTTTCGTCTGTTTTTTTTAAAACTGTATTTATCGTTAACCAGGCTTGACAATGATGTTTATAGTTATTAAAATTTCGTTATTCACTGGCGCCATTTCGTTATCCAGCCGGGACCTTTTTTCCTGGCGCTTTTTTTTTCATGCACGCTTCCAAAGGGTTTACATATTTTTTTATTGCTACTGTATATAGGGAAGAAGGGCCACCTGACATTAAAGAAGATGGTTACAGTGTTAAACAAGTTACGTGCTGCCATTGAGCCAATGCATATCATTAGCAAACAGCAGCTCCTTCAACAAGTTGAAACAGTTGGGTGCCAGCTCCCGGGTATTGTACTGCGGATACTATCTTAACTGCCTAGATGAGCATATAGCACCCCGAAAAGAAAAAGAAAAGGTGAAATTAGGAGGGATAGGGTCAATGTTCTCCAGCACCAGCGGCAGGGATTCCAAAGTATGCCCCTCCCCCGATTGTGCCCGCCCCAGTATAGGTAGTAATACTTATACTATACTTGGTATGCACCAAGTATTAGCCCCCCCAAGTATAGGTAGGTATATGTTTCCCTAGTACTAGGTAGCCCCCCTCCCCAGTACAGATAGCAGATGTGCCCAGAATATAAGATAGCTCCCCCCCCATATGCAAAATTGCGAGCGGATTGTGGTATAGTTTACGCACCTCTCAGCGTCACAGTCTCTCTTCAGCGGGGTTGCAGCGTGCCCTCTCTATGACTCCTCCAGCAGCATCACATAATCAGAGATGTTACACGAGGTGGTGAGATATACTTGTGCTCCGCTCACAATCAGGAATGTGTATGACAACCAGCGAGCGTTCCTTTTTAAAATCTCTAGTGTTTAAAAAGCTCTTGGGGTGTGAATCAGCCCTAAGTGCTTTTGAAAATAAATACATCCCTAAGAATACCCCCATGAAGAGATGGCCGCTTCTGTCAGATTTCTACTACCTACTTCTGTAAGTGACAGCAACATAGGAGAAAAGTAATTCATGGCTCATTTTACTCTGGAAAAAACATACTTCTTATTTGTTTGTTTGCACATATTTTAAATTTTACAATTTTTGCCATAGTGCCCCTTTAAGCTAGCTCATTTTAGAAAGAGACCAAGACGCTCTCTCTTAAGGTGGCCATACACTGGTCGATTTGCCATCAGATTCGACCAACAGATAGATCCCTCTCTGATCGAATCTGATCAGAGAGGGATCGTATGGCTGCCTTTACTGCAAACAGATTGTGAATCGATTTCAGCCTGAAACCGATCACAATCTGTGGAGCTGCTTCCCCCCCCCCCCCCCCCCCCCTGCATACATTACCTGTTCCGGCCAGCGCGAGGCGTACGAGAGAGAACGGCGCCGGAGACTTGGGCGCAGGACACAGCCAGTATATGGCTAATCCTGCTGCCGCACAAGTCCGGGCCGTGTTAATTACTATTCCCCCTCCAGGCCGACATGGATAGTGGGGGAATGAAATAATTCGGCTTCCAGCAATAGCTGGAAGCCGAATTATTGTTTTAAAAGCAACTTCAGATCCGTCTTCTGACGGCGCTGAAGTTACTCCATGTGCCTGCGATAGCCGTAGTTCCTATTACGGCCTATGGTGGCGCCGGCTGCGCCCAAGTCTCCTGCGCTGCTGCGCCCAAGTCTCCAGCGCTGGATTTACCGTGTTCGAGCGCGAGTCCCCGCTGTCTTCTTCTCCGCTCCGGGCTCTTGACCGTTCCTGCAGCTACTGAACTTCCTGTCCAGGGGAAGTTTAAACAGTAGAGGGCGCTCTACTGTTTAAACTTCCTGCCGGGACAGGAAGTTCTGTGTAGCTGCGCAGCCGGTCCGGAACCCAGCGCGGAAAGAAGACAGCGGGACCAGGGGACTCGTGCCGGCCGGAACAGGTAATTTATACCCGCTGTATTGCGTCGGTCGTCGGGCATTCGAACGCCGCTATCGACGCACTCCCGACCCGCCGGCGATCGAGAAAAATCTTCTGCACGGACGGATCGTCGGGAACGATCGATTTCGGACAGAAATCGATCGTTCTGTCAGCGGTGTGTGCGGCAATTTCACAGCCGATTTGATCACTGTGATCGAATTGGCCGTATATCGGCTGGAAAATCGTTAGGTGTATGGGCCCCTTTACATTGTTCCTGCTCTGAGGACATTATAGTGTCTTTGGCCTCGATTCATAAAGCATTACCGCATGCGTTATATCGCCCAAGCGGTAAATTACTGCATGGTATGTTGTTGATAGTGGATTCATAAAATTTAACTCATGTTTTACGCATGTTTTACCGCATGCGGTAAAAGTGTGGTAATAGCGCGGTAATGAAAACGTTGTTTGTGTCGGTAAACTAATTGAAGTGTATTCATTAAAAAAAAAGGGGGGGGGGTGGAGGAAGGAAGCGATAAATAACATGTTGTTATCACCAGAAAAGACCTGGCGAGTTTGCTCTACCCAGTAGCATTTTAGGTGACAAATGGAGCCCTGTCACCTTAATGTTATGGAATTTTTAAGGATACAGAGGAGGAAGGGTGGTTGTAATATCATACATTTACAAAAAAAAAATCAAAAAAAAATTATATATATATCAGGTAATAACCGTTTGCTGTTAACCATTACTTTACATTGCGCCCATACTATGCAGTCCGGGCCGGCAAGGAGTTATATAGCCGAAAATTGCATTGAAAGAATAGCCGTGCCTAATTCATGCAGCGCTTTAATCACCTGTTCGATACATATATATATATTATAAAAAATAAGTTACGTGTCTAAAACTGCCCACTTCTACCCAGCATGCACCTTGTCATTAGGAAGTCAGCGGCAAACTACCATACTCAGCAAATTATACCGACAGCTTTCCGCACCACACCGCACACTTACCGCACACTAAAGCCCCATCTAGATGGATTAGCCGCCGGATCGACTCTTCCGCATCCCCACGCGTACCCACCGCGTCCCCGCTCGTCTGCGCGTGCGTCGGGTTCGATACCCGCTTGTCCCCGCCGGCGCCGCTTATCTTCCGCTCCATCTCCCGCTATTGTCCACTTGCGGGGGTCGAGCGGGGAATCGAGCGAGATCGGACCTGTCGGATCTTATCAATCGAGCCGCTGATGCGGCTCGATTGATAAGTAAGATCAGCACGTGTAGACCCAGCATTACCGACTGCTATCGCAATCTCACCTCGCACTCAGAATTTTTTTATGGATTCACTGCAAAAACCCTCATTTACCGCTAGTGGTAATTTCCCGCCCATCTCTGAACTACCGCACTCACATTTATGAATCAAGGCCTTTGTCTTTAATAGGGACAAGGAGTCCAAGTGTAACAGATTTCATGAGGATGGGTATATGGACATGGTTCAGATGCATCCAGTGGAATCTAGCTGCATGGTACCCACTGAACAGACTCCTCCATGTTCTCCTGGCACTGCCACCACTGTTCCCAGGTAAAGTAAACCGAACATAAACAAGAAAATATTATATACCTGCCTATTCTTAATAAACTTCTAACCTTCTGTCCTTTCCCCCCCCAGCATTCACTCTGATATTCAGTCTAGTAGACACTGAAGGTAAGACTCGTAGATATTTTTTGCTTACTCATTTGAAGTCATTAGTCTGAATATAAACACAATCTGAAAACAAACGATGTAAAAAAAATGGTAAAACATGATTTTCGCACCAAAAACGTGATTCCTGTTAAAGGACACCTGAAGTGAACGTGATATGGAGGCTGCCATATTTATTTCCTTTTAAACAATACCAGTTGCCTGGCAGTCCTGCAAATCGTTCATGCATCAGTAGTGTCTGAATCACATGCCAGAAACAAGCATGCAGCTAATCCTGTCAGATTTCTGTCAGAAACACCCATTTACTTGCTTGTTCGGGGTCTATGAGTAGAAGTATTAGAGGCAGAGGACCAGCGGGACAGTCAGGCAATCTGCATTGTTGAAGATGTAAAAGGAAATACAGCAACTTTTCCATATCCCTCTCACTTCAGGTTTCCTTTAAAGCAAATCTGAAGCCACCCTGTAAAAAAAAAATAGTCACCTACGTAAAGGGAAGGCTCTGGATTGCTCCTCCCCCCGTGCTTCCAAAGACATAGGGCATTCATACTGCGCATGCGTGAGTGTGCCTTCATGTGTGCGCAGTCAAGACCCGCTCGTCTTCGAATGTACTCAGGGATTTTAGTACTTCCAAACCTTCATGAAGAGTTCCGAACACATATTCAATCAGTTGGTCGCATAACTTTCACGGGGGACAGCGGTGGACCGAGGGCACAGAGAGAGGATCGGAAAGGCTCTATGGCCGGAGTCAGGAACCTTTTTGGCTGAGAAAGCCATAAGCGCTACATATTTTAAAATGTATTTCTGTAAGAGCCATACAATATGTTTCAAACTGGGACAGTGCGCATGCGCAGCAGAGGGCTCACGTCCCTGTTGCTATGGTGATGTTTATACAGTTGATCCACTGGGTAGCGGGAGTGTCAAACATGTCTTCAGCTTCTCTTGGGTTTCAGCAACAGCCGCAATTTCCCAGAGCCAGACAGGAGAAATACCGACTAACAGCTTGTACAATTAGCTAGCTGACTTGGGGGTTGATTCACTTTGTAGGACGAGATCCCCGCACTTTTAGGACGAGATCCCCGCACAAGTGATAGACAGCCTATTGGGCCAATGAAATTGCGAGGATCTCATCTTACAAAGTCACTGGACCTGACAGGGTCTAGAGTGGGACAATTGAAGCAGCTGTTCGTTTTGAGGGAGCGCGAGTTAGTTAGTAGTGCATGCTACAGCAGTTGCATGCCTACTTTGAAAATGTCACTTGTGCTGCCACACTAAGCAGCGCTGCTTGAGCAGTGTCGCTTAGTGAATTAACCACCCTGGCGTTCTATTAAGATCGCCAGGGCGGCTGCGGGAGGATTTTTTTTAAATACAAAAAAAACTATTTCATGCAGCCAACTAAAAGTTGGCTGCATGAAAGCCCACTAGAGGGCGCTCCGGAGGCGTTCTTCCGATCGCCTCCGGCGCCCAGAATAAACAAGGAAGGCCGCAATGAGCGGCCTTCCTTGTTTTGCTTACATCGTCGCCATAGCGACGAGCGGAGTGACGTCATGGACGTCAGCCGACGTCCTGATGTCAGCCGCCTCCGATCCAGCCCTTAGCGCTGGCCGGAACTTTTTTTTCCGGCTACGCTGGGCTCAGGCGGCTGGGGGGACCCTCTTTCGCCGCTGCTCGCGGCGGATCGCCTCAGAGCGGCGGCGATCAGGCAGCACACGCGGCTGGCAAAGTGCCGGCTGCGTGTGCTGCTCTTTATTTGATGAAAATCGGCCCAGCAGGGCCTGAGCGGCAGCCTCCGGCGGTGATGGACGAGCTGAGCTCGTCCATACCGCCCGGCTGGTTAAAGGACACCCGAAGCGAAAATAAACAAATGAAATAAACGATTGTATCTATCTTCCTTCTCCTAAAAATGACTTTTTAAGATATTCCACAGTTTTATTTTATGTTTAAATCTACTTTTTAAGTTTTAACTGTTTTATTGTTTATGCTCAATGACACATTCATTGAACTATGCCAGAGCTAATATCTATGAACTATTGACCCGCTTTATCTCTTTCCTGCTCTCAGAAGCCACTTTCTGCTAAGAAAGTGTTTTATAGTTGGAATTTCTTATCAGTAAGAGTCACACTGTAGTCACTTCCTGTCAGGACTGAGTCAGCCACTTACATACCTGATATTTAACTCTTTCAGGCAGAGAAAGAAAAAAAGGAACACAGCATAGTTATTTGTGTGCTAGGCACTGTACATACACGTCTATCTCATTGTGTCACCACACGTCACTTCGGGTATCCTTTAACCCCCTACTGATTGATCTGTGAGCCAGATGTAGCCATCAGAAGAGCCACATCTGGCTCCAGAGCCATAGGTTCTCTACCCCTGCTCTATGGGATCCAGAGCCTTTCTTCTCCATATGTCAGTATTCTGGTTGGCTTCAGTTTTACTTTAAAAGTGAACTTTTGCAGGAGGGGTTGAAGCATAAGTAAAATTTTCCAACCTAAATGGAAACATATATATATATATATATATATATATATATATATATATAAAACACACACACACACAATTACAGGGCCGGTTCAAGCCTCAATGTGGCCCTGGGGCAAAATTAACCTGCCCCCCTCCCCCACAACATATTCACCCCCTGGGCCCCTGAGTCAACTGCCACCCTCCCCTCAGATCTCCCTCCCCCCCCCCCCAACATCACTGTACTCCCTGGGGCCCCCACATCGTTTTTTCTCACCTGTCCCGGTGCGCTGCTCCGTTGGCCCATGCACTTTTGTCTTCATCCTCGCAGGGCCGCCTTTTCTCAGTGACCCGGTGCATGTTATTACCTAATGAGCTGCAATGGGTCATAGTGAAGAGGCAGTGATCAGGTATGAAGATGTGGAGAATGCATTGAGCAGCACGCTGGGGTATTTAGCTTCTATGCTGACAAAACTTTGCAGGGGCCCTGGGGAGCACTAGTCAAGGGGAGACCTGGGGGGCCCAGCAGCACTTGGGGGCCCCGGGAAAATTGCCCTCTTTACCTCTATGGTAGTGCCGTCCCTGAATAATTACTTGCTGCAACCTAAGCACCCTGTGGCCCCTTTCCAAAAAATGTGCCCCCCCTTCCCCTGCACTGGAGTGGCACTGTCCACCATCGGGTCATGACCTCTGATAGCACCTTTATGCTCCTGAATGCTGATCTTCACATTGCAAATGGTGTTTTGCACACATAGTAACTCACATGGGCATTCCACGCAGGGCCGGCCCGCCCATGAGGCGGGGTGAGGCGGGTTCCTCAGGCGGCAGGATGTGGAGGGGCGGCACCAGATGAAGTGGCTGTGACTGTCTGAGCGGGGGGAGCCAGAGCCGCGGTGAGGGCAGCCCGACCTCTCCCTCCCTCTCCCCGGGCCGCCCTCCATGCTCCCCCCTCGGACTTTAGGCAGCAGAGTTAGCGCGCAGGGAAGCGCTGCTGTACACAGCCTGTTACTCACCTCCCTGGATCCGATCGCCGCTCCCGCCCTGCTGGTCTCCTCTCTGCCTAGCCGGCTGATACACACGCGGCTGCTTCCTGTGACCAGCAGGGCGGGAGCGGCGATCGGATCCAGGGAGGTGAGTAACAGGCTGTGTACAGCAGCGCTTCCCTGCGCGCTAACTCTGCTGCCTAAAGTCCGAGGGGGGAGCATGGAGGGCGGCCCGGGGAGAGGGAGGGAGAGGTCGGGCTGCCCTCCCCGCGGCTCCGGCTCCCCCCTCCGCCATTATGAGGGGGCACCTACCTGGGCAAGCTACCTATCTATCCTATACTGGGGGGCACCTACCTAATCTAACCTGTTTTGGGGGCAGCTACCTATCTATCCTATACTGGGGGGCACCTACCTAATCTAACCTGTACTAGGGGCAGCTACCTATCTATCCTATACTGGGGGGCACCTACCTAATCTAACCTATACTGGGGGCCAGCTACCTATCTATCCTATACTGGGGGGCAGCTACCTATCTAACCTATACTGGGGGGCAGCTACCTATCTAACCTATACTGGGGGGCAGCTACCTATCTAACCTATACTGGGGGGCAGCTACCTAATCTAACCTGTTTTGGGGGCAGCTACCTATCTATCCTATACTGGGGGGCACCTACCTAATCTAACCTGTTTTGGGGGCAGCTACCTATCTATCCTATACTGGGGGGCACCTACCTAATCTAACCTGTACTAGGGGCAGCTACCTATCTATCCTATACTGGGGGGCACCTACCTAATCTAACCTGTTTTGGGGGCAGCTACCTATCTATCCTATACTGGGGGGCACCTACCTAATCTAACCTGTTTTGGGGGCAGCTACCTATCTATCCTATACTGGGGGGCACCTACCTAATCTAACCTGTTTTAGGGGCAGCTACCTATCTATCCTATACTGGGGGGCACCTACCTAATCTAACCTGTACTAGGGGCAGCTACCTATCTATCCTATACTGGGGGGCACCTACCTAATCTAACCTATACTGGGGGCCAGTTACCTATCTATCCTATACTGGGGGGCAGCTACCTATCTAACCTATACTGGGGGGCAGCTACCTATCTAACCTATACTGGGGGGCAGCTACCTATCTAACCTATACTGGGGGGCAGCTACCTATCTATCCTATACTGGGGGGCAGCTACCTATCTAACCTACACTGGGGGGCAGCTACCTATCTAACCTACACTGGGGGGCAGCTACCTATCTAACCTATACTGGGGGCAGCTACCTATCTATCCTATACTGGGGGGCACCTACCTAATCTAACCTGTACTGGGGGCAGCTACCTATCTATCCTATACTGGGGGGCACCTACCTAATCTAATCTGTACTGGGGGGCAGCTACCTATCTAACCTATACTGGGGGGCAGCTACCTATCTAACCTATACTGGGGGCAGCTACCTGTCTATCCTATACTGGGGGGCACCTACCTAATCTAACCTGTACTGGGGGCAGCTACCTATCTATCCTATACTGGGGGGCACCTACCTAATCTAACCTGTACTGGGGGGCAGCTACCTATCTAACCTATACTGGGGGGCAGCTACCTATCTAACCTATGCTGGGGGGCAGCTACCTGTCTAACCTATGCTGGGGGCAGCTACCTATCTAATCTATACTGGGGGCACCTACCTAATCTAACCTGTACTGGGGGCAGCTACCTATCTATCCTATACTGGGGGGCACCTACCTAATCTAACCTGTACTGGGGGGCAGCTACCTATCTAACCTATACTGGGGGGCAGCTACCTATCTAACCTATACTGGGGGCAGCTACCTATCTATCCTATACTGGGGGGCACCTACCTAATCTAACCTGTACTGGGGGGCAGCTACCTATCTTACCTATACTGGGGGGCAGCTACCTATCTAACCTATACTGGGGGCAGCTACCTATCTATCCTATACTGGGGGGCACCTACCTAATCTAACCTGTACTGGGGGCAGCTACCTATCTATCCTATACTGGGGGCACCTACCTAATCTAACCTGTACTGGGGGGCAGCTACCTATCTATCCTATACTGGGGGGCAGCTACCTATCTAACCTATACTGGGGGGCAGCTACCTATCTAACCTATACTGGGGGGCAGCTACCTAATCTAACCTGTTTTGGGGGCAGCTACCTATCTATCCTATACTGGGGGGCACCTACCTAATCTAACCTGTTTTGGGGGCAGCTACCTATCTATCCTATACTGGGGGGCACCTACCTAATCTAACCTGTACTAGGGGCAGCTACCTATCTATCCTATACTGGGGGGCACCTACCTAATCTAACCTGTTTTGGGGGCAGCTACCTATCTATCCTATACTGGGGGGCACCTACCTAATCTAACCTGTTTTGGGGGCAGCTACCTATCTATCCTATACTGGGGGGCACCTACCTAATCTAACCTGTTTTAGGGGCAGCTACCTATCTATCCTATACTGGGGGGCACCTACCTAATCTAACCTGTACTAGGGGCAGCTACCTATCTATCCTATACTGGGGGGCACCTACCTAATCTAACCTATACTGGGGGCCAGTTACCTATCTATCCTATACTGGGGGGCAGCTACCTATCTAACCTATACTGGGGGGCAGCTACCTATCTAACCTATACTGGGGGGCAGCTACCTATCTAACCTATACTGGGGGGCAGCTACCTATCTATCCTATACTGGGGGGCAGCTACCTATCTAACCTACACTGGGGGGCAGCTACCTATCTAACCTACACTGGGGGGCAGCTACCTATCTAACCTATACTGGGGGCAGCTACCTATCTATCCTATACTGGGGGGCACCTACCTAATCTAACCTGTACTGGGGGCAGCTACCTATCTATCCTATACTGGGGGGCACCTACCTAATCTAATCTGTACTGGGGGGCAGCTACCTATCTAACCTATACTGGGGGGCAGCTACCTATCTAACCTATACTGGGGGCAGCTACCTGTCTATCCTATACTGGGGGGCACCTACCTAATCTAACCTGTACTGGGGGCAGCTACCTATCTATCCTATACTGGGGGGCACCTACCTAATCTAACCTGTACTGGGGGGCAGCTACCTATCTAACCTATACTGGGGGGCAGCTACCTATCTAACCTATGCTGGGGGGCAGCTACCTGTCTAACCTATGCTGGGGGCAGCTACCTATCTAATCTATACTGGGGGCACCTACCTAATCTAACCTGTACTGGGGGCAGCTACCTATCTATCCTATACTGGGGGGCACCTACCTAATCTAACCTGTACTGGGGGGCAGCTACCTATCTAACCTATACTGGGGGGCAGCTACCTATCTAACCTATACTGGGGGCAGCTACCTATCTATCCTATACTGGGGGGCACCTACCTAATCTAACCTGTACTGGGGGGCAGCTACCTATCTTACCTATACTGGGGGGCAGCTACCTATCTAACCTATACTGGGGGCAGCTACCTATCTATCCTATACTGGGGGGCACCTACCTAATCTAACCTGTACTGGGGGCAGCTACCTATCTATCCTATACTGGGGGCACCTACCTAATCTAACCTGTACTGGGGGGCAGCTACCTATCTAACCTATACTGGGGGGCAGCTACCTATCTAACCTATGGTGGGGGCAGCTACCTGTCTAACCTATGCTGGGGGCAGCTACCTATCTAATCTATACTGGGGGCACCTACCTAATCTAACCTGTACTGGGGGCACCTACCTAATCTAACCTATACTGAAGGGCAGCGACCTAATCTAACCTATACTGGGGGGAAGCTACCTATCTAACCTATACTGGGGGCACTTATCTAACCTGTATTGGGGGCACCTACCTACCTAGCTAGCCTATACAGGTGGCAGCTATACTGGCTACCTATACTGGGGGCACCTACCTCACTAACCTATACTGGGGGTACCTACCTATCTAACCTACGCTGGGGGCAACTATACTGGCTACCTATATTGGAGGCACCTACCTAGCTAACCTGTACTGGGGGCACCTACTTATCCAACTTATACCGGGGGGGGGGGTGCCTGCCTATCTAACATACTGGGGGCAACTATACTGGCTACCTATACTGGAGGCAACTACCTGGCTAACCTATACTGGGGGCAACTTTACTGGCTCACCCATGCCTGGCCACCTATACTCGGGGGGGACCTATAGCTGGTTACCTATACCGGGGGGGGGGGCGCAATTTTTACACCCTCGCCCTGGGTGCATTTTAGCCTAGAAACTGCACTGTTGCCGCCGGCCTCCGAGTCCGACGACTCCGAGCTCTGCAGCCTCTCCTGTCTCCTCCAAGGCTGCATGCTGGTGACGCTGCCTAGTGCCTAAGCCTGCTGATTTGATGGCGGCGGCTGCCGCCCGCTCTGCTGCCCTGGCTGCGGCTGATTGTCACGGTCAGTCACTGAGCAGCGAGCGCCGCCGACGTGTCGATGATGATGATAAGGCTGGCTGGCTGCCGCCGGCCGCCGCTCATGTTATGTAGAAATATTGGGGGGGGGGGGGGGGGCGCCTTTACGATCTTTGCCTCAGGCAGCAGAAAGTCCAGGACCGGCCCTGATTCCACGGCATACACCACGTAGCGGCTGTTGCAAGAGTACCGTGACCTGATCCAGTTCTGATCACCAATATGTGGATGGCTTATATGGTCCCGTTTCACAGTTGCACAACATTAGCTACATGCCAAGCAAAGGAAAGTCATTCTCTTTTGTGCTCAGACATTACTATTTGCCCCAATTCTCGCCCTCCATTGTTATCAATGGACGTGATTGATATTCCCCAGATTTTGTCAGAACAAGTGGATCAGTTTGGCGGTTGTCGTGTGCAGATACTGATGATGTGTGTATGTGGAAACCTCTAATCTCGGCTGACTTAAGGTGGCCATACACTGGTCGATGTGCCATTAGATCGACCAGCTGACAGATCCCTATCTGATCGAATCTGATCAGAGAGGGATCGTATGGCTGCCTTTACTGCAAACAGATTGTGAATCGATTTCAGCCTGAAACCGATTCACCATCTGCTGAGCTGCTCCTGCCGCCTGTCCCCCCCCCCCCCCCCCCCCCGCGCATACATTACCTGACGCTGGCTCCCGGGCATCTTCTCCGCATTGCACGGCTCTGTTCCGGCTCCATTACGGCGCTTCCTGTGTTACTCCGTGACCAGGAAGTTCAAATAGAGCGCCCTCTATTTGAACTTCCTGGTCACTTCAGTGACACAGGAAGCGCCGGGATGGATGGAGCCGGAACAGAGCCGTGCAATGCGGAGAAGACGCCCGGGAGCCAGCCTCAGGTAATGTATTCTTGATCGGATCAGCCGCCGCTAGCGACGCGCACTTTACCCGCGGGCGATCGAGGGTAATTTCCTGCACGGCGCGATCGACGGACCGATCCGATTTCGGGAGGAAATCGGATCGGCGGCTGCGTTTACCGCGAGCGATTGGCAGCAGATTCGATCCCAGGATCGAATCTGCTGTCGAAACGGCCGGGAATCGAGCCAGTGTATGGCCTGCTTTAGGCCTGTCACCATGTCATCTGTGATACTCTAGTGACTCATCCTGAAAGACAATGGAGGCCCTCTGAGTCAGCCCCCTAGAGGTGTGGAGATGATGGGGGATGGGGGACCACAGGTGAAGGAATAGTTAATTACACTATGTGACACAGACAAGGGTCAACACAGTGTCACCTGCAGAAAACCATCCCTTTGTTTCACAGCAGCCTGGGTGTCAAAGAGAACCTGTGAGAAAGGAAAAGCAACACCAAAGATAAAATAGAAACTGAAAAATGAGTATTGGTTAGTGTGAGTTGCAAAGCCCGCTTTATGTTTCACTACCCGAGACTTTTACTTTTACCAGCCTTTTTGATTCCAAGCACAAGTGTCAGGGAAATAAGTAACTGGGTGCTGCAAGATTGGAGGAGATAGACTTTCTGTGCAAACTCCCCTGTAATTTAGGTCCCTTCCTCCACAATTGGCATCCCTCCCCCAAAGCCCTCTCATAATGTGCCCACTGGGGCCCCTCTTCTCATTAAATGCCCCCACTGAGGCCCCCTCCCCTGTAGTTACTGTCACAACTTCTGTCTCCTTCAGTCCCAGTATTGTCCCCATAGTGCCCCTCTTCCTGTATTTAGTGTCCCTACTATGGCCCCTCCCCTCTTGCGCACCACCTGCAATCCCCCTCCACTCGAGCGTCCTCATTGTGCCCTCCTTCTGTCCCAGCCTAGCACTATTCCCAATTTGCTCGCCCTCCTCACTATTTTCAATGTCCCCTATGTCCCTCCCTCCTCCCCCTCTAATGTCCCCATTCTGAGACCCTCCACTTTAGTGTCCCCTATGTGACCCCCATCTATCCCAGTGATGTTCTGATTGCGGTACAGGCGCACTGCTAGCCTAGAGGTCAAAAGGTTGGTGATGCATCGGTTGCTATAGAGGGGGGAGGCAGGGTGAGGTAGCAGCTTCCGGCAGGTGGGGTAGGGAAGAGTACAATGTGTTTAGGGGTCAATGGAGCATCCTTGTCGCTATAGATCCAGTGTGTCGGATCTTTGGGCAATGTCAGGGGTACACACCATAGATTCTTGGCCAAGACGTTTTTTACAGCCACCTGAGATGTGAACAGTGTTGCCAACACATCCCTTTAATTACTGACACATCTAAGTTATGCAGGTTCTGGAGCTATTTGCACATAATCAGTGCCTTAACTGCATCTACCTAGCCACAAAACCTGTATAATTTATATGTGTCAGAAATTAAAGGGATGAGTTGGCAACACTGGATGTGAACCTATAACTGAGGGCCATTACTGACCACTATTCCTCCCCTCCCACCCCCCATGTGCACACACCATATAATAAATTCCTCAATTATGTCCCCACATGAATCAAATATCCCAGGTATACCCCGCCCCCTCCAAGCTGCTAGAATAACCAGTAGGTATACACCAGATTACAGAGAGACTGGACATTCCATTTGATTATGCAGGAAATCTACCATAGAAGTCTTCATCTAATTTTAGGACTTTTAGCTGTTTTTAGGTCAAATTCATATTAAAATACAGAGTCCCTACCTGCAGGGAGTTTGTACCCCCCCATGTTTGCATGGGTTTCCTGTAACATCCCCAAAACATTTAGATACACTAATTGGCTTCCCCCTAAAATTGTCCCTTGACTATGATGGACATGTGACTATGGTAGGGATTAGATTGTGAGGTCCTTTGAGGGACAGTTAGTGCCGTGACCATGTACTCTGTGCAGCGCTGTAGAAGATGTAGGTGCTATAAATACTAAATAATATATACTGTATATGTGGTTCCCTGGTGTAATGGTTAGCACTCTGGACTGAGTCTGAATCCAGCCATCTTCCAGTTCAAATCTCGGTGGGACCTTAATTATGGGCAGCACGGTTGCATAGTGATCAGCGCTCTCACCTTGGAGTGCCCTGGTTTGAATCCCAGCCAGGGCACTACCTGCAAGGCGTTTGTATGTTCTCCCCATGTCTGTGTGAGTTTCCTCCGGGCACTCCGGTTTCCTCCCACATCCCAAAACATACAGATTAGTTAATTCGCTTCCCCATAAATTGGCCCTAGACTATAATACACTACACGATAGATACATACATAGACATAGGACTATGGTAGGGATTAGATTGTGAGCCCCTCTGAGGGACAAGGACAACTGTAGTGAGGGTGATATGGATGGTGCCATATTTACTTCCTTTTAAGCAATACCAGTTGCCTGGCTGTCCTGCTGATCCTCTGCCTCTAATACGTTTAACTATCGACCCTGAACAAGCATGCAACAGATCTGACAAGATTCAGGCAGGGAACACACTTGACTTTCAGTTTTCTGCGCGCGTTTTTCTGCATACTTTTTCTGCACACCAAGTGTGTTTCCATGCAGGAAAACGCGCGCGTTTTTTTCACAGCAGCTGATGTAAATGATAGAGGAAACTGACAAAATGTGCAGAGTCATCATGCAGAATGTGAGTTTTTTTTTCTGCGCACGAACAACACAGTAAGTGTGCACTAGCCCATTGATTAACATGAGTTCTCAGTTTTTCTGTGCAGAAAACGCGCACGAAAGTGTGTTCCCTGCCTGTTTCTGGTGTGATTCAGACACTACTGCAGCCAAATAGATCAGCAGGGCCGGCAGGCAACTGGTATTGTTTAAAAAGAAAAAAATATGGCAGCCTCCATATACCTCACTACAGTTGTCCTTTAAGCGACAAGACAAAATACTCTGCAGTGCTGTGGAAGAGGTCTGCTCTAAATATATATATATATATATATATATATATATATATATATATATATATATATATATATGTACATATACATAAATATATCATATTTCTTCCCTACTGGAATTCTCTTTATTATGCTGGGCATACACGGCTCGTTTTTGCGCCGGTATTGAGCCAGCGGCTTGATGCCGACGCGTCGCTGCTCATCTGCGCGTGCGGATCGATTCCCGCTCGTCCCCGCGGGCGCTTCCTAATCAGCGCTTCGTTTTTTCTATTGTTCTGCCCGCCGGTATCGAGTGCGGAATCGATCCGGCGGGCAATCGGACCTGTCGGAAATGATCAATCGAGCCATCAGCGGCTCGATTGATAAGAAGTATCGAGCCGTGTATGCCCAGCATTAGGACACATATAATCTATGCCTTCCCAGATTCATTACCCTTAAGGCCCATACACACGTCGGATTTTAGCGAACGACCCGTCGTTTGAACGTTCTGTCGTTCGGACGTTTTCGCGTCAAATCCGACGTGTGTACAGACTATCGTTTGGGTGATAAGACTGGTTACCAACGATCCGCCGGGCGGATCGCTGGTAACCAGTCTTATCACCCGAACGATAGTCTGTACACACGTCGGATTTGACGCGAACACGTCCGAACGACGGAACGTTCAAACGACGGGTCGTTCGCTAAAATCCGACGTGTGTATGGGCCTTTAAGTGACCTTCTTAATCACAGCAGAGAATGAGTTACAATGCACTGATGGACAGTAATCATTTTAGAGAATGAGCTCTGCTAATTACCTTACAAAAGGAGAGATTAGTGGAAAGCATTGTAAGCAGATGTGTATGTCTTCTTATCTCCTCCCATTTTCTCAGCCCTTCTATTGTAATGAAATCCCAAATCACCAAGACATTCTCCCCTGTCTCCATCAATGGCCATTTGGTATTATTTTACATCCAGTTAGAGAGAGGGGTGCTTGTAATCCCCTCCCCCTGGTGACTGCTATTGTAAGGATACAGCAGTTGTCATGCAAGAGAATTCTCTTCTCACCAGTGTTCTTCCACACTGTCCTCTCACTGCTGAGGAGGTGACCCTCTGCCATTGTCATCTGCTTTCAGTAGCAACTGATAAGATAGCTATAGAATGTAGATGGAAGAGATCATCATGCAGAATCTTATGGGTTGTACAGATATCCTTTATAAAGGCCCATACACACGTTGGATTTCCGCGAACGACGGGTCGTTTGAACGTCCCGTCGTTCCGTCGTTCGCCCACTAAATCAGGCGTGTGTACAGACTGTCGTTCGCTTGATAAGGGTGAGTTTTTGATCGCTCAACCTCACCCTTATCAAGCGAACGACAGTCTGTACACACGCCCGATTTAGAGGGCGAACGACGGGACGTTCAAACGACCCGTCGTTCACGGAAATCCGACATGTGTATGGGCCTTAAGGGGCCGATTTCAGCCATCGATCAATCAGAAATCGATTCTTTAAAATCTATCGATCGATTTGTGGTCAATTTCGATCGATTTTGATCTATCTGACAGAATGGAAGATCTAGGTCGATTTGCTGCTGGGCAGCAGATCGATGGCCCATAGAGTTGCATTGGATCTAATGGTCCAATAATGCATTTAGATAGATTTCCAAAAGATTTTATTCTGAAATGTATTGGAAATCTGTTCCTAGTGTATGGCACACATCAGATAAATTCCTGTCAGATTCGACTTGACAGGTATCTGCCAGAAATCTAATGGTCGAATCTGCGGCAAATCTATATATGTATGGCCACCTATATAGGTAACCCATGGGCGTAGCAATCACCCCTGCAAACCCTGCCATTGCAGGGGGGCCCAGAGGCTTTGGGGGGCCCTCCCCCTCACCAACTGCAAGTGCAGTCAATTAGCAAAAAAAGCCTCCCTGTTTGCTCAAAATGCCCCTGTCACCTCCTCCTGCCAGGCAGAGTAGCGGGAGTGTCTGTCATTTTTTCCTGTTTCCAGATGCTGCTTCACAGCAGAACACTCTGTGCTGCCATTCGCCATCTCCCAATCACGCGACCTGCATGGGGTTTGGGGACCAAGGGGGCCTCATGCTTTCATTTTTGCAGGCGGCCCTATTACATCTAGTTACGCCCCTGTTTATAGATGGGCAGCACAGTGGCGTAGTGATTAGCGCACCCACTTTGCAGCACTGGGTCCCTGGTTTGAATCCCAGCCAGGGCACTATCTGCATGAAGTTTGTATGTCCTCCCCATGTCTGGGTGGGTTTCCTCTGGGCACTCCAGTTTCCACCCACACCCCAAAACATACAGATAAGTTAATTGGTTTACCCCTAAAATGGCCCTAGACTACGATACATACACTATGCGATACATACATAGACATGTGACAGTGGTAGGGATCAGATTGTGAGCTCCTCTGAGGGACAGTTATGTGACAAGACAACATATACTCTGTAAAGCGCTGCGGAAGATACAGGCGCTATATAAATACTAAATAATAATAAT
The DNA here is from genome assembly GCF_040937935.1 of Hyperolius riggenbachi. Lineage (NCBI taxonomy): Eukaryota > Metazoa > Chordata > Amphibia > Anura > Hyperoliidae > Hyperolius > Hyperolius riggenbachi. The sequence goes on along the minus strand of NC_090656.1, from coordinate 194,332,565 downwards.
AATAGATCGTCACCCAATGTGGCAAAATGATACATGCCGGTCTGATTAGTATCGATTCACTAGTGATGATTGTAATCTGCTAATTAAACATTTCACAATTACGATTTGGACATTTGATTTTGTATAATCCATTTGTAATTATTTGTGCAATTTCATGCTGAATTTAACAGTTAATAGCAAAGCTCCCATACATGCTATTGTCACCAAAATGGCTACGTATGTTAAGGAGAAAAGTGGGAAGAAGTTAAAAAAAAAATAAATAAAAAAAATTTGTAGTTTTTAAAAATACATTTTAAAAATGCAAAAAAAAACCAAAACAAAAAAAACAGTTCAAAAACAATTTTTCCTTTGCATTTTTAAAATCGATTTTCTCAAAAACTACAGGGGCCCATATGCAATTCACTTTTTCTCCCAGATTTTCTAACAGGTAATATAGGTAACAATATAATATTGTAATATAATAATAATAATAATAATGTAAAAATAATATAAGTCTATAAAATGGTTTTTAAACCACCAGCAAGCAAGAAAATATCCCCCCCAAATTTTTCAACAGTTTTTGGTATTTTTTCAGTAGCAAAGTGCTTAAATATTATTTTAAAAAAATATAAAAAATAATATCGTAGGAGAAAACTTAAAAGAAAAAGTGAATTGCATACAAGTAAAACTTTAAAAGTAAAAATTAAAATATCATGCAAAAGTCCATTGATTTCAGTAAAGTAATTTAACTTAAAAGTGCAAACTAATATGTGAGTCTGACACTTTGAGCCTAGAATATTAAACATTTTCACAATATTCTAATATACGGTCTGAGATTTTGATTTTGGGGTTCTCATAAGCTGTAAGCCATAATCATCAAAATTATAACAAATAAAGGCTTGAAATATCTCTCTTTGCATGTAATGAGTCTATTTCATATATTAGTTTCACCTTTTAAAGGGACTCCGAGCAGTGCAGAAACTATGGAAAGATGCACATCATTTTAAAGCTCTCTTTCTCCTCTTTCCAATGATATATAAACCACCACCCTACGTCTTTTAGTTTTCGCTATTTTTGCGATTGAAATTGCCGCGACCGCGATTTCGATCGCGAAAATAGAGAAAACTAAAAGGCGTAGGGCAACGATGTAGGTGTCGTCAGAAAGAGGAGAAAGAGAGCTTTAAAATGATATCCATCAAGCCATAGTTATATTGTATTACACAGGACGACACTTTCCCCAGTGTCAGCAGCTCCATTCTGCTGAATGCAGCTGCTGACTTTGACAAAAAGTCGCCCTGTGTAATACAATATAACTATGGCTTGATGGATATCATTTTAAAGCTCTCTTTCTCCTCTTTCTGACGACACCTACATCGTTGCCCTACGCCTTTTAGTTTTCTCTATTTTCGCGATCGAAATCGCAGCCGCGGCAATTTCAATCGCGAAAATAGCGAAAACTAAAAGGCGTAGGGTGGCGGTTTATATATCATTGGAAAGAGGAGAAAGAGAGCTTTAAAATGATGTGCATCTTTCCATAGTTTCTGCACTGCTCGGAGTCCCTTTAAGTTGAATTACTGAAATAAATGGACTTTTGCCACTCTAATTTTTAGAGTTGCACCTGTCTTTATTTCTTTTTGAAAAACAATTTTTTTTACTTGTTCTCATTCTTCTCCTTAACCTATTTTGGTTCCTGGACGTAGAAACTACGTCCAGGAACCATGCGCGCTCCCGCGGTCGATCGCGCGTGTGCACGCGCACTCCCGGCCGCGGATTCGGTAGCCACAGAATCAGTGTATTGGGCTATGGTGCCCGATCACTGATTCCTCTCCCCCGCTGAAAAAGCGACAGCTTCTCTCGGAAGCTGTGCTTTTTCTGGCTGTTCCCTCCCCGATGCGTCACTCTAAGCGTGTGTTACGCTTAGAGTGACGTCATGTAAACAAACTCATGGCCGCCATCTTGTGGCCAAAAAGTAATACTACACCTGAAAGTAAAAAAAAATAAAAATTAACACACATTTACATTATAAATCTATTGTTTACCTCCCACCCTCCCAAAACTACCCAAATAAAATGTTTACTATAAAAAAAAACAAAAAACATTACAATTGAAAAAAAATGTAAATATTTACCTAATAGTCTAAACTTTTTAAATATCAATGTAAAGATGAAATATTTCTATATTTTTTTATTTTAAACTTGTAAATAGTGATAGATGCAAAATGGAAAAAATGCACCTTTATTTCCAAATAAAATATTGTCGCCATACATTGTGATAGGGACATGATTTTAACGGTGTAATAACCGGGACATATGGGCAAATACAATACGTGAGTTTTAATTTAGGAGGCATGTATTATTTTAAAACTATAATGGCTGAAAACTGAGCAATAATGAATTTTTCCATTTTTTTCTTATTCTTCCTGTTAAAATGCATTTACGGTAAAGTGGCTCTTAGCAAAATGTACCCCCCAAAGAAAGCCTAATTGGTGGCGGAAAAAACAAGATATAGATCAGTTCATTGTGATAAGTAGTGATAAAGTTATAGGCTAATGAATGGGAGGTGAAAATTTCTCACGTGAAAACGACGGAACGCGAATGGGTTAACATATGTAGGTATGTTGAGGACAATGGCATGTATAAGGGTTTTGCTATTAACCGCTAAAGACGGCACAAAATTACACAAAAATGATGTGAAATTGCGAAATTACAGTTCCTGATTATGTTTTCAAACAAAATTAATTAAAGGGAGTCTGAAGGGAAAATAAAAATAAATAGGAAAACAGATACTCATCTAAGGAGAGGGAAGGCTCTGGGTCCTATAGAGCCTTCCCGTTCTTCTTCCGGTCTCCGCGTTCACCCCGCAGGCTCCCCTGTTAGCAGTCCATGCCCATTCGGTTGTGGGCTGCTCTCTTCTGCGTTGGGTGGTATTTGGCAGTCTTCGGAAGCACTTGGGCCATTTCCGATCAATTTTTTTTGTTTACTTCTATGGAAAATCGATAGGAAATCAGTTCGGACTTGTTGGAAATAGTCGATATGACAGTAAGTCTGTCAGAAAATTGTATCGTGTCTGTGTACCTATTATTATACTGCCACACACAGAAAATCAATTTTTAAGGTTTCACCTTGAAATATATTAAAAAAACAGTGGATTCGCCAATGCATTGCAGGGCCTCCAGGTCTCCACCCTTCTAAAATGTGCTCCCCTGAGGACCGTTTAGAGGGTTGGCAGTGGAGCTCACTCACCTTACCACTGTCCTCCTGTGTTTTCTCTCCATCCCTGCTCGGGCACCTGTACCGCCGTGACCCCACGGCATGTATGTAGTCACGTAACGTACATAACCCCAGATCACAAGGGAACAGGAGAGAGGAAACAAGGAGCGCGGCGGTGGACAGGTGAGTGTGCGCTCCTCTGGCATCACTTTGCATGGGCCCTGGGATAGGTCCATCGGCCGCCCCACAATCTACTGCCATGCACCCAAGAACCCTCTTTCTAGCAAAATCTTTCCGTCTTGAGATATCGCTTTTGTCTGGAAATTGATCGAAGTTGCAGCATTGATCTACGCCAGATTCAATAATGGACAAATCTGCCAGGGAAACTCGACAAGTATATGGGCACCTTTATGTATCTTCACCCTTTTCTTTTTCAGTGAGAACAAAGGTTTAACTTCACTGCAACTAGATGGAAAACTGATGCTGAGTACCTTGGAGCTCTTATCCTTCAGGGAAAGGTCTGTGTGGACTATCCATCCTATTCCACTGAACTGGGGCAGAATCTGATGAGGAGGAAATGACCGGCTCTACACTAAGAGAAAAGTCTCTTTTGCCTCTGGAGTATCTGTAATGAGCTGATATGGTGCACTGAAGCTGCCTCAGTCTAAGGGCATACGTAACAAAAGGGCGCCCGGAAATTTGGGGGCTCAGGAAATTTACAGATATTCTACTATTAAAGTGTAACGAAGGATCGTAAAATATTGGTATTGAAGGGAACCTGAGATGAAAAGCATCTCAGGTACCATACTTACCTGGGGCTTCCTTAAAGCGGGATTGTCACCATAAAAATCAAATTTCAACAGCAACTGGTCTAAGTATATTAAGTGATACAGATGCTAATCCTGCATTCAAAACTTTTTCTGCCGTTATGATTTGGAGTTATCACATACTTTAGGAGCACTGGCCCTTTAATAGTCAGTGCCAAACAGTTGCATGCTGGGGGTTCTTTTTATCTATATTATTTTCCTCCTCTTCCATTTATTTCCCTGCCTAGCTGCCTTTCTGAAACATGATCCTCTGCTCACTTGTGTTTACAAGCAAGGCTGAGGTGACTTGGAGGAGGGGATTGGAGGAGAAACGAAAAAAGTAAAGGGCAGAAATGACATTAGTATTTAGCCTAAACTGTGGGCAAAAGACATTGTTCCCACCAGGAACAGAATTCTGTTCATTTACTATACAACATTCACTGAAATCAAAACGTGGACAGTACAATACATGTGTTATGTAAGTAGATCAAGTATTTACTTATATATGTGTTTTTTCCCTGGCATAGTATGGCTAATCCTACTGCTTTAAAGTGTACCAGAGCTGAAGAACCTACAAAAATCAATACTTTCCCTCTGCGTCCTCCAGCAGCATAAACATGTGTGAGGCCCTCGCTGTTCTCCTGTGGTCTGCCATTCAGCCGCAACCAGCCCCAGTAACTGTCTCAGTCGCATCTTCTGTGCATGCGCGGAACTCTGCGCATAAGTATCAATTTTTGTCGTTTCTTCAGCTCCGGGTTACTTCAAGCTCCCTTGAGGGGTGGCTCCTGTCCTGCGTCCCGAAAGCTTGGCCGAGTCCCACTTCATCACGCATACGCAGCCCAGCCAGGTGCGCTCCCCCGTTGTAACTGTGAGACAAAACACAACTTAAGGTGCCCATACACTCATCAGATTAGCAGCAGATAGATCATCAGATGTATTTCTTATCTATCTGATGTGTTTTTAGAACATTTTTTACTAGGATAGAATTCCAATAGATTTCAGTTTGAAATCTATTGAAATTCGATCTGATGCCATTTTTTTGCCATCAGATTTCCATTAGGGCCAATGCAAAATGATAAGCAATCTCATCAGATCGACCTAGATTTTCCACCTTGCCAGTTCGATGGAAATCCATCGAAATCGATCATCGATCGGTCGATTGGCCATCGATCGATCGGCCAGAAAATCGGCTGAGTGTATGGGACCCTTTAGCCAAGCTTGCTGTCCAAATTGCGAAGGACAGGAGCCACCCAGGTAGACGTGCGAGGGGCGAGCGGCCTCAAAGGGGCTTAAGGAAGCTCCAGGTAAGTATGGTCCAGGAGACGCTTTTTGTACACTTTAAATACTGCTATTTTCCTATAGCTAAACCTAACCCTACTCTCACACAGAACCCCCCCCCCAATCCCCTGCACAAACACCCTACCTAACACCTAACTCTAACCAACCCTCTTCACAAACACCCTACCTGACCCTACCTAACCCTAACCTCCCCCCCCCCCCCCCACGCCTAACCTTATCTCCCTCCTCCCTGCTGTCAATCATCACCCCCGCAGCAAAAATAAAACAAAATCATGATTTTTCAGGCGCCGCTGTAGGTGCTCATTGATATTGCATTGAGCAATAATTTAGGCGCTAGTGCTCGCAAAATTTCTTCTCAATGACGCTATTTCAATGGGCACCTATGGCAGCGCCCAAACTTCCAGTAGTAGCAGGCACCCAAATTTCCTGCTTCCCGCTAAGGGCCCTTTTGTTGCGTCGCAACGGACAATATCACTGCATTCAGGTCAGGATTTACCATAAGGCACTGTAGGCTTGTGCCTACAGGCGCCTGATGATGGAAAGGTGGCTCACTCCCCTCCCTGAGTGCCTCCCTCCCTACTTCCCTATGCAGAGTCCCGAGTGGAGTGTAAATGAGAGGTTACTCACCCGACTCTCAGCATTCCACTGTCAAGATCTCCCTTCAGTCAGGGGCACCTCAAGCTACTTATTATTCAGGGTACCTCTGGTGCGTACGTTAAAAAGAGGCGCTGGGAAAAAAGGGCGCGGGGTTTTAAACGATAAGCATGGATAACGTTTAAAAATGAATTGTACTGTATTTCGTTTAAAATTAATGTTTTATAAAGTTATAAATCATTAAATAATGTGCATGAAATCGGCAATTGTAAAAACGTTAATCTTCCGTTTAAATAGTGAAACGTATAATAACGTTAAAAAAAAAAATTACTAAGTAACCCTCCCTGTACCTACCCCTAACCCCTAGACCCCCCTGTTGGTGCCTAAACCTAAGACCCCCCTGTTGGTGCCTAAACCTAAGACCCCCCTGTTGGTGCCTAAACCTAAGACCCTCCTTAGAGATCACTGTATTGTGTGTAGAATAATGTTTTAAAAACAGTAAGGGATAAAATATAGTACAATTTACGTTACGTACTGATCGCTTTGTTTCGTGAATAATAATGTTTTACAAACACTAAGGGATGACTTTTAAAATAATGTTTTATTGAAATAGGAAACGTAAATCATCACAAGCAGTTATAAAACATGAAAAATCTTCGGGCGCCATTGGTAAACGTTATTATTCTCGGGCGCCCTTTTTTCCTGTTCGCGCGCCCAGTAAACGATAATTATTATGGGAGTGAATGGCGGCGCCCGATTTGTCCACTAGCCTCCTGCGCCCTTTTTTACTGTTTCCCCTCTGGTTACCTAATGCTAAGGTACACCTGTAGCTAACTATGACAGGCAAGGGAAGTAAGGGAGAATTGACTGCGGGACAGCCAGCACATTTGCAGTGCAGTTTGGTGGGGGTTTGTAGGTTCATGGAGGGTGAAGTCTAGGGTGCCAGAACATCTGTGTCTATAGGCTCCTGTGATGTAAATCCAGGCCTGACTGCATTGCAATTCAATGATTTTCCTATGGGGCATGCCATATCGAGTGTGTTGCGGCGAGTTCCAACACAGTAATGTATACGTTTACAGTAGCAGTGAGGCATACATTTATTATACTGTATGCCTCACTGTATGGCCGCACTGCAGCGGTAATGTGCTTAGTCTTTTCTACGTTGCATTTGCAATATTGTCGCAATGCAATGACTCTGTGTGGAAGGGCCCTAAATAGGAACTTTACCAGGAAGATACTACTGGGAGGGGATAATGCTGCCTCCTGCATCAACTGCATATAATATCCATGATGTGTAACATTATTTATTGTTGTAATGTCTCCCCTATCTATTGTACAGCGCTGTGTAATAGGTTAGCAGTTTATAAATAAAGTTTTTGACAAATAAATGTACTGTTTTGTTTATAAAGTTTAATAATTATAATAATAATAGTGCAATGTCAGTTTGTACCTCTGTTAGCATCTGTGAGCACAGAAGAAGTAAACAGTAGGAATGAGCGAGCGAGAATCTCAAAGTGAACCTTAACCCTGGGGGTTAATGGTATATACCTATATGATGTCCATGTTACACTTAAGCTGGATGTGTGCACATGATTGAAATGCATACATTTGCAATTATGTTTATGTCATCATTTTTTATTTTGTTTTTTCACTGTTTCTCTCCTTATTTTGAAATCATTGCGATTTTTTATTGTACGTGTTTTTATTTCTGTTTGTTACAGCTGCTCCTTGTTTTGTATTTTTGCCTGAGGAAGCGGGCTTGAGACCCGTGAAACGCGTTGCAACTGTTAGTCTTGGAGTATAGATTAAATGTTCTTTGCAATTTGATCCACCCTTGCCCCCTTGTTTTATTGTTTTTAAATACGGTTCTCTTTTTATCCTGTTGGCGCCTCTGTTGTTATCACATATTGTTATCCACCTGGTGGATGGGTGTGGACACCCACTCTTTTTTCCTGCTACAGAGAGCGACTTCTTAACCCTTAGTGGGGACAGGTCTAACATCCCCATATGCGCTTATAGTGGTTGCCTGGTCTTCGGCAACCCGTGTTTGTGAGTATATATCTCTCATTTACTTATTATACTATCACCCATCACCAATAATACACTATTGGGGGCTCCCGTCTCTATTTTTGTCTCCTTACATACTGGGGGAAAAAAGGTTTCTTACCTGGGGCTTCCCCAAGCCCCCTGCAGCCGTCCTGTGCCCTCGCAGTTCCTCGAGTGTCCACCTCCGGTCCCCGGCCGCAGCTTCGTTTCATTTTTGGCCAACTGACAGCCCCCCGGCAACGCGTCCTTTTCTTCGCCTTCTCATCTGTCAAGCACGTAATGCACAGGCGCTTGCACGGGAAAGGTGAAGAAGAGGACGCGTTGCCGGCCGAATACTAAACTAAGCCGCGGCAGGGAACCAGAGGACACTCGAGGAGCTGCAAGGACACAGGAAGGCTGCAGGGGGCTTGGGGAAGCCCTAGGTAAGTGAAACTTTTTTTTCCCCCGTGGTTAAGGTTCACTTTAAGTTCTGTCTCACATCGAATCGGATCCTTTCTCTCTTAGTGAAATGTTGCATTTTACACTGAAGTCAATGGTGCCAAATTCTGGTGATTTATAGCATGCCATCTTCACCAGACATACTGGGTATGTAAGGGAAAATAGTGGGAAGATATAAAAATTGTTTGCTAAAAAGACCTTTTAATTTTTTTTAGAAAATTGGGATATATACTCTAAACTGCAGTAAGCAAAATAACAAGCGCCATAAAGTCTCGATGAGTAGAGAGTAATGTATTGCATGTAATGTATTGCGGTATGCTCTACTTTACATGTTATTCTGCTTACTGCAGTTTAGTGAATACATCCCTATTGGTTTTTAAAGGGGTTTTCTAATGTATTTTTTTTTTAAAGTTTAACTTACCTGGGGCTTCTACCAGGCCCCTGCAGACATCCTGTCCTACGCCAGTCCTTAATGTGAACCTCCAGACTAAAAATCGACTCAGCAGCACTGAAAAGGCTTTGTGTTTCTTTAAGGCTGGTTTCACAGTGGGACGTTACAGGCGCACGTTAGAGCAGCCTGTAACGCACCTCACCGCACAGCAATGAAAAATCAATGGGCTGTTCACAGTGCCCACGTTGCGTTACATAGTAACGCTGCGCCACCAGACAACGTACTGCATGCAGTACTCTCTAAGCGGCAGAGCCGCGTTAGACTGCTTGCACATGTTCAGTAACGTTGGGGAGGAGCGGAGAGCGGCCAGGCACATGGCTAATTAATATTCACTGCACTCAATGACGTGCAGTGTTTACTTCCTGGAGCGGTCGCTCTGTGCAGCGAATGGCCGGCGGGACCACGTGATGCCGCATGCGCACAAGAGTACGCATCACGGCATCACAGACGCCAGAGTGAGCTGCACAACGCGGCTCACTCTGACGTCCACCTTAGAGAGCACCAGGCGTTGCGTTAGGGGCACGTTATGCGACCATAACGTCCCCTAAAACGCAACGTCCTGGTGTGAAACTAGCCTAACAGTTTCAAAGCATCAGAACTTTGTTTCTCTTATACAAGCCTCATTTTTAGCTGCACAGAAGAAAACTGCCCGGGCTTTTTTCCCCTGATGCTGTGCAAAGCATGATGGGATTTCTGATGTTGTTGTTCTCGTTCTGCTGTTTTGGTGCAATTTTTTTTTTTTTTACATTTTGAATTTGACATTTGAAGCCTAGCGTGTGCAGCTGGGAGGGGTAATCAGGACACAGGACAGTTGGAACTGTGTCTTATGCTCCTTGTCACCTCCTTTCAACCAAAAAGATGGCTGCCCCCATGACAAAGATGGCAGCCCCCATGAATCACAAACATTTGCCTGTTCTTTTAAAACCGGGTGGGTAAAAAATTATATTACCTATCTATTCTAATTAACATAACTAATGTAACTTAATGACAGTATGTTTGTTTAGGCTGAAGTTCCCCTTTAAGGATCCTCCAGTCCCCTGCCGCAGGTCACTTTCTGTTTCTACATCTTACGAGTTGAACACCACTGCGCCAGTGTGGCCGTGCACATCCTCGCTCCCGCTTACATTGCCGGGAGTGTCCTGCACAGGCGCAGTACAACGTTTTCTCATACTGCGCCTGCACAGGACGCTCCCAGTGATGTTAGAGCGAAGGACGTGCGTTGCCATGGCTGCGCAGGTGCAGTGACGACTCGTAAGACAAAGAAACGGAAAGTGAGCCGTGTCGGTGTACTTGAGCGGCTTGGGACAGTACGTCTGCAGGGGGCCGGTAGAAGCTCCAGGTAAGTGGAAAAAAACAGTAAAGAACCACTTTAAGTAGAGCCACTGCAGGACCACTTCCCAGAGAGGGTGGCACTAAACCAACAGACTTGTGAAATTGACCCATGCTTTATTATGAGAAGGCATGGCCCCATTCACACATGTTCATCTCTACCATTGCGCCACCCCATCACATTACTTAGTTAACCTTTATCACAGGGGGCTGGGGAAGTTCACCCCGTGCATAATGCAAAGCAGCAGCGGAACGTTATATATTACCTGGGACAGGTCCTCTTCATTTCTCTTCAGTGTACCGTATAGCCAATCACCATGAGGGTTCCATCCCTGCGTGTGCCATGTGACAGGGACAGAAACCTCATGGTGATTGGAGGCACTGGTACGTTATGCCAGAGTAATATATAACACTCTACTGCTGCTCTGCGTTACATACAATAGCGTGCCCTCATAGCCCCTGGACCCTCCCATGGTGTAGGTCATAAAAAGGCGCCCGCAAATTTGGGCACCCAGTAAATCGGATAGTAGAATATCTGTAAATTTACTGATATTCTTCTATTAATATATCGGTATTAAATACTGATATTTTACTATGGCTACACCTAAGCCTATTCTCAGACTGTACCCTCCCACTACCGATGCGTAACCGTTGCCTGCAGCGCTGGCTGGAAACAAGGCCCTAAAGTGGCCAAACACAATACAATGAAAACATCTATAAAAACGATGGGTTGTACAGAGAAGCCAAAAGGTTGTTTGTTTGTTTTTATTTGGACAAGAAATGTGATCAAAGTTCTTGGGTTTTTTCAATATAAGTGGATCGAGAGTGGCAGAAAATTCAGATACATTTTTCAGCAAATTGAATGTTATAGGACACATTAGCAATTTCCTTTTTCCTAGTTTTCGATCATTCTTTTCACAATACAGAAAAGATGGAACACACGCTTGCCATACATTGGTCAGATGTTTCATAGGTTGAGATCAATCGGAAAGCTTAATCATAATAAATAGCTTGAGGCCTGGAACCCACTAGAGCGCTTTCTGGGCGTTTAGGGAGCGCTTTAAATCACCAGCGATTTCCACTAGAGCAACTGCGATTAGGGAAATCGCTGTTGCAGGACATGCAGCATTTTGGGAGCGTTTCTGTTTTAATGAATTGCATAGGAGCACGGAAATCGCTCTCAAAATCGTTTGGAAAACGCTATCACAAATCGCTAGCACTTTCTAGTGGGTTCCAGGCCTCAAACTAGTATAGAGAATGGTATGGTGTGTGGCCACCTTTACAAGTGTGGGGGGAGCAGATGGACCCCACATCTGGCACAGGGGAATGGATTGAGGCACCCTCCATCTAGCACTTTGGTGTTGCTGCTGACTTGCTGCACATGTGCAGGACACACAGAAAAGTAACGCTTTGCTAATGAGTCAGTGCTGAAGTTTACAGCTGCACATAAATCCTGTGAATCTTAGAGTACATATGTTAGTAATTACAACATGTGCTCATCACTAGAGCAACAGCCTTTGAAACACAGCTGGGCTTGCTGTTCACATTCTAGGAAGACATTTGTGTAACGGCAGCCATACATGGGTCAATTCTCTTCTGGATATGATCACTTACATCAAATCTGTCAGTAATCCTGTTGCAGCCACTAACCTGATCAATAGGCCTCTGATCAATGAACTGACTATGCTGCAAGTTTACATCTCTGCTGGTGTGCCTTCTCCTGTGTTCTGAGTCTTTCTCCATTATTGCCTGGGCAGTGGCGTAACTAAAGCTGGCCATACACTAGGCCGATTCCCCGCCGATCGACAGCAGATTCGATCACTGGGATCGAATCTGCTGTCAAATCGTTAACGCTAAATTTCGATCTATTTCGTCCCAAAATAGATCGGTCCCATCGATCGCTCCGTGCGGGAAATTACCGTCGATCGCCCGCGGGTAGGGAGCGCGTCGCTAGCGGAGTTCGACTGCCTAACGACCGACGCAATACAGCTGCAATACATTACCTGCTCCGCCAGCGCGACTCCCCAGGTCTCCGCAGGCTTCACTGAACTTCCGGTCCCGGCAGGAAGTTTAAACAGTAGAAAGCGGGGGAGGGGGGGGATGGGGTTGGACGGCAGCAGCACCACCACAGATTGTGAACGGTTTCAGGATGAAATCGATTCACAATTTTGTTTGCAGTAGAGGCAGCCATACGATCCCTCTGTGATCAGATTCGATCAGAGAGGGATCTATCTGTTGGTCGAATCTGATGGCAAATCGACCAGTGTATGGCTACCTTAAGGAGCTATGGGCCTCAGTGCAAGTTTTACATTTGGTGGATAATCCTGCTCTGCTTGTGGGTGATCTTGCTCAGATCTGAGGGGGATCTGTCTGATGGCCACATTGACCAGTGTATAGCCACCACAAAGAATATCTGTAGGAACCCCCCCCCCCCCCCCCCCCTCCCGGTGGATACTTACCTTGGGAGGGGAAAGCCTCTGGATCTTAATGAATCCTCCGAAGTCTCAGCAATCCAGCGTGGCAGCTCCCGAACAACAGAGAGGTAAATATTTACCTACCACGATTATGCACAGGCGCAGTAGCGGCTTTCCGATCGGGCTCAGACTATACCACAGCCGACATCCTTGTTGGCTGTATTTTCACGGAAGCCAGCGCTGGATCCCTGAGGCTTATGCTGGATACACACGTTGAGATTTCCCGTTCGATTCCCGGGATCGAACGGATCGAATCGATTATTTCCAACATGCTCGATTCGGATTTCGATCGTTTCTGCCGTCGATTTGCATGTTAAGTATGCCAAATCGACGGCAGAAACGATCGAAATCCGAATCGAGCATGTTGGAAATAATCGATTCGATCCGTTCGATCCCGGGAATCGAACGGGAAATCTCAACGTGTGTATCCAGCATTAGGAGGATGAGGGAAGCCACGTTAGGATCCAGAGGCTTACCTCTCCCGAGGTTAGTATCCCCCAAGGTGGGTTATTTTTCTTATAGATTCTCTTTAACTGACAGTTGTTGACTTAACTAACAACAAAGCACCTTCTCCAATTCAGATCACTCTGATTTCCAGAGAACTCCTTGTTACGGGCCTGTAAATAAAATGGTACTTATAAGGGTGATTATAGTACTTGTATAGAAAAGGAGCCATCATCACTAAGGTGTGACTAGTGGGCGCCAGCTGGGAATACAATGAGCAGCCTTTTGATGATTGTATACATCTAGAAATGGGGGTGACCAATGTGATAGACGATTGTCTAGGACTGGGAAGATTCAAGATCAGTATAGTGAAAGCAAGAAGAGCATTAATTGGGTTCACTTATTGTTAAAAAGACACAGACTCGTCAGCTGATAACAACCTATTGTTCTAGTAGTGGGAAGATAAGATAAGGTACTGGGGATCTGCTTTGCACACAACTATGTCAGGATATGCATGATTTGATGTTCAAGTGCAACACCTGTCTTCTGTATGTAATTAATGCTTGTACAACACATGGTCCAACCTGATGGTATTGTCAAGGGAACTGATGCTGGGGTCCGAGATCCACTGCAGGGACCCTCTATACCTGTTTGACTTAGTCCAATGAAAGTCTAAAGCTGGAAATACACGGTTCGATTCTGCAGTCGATTCTCTTATCTTCTGCTCGTTTTTTCTTATCTTTCTTCATTCAATTCTATCAGAAAACGAGCGGCCAAACAATCGAAAGGGAGATCGGACATGTCGGAAATTATCTATCGAACCTTCTAATCAGCTAAAAAATGAGCCATGTATTCTCAGCATAAAGTCACCAACGTTGTGCGGCGCCATATGACGGCGCAAGTGAAGTTTTTGCTGCAAGGACAGATCTACATTACTTACCATGCAGTTCTGCAGCAACCTGGAATGACGCCTAGTGGCCTGGAAGTCATGTGAGTCTATGGCGACACAGGGAGTTTAAAGGTGTTCTGTATGGGTTTTTAAAAACAAAAAGTGTCACTTACCTGGGTCTTCTACCCGCCTCCTGCAGACATCTTGTCCTGCGCTGGCCTCAACAATCGTTTGGTTCCCGTGCTGCAGGTCACTTCCCAATTATCTTTTTAACTAGACGAATGCCACCGCGTCTGCGTGGCCATGGCCGCGCGCGTCCTCTCTCCCGCTCGTGTCTCTGGTAACTTCCTGCGCAGGTGCAGTACAAAGTTTTCTTATACTGCGCCTGCACAGGAAGCTCCTGGAGACGCAAGCAGGAGCGAGGATGTGTAGTGATGACGTACGCAGCCATGGCCGCGCAGACGCAGTGGCATTTGTCTAGTTAGACGAATAATTGGGAAGTGACCTGTGGCACAGGAACCAGAGGATCGTTGAGGCTGGCATGGGACAAGATGTCTGCAGGGGGCCAGTAGAAGCCCCAGGTAAGTGACACTTTTTGTTTTTAAAAACCCATACAGAACCCCTTTAAAAAATGTACGCGGTGGTGTTGTGGCACGCATGCGCGGAAACGTATTTTTACAATATGCTTCCGTGCACTTCCGTATTTTAGTAACAGGAATTGAGCGTGAGCGAGCATCACTCCCTGTTTGGCTGTCAGCCACAAGGGGATTACCACGTATTAATGCGGTAATCCCTTAAAGCCTGTTTTAGCCGGTGCGGTGCAGCCCCCTACGCACCTCTATTGCCAACCTAAAGTCTATAACTGGCTTCAGTGTGAGTTGAATAGGTTTCTACCAGATGCACTGGTCTATGTCTGCACACGACCAGTAGAAAAAAGCATTGCTTTTTCCTCCATGCACAAGCACTTTGTCTTACTGGGCGTGAGCGGAGCCTACTTGTGCATGCTAAGTCTAGAGGTGCTCATCCACAACTACATATACACACACTAGATGGAACTCAGCCAAAGCAGCCATTTGGGTTTAGAATCCAACGTGTATACAGGGCTACTCCAAGCTTGTTTAAAGGGAACCTGAGGTGAGAGGGGCATATTTAATTCCTTTTAAACAATACCATTTGCCTGGCAGCTCTGCTGATCCTGTGTCCCGGGGCAGAACTATAGACCCTGCAAGGGATGCATCCGCAGGGGGGGCCTGTGGGGGGGGGGAGATTTATTTTTCATTTCCTGAGAGACTGACAACTGAGAGGTAAAAGAAATTCTGCTATCTGCACATTTTTTTTCCATGACTGTGTCTGCTCAGCCACTGGTAAGTAATCATACAAAGTTTTGCAGACAAAGATTTATAGACAGTCCCTATTCAGTGTGCAGCAGGGTCTAGTGTACAGTTCCCTGCCCCCAGACTCTTCACTCCCTCCCCAAGTGCTTTGTACTGTAGTGATGCTGGAGAAGAACGCAGAGCCAGTTATGCTTTATCAGAGATGGACAGAGTGAGTAGACACACATGGTGTGCAGAAACCACATACAGAAAACAGACAGACGAGTGTGCTCCCAGCCTCAGCTTATTACACTCACTCTGTCCATCTCTGAAGAAGCCGAGCTGGCTCTGCGGTCTTCTTCTGTATGTGTGAAGACATGCATGTTTTATTACAGAAGCTAATGTAACTGATAGAAAAAATGCCTGTTTATATCTGTATGGGGAAAACACATTCAAGTGTAACAAACAAAACACAGAACATTTATATTGCGCTTTTCTCCTGGCGGACTCAAAGCGCCAGAGCTGCAGCCACTAGGGTGCGCTCTATAGTCAGGGCGCAGTCAGTTTACCTGTGCAGAAACCAAGGGGGTGGGGTGGGGGCCCCCTCCAAAGTATCGCAGGGGGGCCCAGTGATTTCTAGTTACGCCCCTGCCTGTGTCTCTAATACTTTTAACCATAGAACCTGAACAAGCATGTAGTAGAACATAAATAATAAATAATCAGGTACTCTGACTCAGGCTTTACTGGATTTGCCATATGCTTGTTCCAGGGTTTTGACTCAAACACTACTTATGCTAGCCTACTGATCAACAGGGCTGGCAGGCAACTGGCATTATTTACAAGGAAATAAATATTGCAGCCTCCATATCTCTCTCACCTCAGGTTCCCTTTAAACACCCAGCATGCCTAGCAAGTGACGGTAGTACTGCTTCAAATGGATATCAGCTCACTTCTTTATTTTTATTTTTTTTAATTCAACAGTTTTTATTGAATTTTTTTTTTCAAATTACAAGTACAAGTAGCGAAGAATAATACAGATAAAGATACTTCGTATAACACATTGATCTAGATTTCCATCAATACGGTCAAGAGTGTTACACACGAGTGTAGAGTAGATTCTGGCCTTGCCAACTCAAACGTAGCAGAATGAGGTAAGCCTCTTATAATAACAGTCCCTTAGCCAGAAGAACCAAGGGGCTGGTTGCCACTAGTACTTGAACAGCTTAATCTATAACATAAAATAGATTAGCATAATAAAATAAAATAAGGTGCATTAATTAAATGAGACAAGATAGATTAGAGAAAAGTACACAAAATTAAACTGGGCTGGGGTAGTTTAAAGCTACCCAGACCTACAGAACATAAACACACTCTGCTCCTCTGCCTTTCTAAATTCTGCTTGTTTATCCAAAATTATATCTGTATACCCGTAAGAACTGTGTGTGGCAGAAAAACTAGGGAACCGAGCAAAAAGGATTGAGGTTGTATGAGCCTTGGGCCTGTGCATCCTATTTGCTGACGGGCTATTTGGGGGAGGGGGGGGGGGAGTGCTTTAACCACTCACGCGTCGCTTTGAAACGTCCTGTTGGGCCCTGTTAATAATGGACCACAGGACGTTTTAAATCGGCCTCCATCCAATCTTACCATCGGAATCCACAGAGCCACGATTGGGGAAATGGAAGAGGTCTACCCTGAACCAATCAAAATGTTTGTAAGCAAACATCATGGCTTGAATGAGAAGCCAATAAGCTTTGCTCTATCAACACCCTCTCTGTCTCACAGAGACAGTTAGTGTGAGGACATCTAGTGGTCAAAAAAATAAATACATACAAAAATAAAAAATACACATTAATTTACACTACATATTACACTTATTAAATAAAAATAAATTAATACCTCCTTCCCCCCTCCCTGAACTCCCCTCCCAATAGTTACCAAAATAAAAAGCATTTAAATAAACGTACAAATAGTAATGTTAGGGACTCTGCTTTTTTACTTTGTATGGCATGAGGGTATATTTGTGTTATTATTTATTTTCATTTATTTATTGTATTTAAAAAGCGCCAACATATTACAAGACAAGACAAAAGAGAAATAACATTTATATCGCGCTTTTCTCCTGGCGGACTCAAAGCGCCAGAGCAGCAGCCACTAGGGCGCGCTCTATAGGCAGTAGCAGTGTTAGGAAGACTTGCCAAAGGTCTCCTACTAAATAAGTGCTGGCTTACTGAACAGGCAGAGCAGAGATTCGAACCCTGGTCTCCTGTGTCAGAGGCAGAGCCCTTAACCATTACACCATCCAGCCACTGTTTATACAGCTTTATTACGCAGCTAATTACAAGCCCGTATGTTTTCATATATGGACTTGTAATTAGCGACGAACACAAAACTGAAAAAATGCACCTTTATTTCCAAATAAAATATTGTCGCCATACATTGTACTAGGTTCATAATTTAAATGTTATAATAACCGGGACAAATGGGCAAATAAAATACGTGGGTTTTATTCACATAAGCAATTTTATTTTAAAACTATAATGCCATGTAAAACTGAGAACTAATGATTTTTTTTCTTATTTCTGCTAAAATGCATTTACAATAAAATAATTCTTAGCATAATGTACCTCCCAAAGTAAGCCTAATTGATAGCGAAAAAAACAAGGTATAGATAGTTTGGTGTGACAAGGCACATACACTACACATTCCTAGGCATTAGCTAGATCGGATTACAGTAGCTAGATCGCAGCGCTGTACAAATGTATATTGCTTTTTTTAATCTTTATTTCAGCCTGCGAGCTCCAATCGCGACTGGCAGGCTGATTGCGCTCTGTTTAGAGCAGGCAACACACGCTCGAGCGAGCGCTCATTCCCTGCTAATCTCACAAGGAGCGAGGTGGCACCGCTCGGCGTTAGGCGGTCCCCAGAAATCCACGCTCCCACCGCCAATTGGCGTGAGGCAGTTGGGAGCAGGTTAAAGTGCTATGAAACGCAAAATTACATTTTTGTTCTAAAACATTAAGACACACAAAAACACACAGGAAACATAAAATACTGCTCTAATGCCATTCCAAGGCATATTTACATTTCTTTGAAGCTAACTGATAACATTGCAGGTTGCAGGAATAATTTTTAAATTGTCTTGTAATTAATTGCTGTGCTAAGTAGTACGTTCTCTACTTATACTCTGGATACAGCAGAAGATTTTCAGCATTGTTGACCAGCTTAGTATATCTGAACACAATCTGATAATTTTGGTGGTCAAGCGCAACCTTATCAGTTAGCTTTCAAGTGAAGTAGAAGTTTGAGTATTAACCATTCCCTTCAAAACCATTTATATCATTTTTTTCCTATTAGTTTTATGCTGTATTTAATGCTTTGGACCATAGCTGAAATTTGAGTTTCACCCCACTTTAGAGTTCCAGCATACTGGATCTTTTACCAACAGCCAAGTGCATTGTTCTCCTCCATATCTCGCCCACCATAAGGCCTGTACACATGGGGCTTGATTCACTAAGTGGCGCTAAGTGTTAGCGCCGGAGTGAAAAGCCACATAATGCCTGAACGATAATGTCTCACCCGCTGCCCTGTAAACGTCGCATTGATGCACCATTTCGGGGTGTAAAAGGAGAAAGGGGAGAGCACCAACCTATTTTGTATACTTTGTTCTATGAATTGGAATTTGCATTTGTGCTATAGGATACCCAGGCAGGTAGCTAACAGCTGCTTTGAGTAATAAGAACGCTTGCTCACTGCTTTCAGAGGGTATGGATGGGAAAGGCATAGACAACGTGCTTTTAATGCGTGCCATGCATGTGCCCCACACTGTTGACTCATCCTCTTCTCATATTCGACCAATCACTGTGGGAGATGGGGAATGTGTGCAAGGGCACAAAGCAAAAAATTACCTGCATGTGTATATATATATATGTTTGCCAGAGCTCACCATTTCCTTGGAAATGCAGAATTCCCTGGTAAAAGAACCAGGGCATCCCACTATGTTGTAATTTCCAGTTTGCTGTGAGCACATCTGTGGCGAACATTACGGAAAGTCGTGCGCAATACCTCTCTTCTCATAAAAACAGAGCCCCTCACGCCCTCCAGCTTTTTACACGTAGTTGGTGACACATAGGTTACAAGCTAGGACCAAATGGTGACCATGAAGTAGCTTCAGCTCTCTCCCAAGAAACCAGCTCGAACTGGCAGAGATAAGAGATTCCCTCCAAAATCATACAATCAAACAAAGAGAACTTTTATGTATTTGTAATTCAAAATAGCCTTGTCGCAGAAAGACAAAAAAAGCACATTTTCTGATACCTAGAAATCAGTTCGAACATTCACATGAATTACAATTTTCTAACTATCAGGAATCAGTAGAGAAACGGCTTTATCCAGCCTGCGTAGAGCAAATGCGATAGAATAGGCATGTATAGCCTCATTTGATACAGGGTCGCAGGCCGCTTATGAATATAGCCTCGGATTTGCGATGCGCCAATCTGGGGCGGAGTCACACAGAGAATTCATAAATGTTACATTTTTTGCTCTGAGTCTGGGGGGCGGCAACCTGCTGATTAGGAGGTAACCCCGCCTTAAACACACCTACTTTCCAGGTAGTTAAAGCCCAGAACTCAGGTCCTCTAAAATTGGGGCGGGACCAACCCCACCCAGTTCTCCAAATTCCATCGACCAGGAAAGTCCAGGCATGCGTTCAAAGAGAACCGACGCATGCTGTGTTCCAGGACTATTAACATTAATGCGTACTTTTAAACTGGACTCTGTTTCTTCATTCTTCAAATGGACTGCTCAGCCATAACTAAGTAAGAACCTTCTGATTTTATTCCTTTTCATTTTTAAGCTCTGTGTGTATATGTTAATTGGTGTATATAACTGTATGTAATGCATTTTTGTTATTAAACGTTTTAAAAATAGTTTAGCGGTTATGACCTGTTGCTGAACTCACACAATCGTACCTATTCTCCTGAAATCGCTACCCTGTGTTTAATAGAAGTGTGCCTTTATAACCCGTATGCGAGAACCCGGCCCAGATATAACGATCTGACCCAGGTTCCTGCATACTGCATGAACTGTGAGGCATAGAAAAATAGTCTGGCACTATAGTATTTATTGTGCAAAAAGTGACACAAAAATGCACGATCAAGGCATTGGCAGAATCTGACAATCATACAAAAAGTCATATAAAGATTCAAAGGTCATACCAATGGCATCTTTGGTGGCGTCTGGGTGAAGGTGGAGAACAGCGGCGGTGTGTGCCAGAGGGTGCACGGCCTAACGAACGTTTCGCGTGGCTTGCGCCAAGCTTTGTCTAAGGTGGATGTGCAACATTGTTTGGAAGGCGACAAAATGTTATAAAGTGAACGGAAGAAACACTTCCGGTTCGCCACTTGAAGTCCCGCCCCTTCCGGGAGTGTAAAGGAGCTTGGTCCAATCACTCATTGGCATTGGTGGAACGCATGGGATTGCGTATGGAAGGTCACGTGTACGCGTCATTGATGACGCAAGCACTCGCCGGATAGACTTCTCCAATGCAAACAAATGGCTGGCAAAACATAAGTGCGCATGACAGGTCACGTGCAAGCGTAAACAAGGACGCAAGAACGTGTCAAATGTCAGTCATGCGCACTGGGTCCTGATACACACGGAGCTACAAATGAGTGCTCAATCGTGCATAAAAACAGTCAGCGCGACTCCATTTCTGCCATGCCTAGTGTGGGCAATGGGAAAGCTGGAGATAGACAACATCTCAAAGAGCGCTCAAAACATAAATATGATGGTAAACAACAGGACTAAGTATGGAGATATTCTCACATACTTGGCTATATTAGCTTAGATACATTAAATAAAGCCAGCTTGAAATGAGTGAGAACAGGAAACCAGTCCAAAAAAGGGGGGGGGGGGGGGAAGGGACGGGGTGAGAAGAAAATGAGTGAACCCAAAGAGTGAAAGTGGGAAAAGCAAATAAGGAAGGAAGAGAAAGAAAGAAAGGAGGAGGGTGTGGGAACACTAGGGAGAGCTGGAGATGGAGGTCGTCGGGCGACACCCAAAGAAGAGAAACAACAAATCGAAACCCAAAATGGCATCTCTCATATATATAAAGAAACAGGCTCAACATTTATTATAATATATATATATATATATATATATATATATATATATATAGAAATTGGTTGGAAATAAAAGAGAATATGGCCATCATGGGAATGGATGGGCAACAGGAGGTAGTCATAGGGGCAGGAGATAACAATTTCGGTGATTTTATCCTGTTATTCTTAAGGATCAAGGAAACATGCAAGATCAACGTAGTCGTTCAAGCCCAAAGGACCCATAGCATCAGTGCGTAGGATCCACAACGCTTCTTGTCTGAGTAAAAGTTTTTACCTATCACCACCTCTACGGGGCGTTTCACAGGAATCAATGCAGGCAAAAGACAAAAGGTTCGGGTTGCTTTGATGGAAAGTTGACATGTGCTCAACAATCCTAGGGCAACCCTTGTTTTTAGGAAGCAGACGGACGTGTTCTAAGACACGGTCTTTCACCATCGTAGTGGTTTTGCCTATGTAAAAATGTTGGCATGGGCACCATAGAGCATAGACAACATATTTGGTTCTGCAGGTAGCAAAAAAAGGGACATTATGATTAATTGGGCCTATGGTGTAAGATTTACCAGTTTTCATAAAGTGGCAAGCTTTGCAGAAGCCACACTTATGATTGCCTGAAGGGGCAAAATCGCTCAGCCAGGTGCGCTGTGGATGCCCGCGAAAATCGCTATGTACCAACAGGTCACCAATAGTTGGTGCTCTTTTAAAAGCGATCAAAGGTTGAGGAGGTAGAGAGTCCTTTAGGACTTGGTCTTCCAGCAGGAGAGACCAGTTTCTACTAAAGGCCCATTTAACTTGACTAGCCATGGGAGAGAAGTCAAAAGAAAAGACTCCTGATCCCTTGGTAGTTTTGTCCCGATGTCTCCTTTTAATAAGGTCAGATCTGTCTTTATTAAGGGCTCTTTTGATGGCCGAATCGAGATTGTGTTCGTCATAACCTCGAATAAGGAGCCTCTGTTTTAAATCCTCTGCTTGATGAAGAAAGTCCTGGAGTTCAGTGTTGTTCCTGCGTAAGCGCAGGAACTGGCCGTAGGGAAGAGATTCTGTCACGTGTTGTGGGTGGTAACTCTTGCAGTGCAGAATAGTGTTAGAAGCAGTGGGCTTACGATAGCCTTTGGTCACTATGCCTTCTTTCGTGGCGGTCAATTCCAAATCGAGGAAACGGATGCTCCCCGTTGACCATTCCATGGTGAAGAGCATATTGACATCGTTGCAGTTTAAATACTACATAAAGCGCTGCAATCGCAAGATGTCTCCTGACCAAAAGGTCAGGACATCATCCACATACCTGGACCACATCCTCAAGGCCGAGCGGTAAGGGTTGCTAGGGGAGTGGATGTAGATTTCTTCCCATGCTCCTAGAAACAGGTTGGCATAGGTACAAGCGACCAGGGTCCCCATCGCAGTACCAGAAATCTGCTGGTACCAAGTGTCACCAAACATAAAAGCATTATGTGTGAGAATGAACTCCAAACACTCACACACAAATGCATTGTAAGAAGCCTCCTTATTTGTGCCTCTATCAAGGAACATCCTCACGGCACTAATACCGTCAGCATGTGGTATTCTGCTGTAAAGGCTGGTGACATCGATGGTCACCAGCAGGTCTCCCCTGCACCACGATGAGGACCCAAGGCCCTCCAAAACATCAATGGTGTCACCTAGATGTGAGGGGATTAGGGACAATAAAGGCCGGAGGATGTGATCCAGGTATCCAGATAGTCTTTCCGTGACCGCCCCCAGGCCCGAAACAATCGGTCGACCTGGGGGATCGGTCAGGGACTTGTGTATCTTCGGGAGGCAATACCAGACAGGCTTCACTGGAAAAGTGGGGAGAAGGTTGTTTGCTAGAGTGGAGGTCAGGAAACCATGTTCAACTCCTCTCCTTAAGAGTGATCTCAAGGCAGAGTGATAACCTACAGTTGGATCTTTTTTGAGGAGCTTATAAGTAGAGGTGTCAGATAATTGTCTCATAGCCTCCATCTTATATATTTCCGTAGAAAGGATAACAACTGATCCTCCCTTATCGGCTTTGCGGATGGTGAGTTCGGAATGATTTCTCAACCACCGCAAAGCTTTGCTTTCGGTGGTGGAGAGGTTGGGAGGCGCTGTGGGATAAAGTAGGGCCTTAATGTCGCTATCTACTTGTTTCTTAAAATGATCAATACAAGAGCCGGTTTGTGTTGGGAAGGGCATAGTAGATCTACATGGGTTATATTTAGGATCCTCAGTCACCGGTACATCAACCAGTGCTGAATCAACCATAAGTTCATTTAAAGCAGTAATTTCTTCAAGTTGTGCTTCCTTCCATGAGCCCATAGTACTGAAGCCAAGAGTTCCCACCGATTTTGTGTCAAGTTCTTCTGGGCTTTTGAGAGACAGAGTTTCTTCTGTTTTCATTTTCCTGAAATGATGCTGTATATTTAATTTCCTGATTCCTTTGTAAAGGTCCACTTTGAATCGAGAATAATCGAATTGTTGAACCAACGAAAAGTTCAGGCCTTTGTTTAAAAGGCTCTCCACTCCATCTGGTAGTTCCACAGAGGTTAAGTTTACTACACTGGTTTTCACGTTAGAAGGAATTTCTGCTAGTGGGTCACCTTCCTCTTCTTGCCTTTTCCTCTTGGTTTGTCCTCCCAAGTGACTTTTTTGTCTCTCTCTCCCTTTTCCTCGCCTTCCATTCCCATGATGGCCATATTCTCTTTTATTTCCAACCAATTTCTATATGTATATATATTTTATAATAAATGTTGAGCCCGTTTCTTTATATATATGAGAGATGCCATTTTGGGTTTCGATTTGTTGTTTCTCTTCTTTGGGTGTCGCCCGACCACCTCCATCTCCAGCTCTCCCTAGTGTTCCCACACCCTCCTCCTTTCTTTCTTTCTCTTCCTTCCTTATTTGCTTTTCCCACTTTCACTCTTTGGGTTCACTCATTTTCTTCTCACCCCGTCCCTTTCCCCCCCCCCCTTTTTTTGGACTGGTTTCCTGTTCTCACTCATTTCAAGCTGGCTTTATTTAATGTATCTAAGCTAATATAGCCAAGTATGTGAGAATATCTGCATACTTAGTCCTGTTGTGTTGTTTACCATCATATTTATGTTTTGAGCGCTCTTTGAGATGTTGTCTATCTCCAGCTTTCCCATTGCCCACACTAGGCATGGCAGAAATGGAGTCGCACTGACTGTTTTTATGCACGATTGAGCACTCATTTGTAGCTCCGTGTGTATCAGGACCCAGTGCGCATGACTGACATTTGACACGTTCTTGCGTCCTTGTTTACGCTTGCACGTGACCTGTCATGCGCACTTATGTTTTGCCAGCCATTTGTTTGCATTCGAGACGTCTATCCGGCGCGTGCTTGCGTCATCAATGACGCGTACACGTGACCTTCCATACGCAATCCCATGTGTTCCACCAATGCCAATGAGTGATTGGACCAAGCTCCTTTACACTCCCGGAAGGGGCGGGACTTCAAGCGGCGAACCGGAAGTGTTTCTTCCGTTCGCTTTATAACATTTCGCCGCCTTCCAAACAATGTTGCACATCCACCTTAGACAAAGCTTGGGGCAAGCCACGCGAAATGGTCGTTAGGCCGTGCACCCTCTGGCACCCACCGCCACTGTTCTCCACCTTTACCCAGACGCCACCAAAGATGCCATTGGTATGACCTTTGAATCTTTATATGACTTTTTGTATGATTGTCAGATTCTGCCAATGCCTTGTTCGTGCATTTTTGTGTCACGTTTTGCACAATAAATACTATAGTGCCAGACTATTTTTCTATGCCTCACAGTTCATGAAGAATACTTTGCTTTTTCAGTCTTGAGCACATAGTTGTCTGGGTGCAACACATTTTGTCTGATATCAGTTTATGCCCCGAGTGCCTGCCAGCTCTCCCATACATTTTGTTCCTGCATACTGCTAAGGGTTAATAGAGCGTTCTCAAAGTCCTAGCATAATTACGTTAGCGGGCTGTGTAACCCGCTTGGTAGCAGATCTTTGAATTGTATGTGTGTGGTGAATCCGTTGGCATCTGAACGCTCCCTCCGCGAGTCAGTTCATCAAAGTGCGAAGTCAGGTTACCCTTCGTGATGAGCAAAATGACTGTATGAGAGTATTTCTGATGCTGATCGATTGACCCCATCCGCAGACCGGCCTTGGTCTGTGACAACATCAACAGTACAGTTTTTTTTTTCTTCCGGAATCTAAAATGAAGTGGCTGAAAGAACAGTACAGTTGTTTTGTGCAAGTCCAACTTTATTTACAATAAACTTTTTGAGATTAGGAACTTTAACCTAGGTTTGAACTTCATTCCAGTCAGTAGCAACCAACCCCCCCCCCCCCCCTCCCCCCCAAGAAATCATACCTTTTCTCAAATAGATCATCAGGGGGTCTGTGTGGATGATATTGAGGCAAAACCCCTCCCACAGTGTGATGTCAGAGCCATGGCCCTAACAGTATTCTAGCTGTGAACCTTGTTGCATTGCATTAGATAACAATTGTTTCCAACTGCCAAGAAAGCAGTATCTCCCGCTGTGCATATACAGTGGGTTGCAAAAGTATTCGGGCCCCTTAAAGTTTTCCACATTTTGTCACATTACTGCCACAAACATGAATCAATTTTATTGGAATTCCACGTGCAAGACCAATACAAAGTGGTGTACACGTGAGAAGTGGAACGAAAATCATACATGATTCCAAACATTTTTTACACATCAATAACTGCAAAGTGGTGTGTGCATAATTATTCAGCTGGGGGAATCTGTCCATAGGACAACTATTAGTCGTGCACTGCACAAAGTTGGCTCTTATGGAAGAATGACAAGAAGAAAGCCATTGTTAACAGAAAAGCATAAGAAGTCCCGTTTGCAGTTTTCCATAAGCCATGTGGGGGACACAGCAAACATGTGGAAGAAGGTGCTCTGGTCGTATGAGACCAAAATGGAACTTTTTGGCCAAAATGCAAAATGTTATGTGTGGCAGAAAACTAGCACTGCACATCACTCTGAACACACCATCCCCACTGTCAAATATGGTGGTGGCAGCATCATGCTCTGGGGTTGCATCTCTTCAGCAGGGACAGGGAAGCTGGTCAGAGTTGATGGAAAGATGGATGGAGCCAAATACAGGGCAATCTTGGAAGAAAACCTCTTGGAGACTGCAAAAGACTTGAGACTGGGGCGGAGGTTCACCTTCCAGCAGGACAAAGACCCTAAAGATAAAGCCAGGGCAACAATGGAATGGTTTAAAACAAAACATATCTATGTGTTAGAATGGCCCAGTCAAAGTCCAGATCTAAATCTGTGGCAAGATCTGAAAACTGCTGTTCACAAACGCCGTCCATCTAATCTGACTGAGCTGGAGCTGTTTTGCAAAGAAGAATGGGCAAGGATTTCAGTCTCTAGATGTGCAAAGCTGGTAGAGGCATACCCTAAAAGACTGGCAGCTGTAATTGCAGCAAAAGGTGATTCTATAAAGTATTGACTCAGGGGGCCGAATAATTACGCACACCCCACTTTGCAGTTATTGATTTGTAAAAAAATGTTTGGGATCATGTATGATTTTCGTTCCACTTCTCACGTGTACACCACTTTGTATTGGTCTTTCACGTGGAATTCCAATAAAATTGATTCAGGTTTGTGGCAGTAATATGACAAAATGTGGAAAACTTCAAGGGGGCCGAATACTTTTGCAAGCCACTGTATATCTATAGAAAAAAATGGGTTTATATGGGTTTATAGATAATGGCAGGTGGTGCTGTCCGTTTTTTATTTCATGTCTGCCAGTAGTAAAGACGATCACCCGCAGGCTCACGGTTTATCAAACAACATGATTGAATTACACAGTGAGTATCAATTATTCCTTGATCTATTTTCTAATTTTTAACTTCTCACTTTGCAATTTGTATTGATTTATTCCCCCCCTTACTATTATCGTTTGGTAAAGTTCCTGTTTAATTGACCAATTATTATAATTTTTAGTATTTATATAGTGCCGACATCTTCCGCAGCGCTGTACAGAGTATATTGTCTCGTCACTTAACTATCCCTCAGAGGGGCTCACAACCTAATCCCTACAGTGGTGTAGCAATAGGGGATGCAGAGGTTGCGACCGCACCAGGGCCTCTGGACCAGAGGGGCACACTATGGGCCCTCCTCCATCAATCTTATTAGCTTTTTATTGGTGCTATGCTGGAAATGAACACCTCTTCATGTGCATCACATAGTGGTAATCCGTAACAAACTGATTCCTCACTCTAAATACACCTCTCTGATACTGTCCTTGGTAGGTTTTGGGGCTCCATATCAATAGAGTGCTTGGGGCCCCATGTAAAACGTGCACCGTGGCCCCAAACTCCTTAGTTACGTCACTGAATTCCTACCATAGTCATGTTTACTGTATGTATGGTGTAATGTATGTATCGTAGTCTAGGGACAATTTTATGGGGGAACCAATTAACTTATCTGTGATCTAACAGAAAATGCAGTGGCGTAAGAATATAACATGCAGAGGTAGTGATCGCACCGGAGCCCTTGGTCCAGAGGGACCCTCCTTCAACTGCTTTATTAGCTCTTTATTAGTGCTAAGCTGGTAATGATCACCTCTATAGGTGCTTTGAGTAGTTGTAACCATTAACCACTTAAGCCCTCTGTCATTTTCACTTTATGCATCCGAGCAATGTTCACCTCCCATTCAGTAGCCTATAACTTTATCACTACTTATCACAATGAACTGATCTATATCTTGTTTTTTCTGCCACCAATTAGGCTTTCTTTGGGTGGTACATTTTTTTAAGAGCTACCTTACTGTAAATACATTTTAACAGTAAGAATAAGAAAAAAACTGAAAAAAATCATTATTTCTCAGTTTTCGGCCATTATAGTTTTAAAAAAATACATGCCTCCATAATTAAAACCCATTTATTGTATTTGCCCATTTGTCCCAGTTATTTCACCATTTAAATTATGTCCCTATCACAATTTATGGCGACAATATTTTATTTGGAAATAAGAGAGCATTTTTTCCGTATTGCATCCATCACTATTTACAAGCTTATAATAAAAAAAAAAAAATAGAAATATTTCATCTTTACATAGATATTTAAAAAGTTTAGACCCTTAGGTAAATATTTATGTGTTGTTTTTTTTATTGGAATTTTTTTATTACTATTAAACATTTTATGTGGGTATTTTTGGGAGGGTGGGATGTAAATCGTATTTGTTTCGGGTAAATATATGTGCATTTTTTATTTTTTTTTACATTTAGATGTAGTTTTACTTTTTGGCCACAAGATGGCAACCTTGAGTTTGTTTACATGACGTCACTCAAAGCTTACAATGTACGCTTGGAGGGACATAGGAGTCCAAGAGAAGCTGTCGCTTTTTCTGCTAGGGAGAGGAATCAGTGATCGTGCACCATGGCCCGATTAATTGATTCCTGGGCTAAAAAATCCATGGCGGGGAGCACGCGATCGGCCGCGGGAGTGCGCGGGAGCGCACATGTCCTCCTTGACATAGAACTATGTCAAGGAGGACAAAGTGGTTAATAGACTGTTCTCCTCCCCCAGGGGAAAACCTAGGATTTTCAGGAGGAGGGGGATTCCTGAAAGGTCTCCCCCAGCCACGCACAATACAGTATAGTAATATTGGAGGACATCATGCTGGGTACACATTATGAAATTTCCCAGCCAACTGGCCGACAACGGGATCGATCAGGAGCAGTTTAGATACAGATAATAATGAGGACAGCTGACATTGCTAATGAAGGGGAAAGTGAAGCATACACACAGCAGGACACAGGGCTGTGCTCACACTTGACTCTGTTAAGTTCCCCAGAGCTGCTCCATGCTCTGTACACACGCTGCTGCTACATCCAAAGTCTGCAGGATGCCTGCAGATATTCTGGTGTCTAACTTGTGCCTCTCCCCAGACACTGCACTGCCCTGGTCTAAGGAGGGATTCTGGGCAGCTGTAATCCCCCCTGCATTTGCCTATATCCCCAGCCTGCACCTCTCTGACACTGCAGCTGTCCTTGGCAGGTTTTGGTGCTCAAAATGAAATGTTATTGACTATAAAAGAGCTTTCAATTGTGTCGAACAGGATAAGCTGTGGAAAGCCTTAGGCGAACTGGGCGTGCCAACCTTTCGGCCTCCTCTTGAATATCAAAAAGACCAAGATCATGACAACAGTAGATGAGGGCAATATCAAGATAGCAGTTGACAATGAAAAGATCTCCTTCCTTGGCTCTCAGATCAATCAAAATCGAGATTGTAGTCATCAAATAAAATGTAGGATAACCCTCGGCAGAAACATGATGGTAAGCATGAACAAAGTATGGAAAAGCAAAGACATTAGCATTACGACCAAATGTAGACTGGTTCATGCCATCGTTTTCCCCATAACCATGTATGGCTGCCAAAGTTGGACCCTAAGAAAAGCAGACAGAAGAAAAATCAACTCCAAGTTGTGGTTCTGGTGACGGTTGCTTCGCATTCCATGGACAGCAAGGATCATGAACAAAGAAGTATTAGAACGTATAAGACCAGACATGTCACTAAAAGGCAAGACTCAGACTCACATATTTAGGCCACATGATGCGATCAAATCCCTTAGAGAAAGACCTAACGCTAGAACTGATCAGTGGCAAAAGGCGACAAGGCCACCGGAGAACAAGCTTTATTGACACCATCAAAGCTGACACAGGATTGAGCTTAAGGCAACTGGCAGAAATGGTACAAGATTGGACAGCATGGAGAGAGCTAACCCATACAATCACTAAGAGTTGGATATGATTGAATGGATAACATCATCATCATCATCATGAAATGTTATGTATAGAGGGCTTGAGGGGGCCTAATGCAGGGCCGCATTTATCATAAGGCAATGTAGGCACATGCCTACAGGTGCCTGATGATGGAAAGGTGGCTCACTCCCCTCCCTGAGAGCCTCCTTCCCTATGTGGAGTCCCAAGCAGAGCATAAATAAGATGTTACTCACCCAGCTCTTGGCATTCCACTGACAAGATCTCCCTTTAGTTAGGGGCACCACTATCTACATAATACCGAGAGTACATCTGACTACCTAATGTAAAGGGGCACATGTAGCTATGACAGGCAAGGGAAGTAAGGGAGAAGCGATAGCTAGGCCAGGCAGTGGTTCAATAGGAGTTTGTAGGTTGTGGAGGGTGAAGTCTAGGGTGACAGGACATACAGTCCTGCACGCAGCCAGCCATCATCCCCGTCATCTTAAAAGCGGTATACCATATAGTCAGTTTCTGCGATTACGCAGAAATTGCTCTAATGAGCAGGATTTTGAGACTGAATCTCTGGCCATGTATGATCGATTCCGGGAGAGGGGTTTTCAACATGAGGTATTGTGCTCGGGATTTAGGCGAGCTAGAGAGCGCCCAAGGGAGGAGTTGTTGTTGGGGGGCGGGGGAAAAAGGAGAACACAGAAACAAATGAGAGAGAGCAAGCTCCCCCGATTCATAACCCCATACAATTCCAACTGGGAAAAGATTCGTGATATATTGTCTAAACACTGGCCGGTGTTACAGACTGACCCAAAATTAAAACAAATAGTGGGAGATAGACCTATGTTGGGAGCTAAAAGGGCACCCAGTTTGAGAGATGCTCTGGTCCACTCCGACGTTACCCCAAAAGGAAAAACAACCTGGCTGAATAAAAGTAAGGTGGTTGGAATGTACCGGTGTGGTAATTGTGTGGCGTGTGAAAGAATGACATCTACAAAACTTTTCCATGACTCCCAGAGAAAGAGGGAATGGAGGATGAAAAGTTTCATAAATTGTAATACCGAATGGGTTATCTATAGATTGGAGTGCCCCTGCCATAAACTCTACGTAGGACTTACCACTAGGAAGTTAAAAACCAGTGTGATGGAACATGTCTCTAACATATATAGTGGACTACAGAAAAATGGAGAATATAAGAGCGCAGTGGCTGAACATTTTTGCCTTGAACAGGGGGGTGACCCAAGTGGTCTCACTGCAATGGGAATTGTCCAAGTACCAGTGGATAGGAGAGGGGGAGATCGCTTGAGGAGATTGAAACAACTTGAGAGTAGGTGGATCTACCTACTAGGAGCCCTGAACCCAGATGGAATGAATAGTGAATTGGACTTTGCCCCGTTTCTACCCCAATAAATAATGAGAGATAATATACTCACCCTGAGGGAGTGCAGTTAAATGATGGAAAAAATCGAAGTCTATTAGACAACGTGGATGAGAAGTGTGCACCTCTGGTGCCTATGGTTTTGCTTTGGGGAAGCGTGCAGACAAAAAAGAGGCTTCCGTGATAGCTTAAAAACGCAGCAATGCCCCTGTTGTGGGTGCTTTAAAAATACGTCAGATGTGTTCAATGCATATGTATTGTCTATGCTAGTTACCATGGGAATGGTCCGAGCAGGAAGGAAGGAGATATGAGAGAAACTCCACGCCCTGCAGTCCCAATGGGAATAAAGTTGGCAGTCCAGCCAATCACCAGCCACGCACATCCTGACGAAGCTCGCAAAGGGGCGGGCGCAATTTCCGTAGCCTGTGAACGCTTACACGCAGCTGCAACACTGACTACATGTATGGAGGCTGGCGTCCGCTCCCTGCCACAGCGTATGCGGAACAGGTTGAGCTGACTAGCCGACCACCAAGCGCGGAGGCCCCACGCATACTGGCTGCTGCTGACCCTAACCTTCTGTGGGGGACCTGTCTGGAATAGCCTGGTTCACTGGACGACTGGACGGAAGCATGCTGATGCGGTGAGACACATAAATATCCGCTGAAAACTGTTGTCATGTGCTTGCAAGCTGAAGACTAACCACTTACGCTTACTGCTGCTGCAATCTTCTCCCCCTCTGAAGAAAGGGACATTGGTACCGGTACCAGAAGGGGTGTGTGAGTGGCTATGCATGCATGGTGAGTGGTTGCTGTGGAGCGCTCTGTATGGCTACTTTTAATTGTTTTTAAAGCTGTTTTGCCACACATTTGTCAAACCTCAATAAAGTTCATTTTCTATTTTTCATAACCAAAAGGGACCCAGTTATTATTTATCCAATTATAGGACATACAGTATGTGCCTATAGGCTAATGTGATGTAAATCCGGGCCTGGCCAAATGTAAAACTCACACTGGTCTGGAGCCCAGAGCTCCTAAACTACGCCACTGAAAAAAGGTAAGTCTTCCAACCCCTTTTCTTTTTAGCAATTTTAACTCTTTTTGCCAGTATTAGGAATTACAGCCGCAATTAGTATGGATCCCTATGGAGGCACCCAAACTGCCCTGGTGCCTCCGGCCCCTACATTTACAATTACCACAAACATGATATGTTTTCACAGAATGATGTCCATCTACCGTATAAAGCGTACAAAGATAATGACTTGATAGCCTGATGTGCCATACCAATGAGTAAACTTGCCCAACATGGAAGTATGTTAGTATTATTTGTCTGATCTGGCCATTATGAACTTGCATATGTTTGCATGCACAACCTTTTAATAACACACACACAATCCAAATTCCCTGAATTCAGACCTCCTATTCATTCTTCACAGTAAAACAATGAAAACATGAATAGCAGTTACACACACTGCGTCTACCGAACAGTAATGATGAACGTATGGCATCGATCATCTTGAAAATCATTTTTCAATATAAATGAAAATTCTTTGTTTTCTCTTTGGGGGAAAAAAAAAGTGTGACCTTTATAGGCGGCTTAGTACATAACTTCCAAAGAAGTGGTCCTTGTTAGGAAAGGCACCCCCAGTACACATACACACCTGTTTAAACTGGCTGTTTGTTCAGGATGATTGCCACCCTGTATAAAATCTAGCAAGAAGGTGACAGCACAAGGCCAGCAAGTTTGTGACAAGGCAGCAAGAGAATTGGGTGGAGATGGCCTCCCCGGGTCATTGGGCCGATCATTACTGGAAGGGTAAACACAGGCTCCCTTTAATTTAACACCATAAACTCTAATACCTAAAACATCTACAAAGCGTTTTTAATACCTAAAACATCTACAAAGCGTTTTTAATACCTAAAACATCTACAAAGCAATTTCCCAAGCGCTTCTATGAATAAATACATTGTATTTATTCATTTCTGGGTGAGAGAATTCCCTATACCTTCCATTGAGCCAAAGCGCTCTGAAAATCGTACAGGCAGCGCTTTCGAAAGCGGATCACAATTGAACCGCTCATTTGTGAACACTCTCATAGGGAATCATTGCACAAGTGCTTTTAGGGCGATTTCTAAAATCGCCAGAGCTTGAAAAATATGCAAACGCTTATTGTGTGAACAAGCCCTAACTGATGCTTATATATTATTTTCAGACACCAAGTATGACCTAGGTGTTTTCCACTACATGCGTTGTGCGGTTTGCAATCGCAAAACGCTTAGTACACTTTAAACTAATGGAAACTGCATGGAGATCTTTCCATAAGTGCAATGCATTTGCGACAATTTTTTAGCAATCGTTGTGCCAGCTGCATTTTTTGTGCGATGGGCCTCCTATATAAGGAGAGCAGGAAAATCGCATAGCAATCGGATCGATATGCACTTTTTCTGCGATTCAAAATATTTTCCCGTCTTTTTTTTTTTTTCTTCTGTCGGAAATTGCAAATACACCGTGACATAAACCTAGCAGATCGCAGCGGAATCACAGTGCAATCGCAGTTGTGTAAATTAAAAGAAATGCAATGGCAGCGCAATTGCGATTGCGTTTCTTAGTGGAAAACAATGCTAAGGGCTGGGGCCCACTAGGGATCACAAAACGCAGTCGCTAAGCACTTTTGTAGCGATTTCAGCAACATTTTCCAGAGTGATTTTTGGTGGTTTTAAAGCGCTTTTGAATTTAATGCTAATGATCAATACAGCGATTGGGATTTTCTTTTTATGTGGCTCTCTGGGTAGTAAAACTGCGGGTAAATCACTTTGTACAGCACTTGAAAAGCGATTTTTCAGCAATCCCATTCTTTGTGTTGGAGTGCAGTCGCTCCATAAATGCTGAATGACCTGCAATTGCAATTTGGGGAATCACCCCAATTGCCTTTCATTAGCCTTGCGCTTTTGGAATCACCAGCAATTCCAAAGCCTGTCTGAAGCAGCTCCTGCGAGTCCCAGTCCTAAGTATTACAACTATAGTCTATAACAGGCATGGACAAATTTGGCCCTCCAGCTGTTGAAGAACTACAAGTCCCACAATGCATTGCAGAAGTCTGACAGCCACAGTCATGACTCATAAAGGCAAATGCATTGTGGGATTTGTAGTTCCTTAACAGCTGGAGGGCCAAGTTTGCCCATGCCAGCTCTATAACATGCTAGAAGGTTCGCGGTCAAGGCCGTCTCTGCCGAGAATTTTTCAAAGTGGGTAAGTACAATAAATATTACCCTCTGGGTCAAAATCACAAGCGCTCTAGTAGTAGGCTCAACACAATAGCCTTGGCATTAGCAAATCATTTTTGAAAGCGTCCACGCAGCTGCTGATAGTCCAGTCGGCACAGGACCACCTATATAATTACCAAGTACAATAAACGTAGTAACAGAAGTATGATATATATATAGTAAAATCCATTTCAAAGTTAATACAGTAAATCATTCTAGTTGACATAAGTAGAGTAGGTTAATAAAGTAAATATGAATACACATGGTTTGTGGACAGCCATTGCTAAGACAAAGAAGCTCAGTGGCTGGATGGTGTAATGGTTAAGGGCTCTGCCTCTGACACAGGAGACCAGGGTTCGAATCTCGGCTCTGCCTGTTCAGTAAGCCAGCACCTATTCAGTAGGAGACCTTTGGCAAGTCTCCCTTACACTGCTACTGCCAATAGAGCGCGCCCTAGTGGCTGCTGTTTTGCTCTGGCGCTTTGAGTCCGCAAGGAGAAAAGCGCAATATAAATGTTATTTGTCTTGTCTTGTCAGTGAGGACTTGCGGCTGCGCTTTGTGGCTCCTTACAAGACAGGAAAGGACTACAAGGCCATTTCTAAAGGTTTTCAAGTTCTAGTGGCTACAGTACAAAGTATTAAAAAATACAAGCTGTTCCACACTGTGGACAATCTCAGAGGATGTGGTCGGAAGCCAAAAGTGACACCTGTGCTGGCCAGGAGGATAGTGAGAGAGGTGAAAAAGAATCCAAGGATCACCACCAACACCGATCCTGGTGAATCTGGGCACTGCTGGTGGCAATGTCTCAAGGCAGACAATCCCACGGACACTACGCACGCACGCACACACACGTCCATCCCTGCCTCCCACCAGCATCCAGTATGTCTGTCCCTGCCTCCCACCAGCATCCAGTATGTCTGTCCCTGCCTCCCACCAGCATCCAGTATGTCTGTCCCTGCCTCCCACCAGCATCCAGTATGTCTGTCCCTGTCTCCCACCAGCATCCAGTATGTCTGTCCCTGCCTCCCACCAGCATCCAGTATGTCTGTCCCTGCCTCCCACCAGCATCCAGTATGTCTGTCCCTGCCTCCCACCAGCATCCAGTATGTCTGTCCCTGTCTCCCACCAGCATCCAGTATGTCTGTCCCTGCCTCCCACCAGCATCCAGTATGTCTGTCCCTGCCTCCCACCAGCATCCAGTATGTCTGTCCCTGCCTCCCACCAGCATCCAGTATGTCTGTCCCTGCCTCCCACCAGCATCCAGTATGTCTGTCCCTGCCTCCCACCAGCATCCAGTATGTCTGTCCCTGCCTCCCACCAGCCTCGTTGGCTTCTAGTGTCATTGGATTTGG
The DNA here is from genome assembly GCF_040937935.1 of Hyperolius riggenbachi. Classification (NCBI taxonomy): domain Eukaryota; kingdom Metazoa; phylum Chordata; class Amphibia; order Anura; family Hyperoliidae; genus Hyperolius; species Hyperolius riggenbachi. The sequence continues at coordinate 194,296,437 of NC_090656.1, read as the reverse complement.
AATTTAGCCAAATGGATATCAATTATTTATATAGTGCCAAAATCTTCTGCATCGCTGTACAGAGTATATTATCTTGTCATTTAACCGAGTCCCTCAGAAGGACTCACAATCTGATCCCTACCATAGTAATGCCTACGTATATATCATGCAGGGCATGAATCCTAGTCTAGGGCCAATTTTAAGTGGAAACCAATTAACTACTTATCTGTTTGTTTTTGGGATGCAGGAGGAAACCGGAGTGTCCAGAGGAAACCCACAGAGACATAGGGATAATACACAAACTCCATGCATATAGTGCGCTGGCTGGGATTGGGACTGGGGACCCAGCGCTAGCCCCTAGGCCACCGTGCTGCCTGTCAAGATTTCTAATAGCATATAACTATTCCATTTGTAGATGACAGACACTCAGTTTTATAAAGTCAATGACATTTAAATTGACAGTTTTCCAGTAGTCGTTTATTTTCTTCTGGAAACTAATAAATGAGATCTAGTGTATTTAGCAGATGTAGGTCATTTATCGCTATCTAGATCATACATGGCAAACTGGCCCACAATGGGCATGATTCACAATGCTTTTTCACTTGTTTTTCTCCGTTTTCACCTTATCTAGGTTACTTTTTTAAGCTCCCAAATACCAAAAATATAATAATTTAAAAAAAGTGTACCAGAGCTGGATTACATTAAAGGTTTTATACATACCTGGGGCGTCCTCCAGCCCCATACGCGCCGATCCTGCTGTCCTTAGTCTTCCTGCAGTGCTGGTACTGGGTCCCCGCACTTCCATGCCAGAGCCAGGCTGGCGTAAAAGAAGTGTGCCTTCTACGTATCTCTCCAGCAGCACTGGAGAGATACGTAGAGAGCACACTTCTCATGCGTAGCTGGCCGCGTCTGACGGAAGTGCGGGGACCCGGTACCGGCACTGCAGGAAGACTGAGGACAGCAGGATCAGCGCGTATGGGGCTGGAGGACGCCCCAGGTATGTATAAAACATTTAATGTAAACCAGCTCTGAGTACCTTTAACCCTCCTGGCGGTATGAAAAATTCCGCCAGGAGGCAGCGCAGCAGTTTGTTTGTTTTTTAAATCATGTAGCGAGCCCAGGGCTCGCTACATGATAGCCGATGCTCAGCGGCATCCGCCCCCCGCTTCGATCGCCTTCGGCGATCTCCGATCAGGAAATCCCGCTCAAAGAATGGGATTTCCTGGAGGGCTTCCCCCGTCGCCATGGCGACAGGGCAGGATGACGTCACCGACGTCAGCGACGTCGGGACGTCATTGGGAGTCCCGATCCACCCCTCGGCGCTGCCTGGCACTGATTGGCCAGGCAGCGCATGGGGTCGGGGGGGGGGGGGGGGAGGTGCGCCGCAACGGATAGCGTCGATCGGGCGCGGGGCGGCGGCGATCGGTGTGCTGGCGCAGCTAGCAAAGTGCTAGCTGCGTCCAGCAAAAAAAAAAAATTATGTAAATCGGCCCAGCAGGGCCTGAGCGGCACCCTCCGGCGGCTTACCCCGTGTCACACACGGGGTTACCGCTAAGGAGGTTAAGGTAAGAAAAGGAATATTGAAATGAAGTTTATCAGGAAAAACTTACTTTGATTATTTTGCTTGTAAATGTGCTGAAAGGTTATTCTTATCAATTAGGTGATAAATAAGTCATTAATGAGAAGTTTTGTGAATAGAGCCCAAGGCCATCAACTTCGGCCTGCAAGTAATTACCCCACCTGTGCAATATGTTTGGCCTTCAAGCACTTGAGTGCTAAGCCTATATGGGGGAATGGGGGGGGGGGGGGGGGAGACACTAGACACCAGGGAAATAGAGGAGTAGGTAACCATTTGTGCAAGTTATTTATACTGAAGCCAGGGCCGGCCCGTCACTTTTTGACGCCTGAGGCAAATTTGGCAGAGCTGCTGCTGCCGCCCCGGGGGGGGGGGGGCGGCCGCCGAGCCGGAGGGGTAGCGGGCAGGTCGGGGGTATTGTGCCTAGCGGTGGGGAGAGGGGGTCGGACCCCCCCCCTCCCTCGCCTGGGTCCCCCGATCTGCGCTCCCCTCCAGCCTGTAATTAGTAAGCTGCTGCCAGATCGTAAGAGGCACGGGCGGGGAGGACTCACCTTTTCCGCGTTCCATCGTGCGCTCCATTGACGTCACATCCTGCATCACCGTCCACTTACAATACAGTGGGCGGCGATGCAGGAAGTGACGTCAGTGGAGCGCTCGCTGGAACGCGGAAAAGGTGAGTCCTCCCTGCCCGTGCCTCTTCTGGCAGCAGCTTACTAATTACAGGCTGGAGGGGAGCGCAGATCGGGGGACCCAGGCGAGGGAGAATACCCCCGACCTGCCCGCTACCCCTCCGGCTCGGCAGCCGGCCCCCCTTTGAAGTTTGCCGCCTGAGGCAAATGTTTCACCCCGCCTCATGAGCGGGCCGGCCCTGACTGAAGCTAATGCCCTCCTTTGCTGTACCTGGCCCAGTGCACATCAAAACCGCTAGCAGATCCTCAAAACGCTAGAGGTTTTTGAAGCAGATTTCAGAGCGATTCTAGGCATGTTTAGAGATGCTTTCTAAACATGCCTAGCGTTTTTGGAAGCGTTTTTGTGTAGCAGATTACAAATATTGTTACAGTAAAAGCTGTTACTGAACAGCTTCTGTATCAAGAACGTCTGGAAAACCGCTCTGATCTAGCGTTTTTCAGAACGGTTTTCCACTTTCCTATACTTTAACATTGAGGCAGAAACGCCTCAGAAATCTAAAAAAATGCTGCAGCCCCCGAGATTGCATTTATGGAAGAAAAAAAAAAAAAACTGCTCTGGTGTGCATCCCATTCACTTTCATTAGCCAAGCGGTTTTCCCCCTGCAAGCATTTTAAAAAACGCTGCAGAACCGCTCTGGTGTGCACCAGCCCTCTGTTTTAAATGCAAGTTGTGGAGCTCTGCACATCTATTGCAGGTAGTTAATTCGGGTGCAGCCTCTGTTTCGAAGCGCTGCCAATGTCTCCTGCTGTGCAAAATAAATGTAGTGTGCTTGATTAACTGCTTAGATTCTACATCCTAATTAGTTCTGCAGTAGGTTCTAGGACGTAGAATTTACATCCTGCATTGAAAAATCGATGCGCGTGTATGTGCGCGCTCCCGCGCATGCATGTCACCATGCATGCTCATGTATGTGCACGGACCTTTGTTTGTTTGTTTTTTTTTTTGCTTTGTTTTTATTTTCTATCTAACAGCAATAATCGTTCACTTCTAACAAAGTTGTAAAAGAAAGAAAAAAAAAAAAAAAAAAAAAAAAAAAAGCAACATGGTCCCAATTAAAGTTTTTTTTTTTTTTCTTTAATCCCCCGCTTAATTTTTAAATCCAGCCTAGCCTATGAACCCATTGTAAACCCCTGCAATACCAATACCTGTTTATAAACTTTTAACCACTTAAGGACCGGGCTGTTTCTCTAAGATCTGTGCTGCATGGGCTCTCCAGCCCGCAGCACAGATCGTGTTAATGGCAGGGCGATCAGACTTCCCCCCCCCTTTTAACCCCACTAGGGGGATGACCTGCTGGGGGGGTCTGATCACCGCCACTTTGTGTGGCCGAGCGGGGGGGGGGGCTCCTCAAAGCCCCCCTCCGCAGTGAGTTCCAGCGTCCCTTCCTCTACCTCTGAGGTGCGCAGGACGGATATCCGTCCTGCGCCAGATAGGATAGGCTTCAGTCTATCAAATGACTGTGATCCCCGGCCAATCAGAGGCCAGGGATCGCCGATCTCCTTTGCGGCGAGCTGCGATCGGCGGCTCGCACACTGTTCACGGAGACACCCTCCGTGAACTGGCATGGAAAGGCCGCTCCATGCAAAACCACAAACGACCAGCCGCCAGCTGGTCGTTAAGTGACTGCCGCTTGTAGTCGGATGCGATCGCTAGGGAGAAAGTTTGGGGCCCCAATTTTCTACAGATGAATCGCTCTGCAATGCATCTGTACAGCATTACTGCCCTCGAACTGTCGCCCTAGCAAATGCATCCTATCGCCACAGACGCGCAGGCTGGGGATAACAGTCTGCCTTGCGCTCAGCTATTAATACAATATGGAATATGAGGTATCACTTTGACTAGGAAGGGCCAAATAATTCATTTTTGGGTGTTTTTTTTTAAACTGTGGGAAGTGTCATGTACAAATTAGGAAGGGTGAAAAATGGAAAAAAAAAAAAAAAAAAAAAAAAGGGTATTTTCTGCATTTACGCCTAATTTCCCCCCCAAAAAGGTCTACAAAATACAAAATAGTTTAGGGAAAAAAATATTACCCAAAAAAGCATAGATTGTACTGAAAAAACAAGATATATCACTAAGATGGTATAAGTAATTGAAAAGTTACTGTTGTACCAAAACGACACAGCTAAAGTGTCAAAAATGTCAGGAACCTAAAGGGGTAAAATCCATGGAACGCAAACCAGTTAAAATAAATGAGGAATAGATTTGTTAATGCAAGGTCAATTTTCTAAGGTTGTTTGTGGTGATTGTGTCAAAATCTAATATATGTGTGGTTAGAAGAGTTTAAATTTTCATTTGAGTGGGGAAAAAAAAAAAAAAAAAAAATATGGAAAAAAAATTAAAGGGTAACTGAAGTGAGCGAGATGTGGAGGTTGCCATATTTATTTACTTTTAAGCAATACCAGTTGCTTGGCTATCTTGCTGATCCTCTGCCTCTAAAGGTGGCCATACACTTATAGATTTGCAGCAGATTTGACCATCAGATAAATTTGTGTCAGATGCCTGTCAAGTCGAATCTGACAGGAATCTATCTGATGTGTGCCATACACTAGGAACAGATTTCCAATAGATTTCAGAATGAAATCTATTGGAAATCTATCTAAATGCATTATAAATGCATTATTGCACCATTAGATCCAATGCAACTCTACCAGAAGCAGATCGACCTAGATTTTCCATCCTGTTAGATAGATCGAATCCATCGAAATCGGGCACAAATCGATCAATCGATTCTATAGAACCGATTTCTGATCAATCGATTCTATAGAACCAATCGATGGCTGAAATCGACCAGTGTATGGGTCCCTTAATACTCTTAGCCATAGCCCCTGAACAAGCATGCAGCAGATCAGGTGTCTGATATTATTGTCAGATTTGACAAGATTAGTTGCATGCTTGTTTCTGGTGTGATTCAGACTATCATAGCCAAGCAGAGATTACCTGACAAGTACTATGCCCCCCCAAGATAAATATCAGTTGCAAATCATGGCCGGGAGAGGGGGGGGGGGAAGCGAGAGAGAGAGATTTTACAATGGGCAAACATTGACAAAATAATTTCTAAAGCAATATTGGAAAAAAAATTAATAAAATTTCTAGTCAATAAAAAAAGAAAAAGTTAACTACATCATTTTCACTACAGTAAATCACTAAATTAAAACCCACCTCAATCATACCAATAAACACCTCACTCATTTCACTTTTGATTTATTAAAACATATGAACAGTACAAACATCAATATAAAACAGACAGCATATTAAAATGTGCAAAGTACAAAACAATTCATGGACATTTAAAAAAATATCGTTCCACACTTAAATATGAAAAGCGTAACAGAAAAGCATAATAAAATATCATATCGCTCTGAGAGGATTCGATTTTTTTCGTAGCATACAGCGCAAACCTGTTCTCGTTCTATAGCTCAAGAATCATGCCGCCTGGATCTTGAAATGAGAAATCGGCCAGGAGATTGATGGAGACAATATTTTGGCAGTAAGTCTATTCATTGAGACTGGATGCATTGGTGCGCTACATCTCCCCTTACAGCACAGGTAAAATACTGTAAAGTAAAGACTGGCATCTCACAGTACAGGGTTCATTCAGTTCAGCAATAGTTTGAATGTCAAACAGTTGTGTACCATGTTTGTGGAACATTGTCGCTAGTGGCGTACCTAGGGTATCAGACACCCGGTCCTGATTATTTACAGACACCTCCCCCACCTAAATAAATAAATAAAAAAAACAAAAACGGAAGTGAGTGAGGCAAAAAAATTGGTTAGGCCATGAGATTATGTGGGCGGAGCTAACTAATGTATAGGGATGTTGGCAGAAATGCAGATTCCACAGAAATTCTGTTTTCCGCCAATGCTAATTTCTGACTACCTCTGAGTATTTTGTCTTTTTTTTGCATCAGAGAACGCAAAAAATTGACCCCCCCCCCCCCCCCCCCACACACACACACACACACTTTTTGCAAGAATAAAAAAAAAAACTTAAAAAAAACTGCATTCTCTGGTCCAATGCTTCAGGACTGGGCTTAAATTACTGAGTTGCGGTAAATCAGATCACCATGGAATTTCTATTTCTGATCAGAAATACAGATTTTTTTTTTCGATCGGTAATGCAGAAATTTCAGTTCCGCAGAACCTGAATAAGCAACCCTAGCAATGTAACCAAATGTAATACAAGATGGACCAGAATTGTCCCGATATGGATCACAATCTGTGGAATTCCATGAAGGCACAGATGAAATGCACATCTATTACCCCACATATATGAAGTGCAGCAAATGTTACCCCAGATTCCCTGGTGCCAGTGGTTACCACCCCCCCCCCCATCAATAAAGATAAAATAAAGCTTCCCTGGTGCTAGTGGTCTCACCCCTCTCACTTCACCCAATAATTCTTCCCTGGTGCTAGTGGTCTCATTACCCCCCCCCCCCCCACACACACACACACACACAAATGAAACATTCCCTGGTGGCCTAGTGTTTTTTCCTCCCTCACCTGGTGGTGTTAGTGTGGCCCCTGTTCTGTTACCTCCTCCCAGCTGAGGCAATGCTGGGGGAGGCACTGAAGTCCTGTGCAGCTTTCCGTCTCCTTTGTGCCTGTGCTCCCCCAGCTGACATGTAATGCAGAGTATTGCACTGGTAAAAGCCATGCTTCTGTTATCTCACCTGCAAACTGGAGTCCACCAATGTGCGTCATCCTTTCACCACTCAGCTCCCTCCCTAGTGCTGGCACCTCTTCCTGCTTCACGTGATTACATGAGTGCAGGAGGAGAAGCAGACATTAGCGGATGAGCTGAGTGGTGACAGGAAGTTGGATATCGCTTGACACCAGCGTGCAGGTGAGATACCAGTGGCATACCATCTGCACATGCAATACTCTGCATTACATGTCACCAAAGGGAGGGGGGAGGGGGAGTGCTGCTCAGTGTGTCACTCTCTACCATGGTGACCCCGGGGCAGACTGCCCTCACCGCTTCCCCCTAGGTACGCCACCGATTGTCGCTCATAATCTGGCTATACCTGATGTTTACTTGATAGGGGATTGCGTCACATTTTCGTAAGTTAAAATATACACCTAAGCCATGCAGCCAGACAGACAAAGGCTTTATCGGTATTATCCATAAAATAATTTGGTGGCAAGGTCTAACCCGCTAATTGATCTTTTGAACCCTGGTATAAAATGTTTTAATGGTGTCTTCAAAGTGAGGTTTTCACTAATCACAGCAAACTGCGGATTACTGCAGAAAGCTCTTGTGCAGAAGTGGATTAAATTAAGCATCTTAAATATATAAAATCTTTAAAAAAAAATTAAAATAGTCTTCTACAAAGAACTTAGGAGAGGCCTTGAATACATATTTGTATAGTAGCTTGGCTCGTTAGGAGGGGAAGGCAAGTCCATTCCATTTTTAGGGGCTACGTTATGATGATAGTCAGGAGCATAGTTCTGGTAGTGGACAAGCTGATCCATTGGACACACATCTGTTTTGTTGGAGTAGGACTGGACCTGTTCAGAAGACATCAACTGAGTGATCGAGAATGGATGTCTCCCTGGAAATGGCTCTTGCTTTATTTGAGCATCCTCTACCATGCCAAGATAACTTTCATTAGCAAGGCTCATTGGGTATAAGAGTTGAGATGAAGAAGAGCTTGCTTGGTCAGAATTAGCGGTGGCACCTTCGGGTGAGACCGCATTTTGCTGCGGCATGCTTGTCACTGAGGAGTCCCTGTCACTAGTATTGGCTAAATTTTTAGGAGAAAGTGAAGAACTCTCTTCATAATCTGTTGTCTGTTCCCTCAGACCACCTGAGCTCCCCTCTCCAGCTTTGCTGGATCTTTTATCAGATTCCCCAGATTTGGTCTTTTCACACTTGAATCTCTTTTGTCGTCTCAGATAGCATCCATTTTCAAACATGTTTCCGGAATCTGGATGAAGAGTCCAGTAAGAGCCTTTGCCTGGTTTCTCTGGGGAGCGTGGAACTTTAATAAAACAGTCATTGAATGACAAGGAGTGACGGATAGAGTTCTGCCACCTTTGCTGATTTTGCCTGTAGTATGGAAAGAGGTCAACAATCCACTGATAGATCTCATTCAAAGTCATCATCTTGTTCGGAGCCTGCTGGATGGCCATTGTAATGAGAGATATGTAGGAATAAGGAGGTTTTGCATGGGAGTAATTTCTACGGTATGCTCGAGGGTCCCTCTGAAACTCAGGCTCTCCTTGGCAGTAGCCCAAAGGGTAAGCAGAGGAAGTCGCTGGAGATGCCACCGGGCCCCCCATATGTTGAGTAAGAGTGCCGAGAGATCCCAAATTGCTTGGAATATTGTTGGGAGGTCCTGCCATAGGGCTGCTCATATAGGACATTGTGGGGGTGACAGGAGAAACGTCAGTCGTCAAGAAAGGGGGGTTTTGAAGGCCATTCAGGTTATGCATACCAGCATACACCTAAGGTGGAAAAAAGAAAATACATTAAAGCGATAAGTACTTTATCCAGAATAAACTAGTTGCAGGAAAACAAGTCAAACATGTAAAACTCCAAAAATTAGACTATTGTGCTCAAGTTCATTTATTTCAGTAATTCAACTTAAAAGTTGAAACTACTATATGAAATAGGAATTATTTGCAGGTGTTTTGAGTTAATTAGCGGATTAGAATTAGACACTGAGCCTAGATAGAGTATTGTACATTTTCACGATATATTCTACTGATCTGAGATTTTGGTTTTGAGGTTCCTATAAGCTGTAAGCAATAATCATCAAAATTATAACAAACCCTTGAAATATCTCGCTTTGAATGTAATGAGTCCATTTCATATATTAGTTTTCACCTTTAAATAAATGAACTTTCGCTCAATATTATAATTTTTGCCTAGATATGCCAATTAGTAAAACAAAAACAGTTGCACATTTTTTTTGTTAATATGCCATCGCATAAATGCATCAAATTTTATAGGTGAACACCCAACTAACCATGTTTTCCATCAAAATTTCAGCTAGCTACATTAAACACCTCTAAGCCCTACTGCAATATGTGCAGGTCTTCTATTCAGTGTGGACAGCTGCTCTGCATGCAGATAGTTTGCATTACTGTACAGTGTTGTCTACCTTTCCTGTTCGTAATGATATGCATAGAAGGACTATACACTCCACCAGGCATCATTTCCTTCTCTTCTCCAGGCATTCAGAATGAACTTGTACTTTTTCAGACATGTAATGCTGAATAACAAAAGGGACTTAATTGGCTGCTAAATACCATCTTCCACCTTCACAAGCCAGACAGAACATGTGTATTCCATCCCCCCCCCCCCCCCCCCATTTGATTTAGCCTTGCTGCCTTTCAGCTGTCATATGGTCCTTCACTGTAATGGTCCATACTTTAGACTGAAATCTTAAAGGGGAACTGAAGAGAGAGGTATATGGAGGCTGTCATGTTTATTTCCTTTTAATCAATACCAGTTAACTGGCGGCCCTGCTGGTCTATTTCTCTGCAGTAGTATCTGATTAAAACCAGAAACAAGCATGCAGCTAGTCTTGTCAGATCAGACTTATAAGTCTGAAGCACTGAAACACCTGATCTGCTGCATGCTTGTTCAGGGGCTATGGCTAATAGTATTAGAGGCAGAGGATCAGCAGGGCTGCCAGGCAACTGGTATTGTCTAAAAGGAAATAAACATGACAGCCTCCATATACCTCTCTCTTCAGTTCCCCTTTAAGCTTGCCATTCCATCTATCGATTTTGCGGCCCGATTGACCATCCCATTAGAAATTTTTTCTAAATTGGATGAAAATTCGGTGCCACAACAAGCATGCCTGATCGATGAATGTATCAACTGAGCACGCTGGAAAATCTTAGTCCGACGCGGTCGTTTGGGTGCCCCAGTGGTAACAGTGTGCGATATTGTGATGGCCGACAAATGATGGACCCCAGGCCGCTGTCTCCCCTTGCCCACATATAAAATGTGCCCCTCTAGGTCCCCGTGCATTGGAAATCTCACCTCTAGTGAATCCCAGTCTTCTCCACTGCTTCCCTGAGCCCTGCGAGGTGCGCGTGTTTGATTCACAAACGCCACGTGATATACACACCATCGTGTGGTGGCTGCATGTGGCAGTGCTTAGGGGAAGCAGCGGACAATACCGGTAACAGCTGGAGTCGCGGCAACTGAAGTAGGTAAGATCACAATGCATGGGCATGGGGCGGGCACATCTACATTTGGGGGCACAGCAGCCAGGCGGCATCATAATCTATCAGGAATTAGCATTGCGGTGTATGGGCAGACAACAGATAACATCTTCCACTATGCCAATAAGCATTTTTTTTTCAAATTTTCACCAAAATTGATTTTTGGCAAATTATGTAAAATATAATTTGCTTTTTCTGTATGATTGCTTAGATACTCATATTTTTTAGCTAATGAAATAAAAAGTAATGATTTGAAGAAAATTTGATAAAACGCCTAATGTTATGGTTGGAAAAATCGTATTCTAAAATGCTGTAAAAATCCATCTTTTTTATGTACAGAATATACAATTTATTTAAAAAAGAAAGAGTAGAATGATTTTTTGCCAATTATCGATGTTGTACTGGAATTTTTTTAAATTTTTGCAGAAAATTATCAAAATATAAAAAAACAATTTCATAAAAATGAATTTTGCTTTGATTTCATACAGATTTTTCTGTTTAATTTCATTTCATCATATTTTCTACAAAATGGATTTTTAGCAATCAAAATAATGAAACAAATTATCTTTTTTATTTTAAATACATTATTTTGATTGCCAAAAAAACTGGGTAAAATGCCCAATGGTATGGTGGACAATTTATTTTATTCATCTATTAAAAAGCCATCTTATGTAAAAAAATAAATACATTTGTATATTCTGACCAATTGACCTTTCACTCAAAAGGTAGCCACACACAGTACCTTTTGGAATGAATTAGTAGCAAAACGTATTTATAAATTATAAACACAAAGCTGCAGTTTCAATCAACTTGATCAGATTAGCAAGACTGGACCACTTTGGGGGAGGGGGGTGGGGTGCAGGTCAGCCTTCAACAATTGATCACAGATTGAATAGTATATGGCCAGTGCTGGGCTAGGTACATGTTCAATTTTGATTACTCAGCCAAGACAGTCCTTAGCCTGCAGGATAATGCTATAGCACTCTGTACCAAACTACTACCCTGGAGATTCTCAATCCCTGCAGTCAACCGTAATTGCATTTGTGTACACACCTTTAACTAAATTTTTATTAGGTTTAGAACTGGGCCAATCAAAATTGACAGAAAGTTGATGAAATTTGTTTTGCGTGAAGATCTAAGGAAGGTGGGGTGAGGGCAATTGCCCAGCCAGTGTCCCATAGCCCATCACGGGCCTCCCACATCTTTCCCCAGCTAATCGCGCTCTTCCAGGGTATCTGCAGTGTACTCGCAGCAGCGGTTCAAACTCAATTGTCTGGCATGCTTACTCCAGTCTGTGTCCTTCATTCTCCATAGCGCCTGCGAGTACATACATGCCGCAGTGTCACGAAAAACAAGTTGCACACAGTTATGTAGAAGTAAGGACACGGACTGGAGGGAGCACCCCAGCTGGTTAGGAGAGTTTGCTTCACTGCCACTCGCGAGTACTCTGCAGGGGACCCCGGGAAGCACTATTAGCTTTGGAGAAGACCTGGAAGGCCATCAGCTGGCTCATGGGCCCCGGGGAGACACTACTATCTGCAACAGTTTCATAGATTTTTATAGATTTCATGCAGAAGGCTGTACAGACATGTTGCTAGCCTGTAGAGTGACTCATTCTGTTGCTACGCAGGGGGGGGGGGGGGGAAGGGCAACGACACTATGCACTTTGGAGTGACATGGAGAAAGCAGAGACCATCCCTCAATAACAGGAGTGGTCGGAGGCTTTGGCTTGTCCATTATAGAAGACATTGCAATAGAAAAAGTTAAAAATTAGATATTTTATAGGCTCTACATAGCTCACAGCTCTTGTTACCCATATATATGACACTCTGGTCATCTGAACATACTTCTATTCGCCATTTTAGCAGACATCTCGTGGATGAAAGCTCTATCGCCATCAAAAATCAAGATCTCACGGATGTACACGACTGTCGCCCGAAGGTATCAGGACTCGGTCCCTCCGGTAACAGCTTACGGCAGAGATCTGTTGATATGGAGGGTAGTGGAGGGAAAATGGCACAGTGCATGACAGAGCAGACAGGGTGAGGATTAGGAGAACATTGATCTCAGGCGACAAGAATCATTTCCGTCTACACTGGCTGAGCTGAATGTTCATCATGAATGGTTTCTAACTTCTAGCAAATTACACATATTGCCCTTCAGAGGGAATAGAGCAGAAGACCCAGGCAAGAAACACAAGATGTCGAAAAAAGAACAAAAAAAAAAAATATCTGAACCAGGCGGTTGCTTGTGGCATGCATCAAGTTGGCCACAAACCTATACAGACATCAAACAGAAAACAAAAAGGACCACAATAGTTTCAAATGTAATGTCTGTAAGTACTTTTAGTCATGCATTTACAGAGGGGACTTTAAAGAAAGATTTAGGATCTACTCAATGGGAACAAAGATTTTATAAAAGTCTATGCGTTAGTAAGGCTTACCTCATTCTCAGGGTACATAGGATTCCAGTCCATGGGATCTTTCAGTTCCATCTTGACTCTGTTGAGCATGGTTGAATTTGATGGATGGCCTCTAATCCACAGGTGGTAGTGATCACCCCTTCAGTGCAGAATCCAAGAGTTTTCTCCTGTGAGACAAGGTTGTAGGGTTTTTAAAGGCGTTCCCTGGGGAGCATTTGAATAGACCTGTCCTCCTCAAAGTCTCCACCCCTTTTCCTCAGCCTTCCTGACCTCTCCACTGACTACCTGCAGAGCTAAATCACTTTATGGACAAAATGCCACCCTGGCAGCTTCCATTCACACACACACTTCATTCAATCACCAGTATCTCATCAATATGCTAATAGGATCACCAGTTCCTCCCCAACAATGACAGAGGGATAGAGTAGTCATTTACACTGCAGAAAGGCATTGTCAAGGACCTCTTCCTGTTCCATTTTTTGTGTGGAGACCAATGGTGAGGTGAGGGCTGAATTGAATTGGTGCGGGCTGAGCCAAAACCTTGCAACAGGCAAACCCTATTCATAACTGCATATCAATTAACCAGCAGTTATTTAACCAACATATTACTGCTAGTGCAACCACCCCAGAACCTTATTTTTTCACAATTTTTTGCAATTTCCCCATACCCATTTTTATTTTACTGCAGCATATTACTATTTACCTACTTACAAACCGGTTCTGTTCTGGGGTTGGTTTGTAAGAGTGGCTATACAAGATGGCTAACAGGATCGGCCATCAGATAAAATTTCCTGTCAGATCAAATCTGATCAGAGAGGGATCTATTAAGGTGCCCGTACATCTAGCAATGTTGGGCAGATTCGACCAAGAGACAGATCTCTCTCTGATCAGATTCAGTCTGAGAGAGATCTGTTGGTTGCCCATACACTGCAGGCTGATTCCCAATCGATTTCAGCAAGAAATCTTTCAGTTATGAGCCTTGTGATGGTGCCTTGCTACCCCTGCTGGCCATGTCCTAACCCCCCCCCCCCCCCCCCCCATATGTCCGTACATTCTAATACTTTACCTATCACGCTGTCCACAGAGTATCCACTGTACTTCCATATTGGCACCCCCATGTGGCTGTCGGCATTATAGCACGTGGGGCGCTTGTGCAAGGATTCCCTAGGAGAATGTTCTCATCTGAGCGGTTCGATTACGAACAAGCGCTGCCTGTACGATTTTTGGGGCGATTTGCCTCAATGGAAGGTATAGGGAAATCGCAAAGCGCTTTCCCTATACCTTTCCCTAGGTCTATTTGTATAGCGATTTTCCTAGCGCTTAAATACATTGTATTTATTCTTTTCCAGGTCAAAGAGTTCACAAATCACTCTGCAAAAGCGCTTAGAAGAGCACTTTTACAAAATGTAGCACGCAGATAAGTGCCGCGAGGTGCTGAAAAAAAAACCTCACAAAATCGCAATGGCATCAACGATTGCGATTTTAGTTGTGAACAAAGCCTAAGTGTATGGCCACCACAGTTCAATTTCTTTGTAATTTGTCGTGTGTTCTGCATAGTGAAATGTACATAAAGGATTTCCTTTTGGACAACTCTAGGTTTGGACATGATTTATATACTATGTTTTTGATTGTACAACAGTTATTACATATTTTGTTACAAGATTGTGTAAGCAAAAAACAGTACTGTATCTATTGTATAGAGGCAACTTTGTATGTACAGTATGAAACATAATTTGAGTCATTTGTAAGAAGGAGGCTATTTGATTGGTAGTTCATTATTAATTGAATAATCATTTCATATTAAATTCATAGTTCCTATATGAAAAAGTTACTGTATAGACAAAAGGACAGGGGTACTCATTCCTACTGGGGAAGGATGGAGGTGTGAATATAACTATTGCGTCTTATTTTGCACCCATAAATTAAAGAGGTCCTCTGAAATCTTGACAATGGTCACAATATAATTTTATATAATCTGTATTAAAAAAAAATGGTTCTCAGGAAACCAGAGACAATTTAAACAAAGTTTTATACATACCTGGGGCTTCCTTTAGCCCCATGCACACGGATCGCTCCCACGCCCACCGTCCTTAGCCTTCTGTATCGCTGGTACAGAGTCCTGTAACTTCAGCCAGTCGAGGCCTGTCTGCGCAAGAGAAGTGCGCCCTCTACATAATCTCTCCAGCGGCTGCTGTAGAGCAGCGCAGCAGCATATGTAGAGGGCGCACTTCTCTTCGCAGACTGGCCGAAGTTATGGGACCCGGTACCGGCAATACAGAAGATGGAGGACAGCGGGGTGGTAGCAATCTGTGCGCATGGGGCTGGAGGAAGCCCAGGTATGTATGAAACTTTTAGTTTAAGGCTTCTTGCACACCAAGACGTTGCATTAGGTGCCACGTTAAGGTCGCATAACGTGCACCTAACACAATGTATGGTGCTGCAAGAGCCGACGTTAGAGTGAGCCGCGTTAGGCGGCTCGATTCCTATAATGTCTCCCAGAGTGGCGCTGATTGGCCAGCGGGACCACGTGATGCGGAGCGAGACACTCCGCATCACGTGGTCCCGCCGGCCAATCAGCGCCCGCCAGTGCAGTGAATATTAAGTAGCCATGTGCGCGGCTACTGTAGCTGGCTCTCCCCGCCTCCTCTCCGCCCCCCCCACTGCGCATGTGCAAACAGTCTAACGCGGCTATAGCCGCTCCAACGCCGTAGCATGCTGCACTTTGCGCAGAACGTGCAGCGTTACATGTAACGCAACGTGGGCTGTGTGAACAGCCCACTTGTGTTACATTGCTGTGCGTTGGGGGAGCGTTACAGGCGCACTAACGTGCGCCTGTAACGTCTTGGTGTGTAAGCAGCCTAAATCAGCTCTGGTACACTTTAAAAAGTCCCAAGAGTCTATATACAGTTCCCCACATCGTGAGGAGTATTATGAATAATATTCTGACCAGTGATTAGCGAAAATGTGCATTATTTTGCAAAAATAATGTTAAAATTTGATTTTTGTAGAAAATGGCATCAAAAATAATTTTGTAATACATGTGTATTTTTAGCACGAAAATTAACAAAATCACAGTTTGTGCTTTTCATTAATTTTTGCAGTAAAATCATTTTTGGTGTTTTTTGCATCGGGTAGAAACATTAGCTTCTTTGACCATATTATGAAAAAACGGGATCAGTGAATAATGGCGCACAGCGCCTATGCATAAAAATGGCGCTGCATTAAAAAGATACGCTTATCGCTACTTATAGTTAGTACTGCATAATAATGGCGCACAGGGAAAAATGAACGGCACACACTAACGTTATTTATCAATACTGGCACACACTAACGTTATTTATCAATAGCGCCCTACATAAGCCAAACTGCAGACGTTATTTAACTGCAAAACGGTGAATGGATTTAATGTAACACTGTCAAGGTTAGGGTTAGGCACCACCAAGGGGGTGGTTAGGGTTAGGTACAGGGAGGGTTCTGTGTGAGAGTAGGGTTAGGTATAGTTACAGTACAATATACACCACCAGGGGGGGGGGGGGGGTCTTAGGGTTAGGAACCCAAACCAAACATTTTTTTCAATAAAAAAATATTTAGTTGCACCACTCTGACACATACAAAGATAAACACTCCTTCAAACCTATGATCATTTCAGTGCATGCTTTTCACCCTTCTCTTTTCATAACTAGGGTTATACTGGGGGCAGCCATTAGCAATTCCTCCATTGCCAGAGACCATCTACTCCTCCAGTTTGCCGGATTTTGTCCCGGCAATTTGAAAGAAAGGGAGGGGTTCCTCCAATAAATGTAAAATATTTTATATTTGTCATCATGCAGCTGAAAAAAGGCTGCTATTTATTATTATAATTTAGAAAATAGATTGTATTTCTTAAATCTTGTATTTTTAATTTGGGTCCACTTTAAGGTTAGGCACCACCAGGGGGGTGGTTAGGGTTAGGCACCACCGGGGGAGTTTAGGGGTTAGGGATAGGTACAGAGAGGGTTCTGTGTGTTAACGCTAAATAACGATAAGGCTTTAACGCTACATAACAATAAGGCTTTAATGCTAAATAGCGATAAGCGGAAAGCGGATTAGCGGCAACACTGTGAGCCATTATTCACAGGCGCCATTTTCAGATGGATGCTGAAAAAACAATGCATTTGTTTATATTTTCTCGAAAAAAAAAAAAAAAAAAAAAAAGCATTTTTGATTCGAAAAGGACATTGGTGAAAATTTGCAACTAACACCGATTCTGACATCTGGGATTATCCTTAGCTTCTTCCATGGGATATAGGATTTAGATAATCTTTATTTGGAAATAACTTTTCTTCATTTAGTATCTTGAATTTTAAGGTGGTTTACAAGAGGCAGATAATTTTGGCTTGTGTGCAAATGTAATGCGAATTGCATGCAGCTCAGCATTGTACCAAATAAAAAAAAGACAGGAAGTGCATTTGACTAGCACAATGCAAGCCAAAATTATTTGCATCCCACTGAGCCACCTCCGATACACACAGATTCTTTTTCCAGCAGCACATTATTTTTTCCTTGTAGTATGGAGTGCAGAGATCAGACCTGTAACACCAACTCTTTTACTCATGTGATCACATGACTTTGGGGTGGGGCAGCACGCTCAGTACCAGCACTGTATAAACAGCCATGTACCATTTAAATATATTTAACCGTTTCCAGAATGATGCAGTTGAAATCTACGTACTGCATGAGGTAGCGTGGATCTGACCGGATGTAGAATTCAACAATCGTTGCCGCGCAGTCACGATGCTCCCGCTGTTCTCTCCCTGCCTCAATACACTCGCACTGCCGTCTCTATGACAGCAGAGCTCTGTGAGCCGGTCAGGAGCAGTTTTCATTGGCTTCTGATGAGCCCTGTGAGCCGATCAGGAGCAGTTTTCATTGGCTTCTGACTGTCATCACTGTAAGCCAGACCCATTGGCCTACGTTGATTGACAGGGTCTGAAGCCAATGAAAGTGGCTCCTGACCAGGGCATAGAGCTCTGCCGTCATAGAGACTGCAGAGTGAAACCTGCAGTGATGGGAGAGCGGTGTGACTGCGCTAGAAGGAGGGGCAGAGGACAGCGGCGGGGAGGGGGGCAGATTCCTCCCCTCACTCACCTGGGTCCCCTCCTTCTGCCTCTCTTCCTCGTTTCCCGCCTGGGACCCCCAGGTGTTGAACTCCCCACACCCCACTGCTAGGGACTGCCTCCCGGAGGCAGAGCAGGGCTACGGGAAGATGGCTGCCGAAGTCCTGCACTGGAGACTATTTGTGTCTCCAGTACAGGGCTTCGGGCGCCATCTTCCGTAGCCCTGCTCTTTGCCTGTCAGCGTGGGAGATTTACACTAGCTGCAGGAGGATAGTCGCTGAAGGATAGTCGGGGAGCTGCGCATCAGAGGCCCGGCCAGGTGAGTGATTTTTTTTTACAGGTTTATTTTCTGGTGACTGTTGCCCACATAATGATTATTTTCTGGTGAATGCTGCCACATAGCAATTATTTTCTTGTGAATGCTGCCCACATAGCAATTATTTTTTTGTGAATGCTGACCACATAGCAATTATTTTCTGGTGAAATGCTGCCCACATAGCAATTATTTTCTGGTGAAATGCTGCCCACATAGCAATTATTTTCTGGTGAAATGCTGCCCACATAGCAATTATTTTCTGGTGAAATGCTGCCTACTTCACGATTTCTGGTGAAATGCTGCGCTCTTTACGATTATTTTATGGTGAAATGCTGCCCATTTTATGATTATTTTATGGTGAAATGCTGCCCACTTTACTATAAAGGGAGCACCTATACCTCGAATTACCAACCATGGCACGCTTAGTATGCCACTCTCCCCACCGTGGCGCTTAGTATGCCACTCTCGCTTTTTTTTTGGGGGGGGGGGGGCGATGGGAGGGGTGGTGGTGGGGGGGGGGGGTGTCTTACAATAACCAGCACTGGGTGTCAAATGCCCTAGGTACGCCACTGCATAGCTATACATTTTGCGAACAAAGTTCACTTCAACAGGGGAACTGTATAACAAAATTTGCATCAGTTCAATCATTAGCATCTTATTAACCATTTTTAAATTACTACCTGATAATACTAGGAAATTGATTTTTATCATCAACTTTCTTATTTTCCTGAATAGTTTAGTTGTCACCTTTTTTCTCTAATCTGTTTCCTCTCTTCTATATTACCTTACAGAATGACTGATTGATTGTTACTGACAGGCTGGAGATACTGTAAATAGCGAACATCTCAGTTTTACCACATGAGCCTTTCTTTGTGAATTGACATTTAGGGCCGGTTTCCACTACTAAAGTGATGCAAGTGTGGCTATCTAGCCGTATCACTTCCGCCGCCGGGTTGAAGGAGGAAGTGTTTGTAGTCACGTGAGCGCCGAGTGGAACGCATCGTGGGAGGTGCCGAGGGACGGACAAAGAAGACGTCAGAAGGGTAAGCTTGACCCCCCCCCCCCGCGCGCAGCCCGCACAGCATTACTGGGTGAAATCCGGATAGTAACTATCCGGATCACCCGAATCCGAATTTAAGCTCATGCCTGGAAGGGAGATCTGGTCAGTTGAATGCAGAGAGCCGGGTGAGTAACCTCTAATTTACACACTCATCAGGTCTCTGCATAGGAAAAGAGCTACTCAGGGAGGGAAGTGAGCCGCCTTTCCATCAGGTGCTCGTAAGCAATGCGCCTACAGTGCCTTGTGATTAATCTAGCCCTAGTTGCACAACACGTGTTTTGACTGTGAACTGCAATGGAAACTGGACATAGACTTTAATACAAAGCCTGCATGCAGAGAGTTAAGCTGACTACTCGTCTGAGGACAGAGGAAGGCTGATACCAGGGACATCCCGCGATGGCGAGCCCCCCTCCCCGATACATCTTCCTGGTGTTGGCACACGATGGGCGTGAACGAGAGTTAAAGCCATCGCAGTACTTTGCGTGGGAGTGGTCAGAGATCTTGAAGGTACGATCCTCTGATGGTCTCATTGTGTAATCGTACACCTATATCCACGTTGCGATATCGTGGAAACGATTGTCGCAAAAAGTAAATAAAATCGCAGGTCGGAAAAATAGTGTAGTGGGTATGAGCCTTAAGGTAGCCACACAATACAATAAAACGATCCGATTTTACAGCAATTCGAAAAATATGATCGGATCTCGTGAGAAAAATCAAAAACTTTTTTTCCCCATTTAAACAGAAAAATCCATCGAATTTCCAGTTTATCGATCCGGAATGCTGGAAAATGTTCTTCAATTTTTCTAAAGATTGTATGGTGTGTGTTAGATTGTCAATTTATTAATATTCACACCCTAGCAATTTTTTTCAGAGTTTCAAATCCTTTTTTATTATAATTGGGGAAAAATGTAACGGGTGTGGTACATATTTTTGAAATGTCATGCTGGGCACACACACAATATACGTTTTTCCGCTCGATTTTCCACTCAATTCTCTCATCTTCTGCTCTTTTTCCATTCACTTCTAGTGTTGGGCGAACAGTGTTCGCCACTGTTCGGGTTCTGCAGAACATCACCCTGTTCGGGTGATGTTCGGGTTCGGCCGATGTTCGGGTTCGGCCGAACACCTGATGGTGTTCGGCCAAACTGTTCGGCCATATGGCCGAACTAAGAGCGCATGGCCGAACGTTACCCGAACGTTCGGCTAGCGCTGTGATTGGCCGAACGGGTCACGTGTAGTGTTGGGCGAACATCTAGATGTTCGGGTTCGGGCCGAACATGGCCGAACTCCGAACATAATGGAAGTCAATGGGGACCCGAACTTTCGTGCTTTGTAAAGCCTCCTTATATGCTACATACCCCAAATTTACAGGGTATGTGCACCTTGGGAGTGGGTACAAAAGGAAAAAAAAAATTAGCAAAAAGAGCTTATAGTTTTTAAGAAAATCGATTTTAAAGTTTCAAAGGGAAAACTGTCTTTTAAATGCGGGAAATGTCTGTTTTCTTTGCACAGGTAACATGCTTTTTGTCGGCATGCAGTCATAAATGTAATACATATAAGAGGTTCCAGGAAAAGGGACCGGTAACGCTAACCCAGCAGCAGCACACGTGATGGAACAGGAGGAGGGTGGCGCAGGAGGAGAAGGCCACGCTTTGAGACAACAACCCAGGCCTTGCATGAGGACAAGAAGCGCGGATAGCAATTTGCATTTTGTCGCCATGCAGTCATAAATGTAATACAGATGAGAGGTTCAATAAACAGGGACCGGAAACGCTAACCCATCACAGATGTTCATTGTTCATGTTACTTGGTTGGGGTCCGGGAGTGTTGCGTAGTCGTTTCCAATCCAGGATTGATTCATTTTAATTTGAGTCAGACGGTCTGCATTTTCTGTGGAGAGGCGGATACGCCGCCGATCTGTGACGATGCCTCCGGCAGCACTGAAACAGCGTTCCGACATAACGCTGGCTGCCGGGCAAGCCAGCACCTCTATTGCGTACATTGTCAGTTTGTGCCAGGTGTCTAGCTTCGATACCCAATAGTTGAAGGGTGCAGATGGATTGTTCAACACAGCTACGCCATCTGACATGTAGTCCTTGACCATCTTCTCCAGGCGATCGGTGTTGGAGGTGGATCTGCATGCTTGCTGTTCTGTGTGCTGCTGCATGGGTGTCAGAAAATTTTCCCACTCCAAGGACACTGCCGATACCATTCCCTTTTGGGCACTAGCTGCGGCTTGTGTTGTTTGCTGCCCTCCTGGTCGTCCTGGGTTTGCAGAAGTCAGTCTGTCGGCGTACAACTGGCTAGAGGAGGGGGAGGATGTCAATCTCCTCTCTAAAGTCTCCACAAGGGCCTGCTGGTATTCTTCCATTTTGACCTGTCTGGCTCTTTCTTCAAGCAGTTTTGGAACATTGTGTTTGTACCGTGGATCCAGAAGGGTATAAACCCAGTAATTGGTGTTGTCCAGAATGCGCACAATGCGTGGGTCGCGTTCAATGCAGTCCTAGGCCGAAGAGGTCATAGCCTAGGGTCACAAAACCTGTTTATTTGGGCAATTTCAATGGTGGCGAGTCTGACGTACATAAATCGCAGCAATGGCCGTTAGCAACGTCTGAATCTCACGAAATGTCTCATGCAGGTAGAAGACATATTGTTAGACTTGGGCTCCAAAGATGGGTTCCCTACATCTCTGCAAACCAGAGTTACAGGGCTCCAAATTTGGTAAAATCCCCCATAGGCTTTCATTGGGCCTCCTATTTACAGTTCCAAAATCTCACATCTTTTCAAAGGGCAATGGCTCAGCAGTACCAAATTTTCTAGCATTGTAGGGACCCTTAGGGGGAACATGACTGGTGAGTTTCGGGCCCCTAGGCCAAAGAGGTCATAGCCTAGGGTCAAAAAAACCTGTTTATTTGGGCTATTTCAATGGTAGTGATGGTGGCGTACATAAATCTCAGCAATGGCCGTTAGCAAAATCTGAATCTCACGAAATGTCTCATGCAGGTAGAAGACATATTGTTAGACTTGGATTCCAAAGATGGGGTCCCTACATCTCTGCAAACCAGAGTTACAGGGGTCCAAAATTGGTAAAATCCCCCATAGGATTTCATTGGGCCTCCTATTTACCGTTCCAAAATCTCACACCATTTCAAAGGGCAATGGCTCAGCAGTGGCAAAACTCACCAGTCAGGCTATGACCTCTTCGGCCTAGGGGCCCGAAACTCACCAGTCATGTTCCCCCTAAGGGTCCCTACAATGCTAGAAAATTTGGTACTGCTGAGCCATTGCCCTTTGAAAAGATGTGAGATTTTGGAAAGTGAAATAAGGAGGCAATGAAATCCTATGGGGGATTTTACCAATTTTGGACCCCTGTAACTCTGGTTTGCAGAGATGTAGGGACCCCATCTTTGGAATCCAAGTCTAACAATATGTCTTCTACCTGCATGAGACATTTCGTGAGATTCAGATTTTGCTAACGGCCATTGCTGAGATTTATGTACGCCACCATCACTACCATTGAAATAGCCCAAATAAACAGGTTTTTGTGACCCTAGGCTATGACCTCTTCGGCCTAGGGGCCCGAAACTCACCAGTCATGTTCCCCCTAAGGGTCCCTACAATGCTAGAAAATTTGGTACTGCTGAGCCATTGCCCTTTGAAAAGATGTGAGATTTTGGAAAGTGAAATAAGGAGGCAATGAAATCCTATGGGGGATTTTACCAATTTTGGACCCCTGTAACTCTGGTTTGCAGAGATGTAGGGACCCCATCTTTGGAATCCAAGTCTAACAATATGTCTTCTACCTGCATGAGACATTTCGTGAGATTCAGATTTTGCTAACGGCCATTGCTGAGATTTATGTACGCCACCATCACTACCATTGAAATAGCCCAAATAAACAGGTTTTTGTGACCCTAGGCTATGACCTCTTCGGCCTAGGGGCCTGAAACTCACCAGTCATGTTCCCCCTAAGGGTCCCTACAATGCTAGAAAATTTGGTACTGCTGAGTAATTGCCCTTTGAAAAGATGTGAGATTTTGGAACTGTAAATAGGAGGCCCAATGAAAGCCTATGGGGGATTTTACCAAATTTGGAGCCCTGTAACTCTGGTTTGCAGAGATGTAGGGAACCCATCTTTGGAGCCCAAGTCTAACAATATGTCTTCTACCTGCATGAGACATTTCGTGAGATTCAGACGTTGCTAACGGCCATTGCTGCGATTTATGTACGTCAGACTCGCCACCATTGAAATTGCCCAAATAAACAGGTTTTGTGACCCTAGGCTATGACCTCTTCGGCCTAGGACTGCATTGAACGCGACCCACGCATTGTGCGCATTCTGGACAACACCAATTACTGGGTTTATACCCTTCTGGATCCACGGTACAAACACAATGTTCCAAAACTGCTTGAAGAAAGAGCCAGACAGGTCAAAATGGAAGAATACCAGCAGGCCCTTGTGGAGACTTTAGAGAGGAGATTGACATCCTCCCCCTCCTCTAGCCAGTTGTACGCCGACAGACTGACTTCCGCAAACCCAGGACGACCAGGAGGGCAGCAAACAACACAAGCCGCAGCTAGTGCCCAAAAGGGAATGGTATCGGCAGTGTCCTTGGAGTGGGAAAATTTTCTGACACCCATGCAGCAGCACACAGAACAGCAAGCGTGCAGATCCACCTCCAACACCGATCGCCTGGAGAAGATGGTCAAGGACTACATGTCAGATGGCGTAGCTGTGTTGAACAATCCATCTGCACCCTTCAACTATTGGGTATCGAAGCTAGACACCTGGCACAAACTGGCAATGTACGCAATAGAGGTGCTGGCTTGCCCGGCAGCCAGCGTTATGTCGGAACGCTGTTTCAGTGCTGCCGGAGGCATCGTCACAGATCGGCGGCGTATCCGCCTCTCCACAGAAAATGCAGACCGTCTGACTCAAATTAAAATGAATCAATCCTGGATTGGAAACGACTACGCAACACTCCCGGACCCCAACCAAGTAACATGAACAATGAACATCTGTGATGGGTTAGCGTTTCCGGTCCCCGTTTATTGAACCTCTCATCTGTATTACATTTATGACTGCATGGCGACAAAATGCAAATTGCTATCCGCACGCTTCTTGTCCTCATGAAAGGCCTGGGTTGTTGTGTCTCAAAGCGTGGCCTTCTCCTCCTGCGCCACCCTCCTCCTGTTCCATCACGTGTGCTGCTGCTGGGTTAGCGTTACCGGTCCCTTTTCCTGGAACCTCTTATATGTATTACATTTATGACTGCATGCCGACAAAAAGCATGTTACCTGTGCAAAGAAAACAGACATTTCCCGCATTTAAAAGACAGTTTTCCCTTTGAAACTTTAAAATCGATTTTCTCAAAAACTATAAGCTCTTTTTGCTAAATTTTTTTTCCTCTTGTACCCACTCCCAAGGTGCACATACCCTGTAAATTTGGGGTATGTAGCATGTAAGGAGGCTTTACAAAGCACAAAAGTTCGGGTCCCCATTGACTTCCATTATGTTCAGAGTTCGGGTCGAACACCCGAACATCGCGGCCATGTTCGGCCTGTTCGGCCCGAACCCGAACATCTAGATGTTCGCCCAACACTATTCACTTCTATGAGAAATTGAGCCAAAAAACGATTGGAAGGAATATCGGATGTGTCAGAAATTATCTATCGAACCCATCTATTAGGAATTATAAATGATGTATTCCCAGCATTAGTCAGTCAGAAAAATTGATTGCAATTCTTGAATTGAACAGATATTTTAAAAAAAATGTTATGGTGTGGCTACCTTTAAGAATAACACAATCAGTTACAACGTAGTACTGTGCACAGGCCCATAGAATTGTATGGGCAGTGATTTGACATGCAGAATTCTTTTGCAATACTACTGGGCACTGAACAGGGTCTTAAAGAGGAACTCCAGTGAAAATAATGTAGTAAAAAAAGTGCTTCATTTTTTACCATAATTATGTATAAATGATTTAGTCAGTGTTTGCTCATTGTAAAATCTTTCCTCTCCTGATTTACATTCTGACATTACATGGTGACATTTTTACTGTGGGCAGGTTATGTAGCTGCTCCTAGCTGTTCTGGCCGTTACAGACAGCTGTGAACAGCTATTTCCTCTCTGTGAACATTGTTACATTGTGGCAGTTTGCCCAGAGTACCGCGGTACTCAGAGCTTCTTGTGGGAGGGGTTTCAGCACAAAATCAGTCATACAGTGCCCCCTGATGGTCTGTTTGTGAAAATCATTATATTTCTCATGTAAAAGGAGGTATCAGCTACTGATTGGGATAAAGTTCAATTCTAGGTTGGAGTTTCTCTTTAAGTGAATTGACATTTCCTGAAATGGTCAGTGAAAAAAATAGTTTTACTGAATGCAGTAATGCTTAGTGAATTGCAGCTATAGTGTTCCATAGTGTGCACACAATGCTTCACCCAATGTTAGTCTACTGTAAATGGCTCTGCACTGAAACAGAACATTTCCTGTGATCATGAATTCCATGGCTGAGAGCCACTCTCGCTACCAATAGGCGGCGGCACTAGGATGGGAGAGAAGAAGAATGTACACAAGCCAATCAGCCTCAACCCTGAAACCACTGCAAGCTGGCCAGATTTACCATAAAGGCACTGTAGGCATGTGCCCGATACCTCTACTCTACCTTTTGAGTGCAAATATCTGTGCATGTTGGTCCTGCCAATGAATCTCATTTTGAATAAAATTCTATGTGGTTTATTAGTTTTGTTTCCTAAATGATGCTCCTAATTACTTAAGGTGGCCATAACGATCGACCTTGAAAATCGGTGCTGCCAAGGGCATGCCCAATCAACGATGGCACCAATTTCAGGACGTAATTGGTTGCATGTATTGATTGGACATGCTGCAAGATGTCGGGCTGACTTGTTTGATTGGGCGTGTGGCAGTAACTGTGTGCGATATCGGGACGAGCTACTAACACAATGGCACCCCCGGCGCTGTCCCTCCCTAGTGTAAAATGTGCCCCAGTGTATGTATACCTTACCTGTCAGTGTCTGCTGCTGGCTCAGTTTCCTCTCTCTTGCTCACCGACATATGCCCCACGTGGCTGCTGGCTACATGTGTACCATAGCCGTTTGGACACTATATACATTGACTTTTTACGAACTGTATATAAAAGGTTATTTTTGGAGAAAAATCCTAAAAAATAAATAAATTTGAGGTAGGTCTTATTTTCAGGGAAAAGGAATACATACCTCTAAGCTTTAAGATAATGGGGCACCTTTAACACACACCCACCTCACCCCAGTCATGCTGACTGCAAAAAAATTTGTAAGCAAAACATTTTTCTCATGTGGTCCTTTGACATTTAGCTTATTTTCAGATTTGTTACTATAAAGGATGGGAATAAAGTTTAGAGTCAAACATCTTTTAGTAGAAAGAAGATATATACTTACGTAGATCTGTGCACCCTCCTGAAAGCGGGGCAGATGAAGAGGAACAGAGGGAGGGTCCCGCTGATAAATAGACGGTTAGGAGCTATGCATATACAACAAGGCAGTCATTAGTAGAAAATGTTACCAAACAATCCTAAGCAGTGGACTTTGGAAGGTAAACAAAAGGTTTAACTGGCCATCCAATGGGCAGAAAGACAGCTTCATTCTGAACCTTTGTCAATCACTGATGACAAAGTGCTGAGGGAGAGGTGTGTGACTTCAGAGCTAAGGGCCCTTTCCATTGCTGCGCAATCCACAGCGTTTCCCTCCATGCTGTAAGGTGCTCATGAAATAGGGACGCGAGGAAAAACGGGCGCCTTTTCATTGATAAAACTATAATTAATATCTACCGATATTCTTCATTTTTAAAGTGTAAATCGTGTAAATTATTGTTTTAAAAATCAGTATACATTAACGATATTTTACTACAACTTTTGGTGGCCACGTTACAATTTTTTGTTCAATTTTACCCCAATTCAATCAAAATGATCAATTATGTGAGAAAATAAAAATAATTTTTTCCTTTGATCGATAAATTTAATCAAAATTGTCATTTTTTCTCAATTAAAATCGATTGGAAAGGTTGGAAAAAAATCAGATCAATTTTGTCAGAAATTGTGTGTGAGTGTGAGTGTGTGTGTGTGTGTGTGTGTGTGTGTGTGTGTGTGTGAGTGTGTGTGTGTGTGTGTGTGTGTGTGAGTGTGTGTGAGTGTGTGTGTGTGTGTGTGTGTGAGTGTGTGTGAGTGTGTGTGTGAGTGTGTGTGTGAGTGTGTGAGTGTGTGTGTGTGTGTGTGTGTGTGTGTGTGAGTGTGTGTGAGTGTGTGTGCGAGTGTGTGTGAGTGTGAGTGTGTGTGTGTGTGAGTGTGTGTGTGTGTGAGTGTGTGTGTGAGTGTGTGAGTGTGTGTGTGAGTGTGTGTGTGAGTGTGTGTGCGAGTGTGTGTGAGTGTGTGTGCGAGTGTGTGCGAGTGTGTGCGAGTGTGTGCGAGTGTGTGTGTGTGAGTGTGTGAAAGTTATTCAACCTAATAAATGTTAAGTTTACATTCAAGAATGAAGAGACAAGGAATTTAGATTTAGACGTAAAGTACATTTTCTAAGGTTGTTTGTGTTGTGTGCCTTTATACATATAACTGATGGCACAGAGCAAACCATACACAAATATAAATGATAATTTATATATTAATCCAATTTATATCTTTTATTTGATTATTTTTGTCATGATTGTGTCAAAATTGAGCATGTGTGTGTGGTAGATTGGTTAGAAATGTCTAAATTTTCATTCAAGTGGAAAAAAAAAAATCAAAATTGTCAAATCAAATAAAAGATAAACAGTTGTAATGTCTGTGGCCACCATTAGCCCAAGTCCATCCAAATAAGGGACATTTAGAATGTATTGGGAGAGAGATGGGGTTCAGCATACTTGCATACCCCATTAGTGTTCAGATGCACTTGAATCATTTTGGACATTTAAGAGGCTGTAGTTACATATAGTAGAAAGCAGTCAATTCAGGATACCCACTTTTACAGTAATTTTCCAGGATCCAGCATCAGAGACACTTCCTATAGCCATATAGATGCTGAATATTGGTATATAGCCCCGCCCTCCCAGTAATGCTTAGCCTAGGCTGATTATTATGGGGAATTTCCTCCCACCAGAGCATTCTGGGAGACCAGGTATTATTTGTACTGACTTTAAAACTCTCAGTAAAAAACATACATTATGCAGAGATCCCCTGACAGTACTATGGTCGCTGTGCCCCCACCGCTCCATGATAAACTTCAGAATGCAAATCTGGTTGAGAAAAGATTTTACAATGGGCAAACATTGCCTAAAAAATTTATAAAAGCAATAGTAAAAAAAAAATTAAAAAAAACAATTTTATTAACTACATTATTTTCACTACAGTTCTTTAACGCACAAAAATAAAACAGCTCAATGCATGATTTATTGAAACATACAGTATATGTACAGTAGGGATGATTCCGCCGGAATTGCGGAATTCCGCCAGCGGTAAATTCCGTCGCCATTACATTTCCGCGGAATTTCGCATTCCAGCGGAAAAATTTAAGTAATCGCAAATGAAACCTTGTTTATGCTAAATGTTAGCCCATGGGACCTAGTGGCTGTTCCCCAGATCATTTTTTTTTGAATTTTTTTTTTGCAGCAGCAGGTGGTGTCACTTAAGCCATGGGACCTAGTGGTGGTCCCATGGCGGTCTTTTGGCACCACAGGAGGTGTCTCGTAAGCTATGGGACCTGGCGGTGGTTCCGTGGCGGTCATTTTGGCGCCGCAGGAGGCGTCGCGTAAGCTTTGGGACCTGGCGGTGGTTTTTGAGCCGCAGGAGGCGTCGCATAAGCTTTGGGACCTATACAAAATGGTTGGGATAGGCGAGATAGCTAGGGAGCTGGTTGCTAACATAGGATTGATTGGTTTTTGTTAACACTGTAATTGGTGCTGAAATAATTCCGATTTTCATGCAGAAATTCATTTGGGTGGTTTTTGTAAGCCTCTGATTGGTGCAGAAATTCCGATTTTCATGAAGAAATCCTGGTTTCACTTTAAAGTTCTTCTAGGGGCTTCCTTGTGATTGGCTAGCAAAATTCCGCCGGAATTGCGCATCGTTCCGCGGAATTTCCGCTATAGCGCTATGGCAATTCCGTTCCGATGCGACAAAACGGAATCACCAAATTCCGGCCGGAATTGCGGAAAACGAACGTCCCTAATGTACAGTACAAACATGGACATCAAAATTGTCACATAGAAAAACAAAAAATGAAGAAATTGTAATGTGTGTGTGGCCACCATTAGCCTAACCCTGATCTCACACAGAACCCACCCCCCTCCTCCAATGCCTAACCCTAAAACTTCCTTTCTTGATGCCTAACCCCCCCCCCCCCCTTACTAATGCCTAACCCTAAAACCCGCCTTCCTAAACTTATGTTCAAAACGATAATTTAAAAAAATGAATAATTTGAAAATACAAAACAAATGTAAAAAAATCTAATTTTCAAAACAATACAAGATTTAAAAAAAACTAAACATAATTTTCAAAATAATATCATCATCTGCCCAAATTTTCTTTGGGCGCCTAATAGCCGATATTTGCATTAGCGCCTGTGGGGTGCTTGAATTATCCATTAGCCGCTGGGCTCCCAAATTTCCTGCTACCCGCTATTCAGGTCTATAGGGTTGTCGACTGAATCACATGGTGGTACAATTTGGGTGCCATGCTGCAGTTTTCCCGAGCATACAATACATCCAAATCCCTATAGTCAGCTGTAGTAATTCGCATGCAGCTTCACAACAGCACAAGTGCCGCATTCAATTGGATTGCGGATGCGGTACCCCACTGGAAATAGGCTCTAAAGCTGTAGACTGGCACAAGATCGGCAGAACTAAGCCATCATGTACACAAGACAGAGGTCTTGTGTACATGATGGCTTAGTTCTGCCGATCTTGTGCCAGTCTATAGCTTTAGAGCCCATTTCCAGTGGGGTACCTACAAGCTTCTCCCACAGAGACCTACAGACTGACGCACAAGATCGGCAGAACTAAGCCGTCATGTACATAAGAGCACAGGCTTCTCCCACAGAGACCTACAGACTGACACACAAGATCAGCAGAACTAAGCCGTCATGTACACAAGAGCACAGGCTTCTCCCACAGAGACCTACAGACTGACACACAAGATCGGCAGAACTAAGCCGTCATGTACACAAGAGCACAGGCTTCTCACACGAGACCTATGGCCTGGCGCACAAGATCGGCAGAACTAAGCCGTCATGTACACAAGAGCACAAGCTTCTCCCACAGAGACCTACAGACTGATGCACAAGATCGGCAGAACTAAGCCGTCATGTACACAAGAGCACAGGCTTCTCACACAGAGACCTATGGCCTGGCGCACAAGATCGGCAGAACTAAGCCGTCATGTACACAAGAGCACAAGCTTCTCCCACAGAGACCTACAGACTGATGCACAAGATCGGCAGAACTAAGCCGTCATGTACACAAGAGCACAGGCTTCTCACACAGAGACCTATGGCCTGGCGCACAAGATCGGCAGAACTAAGCCGTCATGTACACAAGAGCACAAGCTTCTCCCACAGAGACCTACAGACTGATGCACAAGATCGGCAGAACTAAGCCGTCACGTCATGTACACAAGAGCACAGGCTTCTCCCACAGAGACCTATGGCCTGGCGCACAAGATCGGCAGAACTAAGCCGTCATGTACACAAGAGCACAAGCTTCTCCCACAGAGACCTACAGACTGATGCACAAGATCGGCAGAACTAAGCCGTCATGTACACAAGAGCACAGGCTTCTCCCACAGAGACCTACGGCTTGGCGCACAAGATCGGCAGAACTAAGCCGTCATGTACACAAGAGCACAGGCTTCTCCCACAGAGACCTACAGACTGGCACACAAGATCGGCAGAACTAAGCCGTCATGTACACAAGAGCACAGGCTTCTCCCACAGAGACCTACGGCTTGGCGCACAAGATCGGCAGAACTAAGCCGTCATGTACACAAGCACAGCTTCAACTTTTTGCTGAGAGCTTTGAATAAAGAGATTTTTTGCTGATTAAAGAGGCACTGAAGCGAAAAAATATATATGATATAATGAATTGGTTGTGTACTATGAATAATTACTAGAAGATTAGCAGCAAAGAAAATATGCTCATTTTTATTTTCAGGCATATAGTGTTTTTTCTAACATTGCATAATTCTCTAATATGTGCAGATTACACAACACTCAGCATTCAAAATGATTCTTTCAGAGCAGTCTGTGAACTAATGACCACTCCTCTGCCAGAGGAAAAGTAAATAGTTAACTAACAGTTGAGATAATAAAAGTCAGAAAACAGCCCTCTCCACGACTTTGAAAGTCGTAGAGATCATGGCTTTTTTGTATAGAGATAACAACTGGAGTTTCTTAACTCTTCCTGTACTGGAAACAATTAGACTGATGTATCTGATCTTAATGTTTTATTTCTTAGCTGTACTAAAAATACAAATCATAATATAGTTTTTTTTTCGCTTCAGTGTCTCTTTAAGTAGTGTGGGTCTACTGTGGAGGTAAGTCCAGCACTACCTCCCTTTTTAAACATTTTACTCTTTTTGGTGCCTTTGTTATACCGTTTATATTGCATTCCGAGTTCACCTTTGGTGGCAGTGTTGCCAAATCATCCCTTTAATTACTGACACATCTAAGTTATACAGGTTCTGGGGCTACTTACACAATCAGTGCCTTAAAGAGACACTGAAGCGAGAATAATTCTCGTTTCAGAGCTCATAGTTAGCAGGGGCACTTGTGCCCCTGCTAAAACGCCGCTATCCCGCGGCTAAACGGGGGCCCCTTCACCCCCAACCCCCGCCCTGCAAAATCATCGACCAACTTGGTCGAAGATTTTGCTCTTCTTGGAGGCAGGGCTAACGGCTGCAGCCCTGCCTCACAGTGCGTCTATCAGACGTGCATCGCCGCCTCTCCCCCGCCCCTCTCAGCGAAGGAAGACAGAGGGGCGGGGGAGAGGCGGAGGTACGCGTCTGATAGACGCGCGGGAGGCAGAGCTGCGGCGGTTAGCCTGCCCCAATGCGGAAGAGATTCCGCGATGTACGGAGGGGGATTTGGGGCTGAAGGGACCCCCGTTAAGCCGCGGGATAGCGGCGTTTTAGCAGGGGCACACATGCCCCTGCTATCTCTAAGGGCTGAAGCGAGATTTATTCTCGCTTCAGACTCTCTTTAACAGCATCTACCTAGCCATGAAACCGGTATAATTCATATGTGTCAGTAATTAAAGGGATCAGTTGGCAACACTGCTTGGTGGAGGGGGCGATACCCCAACTTCCTTTTCCCGTCTACAGACAGTGACTTCCAGCGGGGTTGGGTCTAATCTCCCCAACTGCCTATACAGTGGTTGCCAGGGGCATTTCTAGGATCCCTTGGGCACTCCAGCCGAAATATGGGTGTGTACATGCATCAGAATGTGGGTGTGGTCATGGGTGGAGCCAAATTTACATGAACTTAACAGCGGTCTAAGCAGGCGAGTCCAGCAAAAGGTTGCTTCCCATAGCATTCCCTGGGCCAGATTTAACAAAACATTACCGACAGTTTTTTCACCTTTTAAACAGTTCTAACCAGCAGAGGAACTCTGTTCTGCATGATAAGAAAAAACTTCTAAAATCCTATGTAATGCAGTCAGTTTAGTGTGGATTTCTAGAGCTGCACTGCGGTTAAGAAGAGTGCAAATCCATCCCTAAACTGCTGCAGATTAAAGAGAACCCGAGGTGGGTTTGAAGAATATTATCTGCATACAGAGGCTGGATCTGCCTATACAGCCCAGCCTCTGTTGCTATCCCAAACTCCCCTAAGGTCCCCCTGCACTCTGCAATCCCTCATAAATCACAGCCACGCTGCTGACAAACAGCTTGTCAGAGCTGGCTGTGTTTATCTCTATAGTGTCAGTCTGCTGCTCTCCCCGCCTCCTGCAGAACTCCAGTCCCCGCCTGCATCCCTTCCCTCCCTGCTGATTGGAGGGAAGGGATGGGGGCAGGGACTGGAGCTATGCAGGAGGCGGGGGAGCAGATGAGACTGACACTACAGATGTAAACACAGCCTCACAGCACGGCTGTGATTTATGAGGGATTGCAGAGTGCAGGGGGACCTTAGTGGGGTTTGGGATAGCAACAGAGGCTGGGCTGTATAGGCAGATCCAGCCTCTGTATGCAGATAACATTCTTTAAACACACCTCGGGTTATCTTTAAGAAGTGCTTAAAGGGGAACTTCAGCCTAAACAAACATACTGTCATTAAGTTACATTAGTTATGTTAATTAGAATAGATAGGTAATGTAATCTTTTACCCACCCTGTTTTAAAAGAACAGGCAAATGTTTGTGATTCATGGGGGCTGCCATCTTTGTCGTGGGGGCAGCCATCTTTTTGGTTGAAAGGAGGTGACAGGGAGCATGAGACACAGTTCCAACTGTCCTGTGTCCTGATAACCCCTCCCAGCTGCACTCGCTAGGCTTCAAATGTCAAATTCAAAATGTAAAAAAAAAAAAAAAAAAATAAAAAATTGCACCAAAACAGCAGAAGGAGAGCAACAACATCAGAAATCCCATCATGCTTTGCACAGCATCAGGGGAAAAAAGCCTGGGCAGTTTTCTTCTGTGCAGCTAAAAATGAGGCTTGTATAAGAGAAACAAAGTTCTGATGTTGTGAAACTGTTAAAGAAACACCAAGCCTTTTCAGTGCTGCTGAGTCGATTTTTAATCCAGAGATTCACTTTAATAGCAGTTCTAAAGATAGTGCAGCAGTGCAGGCTAGGCATGATTTGTGAAGGGCTCCTCCCCATGCTCCCAGGTGTCCTGTGAAGCTGTTCTGTGCTTAACCCTTCCTGTGCTGGGCATTGATGCAATAAAGCAGATGTATTGGTTACCTCAGCAACAGCAATTTCCCTCACACACTGCACTGCCGGAGAGACCTTCCTAACTCCTCCTATTCTTAACAGTTTAAAAAGGAATCTGCACTATTTAGTGACTTCTTAGGATGTCTGAGTCAGTTCTGCATGGATTTGTAAAATCCTACTAATATTTTGTCTCAGACACGCTTGATTAATGTCCCCCTGTATGCCAACATAGAGGCACCACAGCACCCAGCATACCCCTCATTGCTGTGTGCTGTTGTGCCATGCTGGGTACTATGGTACCCCGCCCTATGGGGCTTGCTGGATGCTATAATGCCATGCTGTGCGCTGTGGTGCCATGCTGGGTTCTATGGTACCGCTATGGGGCTTTCTGGATGCTATAATGCCATGCTGTGTGCTGTGGTGCCATGCTGGGTACTATGGTACCTCTATGGGGCTTGCTGGATGCTATGCCATGCTGGGTGCTGTGGTGCCACGCTGGGTACTATGGTACCCCTATGGGGCTTGCTGGATGCTATAATGCCATGCTGCTGGGTGATGTGGTGCCATGCTGGGTACTATGGTACCCCTATGGGGCTTGCTGGATGCTATAATGCCATGCTGGGTGCTGTGGTGCCACGCTGGGTACTATGGTACCTCTATGGGGCTTGCTGGATGCTATAATGCCATGCTGTGCGCTGTGGTGCCATGCTGGGTACTATGGTACCTCTATGGGGCTTGCTGGATGCTATAATGCCATGCTGGGTGCTGTGGTGCCACGCTGGGTACTATGGTACCCCTATGGGGCTTGCTGGATGCTATAATGCCATGCTGGGTGCTGTGGTGCCACGCTGGGTACTATGGTACCCCTATGGGATTTGCTGGATGCTATAATGCCATGCTGTGTGCTGTGGTGCCATGCTGGGTACTATGGTACCCCTATGGGGCTTGCTGGATGCTATAATGCCATGCTGTGTGCTGTGGTGCCATGCTGGGTACTATGGTACCTCTATGGGGCTTGCTGGATGCTATAATGCAATGCTGGGTGCTGTGGTGCCACGCTGGGTACTATGGTACCCCTTTGGGGCTTGCTGGATGCTATAATGCCATGCTGTGTGCTGTGGTGGCTCTAGTCTGCCTCGGGGACATCCGGGGCACCACAGAAAAGATCCAGGGCATGTGCCACTGATCTTTGGGGCTAGCAACGCCCCTGGTGGTTGCCTTATGCTGGGAATACACGGTTTGTTTTTTAGGTGATTAGATGGTTCAATAGATAATTTCCGACATGTCCGATCTCCCTTTCGATTCTTTCGCCGCTCGATTTCTGATAGAAGTGAATGGAAAAAGATAAGAAAAACGAGCGGAAGAGAATCGACTGCAGAATCGAGTGGCAAAAACGATCGAGAGGAGAAACGTACGGCAGAAAGGAACGGTGTATTCCCAGAATTAGGGGTAACCCACCTTTGTAAGTGCCACGCTTTGTTAGATGTCCAAACCAATATTGAATTAATATACTATCAAGAGCTTTCGATCTCTTTGTGTTTACAGATCTTAAAGTGGACCTGCACTCAGAACTTCTTTCTCTGCACTAAAAGATAAGCAACAGCTTGATAACCTTTATAGAAAAACATTTCTTGGTTACAGCTGATACAAATCCTGCAATAAATCTGCACTGTATCTACTTCCTGCTTTCATGGAAGCAGATAAATTGTGAACATCCTCTGTTTTCCAGCTAGCTCTCTGCCATGGCAGGCAGCTGACAGATCAGATTAGTCACACATGGGGGGGAGGGGGAGAGGGGGAATTACACAGGTCAAACTCTCTAAACACATACAGGGTGCATTTCTATGTTTTCCTTCTGTCCTGTGCAAGAGTTCAGGTCCACTTTAAACCTTACCAGACCCAGTAAGCCAAGTATGGTCTGGTGACAAAGGAGAAAGTGTTAAACCTGGGAAGAGGAAGCATATTCTCCACTGCTGCCCCACACATCACCCAGCTGTTTAAATGCATCCTAATTGAGAGGGAAGGATTATCAGGTTTTGTATGCGCTCCTAATGGCTTCCCACTGTGCAAATCAGCATTATGGGCTCTTGCTGAATGCAGAAAATTAGCAGGGACACAGGAGGTCTTTATAGGAGCAGACCTCTTCCAGCCAAAGTTACAGAGGGGAGGAGGCAGTGGTGAGCACCAAGGCTACACCCAATACACAGATGGCTGAGGAAACCTCAAACTGGTCAGACTAGAGCACTGGATCCATCAGCTCTGAAACCTGCCAGAATGTTCTGTTGTGCCAAGTGTTGGAGGTGTCACTCTGCAGAGAGGGGGGAGACCCTAGCACCAGATTATCAGGGTGGGAGACCCCCAGACAATGGACAGCTTGTGTGATGACATCACTCCCCACAGCAATCATCCACGGTGTCAGGGATTGGGTTAGCCTGAGCAAAGAAAAAAAGATTCTAATTACAGTTGAATCTTGTTAGTTATAGTGAACTCTGATATAGTAAACCTCTGCATATAGTAAACTCAGTCCTCAAGTCAAGCTAATGCTTCTGTATAAATATACAATGTACCGTATGAACAATTCTGATATAGTAAACTTCTGAATAGTGAACTACTTTACCTGGTCCATTGGGGTTTAATATAAAGAGATTCCCTAGCGCCCAACTGTCCAGTCCCTCTTTATATTTTTTCTATTGAAAAATGTGTTTTATTGGCTCCAATCTTTATTCCCATCCTTTCAATTGATAGAATTCTTATTGTCCAAAGTTAATATGAAGGAATATG
Source organism: Hyperolius riggenbachi (assembly GCF_040937935.1). Classification (NCBI taxonomy): domain Eukaryota; kingdom Metazoa; phylum Chordata; class Amphibia; order Anura; family Hyperoliidae; genus Hyperolius; species Hyperolius riggenbachi. Next base: position 194,259,447 of record NC_090656.1, on the reverse strand, counting down.
TATTATAAAACCTCATATTTTGCTTATGGAATAGTTATGGTATGTGTGTCTAGGGCTGCGATTAGGGATGTGGCAGGGGCGCGGCTTGAGTGCCCCTCTTTCTCATCTCCAAAAGTTGGGAGGAATGAGATTCTACTGTACATTGTACTTTTTTTTTATATATAAAAAAAAGGCTCAACACCCACCACAAAGACCATAGAAGATGGATCGGCGGATACGCAATGATGAATGATCCTTCCACAATCCATCTTCCAAACACTCACCAATCCCGTATTGCTAGACCACGGTTGCCATGCAGGTCTCATGCACTAGAAACTATACATTCCTAGTGGTTTAGGTCACCCCGAGCTGCTTGGTTACTCTGTTGTACTGTGGGAACAACCAACAGGCGCGAACAAGACGAACGACCGCGGTAATTAGCCTGGGGGTGAATGGAGATCGGAACAACTGTCCATAATTGGATCCGTCATGACTGTCGTTCAAAACGAACTATTATCGAGTGTAATCGTCCAAAGGAGACACCCTTGGATGGTTGCCAGTGATGACCGTTAGAAGAATGTGGATTTCCTTGCATTTATGGATGTACAACAAAATCTAAATATCAAGAGCTTTGATATTTTTAGTAAAACTATGCACATTTCGCAATTTTTATTTTTTATTTTTTTTAAAGTCGCAGTACATAAACCCAAAACATTTGCAGTAGAGAAACAGGAAAGCTATACTGGGAGGTCCAGGAGAAATTATCATTAGGAATGATCTAAGGTTGAGAACACTGGAAACATAAAAGGATTCTGAAAACCGGGACTGGATATTAAAAACAAAAACTGATTGCTATTAAGTAGCAAACATTTTTAGCAGTCAATAAGACACTTCAAAAACTTAAAATTTAGTCCACATTTGCTGGATAACTTCTGTTCTTCACTCTTAATCTCAGTGACTGCAATGGGCAGGCTCTGCAGAAGTCACAAGTGTCACATCTTGGTATTGTGTTGTAAAGAACACCTGAAGTGAGAAGGATATAGAGAGGCTGCCGTATATATTTCCTCTTAAAAACACCAGTTGCCTGGCAGCCCTGCTAATCTCTCTAGCTGCAGTAGTGTAACTCGCACACACCTGAAACAAGCATGAGGGAAATCCAGTCAGACACTAAACCATGTGTTGACTAAAGTCTGAGTGTGTGTGGGGCAAGTGGGGAGAACAGCACCCTTGGCTAGGTCGATACACTAGGCGAAGCACTTGCCAGCATGTCAGAATGGATGGGGGGGGGGGGGGGGGGGAGAGAGTACTCTCGCTAGATTTGCAGATGAAGTGGTGGAGTGGATAGATTCTCAGAAGAGGAGGTAGTTATTGGCCAGAGTGTGACCTAGTGTGTGCATAGATTTCATTCTGAACTGTGGATGGATGCTTTTAAATATATAAGATGTTAGAAGATGTATGTTCTCCTTTGAAGTACGACCAGTTACTTTAAACATATCTTATGCTGGGAATACTCCATACGTTTTTTTCATCAGATAGATGGTTCGATGATTTCCGACATGTCTGATCTTATTTTTGATCATTTTTCTGATCGATTTCTCATAGAAGTGAATGGAAATAGATAAGAAAAGAAAATCGAATCAAAAATCGATCAGACGGAAAATTGACCGAAAAACGCATCATGTATTCCAGTATAATACCACAATCTGTTCATAGTAATCAAGATCTGTTAGCCCTCCCTCATACTACATGAAAGTGGTAAAATTGGCCATTGGCCAATCAAAACTATGTGTACGCACACTTATCTGACACTCACTGCCGTTCTATGGGCAGAAAGTGGAAAGATCTAAACAATGAGTAAATAAGGAGACTTCCATTTATACTTTTGGCCATTTACACTTATTGGAACTCACGTCCATTTTTGTTTGTTGGTTTGCTTTAGGCCTCGTTCACATTGGGGGAGTTGAAAACCGTGTAAAAGCGCCTGATAAATGCATGCGCTTGTGCGCGCTTTAGTGTGCTTTTTTAAGCATGTTTTGCTTATTGTAGCAGTAGTAGTTGTCAAAGCTTTGTTTTCATATGTAAATGTATTATTTTCAAATTGGGGAAAACAAAACATGCGCTTCTATGCGGAGGAAAAAAAAAAAAAAAAAAAAAAAAATCACACCCATTCACTTGCATGGATGTGCGCTTTACAGCTCAATGCACAGAAATGCATGAAACACTACGTTTTTGTAACACAGCTCAGCGCAGCGCATAGATGTAAACCAGGCACATTCAATTGCACTGGAAATTCAATACCTTGCAGAACGAACCGCGCAATGCGCTGTGAAAAGCGCACAGAAACAGCTCTGATGTGAACGAGGCCTAAATAACTCTGCAGAGATGCTTTTTTCCCTCATCTGGGATTCGCATCCAAGTCAATGGAGACACAGAAAAAACGCATTTGTTTTATGAAAAGCATTGTCATGCACATTCTGTATACACAGTAGGTTCTCAGATGATGAGGTTTCAGATAATTCATGCTGTAACAACTGCATCTTTCCAATTTCCTGGCTGAAGTAGATTACTCCAAAAGCTGCTGGAAGTTCAGTCTAGGGCTCTGCTAGGATAGGAAGGTGATCGGCCAAAATCAGGGGACTAGAAGTAGTATTGACAAAGAGGCCTGGACTTCCGTCAAACTTTGTCGACATTAGTACTTTTGCCCGATCAATTAAGTAACAGTTTTGTACAGTCTGTACAGAGGAGTCACTAGCCTGCATGCCAGCGACATGTTCTGTTGCTATGGATTTGGGTGGAGGGGGAAGAAGGGTTACAAGCACAACATGGGTGAGTACCCTTGACCAAGACCATCTGCCAGGCAGATTTCTTCCTAATGCGGTGAGGGGGATTGAGGTAGGTCCGCTGTACACACAGTAGTTTCTTGGCAGAGGTGGCCCTGACCGGCAGTCTTGGCCAATAGCCATCCACCACATGTTCAAGGGCACCCCTTATTCCTGCTGCTTGCTTCTCAGCCTGTGTGTGGTGGGACTTGAACCTAGTGTGGCCTGTGCAGCTGTTAGCAAGTTGGAATGATGTGATGTAACAGCTGTGCTGGGGCTGGAGAGAAGCCATTGCTCAGAAGTTGGAACATTAGCATCTCATTAATCAGATCTCTTGTCTGATATCTACTAGTGCAGCGATAGGCAAACTTGGCTCTCCAGCTGTTAAAGAACTACAAGTCCCATAATGCATTGCATGAGTCTTACAGCCACAGTCATGATTCATAAAGGCAAATGCATTGTGGGGCTTGTAGTTCCTTAACAGCTAGAGCAGCCTTTCTCAACCTTTTTACCCTGGAGGAACCATGAAAATAACTTTGTAATCTCGAGGAACCCCTGCATCTATTTGTCCTGAGGCATGGTCTTTAAAAGTAGGCGAGGCTGTTAATTTCACTACCCCTATTACACTGCCACTCATTATACTGTGCTCATTATTATTCTGACCCCCAATTTAGTGCTTCTTTTTACAGTACCACCTATTATAATTTTCCTTATTCTACTTCACCCACGATGGGGGAAAATGCCAAGGAACCCCTGGTTGAGAAAGCCTGAGCTAGAGAGACAAGTTTGCCTATCACTGTACTAGTGCATGAATGGCTGTATTTCTACTTTTCCCTCTCCTATTTAGTATATAAAGCAACATTTCATGTGCAGGGGCATTCATCTCCTCATGAGGGATTCTTAAGACAGCCATATATTTAGCAATTTTGCTTCAATCGGCTAAGCGATCAAATTTATTGGGTGATCAACTTTAGTGTGGTTGATTGAAAGTCAATTGACTAGTGGCCCACACACTGCAAGCAATCTCCTATATAATTCAATTTCACTAATCGATCTGACCGATGTTGTGCCCCTATGCTGTGAATGCAAAAATCGATTCAGTGTCGATTGACTGACAACAGTAGCCAATTCCTGTGCAATACACCAATATCTTCAATTCTGTTTGATCGACGAAGTTGGTCAATTTAACATATCAGCCACTTGTTATAGATCTGGTATACTGGAGCACACTTGTTTCTATAAAATGATTGAATTGAATGGACGATCGTACAGCCAAATTGCTAGATGTGTGGCCCCCTTTATTCTTTAAACACAAATGTTCCCTGGAAAGGATCCATACAAAGATGTCAGCCAGCATCTCTGGTTTTTTTGCACAGTATTTTGACAGGTGGACCGAACATCGGCCATTCAGTGAGGGCACATTCACACTAGAGCGTCTTGCCTGCAATTTCGGCAAAACACTCAAGCACTAGCACTTTTTAAAGCGCTGGTGCTAGAATACCCTATGGGCCCGTTCTTACTTGGGTGATTTGCGTTAATTGCCGGCGATTAACGCAAATCGCCAAATGTAAACGTGCAGCCTGCACCATTTTCAGGCGATTTCCTGGTGATCGCATTATAGTGCTATAGAAGCACTAAACGCGATCGCGGAAAAAGTGTCCAGTGAGTTTTCCATGTTAAATCGTGGGGAAAAAAAAAATCACTCCCGCAAAACGCTGGTGGTAATCGCCCGCGTTTTGAGCTTTTAAAGGATACCCGAAGTGACATGTGACATGATGAGACAGACATGTGTATGTACAGTGCCTAGCGCACCAATAACTATGCTGTGTTCCTTTTTTTCTTTCTCTGCCTGAAATAGTTAAATATCAGGTATGTAAGTGGTTGACTCAGTCCTGACAGACAGGAAGTGACTACAGTGTGACCCTCACTGATAACAAATTACCCTTTTTTTTTCCTTTTTTATCTCTTTCATGCTCCTAGAAGCCATTTTCTGCTAGGGGAGTGTTTGATAGTTGGAATTTCTTTTCAGTGAAGGTCACACTGTAGTCACTTCCTGTCTGAGTCAGCCACATGCATAGCTGATATTTAACTCTTTCAGTCAGAGAAAGAAAAAAAAAAAAGGAACACTGCTTAGTTATTTGTGTGCTAGACACTGTACATACACATGTCTATCATCATGTCACATGTCAGTTTGGGTATACTTTAAGTGTGAATGGGCCCTAACTAAGTGCTTTTGAGAATCCCCCATGAGGAGATCTACCAATCCAAAAACCTGTCCACTATGGACATATGCATACACATATACAATGTGGTCCTTTAGCCCTCATCGTACTGACTAGAATCCAATTGGACTATAGGCAGGGATGGGCTACTGCTACAAAACACTGCAAATAATTAGCAGCCACCAATTTGTGAACTTGTTATTTCACCAAGGGCAAGTCCAAAATGTTCTAATATCTCATTCTCAACCTTGACCACCTGTGTACAATGCACACGGCAAGAAGGAAAAGTGGTTTGCTGGTCTATTGTACCCTTTGGCAATAACATGGACATTGGTGCTGATGCTGCTGTCATCTCTAGGACGAAGTTTCCAGATTGGAAATGATCTAGAGGTTAAAGGGCAACTGAAGGAAGGGGGATATGGAGGCTGCCATATTTTATTTAATCCCAGTTGCCTGGCTGTCCTGCTGACCCTCTGCCTCTAATACTTTTAGCCATAGACCCTGAACATACATGCAGCAGATCAGTTATTTCACATGGTCAGATATGACCAGCGTTGCTTATGACATTTTTGCCAAGGTCCTTTTCACACTGAAAATGCCATTTTCAATTTCGAGAAAATATATGGTCAAAGAAAACGGTAATTTTTTACTGCATAAATTGTTTAATGCAAAATATAAAAAAAAAAGAAACTTATTACAAAATAATTTTCAATGGCATTTTCGCTCGAAAGTAGAATTTTACATTTTCACAAAATTAAATGCGAAAAGAATATTAATTTTCATTCATCACTAGACCTGATTAGATTAGCTGCATGCTCGTTTCTTTTGTTATTCAGACACTATGATTAGCAAAAAGAGGAAAAGGAAACTCCACTTGTATTGATGACATTAAAAAAAGCAGAGAGCAAGAAGCAGCATAACTGTACAAAAGTCATTTTATTGAAGCCAACAAGAAGATTAAAAACTAAAAAAACTTAAATTAAGGCCGGGCCGTCCCAAAGCCACAGAAATGCCCCGACAGTGTTGATAATAAAAGCTCAGCAACCAAAATACTGTATATTGATGGTAAAATCATATACAACGTGGTATGTAGCTACACAAAATAATCGAGCCCAATGTCATCTCGGTCTGTTCAAGTCTTGAAAACAGTCAGTATCACATCCAAATTATAATATAAATAAACTCATATGAAAATAGATGTGATACAAGACCCAAACTAGATTTTTTTTCCATTTAAAAATCAAAAAGTACGCCGCCATCTGGCTGTCCGTCCTTAAAGAGACTCTGAAGAAAGTCTAAATTTTCATTTTTAACTTCAACTTATGTAAAGCACTATAGCTAGTGCTAAACCGCCGCATTCCGCAGCAAAACGAGGGGTTTATACCCCCCAAATCCCCTGTGCAAAATCTGGGGAGCACTTCCTGCTTGTGGCAGAGCTTAGGGCTGTAGCTCTGCCTCTTCGCACGTCAATCCCCGCCCCTCTCAATCTTCCTTCACTGAGAGGGGCGGGGAGAGGCGGAGATCCGCGGGCAGACTCACACGCATGGAGGCAGAGCTGCAGCTCAAAGCTCTGCCTCCATGAGTGGCAAAATCCACGACCAAGAAAGTTGTGGATTTTGCAGAGGGGATTTGGGGATATAAACCCCTTGTTTTGCTGCGGGGATGCGGCGGTTTAGCACTAGCTATAGTGCTTTACATAAATAGAAGTGAAAAACGTGAATTTAGACTAGCTTCAGAGTCTCTTTAAGCAGACCTGAACTCTTGCACAGGACAGAAGGAAACAAGAGAAATGCACCCTGTATGTATTTAGAGAGTTTAGCCTAATTCCCCTGATCTGAATCACCACCGTAATCTGATCTCTCAGCTGTGTCAGCTCAGGAATCTCCTCTGCCACGGCACAGCAGCTAATTTGTAAACACAGGAGGCTAACAATAGGTCTGGCTTCATGAAAACAGGAAGTAGACACTGCAGATTTATTGCAGGATTTGTATCACCTGTAACAAAAATGTTTTTCTTTATAAGGTTAGTAGGCTGTTGCTCATCTTTTAGAGCAGAGAGGAAGTTCTGAGTTCAGGTCCACTTTAACCGATCCAGTCCAACTGATAAACAGCCTTGTCCAAAGGGCTTCAATTATTCACAACTGATCAACTGAATCCCATTTTCCCCCTAATCAATTTTCATTTTATTTTATAGAATGACAGATGAGTGTCTTATGCTTTGTTCTGTCCCCGCTGTCCCTGTATGGGCTGCATATTGTGTATTTGCAGAGAATATAGTGCAGAGGATGAATATAAAACCAGACTCAGCAAGGCTCTTAGTGAATTGAGGAATACACACACTCCAAGATTCCGTCACATACCAGGAACTGCTGTCTGATTTTCATGCCAGTCACAGACAATCTGGTGACAAAGGGCAAAAATTGGCAAACCAGATACAAAGTCATAAAGACAGCACAATATCCAAAAAAACAAAAACAAGTGGAAGCTTTTCAATTAGAAGCAAGGAGGTTAAATGGGCAAGTGTCAGTGAAACTGTAAAAGTGCTAATGAAGAGTTGTGTATTCAGACACCTTAGAGGAGCAGGGGGCAGGAAGGATTAGAGAAAGGGGTTTCTTCCAGGGATATTTCCTCCTTGCAGTGCAGACGTCCCCGCCTCTGCCCAAATGTATGCTAATGACCCAATACACATCCCAGCTTACAAATCAATCTCAAGGATTAAGGTTTAAGATTTCTCCTGGGTAAGCATTTTGTATGCATAGAAAATTCATTTTTGGTGGCATATCCTGCAAGCAATTTTTTACTTTGCAGCAACATGCAGAAAGCAGTTTGATTTTTATTTACCACAGAATAAATTAAATAAAAAACAAACCCATGAAAACAGAATGCGAATGAACGCAAAATAAAACCCAAATTGCAAGCAGCCCATCGGCTCTTGTGATAAGTCCTATTATGCGCCTAAACCTCACAAGCATCAGTCATCAGGGCTGCAGTTTCCATAGAAGGCAATAGCTCAAGCAAGCACGGTGGTGTAGTGGTTAGCGGTCTCGCCTTGCAGCGCTGGGTCCCCGGTTCGAATCCCAGCCAGGTCAACATCTGCAAGGAGTTTGTATGTTTTCCCCGTGTCTGTGTGGGTTTCCTCCGGGCACTCCTCCCACATCCCAAAAAACATACATACAAGTTAATTCCCCCCAAATATGGCCCTAGACTAAACGATACATTCATTGACATATGACTATGGTAGGGACTAGATTGTGAGCCCCCTCTGAGGGAGTTAGTGACAAGACTGTATACTCTGTACAGTGCTGCGTAATTTGTCGGCAATCTATAAATAAATACAAAAATAAATAAAAGGGCCCCAGTTGGTTGACAGGTCCCCTATAAATCTCCCAAAGTGAATGGTGGTCCCATGCAGAGTACTTGCCGCAGAGCAAACTCCCCTGTCCAACCGGTACTCTTCCTGTGTCCTTCCATCTTCATCCCTGCCTCTTCTCTGCGACCCACCAGCATGTTATGAGAGTGCGTACACACCACCGGCTCACAGAAGAGGTAACTGCAAGGCTGAAGACAGAAGGAGGATACTGACTGAAGGAGTGTGTAGGTTGGGCAGGTAATGTGTGCGCCACTATGATCATTCTTCAGGGACACTGGGGGACTACTATGCACTTTGGGGAGACCTGGAGAGCCAGTCAACCAGCTCCAGGACCCTCAATGTAATACTACGGAGGGAGGGGGGAGCTTGCTTTGGCACCGAATTCTGCATTGCATTCATTGGAGATTAGGGTGCAGGTCGGAGGCACCCTATGTGATTTTTGCCAAGAGCTTCATTTTGGCTAGAATCAGCCCCGACAGTCAGAGCGCAGGTGTACCTAGCCCTCAAATTGCTTGATTTAACATTGGGAAATGCGTAGCAAATAAATTCTTACCATTTGCCTGCCATCGAGTAGTGAGGAAAGTTCCTTCATTACATTTAATATTTTATTTATCCTATCGAGAACCTCCTCACGCTCAGATACTGCTGTGTTCCTCACACAATCCCTGACAGGGGTAACACTTAATACAATCACCTGTGACAGAGCAAAATAACTCAGAAATCTAAAATGAAGCATCATACATGAGGGGAAAATATAACCAAAGATTAAAGGCCTAGATTGTAAGCCACAGTGAGGGACAGTTAGTGACAAGACTATATACTTTTGTGAAGCGCTGTGTAAGGGAAAAAAAAAAGGAAATAGGCAATACCTTGACCAACTTAGGTTGTCTGAAAGGAAGGATAGTTTGTGAGAATGTACAGTGCCTTTTCATCATGTCCACACAGATGTCCCCCGACTCCCACTCAGTAGCCATTGAACAGGCTTTGCGCCTCTGTTGTGGTCTGTTCTGTGAAATAGACCGATTAGGCTGCAGCACGAACCCAGCCTTAAAGGACAACTGTACTGAGAGGGATATGGAGACTACCATATTTATTTCATTTGAATACCAGTTGCAGGCTGCTGCTGCTCTTTCAGCCATAGACCCTAAACAAGCATGCAGCTGATCAGGCGTTTCTGACATTATTGTCAGATCTGACAAGATTAGCTGCATGCTTGTTTCTGGTGTTACTCAGATACTACTGCAGCCAAATGGATCAGCAGAACTGACAGGCAACTGGCATGGATTAAAAGGAAATAATTCTTGCAGCCTCCATAGCGTTCTTGCTACAGTTCTTTAAAGCACACATGATTTGAAAGGAATATGGAGGCTGACACATTTACAGATTGCCTGGCATTCCTGCTGAGGCTCTGCCTCGTATGCTCTTAGCCATAGACACTGAACAAGCATGCAAATCAGGTGCTCTGATGGAATTAGTCACATGCTTGTTGATTGTGTGCGATTCAGACACTACGGCCAAAGAGCAACAGAACAGCCAGGCAACTGGGATTGTTTAAAAGGAAATCAATACAGCAGCCTCCGTAGCACTCTCACTTTAGGTGTCCTTTAACTTACGTACACACACACTAGATTAAACTCGGTCGATAAAGACCACCTTGAAAGAGAATCATGCATGCATCTTATAATTGTACATCGACCTCCAGGTGTCGCTTGGAAATCTGGCATGCCTGATCCTTAACAAACCCTGAGCTACCACCAAGCACTTAGTTCTCTTCACTTCTCCCTTTCGCAGGAAGCTGCTCTCTCATGCGCCATTTGTTGCCCCACTATGCCCTTCCAACAGGAGCTAAAGCTAGTGACACACCAATTTTTTGCCCAAGGGATCAAGCTCCAATCCCTGCCGGTTGACACAAATTGAAAGTTTGTACTTGGAATTAGTGTGCTGTGGGAAAGCATGTGAACCAATTCTAATTTAACACAGTTCTAGTTTTCCGACGAAATAAAAGCTATAAGCAATACAAAGCCCAAACCCATGCAAACTGACTTTAAATCAGTCAGGATAGTGAAGAACTCTGGCGTTTTGCACATAAAGATGATGCGCACAATATAAAGAAAAAAGTACCCCAACATCCGAGGAGCTGCATGGCAACCATGATGAGAAGGCAGGGAAACCGGCAACATCCATGTACCAAGTCCATTCTTAAAGAGCCGGCTCAATGGAAAGAACAGGATCCAGACCACCAATATACTGTATGCCAGTAATACCATGCCAGTAATCCGAAACCTCGCCGCATAGTAAGCTGGCCAAAAGGACATGGAGGCTGCCAATGCAAAGGCCCAGAGGCTGCATACAAGGCAAAGTGGTTCCATATGCAGTCCAACACCCAGAGACTGTACACCAGCTGGAGAGAGGGAGGGTGATGTGTGGTGAGTATCAGAGCCATTTAGAGCTCCCAGGTGTACATCAGTAAGATGGCAACTAATGATTGGCTGCTGAGTGAATGCCAGAGGCAGCAGACCAAGCAGAGAAAATACCATACTAAGGTAATGCACTCCATCAGATAGCAAAGGTGGCTGGCATTGATAAATTATAGCAGTGCCTGCAAAGTGCTGAACTTAAAGACATCATGGCGGCACAAGAACAGGCACCTTGCACTAGGTCCACAGCGACTGGCCAATAAACGAGACATTGTGGTTGTAAAAAATGACCAAGAGGACTGGTGAAAACCATCACAGTGCCAAGTGATGATAACATCAAGAAGCAGTATGTGAAACTGGAGACATTCCAAGGTCTAAAAAGGATGTGGAATGTGAAGGCCAAAGAGGCCCCCAGCAGATGAAGAAGCACTGACTTAAAGTGGATCCGAGATAAACTTTTACTCATTGCATGATGGTGTTCCTTTCATATAGTTTATAGAGCATTCCTCAAGCCAAATACTTTTTTTATTTTGCTTTAATACTCTAATTCCCTATGAACTAAACAAGCCTCGCCCACAGCTCCGGCACTGGCACTGTAGTAAAGGCTTATGGGAGTTCAGTCTGGGCAGGAGGAGGTTACTAGGCATTAGAGTTGGGCCGAACCTCCGATTTTAGGTTCGCGAACCTGGTTCGCGAACTTCCGCGGAAGGTTCGGTTCGCGTTAAAGTTCGCGAACCGCAATAGACTTCAATGGGGATGCGAACTTTGAAAAAAAAAAAATAATTATGCTGGCCACAAAAGTGATGGAAAAGATGTTTCAAGGGGTCTAACACCTGGAGGGGGGCATGGCGGAGTGGGATACATGCCAAAAGTCCCGGGGAAAAATCTGGATTTGACGCAAAGCAGCGTTTTAAGGGCAGAAATCACATTGAATGCTATGCCATGACAGGCCTAAAGTGCTTTCAAACATCTTGCATGTGTATACATCAATCAGGTAGTGTAATTAAGGTACTGCTTCACACTGACACACCAAACTCACCGTGTAACGCACCGCAAACAGCTGTTTGTGTAGTGACGGCCGTGCTGGACTGGTGCGCACCATGGCGAGAGTGCAGGTTTTGGTGGCTTTACAGCCCATATGGTCGCCTGGCTGATGTAGCTGAATGACAGAACAGTGACTGTCCAGCTGATCAAATTTGGTCTGACCAAAATGAGGCAACGACCTTATTATCGTGGGTGTGCCCCCCGAGACACTCATCTAGGCGCCGGTCATTGCTTCATTGTGATACGCAAGCCCCTTCACCACGGCAAGGTAATGATCACGAAGGGGAATGGGCGCATGTACATGCCTTTTCTTTTGTTGTTGCAGCTGCCCGCAGTGCAGCCAGAAAAATTAGGCAGTCATGTACACGCACCAGAAAAATTATTACAGCGGCCGCTGCTAGCAGCGGCCTAAAAAATTCAGCAATCCGCCTGGAGTCCCGGACCCTGTTGGTGGTGGCGGAGAAGGTAGTCAAGCGGCCTGCAGGCAGACATGCTGTGTGGAGGGACTGGGAGCGACTTAGTCTTCTTGGGGCAGGCCAGGCAGCCAGTCACACGGCGTGCAGGCAGAGATGCTGTGTGTGCGGGGACTGACTTAGTCTTGGGGCGGGCAGCAGCCCTCCGGGATCCATGCCTCATTCATTTTGATAAAGGTGAGGTACTTAACACTTTTGTGACTTAGGCGACTTCTCTTCTCTGTGACAATGCCTCCAGCTGCGCTGAAGGTCCTTTCTGACAGGACGCTTGCGGCAGGGCAGGAGAGAAGTTGGATGGCAAATTGGGACAGCTCTGGCCACAGGTCAAGCCTGCGCACCCAGTAGTTCAAGGGTTCCTCATCGCTGTTCACAGCAGTGTCTACATCCACACTTAAGGCCAGGTAGTCGGCTACCTGCCATTCCAGGCGTTGGTGGAGGGTGGATCCGGAAGGGCTACGGCGAGGCGTTGGACTAAAGAACGTCCGCATGTCCGACATCACCATGAGATCGCTGGAGCGTCCTGTCTTTGACTGCGTGGACACGGGAGGAGGATTAGTGGCAGTGGTACCTTGCTGGCGTTGTGCCGTCACATCACCCTTAAAGGCATTGTAAAGCATAGTTGACAGCTGGTTCTGCATGTGCTGCATCCTTTCCACCTTCCGGTGAGTTGGTAACAGGTCCGCCACTTTGTGCCTGTACCGAGGGTCTAGTAGTGTGGCCACCCAGTACAGCTCATTCCCCTTGAGGTTTTTTATACGGGGGTCCCTCAACAGGCAGGACAGCATAAAAGACGACATCTGCACAAAGTCGGATCCAGTACCCTCCATCTCCTCTTGCTCTTCCTCAGTGACGTCAGGTAAGTCAACCTCCTCCCCCCAGCCGCGAACAATACCACGGGAAGGTTGAGCAGCACAAGCCCCTTGCGATGCCTGCTGAGGTTGTTCTCCTGCCGCTGTCCCCTCCTCCTCCTCCTCCTCCTCCTCCCCCAAAGAAACACCTTGCTCATCATCCTCTGAGTCTGACTCGTCTTCTGCACACGACTTCTCTTCTTCCTCCTCCTCCCCCCTCTGTGCTGCCGCAGGTGTTGAGGAAACAGCTGGGTCTGATGAAAATTGGTCCCATGCCTGTTCCTGCCGTAACGGTTCCTGGTCACGCTCATTCACAGCTTCATCCACCACTCTACGCACAGCACGCTTCAAGAAGTAAGCGTAGGGAATTAAGTCGCTGATGGTGCCCTCACTGCGGCTCACCAGGTTGGTCACCTCCTCAAACGGCCGCATGAGCCTGCATGCATTTTCCATCAGTGTCCAGTTGTCGGGCCAGAACATCCCCATCTTCCCAGACTGTTTCATTCTACTGTAGTTGTAGAGGTAGTGGGTCACGGCTTTCTTCTGTTCTAGCAGGCGGGAGAACATGAGCAGGGTCGAGTTCCAGCGAGTCGGGCTATCGCAAATGAGGCGTCTCACCGGCATGTTGTTTTTGCGCTGAATTTCCGCAAAGCGTGCCATGGCTGTGTAAGACCGCCTCAAATGCCCACAGAACTTCCTGGCCTGCTTCAGGACATTCGCTAAGCCAGGGTACTTTGCCACAAATCTTTGAACCACTAGATTCATGACATGTGCCATGCAGGGTATGTGTGTCAGCTTCCCCATATGCAAAGCGGCAAGCAGATTGCTGCCGTTGTCGCACACCACGTTGCCTATCTCCAGGTGGTGCGGGGTCAGCCACTCATCCACCTGTTTCTTAAGAGCAGCCAGGAGAGCTGCTCCAGTGTGACTCTCCGCTTTGAGACAAGACATGTCTAAGATGGCGTGACACCGTCTTACCTGGCATGCAGCATAGGCCCTGCGGAGCTGGGGCTGTGTAGCTGGAGAGGAGAACTGCCACTCAGCCAAGGAGGAGGAGGACAGCGAAGAGCATGTAGCAGGAGGAGAGGAGGTGGCAGGAGGCCTGCCTGCAAGCCGTGGAGGTGTCACAATTTGGTCCGCTGCGCCCTGCTTGCCATCGTTCACCACCAGGTTCACCCAATGGGCTGTGTAGGTAATGTAGCGGCCCTGCCCGTGCTTGGCAGACCAGGCATCCGTGGTCAGGTGTACCCTTGACCCAACGCTCTTCGCAAGAGATGACACCACTTGCCTCTCAACTTCACGGTGCAGTTGGGGTATGGCCTTTCTCGAAAAATAAGTGCGGCCTGGCATCTTCCACTGCGGTGTTCCGATGGCCACAAATTTACGGAAGGCCTCAGAGTCCACCAGCCGGTATGGTAACAGCTGCCGAGCTAACAGTTCCGCCACGCCAGCTGTCAGACGCCGGGCAAGGGGGTGACTGGCCGAAATTGGCTTCTTCCGCTCAAACATTTCCTTCACGGACACCTGACTGCTGCTGTGGGCAGAGGAGCAGGAACCGCTCAAGGGCAGAGGCGGAGTGGAGGAGGGTGCCTGTGAAGGTGGAAGGGAGAAAGCGGCAGAAGCAGATAATGCACCTGATGGAGGAGGAAGAGGAGAAGGAGGGTGGCTTTGCTTTTGTGTGCTGCTGCTGCTTTTGCTCAGGTGGCCATCCCATTGCTGTTTGTGCCTTTTCTCCAGGTGCGTTCGTAAGGCACTTGTCCCTACGTGAGTGTTGGCCTTTCCACGGCTCAATTTTTGTTGGCAGAGCGAACAGATGGCTTTGGTCCGATCTGAGGCACACACATTAAAAAATTTCCACACCGCTGAGCCACCCTGGGATGTGGGCACTATGGGGACCGTCACCTCAGCAGCTGATGCTGAAGGGCAAGTTGGCTGGCTGTACATAGGTGGCGATACATGGTGCCGGACTCTGCCACCAGCTGTTTCTGACAAAGAGCTGCCCCAGCTTCTTTCAGCAACTTCTCTCCTCCTACTACTCTCTGACTCCCCCTCTGAACTGTCCCCCTCTTCATCTCCTCTATTGGGAACATACAGAGGATCCCTATCATCGTCATCATCGTAATCATCCTGCCCAGCTTCGCTTGCCTCAGACAAATCCAAACATGCACCATCAGTAGGTCCTTCATCCTCCTTACACGTTACATCCATAGTGTTGCCGGGTAACTCAAATATATGAGCTGGTGAAAATTCATCTGGCTGTAACAACAATGGCTGTGCATCAGTGATTTCAACACTAAATAATTCTTGCGAAGTGTCAAATGCAGCGGAAGTGGTGCTAGTAGTAGCGCTGGTGGCTGAGCAAGATGAGGTGTTCTGTGTCGCTAAATACTCAACCACGTCCTGACAATCTTGGGAGGTGATGGGACGTGCCTTCTTCCGAGCACTGTACTGTGGGCCAGGTCCACACGAAATTACATTTACACGACCTCGCGCAGATCTGCCGGGTGGCCTTCCTCTGGCTCTGGCACTACCTCTTCCTCTACCTGTTTTGTCCATATCGGGTATGCACGGAGTGGTATATCACACTGCGTGCACTCACGTAGGTAGGTGGGTTCACTTAACTGCACAGGTATGCGCACTGATGCGGTGGGTTCACTGAACAGAACAGGTATACAGTGGCGGGTTCACAGAACAGGTATGCAGTGGCAGGTTCACTGAACACAACAGGTATACAGTGGCGGGCTCACAGAACAGGTATGCAGTGGCAGGTTCACTGAACACAACAGGTATGCAGTGGCGGGTTCACTGAACAGGTATACAGTGGCGGGTCCACTGAACAGAACAGGTATGCAGTGGCGGGTTCACTAAACAGAACAGGTATACAGTGGCGGGTTCACAGAACAGGTATGCAGTGGCAGGTTCACTGAACACAACAGGTATGCAGTGGCGGGTTAACTGAACAGGTATACAGTGGCGGGTCCACTGAACAGAACAGGTATGCAGTGGCGGGTTCACTGAACAGGTATACAGTGGCGGGTCCACTGAACAGAACAGGTATGCAGTGGCGGGTTCACTAAACAGAACAGGTATACAGTGGCGGGTTCACTAAACAGAACAGGTATACAGTGGCGGGTTCACAGAACAGGTATGCAGTGGCAGGTTCACTGAACACAACAGGTATGCAGTGGCGGGTTCACTGAACAGGTATACAGTGGCGGGTCCACTGAACAGAACAGGTATGCAGTGGCGGGTTCACTGAACAGGTATACAGTGGCGGGTCCACTGAACAGAACAGGTATGCAGTGGCGGGTTCACTAAACAGAACAGGTATACAGTGGCGGGTTCACTAAACAGAACAGGTATACAGTGGCGGGTTCACAGAACAGGTATGCAGTGGCAGGTTCACTGAACACAACAGGTATGCAGTGGCGGGTTCACTGAACAGGTATACAGTGGCGGGTCCACTGAACAGAACAGGTATGCAGTGGCGGGTTCACTGAACAGGTATACAGTGGCGGGTCCACTGAACAGAACAGGTATGCAGTGGCGGGTTCACTAAACAGAACAGGTATACAGTGGCGGGTTCACTAAACAGAACAGGTATACAGTGGCGGGTTCACAGAACAGGTATGCAGTGGCAGGTTCACTGAACACAACAGGTATGCAGTGGCGGGTTCACTGAACAGGTATACTGTGGCGGGTCCACTGAACAGAACAGGTATGCAGTGGCGGGTTCACTGAACAGGTATACAGTGGCGAGTCCACTGAACAGAACAGGTATGCAGTGGCGGGTTCACTAAACAGAACAGGTATACAGTGGCGGGTTCACTAAACAGAACAGGTATACAGTGGCGGGTTCACTAAACAGAACAGGTATACAGTGGCGGGTTCACAGAACAGGTATGCAGTTATGGGTTCACAGCACAGGTATGCAGTGGTGGGTTCAATGAACAGGTATACAGTGGCGGGTCCACTGAACAGAACAGGTATGCAGTGGCAGGTTCACTGAACAGGTATACAGTGGCGGGTCCACTGAACAGAACAGGTATGCAGTGGCAGGTTCACTGAACAGGTATGCAGTGGTGGGTTCACAGCACAGGTATGCAGTGGTGGGTTCACAGCACAGGTATGCAGTGGTGGGTTCACAGCACAGGTATGCAGTGGTGGGTTCACAGCACAGGTATGCAGTGGTGGGTTCACAGCACAGGTATGCAGTGGTGGGTTCACAGCACAGGTATGCAGTGGTGGGTTCACAGCACAGGTATGCAGTGGTGGGTTCACAGCACAGGTATGCAGTGGTGGGTTCACAGCACAGGTATGCAGTGGTGGGTTCACAGCACAGGTATGCAGTGGTGGGTTCACAGCACAGGTATGCAGTGGTGGGTTCACAGCACAGGTATGCAGTGGTGGGTTCAATGAACAGGTATACAGTGGCGGGTCCACTGAACAGAACAGGTATGCAGTGGCAGGTTCGCTGAACAGGTATGCAGTGGTGGGTTCACAGCACAGGTATGCAGTGGTGGGTTCACAGAACAGGTATGCAGTGGTGGGTTCACAGCACAGGTATGCAGTGGTGGGTTCAATGAACAGGTATACAGTGGCGGGTCCACTGAACAGAACAGGTATGCAGTGGCAGGTTCACTGAACAGGTATGCAGTGGTGGGTTCACAGCACAGGTATGCAGTGGTGGGTTCACTGAACAGGTATGCAGTGGTGGGTTCACAGCACAGGTATGCAGTGGTGGGTTCACAGCACAGGTATGCAGTGGTGGGTTCACAGCACAGGTATGCAGTGGTGGGTTCACAGCACAGGTATGCAGTGGTGGGTTCACAGAACAGGTATGCAGCCAGACAGGAACAAGTTAAGCCTAACTAATCTTTCCCTGAGAGACAGTCTGCAGCAGCTCGCCCTACTCTCACTAACGCAGGCAGCACACGAGTGACCGTAATGGCCGCCGCTGCCTGCCTTATATAAGGGGGGGTGGGGCTCCAGGGGCTAGTGTAGCCTAATTGGCTACACTGGGCCTGCTGACTGTGATGTAGAGGGTCAAAGTTGACCCTCCATGTGCATTATGGGGCGAACCGAACTTCCGCAAAGGTTCGCCTGCGGGACGCGAACGCGAGCCACTGAAGTTCGCATGGAACCGTTCGCAGGCGAACCGTTCGGCCCAACTCTACTAGGCATTGATTTCAAAGGCAGAGGGGAGGAGGAGAGGGGACTGAATTTTTACACAGGCAAGCGTCTCCAGCCCTCAGCCTGTGACAAACAGAACATGGCTGCCCTCATTGTATCACAGGAATAAATAATCAAACTTTTGAAGCTGTTTGCAGCTAGATATGCTGTGTAAACTATCTAAACTTTGATAAGATATATAGACAAGTTACTTGTTATTAGAGATGAGCCGAAATTTTCGAAATTTCGAACTGCTTTTATTACGAATGCGAAATTTAACATTACGACCCAAATTCGTAATTTCGTAATTAATTTTCAAATCGTAATTTACAATTTCGTAATCGAAATTTCACTCCCGTAATGACGAATTTCGTGTCTCCAACCGAAATTTTACTTTTTCAGGTTTGTTAGGGTTTCCATCCCTCTAGATGCCTAAAATGCATCTCTCTCTCTCTCTCTCTCTCTCTCTCTCTCTCTCTCTCTCTCTCTCTCTCTCTCTCTCTCTCTCTCTCTCTCTCTCTCTCTCTCTCTCTCTCTCTCTCTCTCTCTCTCTCTCTCTCTCTCTCTCTCTCTCTCTCTCTCTCATCTCTCTCTCTCTCTCTCTCTCTCTCTCTCTCTCTCTCTCTCTCTCTCTCTCTCTCTCTCTCTCTCTCTCTCTCTCTCTCTCTCTCTCTCTCTCTCTCTCTCTCTCTCTCCAGAGGATGGTTTCACAATGCTAAATGCTAGGCTGGCTGTGGTGCAATTGGTTAGTGCGTCTGGCTGGTAACAGCAAGGTTACAGGTTCGATTCCATCCAGGCATGTCTTTTCCTTTTGCGTTCAACAGTTGTCCAAACACCGAGCACAAAGTTTTGCATGCGTAAAGTTTTACGCACGCAAAATACCCCATGGGGTTCAATGGCGCAGCGCGCGCACGCCAAAAGGAAAAGACATGCCTGGATGGAATCAAACCTGTAACCTTGCTGTTACCAGCCAGACACACTAACCAATTGCACCACAGCCAGGCTAGCTGTGACCTAACTCTACATGGCTATCTGGGGCTCTGTTGGCTCTGTTTGGACAACTGTTGAACGCAAAAGGAAAAGACATGCCTGGATGGAATTGAACCTGTAACCTTGCTGTTACCAGCCAGACACACTAACCAATTGCACCACAGCCAGCCTAGCATTTAGCACTGTGAAACCATCCTCTGCTAGGCATGATTTCATTTTTGCACCTCACTCTATCGCATGGTCCAATCACAAAGCCCTGCACCCAGCATGTGTCTCATATGACTGTCTACAAGTAAGATTTAGGTTAGCAGTCTATTTAGTGTGTGTTTGGTGGTATGGTGGTGAGCATAGCTGTCTTCCATGTGGTTGGCCTGGGTTTGATCCCTGGACATGTCATGAATGTGAGTATGGTTTTGAAATACTACAGATCTCTGGAGAGAGAGAGAGAGAGAGAGAGAGAGAGAGAGAGAGAGAGAGAGAGAGAGAGAGAGAGAGAGAGAGAGAGAGAGAGAGGAGGAGGAGGGTTGGTTGGTTATTCATTTTAGGCATCTAGAGGGATAGAAACCTTTGCAAACTTTAAAATACTAAATTTCGTAATCGTAATTACGAAAATTTGCGTAATTAGCGAAAATTACGAAATTTCGATTACTGCTAAAATCGTAATTGTAGTAATTTCGCGAAATTTCGGAAATTCGTAATTAGGTCATTACGCTCATCCCTACTTGTTATAGTTAGTTTTTCATCTCAGATTCGCTTTAAAGGATAGCCGAGGTGACATGTGACATGATGAGCTAGACAAGGGTATGTACAGTGCCTAGCACACAAATAACTATTCTGTGTTCCTTTTTTTCTTTCTCTGCCTGAAGGAGTTAAATATCAGGTATGTAAGTGGCTGACTCAGTACTGACTCAGACAGGAAGTGACTACAGTGTGACCCTCACTGATAAGAAATTACCCTTTATATCTCTTTCTTGCACTCAGAAGCCATTTTCTGCTAGGAAAGTGTTTTATAGTTGGAATTTCATTTCAGTGAGGGTCACACTGTAGTCACTTCCTGTCTGAGTCAGGACTGAGTCAGCCACTTGCATACCTGATATTTAACTCCTTCAGACAGAGAAAGAAAAAAAAGGAACAATAGTTATTTGTGTGCTAGGTACTGTACATACACATGTCTATCTCATGTCACATGTCACTTCGGGTATCCTTTAACCGGAGTGCAGTGTTAGGAACAGCTAATGCTTGGTACACCCAATGAAACTTCCTATCAGATTGACAAGTCAAACCAATCATTTCCAACTTGTCTGATCTGCTCTGCTTTGATAATGGGAATGATTTTGTGAAGTAATTATCTGACAAATCGATCCAGTTGTTCCTTGGAAGCCACACAAAAAAAGGTTGGGGCGAGCCCACAGATAAACGATTTTGTAAGTTATAGTGAAACTCTTGTTTACAATTTACAGTATGGTGCTCTGTATTAAATATTTTTCTATGATTGTGGAACAAATCTCCTGAGTTTCCATAAATCCTTATGGGGCAATTCGCTTTGATATAAGTATGCTTTGGTTTACAAAACAATTTGTTTCCAGAACAAATTACGCTCGCAAACCAAGCTTCCACTGGCGTGCATGAAATAGGGGCATGAGGGAAAGTCGGTGCCCATTTTCGTTAATAAAATTAAAGTTCCTATCATGGATATGCTTTGTTTTTAAAGTATAAATAGTGTAAATGATCTATACATATCAGTATATATATTAACAATGGTTCACTACAACTTAACCTTACTCTCAAACAGAACCCTCCCTGCTCCAATGCCTAACCCTAAAACTCCCCAATCCAAACCTTCTAAAATGTACAAAAATGATACATGTCAAAACAATTATTTTCAAAAATGAATTTGTATAAATACAAAACATTAACATTTTTTCAAAGACTATAACTTTCTACTTTTCAAAAAAAAAAAAAAAAAAAACTGGCACTGTAATTTTCAAAAATGATGATTATCGTACACCTAAATTTCTGCTTTGAGCACGTCATAGCGGATATTTGTATTACCACCTATGGGGTGCCCAGGTTTCCGGCTTCCGTCCATTTAAGTAATATTGGAATGTTTTCTTACAAGGATACCATTTATATAGGTAGAAAAAAAAAAAAAAAGTTTTGTAAAAAAGAATACCTTTTAATGGCTAGTTGATAGAGTTAAATTATGCAAGCTTTCTGGGATCTAGTCCTCTTCTTCAGGCATATTTCCAGATGTTAACTTATCAGTTAGCCATTAAAAGGTATTTTTTACAAAACATTTTTTCTACCTATATAATTTGTTTGGCCAACACGGTACAGAAACTTTTTTGCTACTAAGGATACCATTTAAAATGCAAAACAAAAAATATTGCAGCACCATTTGGAACTTTACCTAAAGGTCCCCTTTAAAGACTATTTTGGGATGTTTATAACTGATAACTAAGCAGACGTCCTGCACATTTAAACAAAGTTAAATTTACCATTGAATGCCACAGATAAGCCCACCTTGTGGTGTGGTGTGAAATGCCAGTGACAGATGTGGCAAGCATGGGGCATGTGAGATCACAGGCAACCCAACAATGGAAAATGAAGTTACAGTAAATCCGGCCCGGCACACATTGTATGGAATGAAGCTCACAGCAAGAATGTCTGCGCAATCTGAACTCCAATTACATGGCTGGGAAAATTCTATTAGATGTTCTATTGTTCTCCAATAAAGGCAGTCGCACTAATCCAATGGGTTACACTAAACTCCGACTAATGTGTCTGCAGTGTGATAAGACTACATAAAAGGGAGCAAATGTGAGAAAGAGTCTCAGGAAGTGGCATTTTCATATGATAGTATTGTAAAATATTACAGTGAAGAATCCTATGTTTACACGTCTGGATTGGAGATACAGATCTATAGGCTGCATCACTAGGGGTCTGTATGTAGGCGTTATAATCAGAGCTGACCCCCTGCTGAGCAGCTACTGGGATTATCTCCATTAGTAAATCTATTGTTTTATACACTTCAGCTGCTCAGGGCTAGTTTACACATTGGGCGCTTTTTCAGCGCTTTGCTGATCGCCGGCGATCAGCAAAGCGCTGCTCCTAATGTACCCCTATGGATACATTTACACTGCATCATTTGTGATCAAACGCAGAGGGTTTTTTTTTTTGGGGGGGGGGGGGGATTGCGATGTGATTCTCATTCTATTGAGCGGGAACCACAAGCGCAGATCACACTGAATCGCAGCAAATGCGATATTTGGACGCAAATGCAATTGTGGTAAAGCGCCTAATGTGAACCAGCCTTCATAGATGTGTGTAGCTCTGAGATAGGCACAGCTTAAATATGCAATCATTTTTAATCAATTAAACAATTTTAGGTTTTCATCCAATCTAAAAACTTAAGGTGGCAATACATCAGTAGATTTGGCAGCCAATCGACTATCCGATAATTATTGAATTAAAAATCGGTTCCGCCAAAAGCATGCCAGATCATTGATGTGACCAATTTCGGGTTGCCTACCCCAAGTGTATTACGTTTACTGGCCAGGGTTAATCAAATTTAATAGAAATTGGCCGGGACAACCAGCACATGTAGCAACTGCACCCTGCACCGAGAATTGCGGGTTCATTTGCAAGAGGAGTTTAGAGCGGCAGAACTTCTGTGTTTATAGGCTCTTGCATGTCAATCTGGCTCTGCTTATTGAGAAATCAGCATTTTTAAGGCTTAATGCCTAGTACACACCATACAATGTTCTGGTAGTTTTTTCTGTTATGCTGGGCATACACGGCTCAATTTTGCTGCTGGATTCCGCGCCCGATCGTTTTCCGCGCTCCATTCTGCTCGTTTTTCTTATCTTTTCCCATAGTCCTCCATGCAGAATCGAGCGCGGAAAAGATCGGGCGGGAGATACGGACATGTCGGAAATTATCTATTAAGCTATCTAAATGGATCCGAATCGAGCCATGTATTCCCAGCATAAAGGTGCATACACACGTACTACTGTAATGAACGACGGGTCTAAAATACAAGCCTACTAAAGGTTGCAACTAATCATCAAAGCCAAGTCAGAATATTGTCAGTCCCAGTTATTGGCGTTTTGATATACCGTTTATTGTATGAAGACTGATGTTGTGGAATTTAAGAAATAGTTTTATGCTTTTTGCTACTTTTTTGCTATGTGTTAATAAAGTTTTCCTAAAGAAGTTTTTGTACCACAAGATTGCATTCCAGTTCCTCTTTTTTGCAATTTTAAGGGCTTGTTTCCACTGTTGCGACGCGATTTCGGCCGCATTCCGACGCTTGTAAAAACGCATGCGGATGCGTTTCCACATGCGTTTTTACCCGCGATTTCGCATGCGATTTCGCATGGCAGGGTGCCATGCGAAATTAACCATGACACTGCCAGGGCTAAATAAAATTGAAAAAGGTGCGAAATCGCACGCGAAATCGCGGGTAAAAACGCATGTAACAAACGCATGCGTTTTTACTATTAAATACATTAGCGGCGATTCGCACGGATTCCCGACGCAGGCGAAACCGTTGGCTCTTTTGTGCGTTTTTTTCACGCTGAAAAAAACGCACCTCAACAACGCTACAGTGGAAACAGGCCCATCCACTTGTATTACATGTGCGGATCTGCATGCGTTGGACGCATGCAGATTCGCGATAGTGGAAACGAGCCCTCAGTCCTTCCTGTAAAGTAATAAATGGATGGGTCCGTCAGACTCTCCCGCTGGGCGGGCGTTCTGCCGACAGTAGTGGGTGTGTAAAGTCTGTCAGGCAGACTGATAAGGCTGTTTCTGAACGATCCGCTGCAGACAGACTGTACACACTCACTACTGTCGGCAGAAGGCTCGCCCAGCGGGAGGATCTGATGGACCCGTCCCTTACACCTTTAGTGACAGCAACATCAGAGAAAAGTAATTTATAGCTCATTTTACTGTGGGAAAAAAAAACCCAACGTACTGATTTATGTTTGCACATATTTTACAATTTTTCGCCATAGTGCCCCTTTAAATTCCTTTGAGCTCAATGCAATTCACCTTTTCTCCTAAGTTTTTCTCCTAGGTGATATTTTCACATTTATAAATAAAATGCCTTTTAACCTCCTTGACGGTTAATTTTTTTTTAAAAAATGGGCAAAAATCCTTTTTTTTGTATTTTTTTTTTTGTTTCATGTAAAGCTACCAGAGTGGTAGCTACATGAAACACCACTAGAGGGCGCATGTGGCCCTCTAGTGCGATCGTCGCCGGCATCAATAGCAAACAGGGGAGCGCGTATATAACGCGTTCCCCTGTTTGGCTTCTCCTGTCGCCATGGCGACGATCGGCATCACGTCATGCGCACTCGATCCAGCCCATAGCGCTGCCCGGAACTCATTGGTCCGGGCAGCGCAGGGCTCTGGCGGGGGGGCCCTCTTTCGCCGCTGCGTGCGGGCGATCGCCGCAGAGCGGCGGCGATCGAGCTGTGCGCGCGGCTAGCAAAGTGCTGGCTGCGCGCACAGCACTTTGAATAGGGCGAATCGCCCCAGCAGGCCCTGAGAAATCCTCCGGCGCTGCATAGCCCGAGCTCAGCTCGGGCTTACCGCCAGGGAGGTTAAGCCTCCAGGAAGCAAAAAAATATGCAGAATATTTCACAGTACTTTTTTCACCTAATTTTTGGTATGGTTTCAAATGCAGCAAGCAAAGGTTATTTTAAACATGAGATGAAAAAATTCTCTCTAAAAAGTTAATTGGATTGGGCCCTAAAAGGTAGGTACACACCATACAATTTTCTGTTAGATTTTCTGTTATGCTGGGTACACACAATGAGATTTCCCACTCGATCGGCGGGATCGATTATTTCCGACATGTTCGATCAGGTTTCGATCGATACAGCTGTCAATTTTGCACATTTAACATAAGAAAAAACGGCGGCTGTATCGATCGAGACCCGATCGAACATGTCGGAAATAGTCGATCGACCGGGAAATCCAGCGGGAAAACGCATCGTGTGTACCCAGCATTAGCTTTACCTGTCAGATAATTTACAACATGTTGGAAATTATCTATCTATCTGCCTAGCAATTAGGCATTGTCCTACTCAGCAAGAGATAACCAGGAGACAATGCACCAGAGAGAATGACCAGTCTCCACAGAAAATGAATTAACACAGAAAAATCTAAAGGTAGCCATACACTGGTCGATTGGCCATCAGATTCGACCAACAGATAGATCCCTCTCTGATCTCATCTGATCAGAGAGGGATCGTATGGCTGCCTTTACTGCAAACAGATTGTGAATAGATTTCAGCCTGAAACCGTTCACAATCTGTGGTGGTGCTGACGCCACCCCCCCCCTCCCCCCGCCATACATTACCTGCTCCACCGGCGCGACTCCCCAGGTCTCCGCTGTCTTCTTCTCCGCTCAGGTCTGGTCTCCGGGTCCGGCAGGCTTCACTTCTTCCAGTCTGGGGGAAGTTTAAACAGAGCGCCCTCTACTGTTGTTTAAGGAAGCAGGAGATTTGGGCGCATGAGACAAGTGGACAAAAAGGGCGCCCCATTCACTCCCATTATAAATATCGTTTAATGGGCGCCAAACAGGGAAAAAAAGGCGCCGGAGATTATTAACGCTTTAACAAACGGCGCCCGGAGATTTTTAAGGTTTTATAACTATGTTTGTGATGATTTAACTTTACAAAATGAGCCCGTGACGAATAACGTTTATAAATATACTAAATCACACTATTAAAACATTTCTAAAACATTATCCACCCCAAAAATTATTTCCATTTTTTTATTTCCATTTTTTATTTATTAATGTTTGTAAAACATTATTATCCATAGGGGGTCTTAGGTTTAGGCACCACCAGGGGGGGTCTTAGGTTTAGGCACCAACAGGGGGGGTCTTAGGTTTAGGCACCAACAGGGGGGGTCTTAGGTTTAGGCACCAACAGGGGGGGTCTTAGGTTTAGGCACCAACAGGGGGGTCTTAGGTTTAGGCACCAACAGGGGGTCTAGGGGTTAGGGATAGGTACAGGGAGGGTTTTTAACAAACGTAAATATAAGTTTCAGTTTACGAACAGGGAAGATTAACGTTTTAAGAATTGCCGATCTCATACACATTATTTAGTGATTTATAAATTCTTAAAACACTATTTGTAAACGAAATTCTACACAATATTTCTATAAACGATAATACTGTTTATCGTTTACACCACGCGCCCTTTTTTCCCGACGCCCTTTTTTGATGTACGCACTGTTTAAACTTCCTGCCGGTACAGGAAGAAGTGAAGCCTGCTGGATCCAGAGCCCAGCGCGGAGACGGAGCACCGGTGACCGGGGGGCGGGGGGAGATGCGCGCCGGCCGGATCAGGTAATGTATTGAAGCTGTATTGCGTCGGTCTTCGGGCACTCAAAACGCCGATAGCAACGCACTCCCTACCCGATCGACGGTAATTTCCTGCACGGAGCGATCTACGGGATCGGTTTCGGTACAAAATAGATCGAAATTTAGCGTAAACTATTTGACAGCAGATTCGATCCCAGTGATCCAATCTGCTGTCAAAACGGCAGGGAATCGGTCTAGTGTATGGCCAGCTTAAAGGGGAACTGAAGAGAGAGGTATATAGAGGCTGTCATGTTTATTTCCTTTTAAGCAATACCAGTTGCCTGGCAGCCCTGCTGATCCTCTGCCTCTAATACTATTAGCCATAGCCCCTGAACAAGCATGCAGCAGATCAGGAGTTTCAGTAGTTCAGACTTTAAAGTCAGATCTGACAAGACTAGCTGCATGCTTGTTTCTGGTTTTATTCAGATACTACTGCAGAGAAATAGACCAGCAGGGCTGCCAGGCAACTGGTATTGATTAAAAGGAAATCAATATAGCAGCCTCTGTATACCTCTTACTTCAGTTCCCCTTTAAAGGGGAACTTCAGCCTAAACAAACATACTGTCATCAAGTTACGTTATGTTAATTAGAATAGATAGGTAATATAATCTCTTACCCACCCTGTTTTAAAAGAACAGGCAAATGTTTGGGATTCATGGGGGCTGCCATCTTTGTCATGGGGGCAGCCATCTTTTTGGTTGAAAGGGAGGTGACAAGGAGCAGGAGACAGTTCAAACTATCCTGTGTCCTGATTACCCCTCCCAGCTGCACACGTTAGGCTTCAAATGTCAAATTCAAAATGTAAAAAAAAAAAAAAAAAATTGCACCAAAACAGCAGAACGAGAACAACAAAATCAGAAATGCCATCATGCTTTGCACAGCATCAGGGGAAAAAAGCCCGGGCAGTTTTCTTCTGTGCAGCTAAAAATGAGGCTTGTATAAGAGAAACAAAGTTCGGATGCTGTGAAACTGTTAAAGAAACACAAAGCCTTTTCAGTGCTGCCGAGTCGATTTTTAGTCCGGAGGTTCACTTTAATGCTGGGCATACACGGCGAATTTCTTATTATCAATCGAGCCGCTGATGGCTCGATTGATAATAGCCGACGTGTCCGATCACCGCGGCGGATCGATTCCGCGCTTGATCCCCGTGGGCGGACAATGCAAAAAAACGAAGCGCTGATAAGGAGGTGCCCGCGGGGACGAGTGGGAATCGATCCGGGCGGCCGAGGGGACGAGCCGGCATAGAGTCATTGGCTCGATTCCGGCGCATTATCTAACCGTGTATTCCCAGCATCACAGTAGGTAGTAGAAATCTGACAGAAGCAACAGGTTTTGGACTAGCCCATCTCTTCATAGGGGAGTCTCAGCAAGGCTTTTATGCTTTATAAAGATATTCCCTAAAAAGGATTTAAACAATGATGCTGGCCATCTTCCCTGCCTGCTACACAGATTTTTGGCAGTTGGACAGAGCAACTGCCATTCACTAAGTGCTTTTGAAAATAAATAAATCCCTGAGAATCCGTTATGAAGAGATGGGCTAGTCCAAAACCTGTCGCTTCTGTCAGATTTTTACTACGTACTGTAAGTGACAGCAACATAGGAGAAAAGTAATTTATGGCTCATTTTACCGTGGGGGAAAAAAAAAAAATGTACTTATTCGTATAAGTTTGCACATGTTTTAAATTTTACAATTTTTCACCACAGTGCTCCTTTAACAACAAAAAAAAAATTAAAAATACCAGTAGACCGAGTACTTGTGCTACTTTTCCTGTGCCAGTTGTCTTCGGGGTTCCTCCCGGTCCAATAACTTTTCCAGTTCACAGCCTCCTGGAAGTTCACGAGCAGTGAACAGATTCCGAACTGAGCATGTGCAAGCTCCGAACCGCACGTGCCCAGAGAAAGGAACGAAGCGCTCGTGCACGGCCACTGGTACTTCCTGGAAAATATCAGACAGAGGCCAGACAAATCTTACAAGTAGTGTTGGGCGAACATCTAGATGTTCGGGTTCGGGCCGAACAGGCCGAACATGGCCGCGATGTTCGGGTGTTCGACCCGAACTCCGAACATAATGGAAGTCAATGGGGACCCGAACTTTTGTGCTTTGTAAAGCCTCCTTATATGCTACATACCCCAAATTTACAGGGTATGTGCACCTTGGGAGTGGGTACAAGAGGAAAAAAAAATTTAGCAAAAAGAGCTTATAGTTTTTGAGAAAATCGATTTTAAAGTTTCAAAGGGAAAACTGTCTTTTAAATGCGGGAAATGTCTGTTTTCTTTGCACAGGTAACATGCTTTTTGTCGGCATGCAGTCATAAATGTAATACATATAAGAGGTTCCAGGAAAAGGGACCGGTAATGCTAACCCAGCAGCAGCACACGTGATGGAACAGGAGGAGGGTGGCGCAGGAGGAGAAGGCCACGCTTTGAGACACAACAACCCAGGCCTTGCATGAGGACAAGAAGCGTGCGGATAGCATGCTTTGTACCACCATGCAGTCATAAATGTAATAAAGATAAGTGGTTCAATAAACAGGGACCACGCGGCAACGCTAACCCAGCAGCAGCACACGTGATGGAACAGGAGGAGGCGCAGGAGGAGAAGGCCACGCTTTGTGAGACACAACAACCCAGGCCTTGCATGAGGACAAAAAGCGTGCGGATAGCATGCTTTGTACCGCCATGTAGTCATAAATGTAATAAAGATAAGAGGTTCAATAAACAGGGACCACGCGGCAACGCTAACCCAGCAGCAGCAGCAGCAGCAGCACACGTGATGGAACAGGAGGAGGCGCAGGAGGAGAAGGCCACGCTTTGTGAGACACAACAACCCAGGCCTTGCATGAGGACAAAAAGCGTGCGGATAGCATGCTTTGTACCGCCATGTAGTCATAAATGTAATAAAGATAAGAGGTTCAATAAACAGGGACCACGCGGCAACGGTAACCCAGCAGCAGCAGCAGCAGCACACGTGATGGAACAGGAGGAGGCGCAGGAGGAGAAGGCCACGCTTTGTGAGACACAACAACCCAGGCCTTGCATGAGGACAAAAAGCGTGCGGATAGCATGCTTTGTACCGCCATGTAGTCATAAATGTAATAAAGATAAGAGGTTCAATAAACAGGGACCACGCGGCAACGGTAACCCAGCAGCAGCAGCAGCACACGTGATGGAACAGGAGGAGGCGCAGGAGGAGAAGGCCACGCTTTGTGAGACACAACAACCCAGGCCTTGCATGAGGACAAAAAGCGTGCGGATATAGCAGCAATGCTTTTTGCCGCCATGCAGTCATAAATGTAATACAGATGAGAGGTTCAATAAACAGGGACCGGAAACGCTAAACCATCCCAGATGTTCATCGGTCATGTTACTTGGTTGGGGTCCAGGAGTGTTGCGTAGTCGTTTCCAATCCAGGATTGATTCATTTTAATTTGAGTCAGACGGTCTGCATTTTCTGTGGAGAGGCGGATACGCCGATCTGTGATGATGCCTCCGGCAGCACTGAAACAGCGTTCCGACATAACGCTGGCTGCCGGGCAAGCCAGCACCTCTATTGCGTACATTGCCAGTTCGTGCCAGGTGTCTAGCTTCATGCCCGGTTTCAGGTCCAGCGGTGCCAGCCACAAATCCGTCTGTTCCTTTATTCCCCTCCAAATTTCCTCCCCTGTGTGCTGCTTATCCCCAAGGCAGATCAGCTTCAGCAACGCTTGCTGACGCATGCCAACAGCTGTGCTGCACTGCTTCCACGATCCTACTGCTGCTGGTGCTGGGTTAGCATTTCCGGATGAGGTACAGCTTTGAGATGCGTTGGAGGAGAAGGAGTCAGAGAGGTAGGTGCTGCTGTTGTTATCCAGCTGTTTGCGGCGTGGGCAACACCCGCGCCGTAGCAGGTGAGGAATCGCTGCCAGGCTCCACAAGGTTCACCCAGTGCGCGGTAAGGGAGATGTATCGACCCTGGCCGAACGCACTCGTCCAGGTGTCAGTGGTGAGGTGAACCTTGCAGGCAACGGCATTCTTCAAGCTTCGGGTTATTTAGCTGACCACGTGCTCATGCAACTCAGGCACTGCAGAGCGCGCAAAGTGGTAGCGGCTGGGAACCACGTAACGTGGGATGGCCACTGACATCATGCCCTTGAAGCTGTTTGTCTCCACCACTCGATATGGCAGCATTTCGCAGGCCAGAAGCTTGGCTATGCTGGCTGGCTGTTACTGCCACGGCCCGGGGGTCATTTGCTGGCAATTTCCTCTTGTGCTCAAACATCTCAGAAACAGACAACTCAACCGTAGCGCTGCACACCGAAGGGCTGTTGGTTGTTGTGTTTGATGAACACTGGGAGACCTCAAGAGCACTAGTCCGGAAAGTGACAGTGTCAGCATCGTCTGATGTTTGTGAATGTTGTGAACCACGCAATGGCTGGGCTACTGCTGCTGCTGAGGCGGGTCTGGTGGTGAGTCTGGTGAACCCAAGGGAGGCAGTGTTGCTGGTGGTACCCTGTCCTGCCGCGTTTGCCCACAGAGTGGGATGTTTGGATAGAATGTGGCGGCTCATGCTGGTGGTGGAGAGGTTGTTAATACTTTTCCCCCTGCTCAGGCGGGTCTTGCACACCTTGCAAATCGCCATGGTAACATCCTCAGTGCAGTCTTCAAAGAAAGCCCAGACTTTAACTGGCTGAGGACTCGGACCTCGTGCGTGATGTGCTGGTGCTGCTTAACCCACTGCTGGACGCTTGAGAGGTCATCCAAGTAATTATCTGGTCCTGTTCTTTTGGATCTGTGAGGGTTGTTGTCCTGGACAACATGGGCAGTATTGAGTGGGTTTTCTTGGGTGCTCCCCTGTGGCCTGTACGTGAACCGTCAGGGGAAACACCTCTTCCCTTGCCCCTCCCTCTTTCACCGGATTTCTTCCTCATTTCACTTATCCTTAAAGTACACGCTGACTGGCAGCAGTACAGTGGCAGTACAGAAATGCTATACAGTGGTGGGTGAGCGGTGTACCACTATTGTCAGCAGTGACACAGAGCACAATGCTATACAGTGGCGGGTGAGCGGTGTACTACTGTTCCCAGCAGACACAGAGTGGAAGTAAACACAATGCTATATAGTGTGGCTGAGCCGTGTACACAGAGTGGCATTAAACACAATGCTATATAGTCTGCTATATAGTCACCCCGAACAGGGTGATGTTCTGCAGAACCCGAACAGTGGCAAACACTGTTCGCCCAACACTACTGGGAGGGAACGCAGATTTTAGTACCTAAACACACGATACAACATGTTTTCCGGGGTCGGACTCTGAGGCACATACAGATGGTCCCGATCATCATCCTCATCATACAACTCTTCTCCTGAGTCTGACCCACCCACCACCTCTGCCACCCCAACATCCCCAGACACAGACCCCTCATCGTCCTCAACATTAACTTGGGATGCTGGCCTGAGCCAGACCTCCTCCTCCACATCAGGCCCCATCATCTCCTCAATGGCAGCCCTCATTAATCGCTCTGGCGACGGACTGATGGACACAACGTTCTCCTCCGGGGAGGGCTGCTGCTGACCACTGGCTGCTGGGGTGGATGTTATAGCTTGCGTGGGGCGTTGGCTGTTGCTGTTGTTGGGAGTGCTGCTCACAGCGGAGGTCTCTGGGGAACTCATGTTGAGCTCATATAGTGGTTGACGGTGAGTGGAGTATTACTGATCCCAGCAATATACACACTGACTGGCAGAGTACGCAATGCTATATAGTGTGGCTGAGCGGTGTACACAGAGTGGCAGTAAACACAATGCTATATAGTCTGGCTGAGCGAGCGGTGTACTACTGTTCCCAGCAGAATCAGAGTGGCAGTAAACAATGGTATATAGTCTGGCTGAGCGGTGTACATAGAGTGTCAGTAAACAATGGTATATAGTCTGGCTGAGCGAGCGGTGTACTACTGTTCCCAGCAGAATCAGAGTGGCAGTAAACAATGGTATATAGTCTGGCTGAGCGGTGTACATAGAGTGTCAGTAAACAATGGTATATAGTCTGGCTGAGCGAGCGGTGTACTACTGTTCCCAGCAGAATCAGAGTGGCAGTAAACAATGGTATATAGTCTGGCTGAGCGGTGTACACAGAGTGTCAGTAAACAATGGTATATAGTCTGGCTGAGCGGTGTACACACAATGCTATATAGTCTGCTATATAGTGTCAGTAAACAATGGTATATAGTCTGGCTGAGCGAGCGGTGTACTACTGTTCCCAGCAGAATCAGAGTGGCAGTAAACAATGGTATATAGTCTGGCTGAGCGGTGTACACAGAGTGTCAGTAAACAATGGTATATAGTGTGGCTGAGTGGTGTACACAGAGTGTCAGTAAACAATGGTATATAGTCTGGCTGAGCGGTGTACACAGAGTGTCAGTAAACAATGGTATATAGTCTGGCTGAGCGAGCGGTGTACTACTGTTCCCAGCAGAATCAGAGTGGCAGTAAACAATGGTATATAGTCTGGCTGAGCGGTGTACACAGAGTGTCAGTAAACAATGGTATATAGTGTGGCTGAGTGGTGTACACAGAGTGTCAGTAAACAATGGTATATAGTCTGGCTGAGCGGTGTACACAGAGTGGCAGTAAACACAATGCTATATACTCTGGCTGAGCGAGCGGTGTACTACTGTTCCCAGCAGACACAGAACAGTAAACAGAATGCTATATAGTGTGGCTGAGCGAGCGGTGTACCACTATTCCCAGCAGACACAGAACAGTGAACAGAATGCTATATAGTGTGGCTGAGCGAGCGGTGTACCACTATTCCCAGCAGACACAGAACAGTAAACAGAATGCTATATAGTGTGGCTGAGCGAGCGGTGTACCACTATTCCAAGCAGACACAGAACAGTGAACAGAATGCTATATAGTGTGGCTGAGCGAGCGGTGTACCACTATTCCCAGCAGACACAGAGTGGCAGTAAACAGAATGCTATATAGTGTGGCTGAGCGAGGTACACAGAGTGGCAGTAAACAGAATGCTATATAGTGTGGCTGAGCGAGCGGTGTACCACTATTCCCAGCAGACACAGAACAGTGAACAGAATGCTATATAGTGTGGCTGAGCGAGCGGTGTACCACTATTCCCAGCAGACACAGAACAGTGAACAGAATGCTATATAGTGTGGATGAGCGAGCGGTGTACCACTATTCCCAGCAGACACAGAACAGTAAACAGAATGCTATATAGTGTGGCTGAGCGAGCGGTGTACCACTATTCCCAGCAGACACAGAACAGTGAACAGAATGCTATATAGTGTGGCTGAGCGAGCGGTGTACCACTATTCCCAGCAGACACAGAACAGTGAACAGAATGCTATATAGTGTGGCTGAGCGAGCGGTGTACTACTGTTCCCAGCAGACACAGAACAGTACACAGAATGCTATATAGTGTGGCTGAACGAGCGGTGTACTACTGTTCCCAGCAGACACAGAACAGTACACAGAATGCTATATAGTGTGGCTGAACGAGCGGTGTACCACTATTCCAAGCAGACACAGAACAGTGAACAGAATGCTATATAGTGTGGCTGAGCGAGCGGTGTACCACTATTCCCAGCAGACACAGAGTGGCAGTAAACAGAATGCTATATAGTGTGGCTGAGCGAGGTACACAGAGTGGCAGTAAACAGAATGCTATATAGTGTGGCTGTGCAAGCGGTGTACTACTATTCCCAGCAGACACAGAGTGGCAGTAAACAGAATGCTATATAGTGTGGCTGAGCGAGGTACACAGAGTGGCAGTAAACAGAATGCTGAGCGAGCGGTGTACTACTATTCCCAGCAGCGACACACAATGACTGGGGGGGACCCTGGCTAGCGTGGCTGGAGCGCGAACTACCCTGCCTGCCTACCCAAAGCTAAACCCACAGACAAATGGCGGAGATATGACGTGGTTCGGGTATTTATTTACCCGAACCACGTGACAGTTCGGCCAATCAGAGCGCGTTCGGGTCCGAACCACGTGACCCGTTCGGCCAATCACAGCGCTAGCCGAACGTTCGGGGAACGTTCGGCCATGCGCTCTTAGTTCGGCCATATGGCCGAACGGTTTGGCCGAGCACCGTCAGGTGTTCGGCCGAACTCGAACATCACCCGAACAGGGTGATGTTCTGCAGAACCCGAACAGTGGCGAACACTGTTCGCCCAACACTACTTACAAGTCAGGAAGGAGAGGAATCCCAATGACAAATTCCCTAACCCTGTCCTCAAGGCCCACCAACAGTGCATGTTTGTAGAAATCCACAGAGGTAGCTAATCAGCTCTGCTGAGGCACTAATTACCTCACCTGTGCATGTTTGTGGCTTTCACAGCAAAACATGTACTGTTGGTGGTATTTGAGGACAGGGTAGGTAAGGTAAGGGGGGGGTTAAAAACACAAAATCTACTTGCCTGGTGCTTCCTCCTGCCCCTGGCAGCCTATCTGTCCCTCACCGCAGCTCAACTCTCAGCCGGGGTTCCCTTGTAGATTTTGAGAACATTTTAAAAATGCAAAGAAAAAATGTTTTTTAAACCGTGAGTTTAAAAACCATTTTTCTTTGTATTTTTTTTTTTTACATTTTCTCATAAACTACAAGGTCTTTTTGAAAGATTCTTTTTTTCGACTTGTTCCTACTAATCTCCTTAACCTCCCCGGCGGTATGATTCCCGCCGGGAGGCCTTGCGGGAGGGGTTTTTTAACCTTTTTTTTTTTGCTTTTTTTAGCATGTAGCTAGCCTAGCGCTAGCTACATGCTTCCCCCTTCCCTGCGGCGTCTCCCCGTATGCGCCGATCGCCGGCGGCGCATATGCCCATCCGGAAATCCCATTCTGAACGGGATTTCCATGAAAGCTTCCCCCGTCGCCATGGCGATGGGCGCGATGATGTCACCAATGCCATCGACGTTGTGACGTCAGAGGGAGTCCCGATCCATCCCTCAGCGCTGCCTGGCACTGATTGGCCAGGCAGCGCACGGGTCTCGGGGGGGGGCACCCTCTGATGCAGCGGATAGCGGCGAATCGGTGCGGAGCAACGGGGATCGTGAGTAACACGCAGCCAGCAAAGTGCTAGCTGCGTGTATAAAAAAAATTATGCAGATCGGCCCAGCGGGGCCTGAGAAATCCTCCTGAGCGGCTTACCCAGTGTCCAGCACGGGGTTACCGCTAAGGAGGTTAAAGGGAACCTAAAGCGAGTAAAATTATTTAAAATAAACACATGACGTAACTGCAAATGAATATTACATACTAACCTCACCATCAGTTCCTCTCAGAAGCTCACCATTTTCTTCTTACAATGATCCCTTCCAGTTCTGACAATATTTTGTCTGAACTGAAATATACCAGTTGCTGTCAGTTATATATCAGCAGCTGTCGGTTACTGTGACGCCGTCGATATGACATATCGAATGCGTCATGGAGTTACCAACGCTAGTTCTGCGCAAACCACCCAAACTGACAGTTTTTGGTTTAAATACACTTTTTTTCCCTTCGCCAAAGGGCTGGAGAAATCTTTTCAGGGTCAGGTAATTAGCCTCCTGTTGAAAAGATTCTCTGCCAGCACTGGGGACCCCCTGAGGTGTTTATGACCTCATCCATCAGGTGAAGGGTAGATATCAGTTGACAGAAGCTCATAAATGTTAGCTCCTCCAGACTGCTAGGAACCGATCACAGCAGGGGGTTCTCTCAGGATTACCTCAGCTGAAGGATCAAGGAGATTCCATCTCCCAGCTGACCTTTCTGTGATCTCCCAAATATGAAATCCATCTTTTGCCATAAAGATGGCTTTCCAAATAGGCAACGGCCTTAAGAACCCGCTTATTCTGAAATTCGGAACCAACCACATGATTGGATGTTTCTGAATTCAAGGTAAGCCCTGCCAAAGCAGAGATATGCATTTTGGGGTCACCGTTCACTCTAAACCCCCCAAGTTTGGTATCAACGTTCTTGATAAATTCTGACAAACCTAAAAATGTTATTAGATTTAACACAACTTGTACGGTTTGCAGATGAGCACACTTATCACGATTCAGGTAAAATTTTGTCTCTCTGAGAGGGGCAGAGATCTCCTATTCCAAAGAGGTGTGTGATCCACGCCCCCTAACCCCTCCTTGCTGGAGTGGGGGCTATAACCAGACAGAGCCCAGAAAGCTCTGTGTCCTTTACCTTCAATCTGATGCCTAGTAACATCCTGGCAGCCCGCAAGGACACGGGCAAACCCTCCATCTTGGAAATTCTAACAAAGGCCTGTTGGCCGCATGGCAACCGCCATTTTGGGACTTTCGCCAAAGACTTGCGATTGCCGCATGGACTACCAATAACGGTATTTGAACTGTATATAATCAGACATTCTGTTCATTCTGTTTCTCTTCCTCTCTTCTCTCTGTCCAATCAATCTATTCTAAAATAAGCTGTGTGTATGTAGTTTAGAAATAAACTAACGATTTTATCGTTCAGTTGTGTGCCTTTTCTGGTCATCTGATTGCTGCTATAACGAATCTGCCCTCTGAAGAGTCAGTCATACTACCGCATTGTTTTATGATTTGCTTATAAATTGTTGATTTGCTAGCTAGGTTGTAAATAACCGTTTCTTCCTTCTAGGATTAGCTAGTACCAGATTTCCTGTGCGAAATCGATAACTTCGTTTCTCGATTATAAATACAATTCGAGATTGCATCATATAGGGACCCAGTAACCTTTCTTTAACGTCACATTGCTCACAGTCTTTAAGCCGTCGGAAGTGACTATTCCCCGAACGGTGACTTGAGCGTGTTGAACGTGATTGGGCTGGCTACCGTATTATGATAGCGTTGGAGACTGTCGGCTCCATACAACCCGACAGTGGTGGCAGTGTATTTACCCGATTTCCAGCGCGAAATCGATATTTTTTGCGTACCGATTGTATATACAATCAAAATTGTACATGTATGGGCACCTCCAACCAATCTTAACCGTTTACTACGCACACAGTGAATTTGCCTCCAGCAGTCTCTAGCGCATGAGACCTGCATGGCATCAGTGGCCTAGTAATACGGGATTGGTGGATGTTTGTCCCATTACATATTGTCGGCAGCTGCGCGACCAACCTTTATTGTCAATCTGTTCACCGTACTTCCTGCGTATGCTAACGGGAGCAGATTAGACGGGATTGGCACGCTCTGTCGCCCTTTTCTTTCTTACCTCTGACGATCCAGCAACCGGTCTCGTTGTCCATCTGCGCCCGTACTTCCTGCGTACGCTAACGGGAGCAGATCTCGACGGGATCGCGGGGGCTGGATTGTCACATTGGTGGGCAGTGGTGGTGATAGCACACCCCAAAACCAGGCATAGCCAGCTTTTGGGAAATCAGAGCGCAAAGATCTGACAAACTCAGTCTTTGCAACCAGAATAATAAGACAGTGGTCACTAAGTATCCTGTCTTGCAGAACCGAAGTTCTGGGCACAAAACGGTACACATTGATAGCAATAGACTGGTCTACATTTCCTAACTTTTTCTTTGCTATATCCTATTCTTTCTTATACTCTTCTCTTCTGAATGTCTGATTCAGTTCAGTTTCACCAAAATTGGTCAGTTCCTGACGTGCAAGCCCTCTGCGAATCGCACGGCATTGCTGCTTGCAGCACAAACAAGGCTGAGCTGGTGGCATTACCCCAGAGATGGAATCCTTGTCGCCACCTTGCTTGATGCCTCTATTACCTGCAGTCCTGATAACCCCGGAGTGGTTGGCAAACCTGACCGGCGAGGATCTGCGCTTGTACCAGGAGTTCCAAGAATGTCAGCGCCAGCATGAGGCAGAGATGCTCCAGCATGAAGCACGGATGCTCCAGCGTGAAGCAGAGCACCAAGAGCGACTGCGCCAGTGGGATCTCCAGGACAAAGAGCTACGGCTCCAGCGTGAATTGGAGTTGGCAAACCTGACCGGCGAGGAACTGCGCAGATACCAGGAGCACCGAGAGTGTCTGCACCAGCGGGATCTCCAGATCGAAGAGCTACGGCTCCAGCGTGAATTGGAGTTGGCCCAGCTAACCCAATCAAATCAGCACTCTTCACTATGTGTTTCGGTGGAGAGATGCGAACCTCTACTCGTGACCCCCACAGCAAAACTTCCTGCCATGGAAGAGGGCACGGAACGAGACTTTCCTGTGCGCACCTCTGAGAGGGCGTACCATCAGGTTCCTGTACCTGACAGCCAGAGAACCCTGGTGCTGGACAGTCACAGAACACTGTCCCAAGACTTGGAAGGAGGTAAGCCTACTGCATTTGCTCCTCCTGGTCCAGTGAGCTTTGTGCCACTGAGACCTGCAGCTGCTGCTATTGCTGCATCCCAGTCTGACACACCTGCCATTCGCACGTGTAATCTTTGTGGCGCAACTGGCCACATACAGTTCTTCTGTCCCAAGAGGAAAAGAACGACCGTCCCTAGCCCGAAGATGGCTAGCAACCCTGATCCGTCACCTGCATCACCCTCTGCACTGCCTGTCAGTGTGTCAGAGATGCTCTACGGTTCCGGAAATCTTCACAGTGCTCCAGTGGACGACCAGATCATCTTTTGCTCCAGTGCTCCAGAAGCAGATGTTTCCTTGGTCTGTTCCGACCTTGCCACAGAGGAAGATATTCTCCCACAAAAGCTCCTCACCCTGACTGAAGTCAGGCCCAACCACCACAACCCTGTTATCCCAGGTCCCGAGAAGGCCGGATGGGGGGTGGGTTTTCCAGAGCAGGCTGTTGCTGAGTTTCCCTCTCCTCCTGTGCTTGGCACTGATCTAGGCACGCTTGTATGCCCTTCGGAATTTTCTGCTGATATGCAGGAGTTCCCAGCAGGACTCCCTGACCACCAGGTACTGTACAAGCCTTTGGGAAAACAGGGAGATGTCAAACCCTTACCTGCTAATGCTACTGTACCTAACGCCGCTGGGCGGGAGGTACCCTCAGATTTACATGTACCAGCAACTGACTGTCTTTTATCTCTTTCTGCACCTGTTATTACTAATGAAATTGCATGTGTCAGTGATAATTGTGATAGAAACGCTGTACATTCTTTGGCCATTACATACTCTATGGCCAGCCGCATGAACTCAGAGCTGACAGCAGGGATTCCCTCTGACAATTCTGACTTTCAGGCGGGTGACACTCATGCTAAAAATGACATATCATGTTATGCAAATGCTTTTGATAATGTTGTGCATGTTTGTGAGAGTACGCTGGATGACGTTTTCAGTGTCACCGGCAGTCTGGACTCAGGACTATCTGGAGAAGTCTCGACTTCCCCTGATATCTCTGACCTTCAGACCAATGTCCATATTGACGTGATTTTGATGTACCCAAAAGGTGATGTTTATTGTAGTGTACCTGTGCAGACAGACACACACAGTACTGTTAACCTGAGCTCAGAGCCTGCAGGCATTCCTGTCAGCTCTGACCCCAGAGAGTTTGATTTTCAGCAGCTGACCTCAGATCACACTAGGCAGCTGGCTGAGACTTGTAGTCCCACATCCGTGAGGATACTACAGAGCGACTCCAACCTGCGTGCGCTTAGTGGCCAGACCGCTAAGCCGCCAGCAGTGGAAGCTCCACTACAGGTGTACAGGGAGAATGGTAACTACTCCAGTGAACCCATTCCCCATGTAACTGACACCCCAGGTGAAAGCACGGTCCATGTGGATCTGTTAGAAGCCCAGTCAGATAGAACGCAGTTAGTTCTGGGAGAGCACGGCCAATTAGAACAGGAAGACACAGGTCCCCTGCCAGGCTTGATAGCTCCCACACGAGAATTGGCGGATGATGTGAAAGTCACCCCCCACCTCTCGTACTCCCCGAAGGCCTCGCTGAAGCGCACTGCGCCCCCACAGCGAAATCTTCGCAGCAACCCTGGGCAGGATACAGCAGTTCACAGAAGGGACCCGGGGACTCACAAGCCCTTATGGCAGATCCCCTACAGCGCCTCTCCGGAGGTGCAAGCAAAAGTGAAGATGAAGTATGAGGAGATGTTACAGATGTCTGTCCTCCGCAAATCCTCTAGCTCACAGACCACCATGTTCTGTGAGGCCTATAGGATGCCGGACGACATCCCAGTAACTGTTGCGTATCCCGTGACTCCCCTCGGTGATCTGTTGGATTGGCTGGCATCCGCCAACTACCTAACGATCATGGATTGGAGCAACAGATACTGGCAGATTCCAACCGTGCCGGAGGCGCGCCTGGAATCCACATTCACCCTGCCCTTGGACTTAAGCGCCTCGATGCGGATGTCTTTTGGTATGATGAATGCCCAAGCCACCTTTCCCCAGGCGTGGAACGACCTGTGGAAGAGCAAGCACGGTTGTACAGTCACGTACCCGGATGACATCCCTGTGTTCCCCCCGACTTGGGAGCAACACTGCGATCACTCATCCCTGGTACTAGGACAGCTGTCAGCTGACAATCTGACCGTTGAACCAGACGCAGATCAGATTGTCATGACAGAGGTACAGGCCTCTCTGGGAACAGCGGGATACTACAGGACGTTTGCGAAGCCCTGTAGCCTCCTGGCTAAACCACTGACCAACACAAAAAAGGGCAACCCCAAGGTCATGTGGAACCCAGGCTGCCCCGCTGTACTGAGCCCAAGTAGCAAGTTGGTATTGCTTCAGTCAAGGTCCTGCTAACCTATCCTTCCCCAATCTTGGAAGGGGAGGAGATGTGACGCCGTCGATATGACATATCGAATGCGTCATGGAGTTACCAACGCTAGTTCTGCGCAAACCACCCAAACTGACAGTTTTTGGTTTAAATACACTTTTTTTCCCTTCGCCAAAGGGCTGGAGAAATCTTTTCAGGGTCAGGTAATTAGCCTCCTGTTGAAAAGATTCTCTGCCAGCACTGGGGACCCCCTGAGGTGTTTATGACCTCATCCATCAGGTGAAGGGTAGATATCAGTTGACAGAAGCTCATAAATGTTAGCTCCTCCAGACTGCTAGGAACCGATCACAGCAGGGGGTTCTCTCAGGATTACCTCAGCTGAAGGATCAAGGAGATTCCATCTCCCAGCTGACCTTTCTGTGATCTCCCAAATATGAAATCCATCTTTTGCCATAAAGATGGCTTTCCAAATAGGCAACGGCCTTAAGAACCCGCTTATTCTGAAATTCGGAACCAACCACATGATTGGATGTTTCTGAATTCAAGGTAAGCCCTGCCAAAGCAGAGATATGCATTTTGGGGTCACCGTTCACTCTAAACCCCCCAAGTTTGGTATCAACGTTCTTGATAAATTCTGACAAACCTAAAAATGTTATTAGATTTAACACAACTTGTACGGTTTGCAGATGAGCACACTTATCACGATTCAGGTAAAATTTTGTCTCTCTGAGAGGGGCAGAGATCTCCTATTCCAAAGAGGTGTGTGATCCACGCCCCCTAACCCCTCCTTGCTGGAGTGGGGGCTATAACCAGACAGAGCCCAGAAAGCTCTGTGTCCTTTACCTTCAATCTGATGCCTAGTAACATCCTGGCAGCCCGCAAGGACACGGGCAAACCCTCCATCTTGGAAATTCTAACAAAGGCCTGTTGGCCGCATGGCAACCGCCATTTTGGGACTTTCGCCAAAGACTTGCGATTGCCGCATGGACTACCAATAACGGTATTTGAACTGTATATAATCAGACATTCTGTTCATTCTGTTTCTCTTCCTCTCTTCTCTCTGTCCAATCAATCTATTCTAAAATAAGCTGTGTGTATGTAGTTTAGAAATAAACTAACGATTTTATCGTTCAGTTGTGTGCCTTTTCTGGTCATCTGATTGCTGCTATAACGAATCTGCCCTCTGAAGAGTCAGTCATACTACCGCATTGTTTTATGATTTGCTTATAAATTGTTGATTTGCTAGCTAGGTTGTAAATAACCGTTTCTTCCTTCTAGGATTAGCTAGTACCAGATTTCCTGTGCGAAATCGATAACTTCGTTTCTCGATTATAAATACAATTCGAGATTGCATCATATAGGGACCCAGTAACCTTTCTTTAACGTCACATTGCTCACAGTCTTTAAGCCGTCGGAAGTGACTATTCCCCGAACGGTGACTTGAGCGTGTTGAACGTGATTGGGCTGGCTACCGTATTATGATAGCGTTGGAGACTGTCGGCTCCATACAACCCGACAGTGGTGGCAGTGTATTTACCCGATTTCCAGCGCGAAATCGATATTTTTTGCGTACCGATTGTATATACAATCAAAATTGTACATGTATGGGCACCTCCAACCAATCTTAACCGTTTACTACGCACACAGTGAATTTGCCTCCAGCAGTCTCTAGCGCATGAGACCTGCATGGCATCAGTGGCCTAGTAATACGGGATTGGTGGATGTTTGTCCCATTACATATTGTCGGCAGCTGCGCGACCAACCTTTATTGTCAATCTGTTCACCGTACTTCCTGCGTATGCTAACGGGAGCAGATTAGACGGGATTGGCACGCTCTGTCGCCCTTTTCTTTCTTACCTCTGACGATCCAGCAACCGGTCTCGTTGTCCATCTGCGCCCGTACTTCCTGCGTACGCTAACGGGAGCAGATCTCGACGGGATCGCGGGGGCTGGATTGTCACAGTTACAACTGAATGTGCAAGGTAATGTCCATGTTTCCCTATGGCTCAAGTGGGTGATATTACAGTTTAACAGTGTACTGACCAGGAAGCGGTTATGGGGTAATGGCCATTTTTAAAATGAAAGACGTAGAATTCCATTGATCACAGTGGACAAATGGGATGCAGGATAGGAGAGAGATTGAGGAGTAGACTACACAGTAGGCAATTATGACCTGTGTATGGTTATTTTGACTTTTTATTTTCAGTTCAGGTTCTCTTCAACATATGTATCAATAGCATGTATAAGGGTGTTGCTATTCACCAACAAAGTCGGTACAAAATGACGCACAAATTACGAGTACATTCATGCGCAATTATGAATGCTTATACAAAATCAATTGAATTCATTAGTAATTACATTTAGGTGTAATTGTGAAAATTTACATAAAATTTCACGTAATCGTAATTACGATCACCACTACTCACTGCTGCCGTGCACTCTTCAAGTGCGATCTTTTCAGCAGAGAAGTGCTGATCAATGGTTTTGAAAAATATCATCTGGATATTGTCAAAACTACAAACGGGCAGCCATATTGCAGCATTGAACTCTGGCAGATTGGATGAGAATGATAGGTTTTTTTTTTTGTTTTGTTTTCTTTCTTCTTTTTCATAGCAGATTCTAATTAAATTGTTCCCGGGTCGAAGTTCTGGTACAAAATCACATACTTACCTTAGAAGAGAGAAGCCTCTGGAGCCCTAAGAAACTGGATCTTAGGCCTAGTGCACACCAAAAACCGCTAGCAGATCCGCAAAATGCTAGCAGATTTTGAAACGCTTTTTCTTATTTTTCTGCAGCGTTTCAGCTAGCGTTTTGCGGTTTTGTGTAGCGGTTTTGGTGTAGTAGATTTCATGTATTGTTACAGTAAGCTGTTACTGAACAGCTACTGTAACAAAAACGCCTGGCAAACCGCTCTGAAGTGCCGTTTTTCAGAGCAGTTTGCGTTTTTCCTATACTTAACATTGAGGCAGAAACGCCTCCGCAATCCAAAATCTGCAGCAGCCCGGGAGTATGCGTTTCTGCAAAACGCCTCCCGCTCTGGTGTGCACCAGCCCATTGAAATACATTACCCTAGCGGATCCGCACCCG
Organism: Hyperolius riggenbachi; assembly: GCF_040937935.1. Classification (NCBI taxonomy): domain Eukaryota; kingdom Metazoa; phylum Chordata; class Amphibia; order Anura; family Hyperoliidae; genus Hyperolius; species Hyperolius riggenbachi. The sequence goes on along the minus strand of NC_090656.1, from coordinate 194,215,033 downwards.
CAAGCAGATCGCAAACCGCAGCGGAAACGCTCCGGTGTGCACTAGGCCTTATAGAGAATGTGTACACACACTTTTTCGGCTCGCGAGCTACTTTGAAATTCACTGAGGCCAGGAGATCTACCAACCCCCCCTCCTTATAGGTAGTTAGGTATATGTGCCTTCAGTATAGGTTAGGTAGGTATATGCAGTAGTGGGCCGGAAATTTTGCATTGATATTTGCAATTATGCATCGTAATACGAAATTTCTGAGAAAATCGTAATTCATTTTGTATGCAATAGGAATATTTCATAACTTCGCGCAATTTCGCTAAATTTTGTGCCAACTTTATCGGTTAATAGCAAAGCCCCCATACATGTTATTGCTACCAAAATTGCTACATATGTTAAGGAGAATATTGGGTACAAGTAGAGCTGGTCCGAACCTCAGATTTTCGATTCGCGAACTTCCGCAAAAGTTCGGTTCATGCGTACCTTCGCGAACCGCAATAGACTTCAATGGGGAGGAGAACTTTGAGAACTAGAAACACTTATGCTGGCCAGAAAATTGATGGAAAAGATGTTTCAAGGGGTCTAACACCTGGAGGGGGCATGGCGGAGTGGGCTACATGCCAAAAGTCCCGGGGAAAAATCTGGATGTGAAGCAAAGCAGCGTTTTAAGGGCAGAAATCACATTGAATGCTAAATTGCAGGCCTAACGTGCTTTAAAACATCTTGCATGTGTATACATCAATCAGAGAGTGTAATGAGTTCTGCTTCACACTGACGCACCAAACTCACTGTGTAACGCACCGCAAACAGCTGTTTGTGTTGTGACGGCCGTGCTGGACTGGTGCGCACCATGGCCAGAGTGTAGGCCGTGGCGGTTTTCAAGCCCATATGGTCGCCGGGCTGTGGTAGCTCAATGATAGAACAACAGTGACTGTCCAGCTGATCAAATTTGGTCTGTCCACAATAAAGCAATGACCTTATTATCTTGGGTGTGCTGCCCCCCCAAGGCACTCATATAGCCGTTGGTCATTGCTTCATTGTGATATGCAAGCCCCTTCACCATGGCAAGGTAATGATCACGAAGGGGAATTGGCACATGTACATGCCTTTTGTTGCTGCTGTGCAGACAGAAAAATTAGGCAGGCATGTACACGCACCAGAAAAATTAGTACAGCGGCCTTAAAAATTCAAGAATCCACCTGGAGTCCTGGACCCTGTTGGTGGTGGTGGAGAAAGCAGTCAAGCGGCCTGCGGGCAGAGGTGCTGTGTGGGGAGCGACTTAGTCTTGGGGCAGGCAGTCACACGGCGTACAGGCAGAGATGCTGTATGTGGGGACTGACGTAGACTTCGGGCGGGCAGTAGCTCTCCGGGCGGGATTTGATAAAGGTCAGGTACTGAACACTTTTGTGACTTAGGCGACTTCCCTTCTCAGTGACAATGCCTCCAGCTGCTCTGAAGGTCCTTTCTGACAGGACACTTGAGGCAGGGCAAGACAGAAGTTGGATGGCAAATTGGGACAGCTCTGGCCACAGGTCAAGCCTGCGCACCCATTAGTCCAAGGGTTCATCGCTGCTCACAGTGTCTACATCACACACTTAAGGCCAGGTAGTCAGCTACCTGCTGGTCTAGGCGTTGGTGGAGGGTGGATCCGGAAGCGATAAGGCGAGGCGTTGGACTAAAGAATGTCCGCATGTCCGACATCACCATGAAATCACTGGAGCGTCCTGTCCTTGCCTGCATGGACATGGGAGAAGGATTACTGGCAGTGGTATCTTTATTGCGTTGTGCTGTGACATCACCCTTAAACGCATTGTAAAGCATAGTTGCCAGCTTGCTCTGCAAGTGCTGCATCCTTTCTGCCTTCAGGTGAGTTGGTAACATGTCCGCCACTTTGTGCCTATACCGAGGGTCTAGTAGCGTGGCCACCCAGTACAGCTCATTCACCTTGATTTTTTTTTTTTAATACGGGGGGGGGGGGTCCCTCAACAGGCTGGACAGCATGAAAAACGCCATCTGCAAAAAGTTGGATCCAGACGTACTATCCATCTCCTCTTGCTCTTCCTCAGTGATGTCAGGTAAGTCCTCCTCCTCCCCCAGCCACGAACAATACCACAGGAACGTTGAGCAGCACAAGCTCCCTGCGACGCCTGCTGCAGTTGTTCTGCCACCGCCTCCTCCTCCAAAGAAACACCTTCCTCATCATCAGAGTCTGACTCCTCTTCCCCACATGACTCTTCCTCCTCCCCTCTGTGCTGCCGCAGGTGTTGAGTAAACATCTGGTATTGATGAGAATTGTTCCCACAACGCTTCCTCCCGTAACGGTTCCTCTTCATGCTCCTCCACAGCTTGATCCACCACTCTACGCACGGAAACGCTCCAGGAAGTAAGTGTACGGGATCAAGTTGCTGATGGTGCCTTCACTGAGACTCAACAGGTTGGTCACCTCCTCAAATGGCCGCATGAGCCTGCATGCATTTCGCATGAGTGTCCAGTTGTTGGGCCAAAAAATCCCCATCTCCCCAGATTGTGTCCTTCTACTGAAATTGTAGAGGTACTGCGTGACGGCTTTCTCCTGTTCTAGCAGGCGAGAGAACATAAGGAGGGTTGAATACCAGCGAGTCGGGCTATCGCAAATGAGGGGTCTAACCAGCAACTTGTTTCTCCACAGAATCTCGGCAAAGCGTGCCATGGCCGTGTAAGACCGCCTGAAATGCCCACACAACTTCCTGGCCTGCTTCAGGATGTCCTCTCAGCCTGGGTACTTTGACACGGCACTCTGACACAAATCTTTGTATGACTATATTCAGCACATGTTCTATCCAGGGTACGTGTCAGCTTTCCCAATTCCTCAGAAATGAGATTGCTGCTGTTACACACCACGTTGCTAATCTCCAGCTGGTGCGGGGTCAGCCACTGATCCATCTGTTAAGAGCAGCCAGGAGAGCTGGTCCAGTGTGACTCTCCGCTTTAAGGCAAGACATGTCTAAGATGGCGTGACACCGTCTTACCTGGCATGCAGCATAGGCCCTGGGGAGCTGGGGCTTTGTAGCTGGAGAGGAAATCGCACCACCAGTAGAGTTGAACTGCCACTCAGCCAAGGAGGAGGAGGATGACAGCGAAGAGGATGTAGCAGGAGGAGAGGAGGTGGCAGGAGGCCTGCCTGAAAGCCGTGGAGGTGTCACAAGTTGGTCCGCTGCACAGCCAGGTACTCCCTGCTTGTCAGTGGTCACCAGGTTGACCAAATGGGCTGTGTAAGTTATGTACCTGCCCTGACCGTGCTTGGCAGATCAGGCATCAGTTGTCAGGTGGACCCTTGACCCAACGCTGTGTGCCAGAGATGATACCACTTGCCTCAACTTCAAGGTACAGTTTGGGCATCGCCTTTTTAAAGAAATAATTGCGGCCTGGCATCTTCCACTGCAGTGTCCCAATGGCCACAAATTTACGGAAGGCCTCAGAGTCCACCAGCTGGTATGGTAACAGCTGGCGAGCTAACAGCTCCGCCAAGCCAGCTGTCAGACGCCGGGCAAGGGGGTGACTGGCGGAAATTGGCTTCTTCCGCTCAAAGATTTCCTTCACAGACACCTGGCTGCTATGGGCAGAGAAGCAGGAACCGCTCAAGGTCAGAGGCGGAGTGGAGGAGGGTGGCTGTGAAGGTGCAAGGGAGAAAGCGGCTGAAGATGATGCACCTGAAGGAGGAAGAGTAGAAGGAGGGTGGCTTGTCTTTTGTGTGCTGCTTTTGCTCAGGTGCTCTTCCCATTGCAGTTTGTGCCTTTTTTCCATGTGCCTTTGTAAGGCACTTGTCCCTACATGGGTGTTGGTTGGCCTTTCCACGGCTCAATTTTTGGAGGCAGAGAGAACAGATGGCATTGCTCCGATCTGAGGCAATAAAAAAATTTTTCAAAACCGCTGAGCCCCCCTGGGGTGATGGCACTACAAGAGCCTAACTAAGCTTTCCCTATGAGAATCTGTAGCAGCTCTCCCTTCTCTAATTACTGCAGGCACACGAGTGAGTCCAATGCCGGACGCTGCCTGCCTTTTATAAGGGGGGGGGGGGTGGGGCTCCAGGAGGGAGTGTAGCCCAATTGGCTACAATGTGCCTGCTGACTGATGTAAAGGGGCAAAGTTGACCCTCATCATGCACTATGGGGGAGAACCGAACTTCCGGAAAAGTTTGCAGTTCTCCGCGATCGCGAACCCCGGAAGTTCGCCAGGAACCGTTCGCCGGCGAACTGTTCGGGTCATCTCTAGGTACAAGTCAAAAAAATGAATTTTTCAAAAAGACCTTGTAGTTTTTGAGAATATGCAAAGAAAAAATGTTTTTTTAAACAAATTTTTTTTCTATTTTGTCAAAAACTACAAGATCTTTTTGGAAAATTATTGTTTTGACTTGAACCCACTAGTCCCCTTAACAGATGTAGCAATTCTGGTGTCACTACGACATATGGGTGCTTTGCTATTCACTGCCGAAGTCGGCACAAAATTACGCAAAAATTACATGAAATTGTAGGCGAAATTACAAATAACCATATGAAATCAATTGAATTTACAAGTCGTAATTACATATAAGAATAAATGCGAAAATTTAAGCAAAATTTTGCGTAATTGTAATTATCTGATTACGATTATCACTGGGTATATGTGCCTTCAGGATAGGTTAGCTAGGTATATGTACCTTCAGTATAGGTTAGTGTTAGCTAGATAGGTACTAGTTATTACTTACCTCCCTCCAGCGGTGGTGCCTGCGGGTTGTCCTGGTCGCCTCTACCTCAGCGGCTGCATCGAGGTCAGATGTGCAATCCGGCAGCTGAGGGAGCGTTTTGGTGGGCAAAGGAGCGGCGGGCAGCGTACGTGGATGTATTGTGCCCAGCGCCGCCCCCAGCCATGACATTACGGCCGTGCCACACCTCTCCTCCCCTGCTTCCCTATGGGCCAGTGGCCAAAATTTAATGGAAGAAAGAAAGGTGAAGTCACGCATGCACGTTGTCACACAGGTCTCTGTAAAAGTCATGCGCTTGTGCGGATCAATCTTTAGAGGACCGCACATGCGCAGGACTCTTACAGCAACTGGCGTGATGAAGCGGCGGGTGCACACACGCGACTTCACCCGAAGGCGCCAGCGGAACCCTGGAAGGGGCCAGGAGGATGCTGGGGGACCTCACAAACTACAGAGGGCTGGGGGAAGCCCCAAGTAAGTTAAGCTTTTTTTTGGCCACCACTTAAGTGACCAATGATGCAGTCGTTAAAGAGGAGCTGTTAGGTATAGGGTCTCAGAGAAACACATATATCAGTAGCTAAACATTGGCTGTACTTACATTACATATGCATTTCACTGTCCACGTTTGGATTTCACAGAATTTTTATATAGTATTTGCAGAGAATGATGCTCCTGACAGCTCATGGCAGGTTCCATGTTTGTCTGTCTCCTATGAAGCCAAATGTGTCCTCATGTCCTGCCTGCTTCCTGATGATTCCACTCTCACAAAAGCTGGTAATGAATAACACTACTGTGCAGTGAATATTAATTAGCCATGTGGCTAGGAACAATAGCGGACTCCTGCAGTGTACTCTGCCCGAGATTTATTAGTGCTGTGAGCTAGACTGTTACATGCTGTTGAAACTTGAGCCTCACTAGCAGCCAGGGGAGGGCCCCAGAATGCTTTGCAGTATCTGTTATTCGGCTTGCATCCTCCTTAGGAGCCTGGGAATACGGAGCCTTGCTGTCAGCAAACATCTAAAGTAAGAGAGATTTTTAAATGCAGTATTGCCTTTTTGGCTTTCTTCTAAACTGTTTAACACAGGAGAATAGAGATTTAAATTAGCTTTTGCAGCCTGACAGTTACTCTTTAAAAAGAAAAATGATGCTGAAAGAATATACCATTTTAAAGTAGATTTTACGCAGGGGCTGTGGTTTGTGAACAATTGTTTCCTTAATGTTCTCCATACACACTTATCCTATACAATAAAACTCCTGTGTCTCCGCATCCTGTCTGTGTGTGTCTGCTTCCAGACTTGACAGTTTGTTGTCTGTGAACCTCATTGCATTGTGGGAAATAACAGCTTTTTCCAACTGCCAAGCAAGCAACATCTCCCTGTGTGCATATACTGCAGACAGCGGTGGGGGACGACGAGCAGGACGCATCTGTGCTCATTGGTTTTAATGATAGTTTTGTTCATTTTCACCAATAATAGTTGGTCGATACCTACTGAAACCATGGTTTCTAACGACTGTAGTCTGATGTGTGTAGGAGGTAGTGATGGGCGAACAGTGTTCGCCACTGTTCGGGTTCTGCAGAACATCACCCTGTTCGGGTGATGTTCGAGTTCGGCCGAACACCTGACGGTGCTCGGCCAAACCGTTCGGCCACATGGCCGAACTAAGAGCGCATGGCCGAACGTTCCCCGAACGTTCGGCTAGCGCTGTGATTGGCCGAACGGGTCACGTGGTTCGGGCCCGAACGCGCTCTGATTGGCCGAACGGTCACGTGGTTCGGGTAAATAAATACCCGAACCACGTCATATCTCCGCCATTTCTCTGTGGGTTTAGCTTTGGGTAGGCAGGCAGGGTAGTTCGCTCTCCAGCCACGCTAGCCAGGGTCCCCCCCAGTCATTGTGTGTCGCTGCTGGGAACAGTAGTACACCGCTCGCTCAGCCACACTATATAGCATTCTGTTTACTGCCACTCTGTGTACCTCGCTCAGCCACACTATATAGCATTCTGTTTACTGTTCTGTGTCTGCTGGGAATAGTAGTACACCGCTCGCTCAGCCACACTATATAGCATTCTGTTCACTGTTCTGTGTCTGCTGGGAATAGTGGTACACCGCTCGCTCAGCCACACTATATAGCATTCTGTTTACTGTTCTGTGTCTGCTGGGAATAGTGGTACACCGCTCGTTCAGCCACACTATATAGCATTCTGTTTACTGTTCTGTGTCTGCTGGGAATAGTGGTACACCGCTCGCTCACCCACACTATATAGCATTGTGTTTACTGTTCTGTGTCTGCTGGGAATAGTAGTACACCGCTCGCTCAGCCACACTATATAGCATTGTGTGTACTGCCACTCTGTGTACACGGCTCAGCCTGACTATATAGCATTGTGTGTACTGCCACTGTGCACCTCGCTCAGCCACGCTATATATAGCATTGTGTTTACTGCCACTCTGTGTACACCGCTCAGCCAGACTACATAGCATTGTGTGTACTGCCACTCTGTGTACACCGCTCAGCCAGACTCTATAGCATTGTGTGTACTGCCACTCTGTGTACACCGCTCAGCCAGACTATATAGCATTGTGTGTACTGCCACTCTGTGTACACCGCTCAGCCAGACTATATACCATTGTTTACTGACACTCTGTGTACACCGCTCAGCCAGACTATATACCATTGTTTACTGACACTCTGTGTACACCGCTCAGCCAGACTATATACCATTGTTTACTGACACTCTGTGTACACCGCTCAGCCAGACTATATACCATTGTTTACTGACACTCTGTGTACACCGCTCAGCCAGACTATATACCATTGTTTACTGACACTCTGTGTACACCGCTCAGCCAGACTATATACCATTGTTTACTGACACTCTGTGTACACCGCTCAGCCAGACTATATACCATTGTTTACTGACACTCTGTGTACACCGCTCAGCCAGACTATATACCATTGTTTACTGACACTCTGTGTACACCGCTCAGCCAGACTATATACCATTGTTTACTGACACTCTGTGTACACCGCTCAGCCAGACTATATACCATTGTTTACTGACACTCTGTGTACACCGCTCAGCCAGACTATATACCATTGTTTACTGACACTCTGTGTACACCGCTCAGCCAGACTATATACCATTGTTTACTGACACTCGGTGTACACCGCTCAGCCAGACTATATACCATTGTTTACTGACACTCTGTGTACACCGCTCAGCCAGACTATATACCATTGTTTACTGACACTCTGTGTACACCGCTCAGCCAGACTATATACCATTGTTTACTGCCACTCTGTGTACATGGCTCAGCCAGACTATATAGCATTGTGTGTACTGCCACTCTGTGTACACCGCTCAGCCAGACTATATAGCATTGTTCACTGCCACTCTGTGTACACGGCTCAGCCAGACTATATAGCATTGCGTACTCTGCCAGTCAGTGTGTATATTGCTGGGATCAGTAATACTCCACTCACCGTCAACCACTATATGAGCTCACCATGAGTTCCTCAGAGACCTCCGCTGTGAGCAGCACTCCCAACAACAGCAACAGCCAACGCCCCACGCAAGCTATAACATCCACCCCAGCAGCCAGTGGTCAGCAGCAGCCCTCCCCGGAGGAGAACGTTGTGTCCATCGGTCCGGCGCCAGAGCGATTAATGAGGGCTGCCATTGAGGGGATGATGGGGCCTGATGTGGAGGAGGAGGTCGGGCTCAGGCCAGCATCCCAAGTTAATGTTGAGGACGATGAGGGGTCTGTGACTGTGTCTGGGGATGTTGGGGTGGCAGAGGTGGTGGGTGGGTCAGACTCAGGAGAAGAGTTGTATGATGAGGATGATGATCGGGACCATCTGTATGTGCCTCAGAGTCCGACCCCGGAAAACATGTTGTATCGTGTGTTTAGGTACTAAAATCTGCGTTCCCAGTAGTGTTGGGCGAACAGTGTTCGCCACTGTTCGGGTGCTGCAGAACATCACCCCGTTCGGGGTGACTATATAGCAGACTATATAGCATTGTGTTTACTGCCACTCTGTGTACACGGCTCAGCCACACTATATAGCATTGTGTTTACTGCCACTCTTTGTCTGCTGGGAACAGTAGTACACCGCTCACCCGCCACTGTATAGCATTGTGCTCTGTGTCGCTGCTGGCAATAGTGGTACACCGCTCACCCACCACTGTATAGCATTTCTGTACTGCCACTGTACTGCTGCCAGTCAGCGTGTACTGTAAGGATAAGTGAAATGAGGAAGAAATCCGGTGAAAGAGGGAGGGGCAAGGGAAGAGGTGTTTCCCCTGACGGTTGTGCTGGGGAGCTGTACTCCACGGCGGCGGCCCCCCACAATGACATATGACGAGTTTGAGGAGATGGAAGAGGAGGGTATGGACAATGTGGACATAGACCCAGATTTTGTTTGTGAACGAGAACATCGCCGTCGTAGCAGCAGCACAGATGAGTCTGTTGAAGAACCCACTGCTGCACGAGTTCGCCTTGTGCCACAAGGTAGGCGGCGCGCAATTTCAGGCACCACAAGCGTGGAAGTTCAAGTGAGAGGCAAAAGAGGCGCAAACAGAAATCGCCAGCAAGGCAGGTGCTCCAAATTCTGGGCTTTCTTTGAAGACTGCACTGAGGATGTTACCATGGCGATTTGCAAGGTGTGCAAGACCCGCCTGAGCAGGGGGAAAAGTATTAACAACCTCTCCACCACCAGCATGAGCCGCCACATGCTATCCAAACATCCCACTCTGTGGGCAAACGCGGCAGGACAGGGTACCACCAGCAACACTGCCTCCCTTGGGTTCACCAGACTCACCACCAGACCCGCCTCAGCAGCAGCAGTAGCCCAGCCATTGCGTGGTTCAAAACATTCCAAAAAATCAGATGACGCTGACACTGTCACTTTCCGGAGTAGTGCTCTTGAGGTCTCCCAGTGTTCATCAAACACAACAACCAACAGCCCTTCGTTGTGCAGCCCTACGGTTCAGTTGTCTGTCTCGGAGATGTTTGAGCGCAAGAGGAAATTGCCAGCAAATGACCCCCGGGCCGTGGCAGTAAGAGCCAGCATAGCCAAGCTTCTGGCCTGCGAAATGCTGCCATATCGAGTGGTGGAGACAAACAGCTTCAAGGGCATGATGTCAGTGGCCATCCCACGTTACGTGGTTCCCAGCCGCTACCACTTTGCGCGCTCTGCAGTGCCTGAGTTGCATGAGCACGTGGTCAGCAAAATAACCCGAAGCTTGAAGAATGCCGTTGCCTGCAAGGTTCACGTATCCGCCTCTCCACAGAAAATGCAGACCGTCTGACTCAAATTAAAATGAATCAATCCTGGATTGGAAATGACTACGCAACACTCCAGGACCCCAACCAAGTAACATGACCAATGAACATCTGGGATGGTTTAGCGTTTCCGGTCCCTGTTTATTGAACCTCTCATCTGTATTACATTTATGACTGCATGGCGGCAAAAAGCATTGCTGCTATATCCGCACGCTTTTTGTCCTCATGCAAGGCCTGGGTTGCGTCTCAAAAAGCGTGGCCTTCTCCTCCTGCGCCTCCTCCTGTTCCATCACGTGTGCTCTGTGCTGCTGCTGCTGCTGGGTTAGCGTTACCGGTCCCTGTTTATTGAACCTCTCATCTGTATTACATTTATGACTGCATGGCGGCAAAAAGCATTGCTATATCCGCACGCTTTTTGTCCTCATGCAAGGCCTGGGTTGCGTCTCAAAAAGCGTGGCCTTCTCCTCCTGCGCCTCCTCCTGTTCCATCACGTGTGCTCTGTGCTGCTGCTGCTGCTGGGTTAGCGTTACCGGTCCCTGTTTATTGAACCTCTCATCTGTATTACATTTATGACTGCATGGCGGCAAAAAGCATTGCTATATCCGCACGCTTCTTGTCCTCATGCAAGGCCTGGGTTGTTGTGTCTCAAAGCGTAGCCTTCTCCTCCTGCGCCTCCTCCTGTTCCATCATGTGTGCTCTGTGCTGCTGCTGCTGCTGCTGGGTTAGCGTTACCGGTCCCTGTTTATTGAACCTCTTATCTTTATTACATTTATGACTGCATGGCGGTAAAAAGCATGCTATCTGCACGCTTCTTGTCCTCATGCAAGGCCTGGGTTGTTGTGTCTCAAAGCGTGGCCTTCTCCTCCTGCGCCTCCTCCTGTTCCGTCACGTGTGCTCTGTGCTGCTGCTGCTGCTGGGTTAGCGTTACCGGTCCCTGTTTATTGAGCCTCTTCTCTTTATTACATTTATGACTGCATGGCGGCAAAAAGCATTGCTGCTATATCCGCACGCTTCTTGTCCTCATGCAAGGCCTGGGTTGTTGTGTCTCAAAAAGCGTGGCCTTCTCCTCCTGCGCCTCCTCCTGTTCCATCACGTGTGCTGCTGCTGCTGCTGGGTTAGCGTTACCGGTCCCTGTTTATTGAACCTCTTATCTTTATTACATTTATGACTGCATGGCGGTAAAAAGCATGCTATCCGCACGCTTCTTGTCCTCATGCAAGGCCTGGGTTGTTGTGTCTCAAAAAGCGTGGCCTTCTCCTCCTGCGCCTCCTCCTGTTCCATCACGTGTGCTGCTGCTGCTGCTGGGTTAGCGTTACCGGTCCCTGTTTATGGAACCTCTTCTCTTTATTACATTTATGACTGCCTGGCGGTAAAAACCATGTTACCTGTGCAAAGAAACATGACATTTTCAGCATTTAAAAGACAATTTTTCCTTTGAAACTTTACAATCAATTTTCTCAAAAACTATAAGCTCTTTTTGCTAAATTTTTTTCCCTCTTGTACCCACTCCCAAGGTGCACATACCCTGTAAATTTGGGGTATGTAGCATGTAAGGAGGCTTTACAAAGCACAAAAGTTCGGGTCCCCATTGACTTCCATTATGTTCGGAGTTCGGGTCGAACACCCGAACATCGCGGCCATGTTCGGCCTGTTCGGCCCGAACCCGAACATCTAGATGTTCGCCCAACACTAGTAGGAGGCTATGCGAGTTTCTGAACCAAAGCTTTGGCTCAGGTGATCTTTAAAAACCGTGCTGTGTCTTCAGGATGTGTATGTGGCTCCCCCTAGAGACTTTTATATGTAGATGACGAATAGGGACATTTGATATTGAACTTAAAGGGAACCTAAACAGAGGTATGGCCGTTTCCTTTTAAACACCACCAGTTGCTTGTCAGTCCTGCTGATCTCTGGCTACAGTAGTGGCCGAATCCCACATCTGAAACAAGCATGCAGCTAATCCAGTCTGACTCCAGTCAGAGCACCTGATCTGCATGCTTGCTGAGGGCGTACAGTGAAAAATGGTGCCGTCAAAATAATGGCGCCAAGTGCGGACATTTTTTTAAAAAAAACAGTAGTTTTCTACAACGATGTTTGTTGTGTAATGCAAAAACGATATTTATAGTTTGAGTTTAAATGTAAATGTATAAATATTGTTGTGTTATAGAAGGTTTAATCAAAGGCACCCTTCAGTCTGTTAAAAAAAATGACTGCAAGGGCACCGGACAGCTGTAGGGGGCTGGTAGAAGCCCCAGGTGAGTAAAAGTCTTTTTTTTTTTTTTAACAAACTGAAGGGTGCCTTTGATTAAACCTTCTATAACACAAAACGATATTTATACATTTAAAAAACAAACAAACAAAAAAAAACTATAATTATCGTTTTTCCATTACATGAAAAACATTGTTCTAGAAAACGAAAGGTTTTATAAAAACAAATAAATATCGCACTTGGCGCCAGTTAAGTTCAGACGGTCGTTGCCATTTTTTTATGTCAAAAACGAAAAATATCGTCCAATAATACAAGTCTATAGGGCGCCATTTTTAACCCAACCGCGGTAGGCACCATTTTTAACTGATCCCTGCTGAGGGGCTGTGGCTAAGAGTATTAGAGACACAGGATCAGAAGGAGAGTCAGGCAACTGGTATTATTTTAAAAACGGAAAAATCCATATCCTTCTCAGTTTAGGTTCCCTGAAAGCTTTGCATACGTTTCAGGATGTATCGGAGACTAGAGATGCTATAATGCCAGTTCCTTAGGAGGTCTGTAAGATGCACTCTTATAATACAGTGTGGTCTCTATGCAGGCAATTATTGCAGCTCTTGCCTGGGTGATAACAGGATACCACTATGGCTGGCACGTGACAAATGCAACAGGATGTTTTTCACGACTGTTCAAATTATATTTTCTGTGCATCGCTGCTAGTGGACACACACACACACACACACACACACACACACACACACACACACACACACACACACACACACACACACACACACACACACACACACACACACATTTATTTTCAGTTCAAGGTTTACAATCCATTTTTGAGTGACTAACATAAAAAACAAAATGTACCACACACACACACACGTTAAATGTTACCACTAGTACCGGGTGGCCTATGTTGCCGAGTGAGACAGGTTCCTCGGGTGGCATCCTGCCCATTCCCCTCTTTCCCCGCTATTCTGTTTCCTCTGTACAGCAGCCGGGTCGCGATGCTGTGACTGTCTGATCTGAACTTCAGAAATCTTCTGTGACGGAGAAGAGAGGCCGGGGAGGATCAATGGGAAGTGCCCAAGCTCAGAAGGTAACAGAGTGGCAGCCGCGGGGAGGGAGGGGGTACAGGCAGGCACTGGGGGCAACTATACTAGCTACATATATTGGGTGGGGCACATCCTCACAAGTTTGCCTCAGGTTGCAAAAAGTCTAGAACCAGCCCTGTTAGGAAAAAAAAAAGTTATATTGAAAATTGCTTGGGCGTACATATAAGTAAATTAATCGACTCTACACCATTGAATTTAAGAAAAAAAAAAAAAAAAAACGAAAAACCAACAGAGTTGATCAGAAAAAAATCACCACTTCACTAGACTTATAAAAACGGGAAAGCTGATTGGATTTCTTGCTGGAATAATAAAAAATAAAATCTCTATTGATTTCGGGACAACCAATTGTTTTTATCACATTGACGTAAAATCAGATCATTTTATTGTATCATGTGTGGCCACCTTTAGTAAGCCAGGCTCATGTTGAGCAGGACGATCTAGGAGAGAGGTGTCAAACTCAAATACAAAGTGGGACGAAATTAAACACTTGGACCTAGTCGCAGGCCAACCTCAATGTCTGCTGGCCACCTTCCTCTCTTATAAAGTTCTCTGGTGTCTAGTGGCCCTCCTCCCTCCCCTATACAGTTCCCTGGTGTCTAGTGGCCCTCCTCCCTCCCCTATACAGTTCCCTAGTGTGTAGCGCTTTCCCCATACCTCCCCCATATGGCTTCCCTGGTGTTCTAGGGCTTCACTTCCAATATAAAACTTCCCTGGTGGTCTAGAGTGGGCCAAGCATAATGCAAAGTGGTGAAACCACTTGGGGGCCAAATTTAATGGCTCCGAGGGCCAGTTTTGGCCCGCGTGCCGGAGTTTGACATGTATGATCTAGGATTAATGGGATCAACCTCAGTGGTAAAGCAATTGGGAGTAAAGAGATTGTGACTGCACCAGGGCCCCTGAACCTAAACGGTCCACAGAGAGTCCTCCCGTCGCTGTATTAACTCATGCTAAGTGGTAATGATCACCTATGTGCTTTAAATAGTGGTCATCATTAAACCATTCCTTTTCCTTTCCTAACAGCTCTCTCACACGGGGGCTGCCTTTGTGACATTTCATTCTGTAATTATTCTACATAAAGTGGCGGGGGAAGGGGGGGGCTCAGTGTAACATTTGTAGCTATTACTATTGCAAAGTATAGTCCCCTGTATTGAATAATTTCATATAAGCATGTAAATGTTCCCACTCTGCACATCTCCTTATTGCCGGTTCCCTACACCACTGGCTGGGGCGACATTGCACATGCCCACATACAGGGTCCCCTAGGGCACACTTGCCATAGGTTCACCCAGAGCTGGATCATCTACAGGGAAACCAAGGCAGGTGCCTGGGGCCTAGAGGGTATCGAGGGGCCCAGCTGTGATCTTCTCTGACCCTTCTCCAACTCAGCTTGCCAATAGGGGCTATAAAGGGTGGCAATGCTACTACCTTGCCTTGGGCCCCCACTTCATCTTAATCCATCTCTGGGTTCATCACCACTGCTCTAGACCATAGGTTCTCAACATGTGGTACGCGTACCCCTGGGGTATTTCTGTTGGGTCCAGGGGGTACTTGGGCTTAGTAGTTTGGCTATTAAACTTAATTAAATACACCATTTCAGCTAATTAAAAACAATAGTAAATGCTTGGAAATGGCTTAGAAACAATCATCAAGTACTACTATTAAGTAGATCTGTATCAAGGGGTACTTGAGATAGTTTTTACCATATCAGGGGGTACTTGGCCAGCACAGGCTTTCAAAAGGGGGTACCTACCCATGGAATGTTGAGAAACACTGCTCTAGACTATGGATGTTGCATTATGAGTTCATACATCTCACCAGAATAATTCGACAAACATCCATTCATCAAAATCTGTGGTTTTCCGCCCACTTTCCTGGAGCTAAACATTACATAGGTTGCAAATGGAAGAGACAGCTGCAAACCCCTCCTGCATTAGGAAAAGAATGTAATCTGCAGAACAGAGGTTCCAATCATAACGGTGTTTAAATTGCATGCAACTCCTCTCTCTGCCACTAGATGTCATCTTTGCTCCTTTCCAGATTTTTTTTTGCTGAGTTAGGTTTATCATGTCACATTTGGAGTGCCCATGACATGGTTATTGAATTAGATGGTTACTACTAAAATTGTGCCTGTTGTGCACGCTGTATATAGTCTAGAGAAGGCTACGGTATAATGAGGCGCAGAAAAGAACAGGAAATGAGGCACAGAGAGGAACAGGAAGTATGAAGAGCAAGATATCGGTATACAGTAGTAAGGAATGGCTATAACAGATTAAGACCATTATAAACTACAGAAGAGGGTCTTTATTTTGATATCCACTGCTCAAAGCAGTTTTCTGCATCCTTCAGGGAAGCTTCTAGCTTTTTTTTTTTTTTCTTTTTTGCGCGTTTAGAGCACTACAGTTATTCCTACCTTCTTTCACACGATGCACAGCTGCAGTCACACGCGTACGTTAAAAAAGGGCGTCGGGAAAAAAGGGCGCACGGTTTTAAACGATAAGCATGAATAACTTTTTTAAAAAAAATTGTGCTATATTTCGTTTAAAAATAATGTTTTATATATAAATCATTAAATAAATGTGTATGAAAACGACAATTACGTAATTAAGTAACGTTAATCTTCCTTGTTTAAAAAGTGAAATGTATAATTAAGTTTTATAAAAGATTAATAAGAATTTTACTAAAGCTATAACTAACCCTACTCTCATACAGCACCCTCCCTGTACCTACCCCTAACCCCTAGACCCCCTGGCCTAGACCCCCCTGGTGGTGCCTAAACCTAAGACCCCCTGGTGGTGCCTAAACCTAAGACCCCCTGGTGGTGCCTAAACCGAAGACCCCCTGGTGGTGCCTAAACCTAAGACCCCCCCCCCCCCTGGTGGTGCCTAAACCTAAGCCCCCCCCCTGGTGGTGCCTAAACCTAAGACCCCCCCCCCGGTGGTGCCTAAACCTAAGACCCCCCTGGTGGTGCCTAAACCTAAGACCCCCCTGTGATAAGCATTAACCACTTAAGGTGCGTACACACGTGACTATAGTCGTTTGAAACGATCGTTCCCTGATCCTTTGAAACGACGATCGTTTGAAAAAAAGCAGCCAACGACCATGAAGTCTAACGACGGACGAGCTAGATCGTTCAAAACGAATGATCTAGCTTGGCGGATTTTTCCAAACGACGATCGTTTGCAAAAGTAGTACATCGTTGGAAACGATCGTTCGTACTAGGCTTGACATGCGCATTTCACCATTTCTCCATGGAACTTTTCATTTTTATGCGCAGGCGCAATAGTTACTTTTACGTGATGTAACGTTCGCTCTAACGATCTGATCGTTACACACCTTTTAAAACTAACTTTGGTACTTATCCGTTAGCCGGGCGCATACGGCAGGTGGCGCTAATTTCTATTCCCCCTCCAGGCCGACATGGATAGTAGGGAAAGCTGTAACTCTGGTGGAGTTTTGTCGCCACCTAGAGGATGCGCCCGGCTAACGGATAAGTACCCTAACTTTACTTAGGTCGTTCTTTCATCAATTAAAAGTTCGTTCGTCGTTAACGATCGTTGTCGCATGTGTGTACGTAGCTTTAGCAACCTTTGCCACGCTTATCTACGCCACCTTTAAAATTCACCTGAGTCACAGGGGCGTAGATAGGCATCTCCTGTTTGTTTTCCCGCTGTGAGCGTTCGCGTGCACGCGGATGCGCGGTCGCGTTCGGCACCCGCTGGTCAGCCAATCAAAGTGCTTGCAAGTTTGAATGAGCACTGTCAAAGCCAATGACAGTGCTCATTCATTCAGAATGTGTGTAAACATTGTATCAGTCACTATGCTGTTACAATACTGAGATCACTCGTGAGAGGATCTCAGATAACTAATACAGCATTAGGGCTGGTGCACACCGAGCGGCTTTTTCAGCGTTTCTGCAGCCGCTTGCGGCTGCGGTTACGCTTGGTCAATGTATCTCAATGGGGTGGTTCACACCAGAGCGGGAGGTGTTTTGCAGAAATGCATACTCCCGGGGTGAGGCATTTTTTGGATTGCGGATGCGTTTCTGCCTCAATGTTAAGTATAGGAAAAAATGCAAACCGCTCTGAAAAACGCCTGTTCAGAGCGGTTTTGCCGGCGCTTTACTGTAACAATATATGAAATCTACTACACCAAAACCGCTACACAAAACACTAGCTGAAACGCTACAGAAAAATAAGAAAAAGCGTTTCAAAATCTGCTAGCATTTTGCGGATCTGCTAGCGGGTTTTGGTGTGCACCAGGCCTTAGTGAGTGATCAGCATCAGTGAGGGGTTATATATATATATAAATTATACTCCCATTAAGCCCGTTAACCCTTGCCTCCCTGAAATGTTAAAATTGCTGTGGTTTTTAGGGGAAAACGCTGTGGTAGAGAAGTGGTTAATAATGTTTGAAAAAAATAGTGCTGTTTTTCGTTTAAAAATAATGTTTTAAAAAATATTGTACTGTTTTTCGTTTAAAAATAATGTTTTAAAAATTATAAATCATTAAATAATGTGTAATCATGAGAAGCAGTTATAAAACATTAAAAGTCTCCGGGCGCCGCTTGTAAAACGTTCTATTTCTCCGGCGCCCTTTTTTCCTGTTGGGCGCCCATTAAACGATATTATGGGAGTGAATGGCGGCGCCCTTTTTGTCCACTTGCCTCAGGCGCCCGAATTTACTGTTTCCAGTCACACTTCTCTCTCTATCATACTTAAGATACCCGGTTTCTGCATCCATGTGTGCTGGTGCACTGTCTGATTGTGCTGCCTTAGGCCTCGTTCACATCAATTAGCGCAGATGGCTGTGCGATCCCAACACGTACGATCGCACACTATCTGCGCTGCTGACCCCATTTATTACAGCGAATTGGTCAGTGCTGCGATTTCCAATAAAATGCATGCAGCAGTGCGATTGCACATTGCACTGCTGCATAGCGCATATAAAAGGGAACGGTAGAAGGGCTGTCTATGCCCTTTTACTGTTCTTGTGTGTCGCACACTATACGCGCTGCCGAAATGCGCACGGTAGCATGTACAGTGGGAATGAGGCTTTAGAGCTGCCTTCTGGTCTGAGGAATATACATGCTCAGTGGCAAATGTAATTGAATTACATCAAATATCTCCGCAGCCATGCCTATCTCGGAAACCAGCCGGTTTGGGGGGGGCTGCAACTTGGCACAAATAAAGTTCAGGGGGTCCCCTTCATACTCTCAAATTTGGGAAGTGCAAGAAGCCTGGCTGTGGAGATATCGCTCACAGCATAAAATAGAAAATCTGGCAGGATCGTACTGCGCATGCGGGGCAGCATCGATTTCAGGGCAGCACAAACAGACAACACCAGCATACTGCGCATGTGCAAAACAGCGGACATGGAGGAACGCACTGCGCATACACTGACTGGCCAAAATGACGGGACCAGTTACCGAAGATCAAGAAGTCTGAGGACGGGAGCGTGGGAGCTAACAGTGCGGATGGGGCTGGAGGAAGCACCAGGTATGTATACAACTTTTACATATAGTAGTCTCTGGTTTCCTTTAATGAGCACTATTAGGCAATGCATTCTTCCTTAAAGGCAGGGGTCTAGTCCTGGAAAAAGAAGTGAGTGGACTCACCCTAAAAAATAAATGGGCGTGGTCAAGCATAGCATGGGCGTGGTCATGGGTGGGGCCAAATATACATGGTCTTAGCAGTGGTATAAAAGGTTTGCCAGGGGAAGTTTGAGCTCTGTCGTAGTGTATCCCCAGCATTTCACCAAAAATACACATAATCTGGCAGAGGTTCCTCCAAAATACAGATATGGCAGTGGTTCCCCCAAAATAGACAATCTGGCAGCAGCAGTTCGCCCAACATACACATAATCTGGAAGCAGTTCCCCAAAATACGCGAAACCTAGCAGTGGATCATCCAAAATACACGCAACACCCAAAATACATGTAATCTGGCAGTAGTGGTCCCCCAACATACACAATCTGGCAGCGGTTCCCCAAAATACACGTAATCTGGCATCAGCGGTTCCCCAAAAATACAGATCTGACAGCAGTTCTCCCAAAATAGGTACCCCCAGTATAGCTAGCCAGGTCTATAGGTGTCCCCAGTATAAGTAGCCATGTGTATAGTTGTCCCCAGAATAGGTGGCCAGATGTAGAGATGTCACCAGAATAGGTAGCCAGGTGTATAGATGTCCTTAGAATAGGTTGTCAGGTGTATAGATATTCCCAGAATAGGTGGCCAAGTGTATAGATGTCCCGAGAATAGGTAGCCAGGTCTATAGGTGTCCCCAGTATAGCCAGGTGTCCCCAGTATATGTAACCAGGTGTTCAGGTGTCCCCAGTATAGCCAGGTGTATAGGTGTCCCCAGTGTATGTAGCCAGGTGTATATGTGCCCAGTATATGTAGCGAGGTGAATAGGTGCCCCCCCCCCCCCAACTGGAGGGGAGCAGCACAGCAGAGAGGAGCATTGTGCGCAGCGTGGGGAAGGGCGGACATTTCCCCCCCCTCCCTCACCTTGGGGCTCCTCTCCGTGGCTCTCCCCTCCATAAAGAATGCGGCGGCGGTGGCTGGCGGCGGTGGCTGGCAGCGGCATCAGTGGGCGGTACTTACCTCCTCCAGCGTTCCAGCAAGTGGACGCTGTTCGTGCAGCTAGTCTGGTGAAGACCAGAGTAGCTGCACGAACAGCGTCAACCCGGAACACTGGAGGAGGTAAGTCCCGCCCACTGATGCCGCTGCCAGTCACCGCCGCCAGCCACCGCCGCCGCATTCTTTATGGAGGGGAGAGCCACGGAGAGGAGCCCCAAGGTGAGGGAGGGGGGGGGGGAAACGTCCGCCCTTCCCCACGCTGCGCACAATGCTCCTCTCTGCTGTGCTGCTCCCCTCCAGGGTGCTAGGGGGGACGGCGTCCACTGTCCAAAAAAAGTGGGTGAACGCCGCCCCCCCCCGCGTTCACGCAGGACTCGTTAAAGGTAACATTAAGTCTCCCCAAAAAAATGACTTTTACTCACCTGGGGCTTCCCTCAGCCCCATGCAGCCGATCGGTGCCCTCGCCGTGTCTCGGAGATCCTCCCGTCCTCGCCGGCGACCACTTCCGGTTTCGCCGTCAGGACCCGACAGGCATGAGGACGCGAGTGATTCTTCACGTTCCCAGCCACAATATCACCCCCTATGCTGCTATTGTGGCTCTTTAAGTTAATTTAGTGACAAGGGATGTTCATTCTGCAGAAATACTGCAGCTTGGTAATTTTAGCTCAATCACAGAACTCGGAAGCATTGGACTAATCAGGAAATGCAGAGCCAACTCGGAAGCATTTGGCCAGTCCAATGATGCTGCCTTGTTGTACCCATATACAGTTCCATAATCCTAGCTCCAAGTAAACAGTCCACTGCTGCTGCCCATCCTTACTTTCAATAATGCAAATAAAGGGGATTGGTTGCCATTACATGCACATTAGACTTGGGCCATATGCAGCAGCTGATGAATTTGATTGGTCAATCTTCAAGCTGAATACATTTACATAAAATTTTGCATAATATGTGCTTCAACTCAGAATGATTAGCATCTCATTGACCATCCCCAATTGCCCCAAAATGTTCCTCTCATATTTAACGTCTATGTAATCTTCCAGTCCGTATCAGAGAGCACATGTATTGTAAATGAGATCTTGTTAGTAATAAGATTAACAGCTCTGCCACACTTGCTCTGAGTGGAAAAAGATTTCTCTGGCTTCAGCTCAAACCCAACTCATAAAATGCTTTTCCAAGTTGCCAATTTATTACATAATCTGAGCTTTAAGCAAGCGAAGATGACATATGGTGAAAATATGGAGAGGCTTTCAGAAGGAGTGAAGAGAACGTGCTGAGGAGAATTGGGCCACATGTGTTCAGTCAGCAGTGGATGAACCTGTTGTGTAATGTGTCACAGGTGAACAAACAGCACCTTTGTACACAGATGCTTAGAATCATAAAAACTAAAGCCCACATGTAAAAGTTATGTCACTGGAAACTGTCTTTCCTAATGAGTGAAGTCAACTGTTCTCAAATGATAGTTGTATAGACATGCTGCTAGTCTCCCCCACCACACACACACCTGGTTTCATCCTTTAAAGTGAACCTGAAACAAAAGATATAAAATAATACTTATCTGGGACTTCCTCCAGCTCCATGTATCCGGAAAGCCAAATTTCCCGGTAGTGGCGCTAATCGTGGCTTTACAGTGGGGGGGGGGGGGGGGGGGGCAGGTTAAAGATTAGGCACCACCAGGGAAGTTAAGGGTTAGAGACACCACCAGGGGCAGAAGGTTAAGAGTTAGGCATTGGTAGAAGGAGGGGTCTGTGTCAGGGTAGAGTTATAGTAAATTGACCAATATATTACTTAGGCTGACCAGGCGTCCTCTTTTGCCCGGACAGGTCCACTTTTTCTGACCTGTCCGGGCCGTCAGGGCGGGGTTTTGAAATGTCCGGGTAGGTAGTGAAGAGAGCCGTTTAGGAGCTGAACAGGAGCCGGCTCTTTGGAGTGAGTCGCTCCACCAGCTGCTCTATGAGTACTCCATGCGCCCCCTCCTACTCTTGTTTATTGGCATAGCAGGAGGCAGGAGCGTCTGTGTTGCCTTAGAAACATGGCTCTCTTCCTGTTTCCTGTGGCCACGCTGTGAAACACGCTCTGTCCCTTTCCTTCTCCCCTCCAGCCAGCCAGTCTGCTCCAGCGTGCAGGGACACTTCACCCTCCCCAAAGCTGCTTAGCACAGCGTGGTGTGACATCCAGCCAATTGGTCCCTGGTGAGCTGTCTCTCATTGTGCTCTGCCTTTACTCCTTTCTCTGCACAGACACTCCCACACTGCTCATCGGACATCACCTCTCCCCCAGCAGTCCCCCTACCCCCCTCCCTCCTTTCATGCTGCTGCCTTAACCCTTGGAGCTCTGTTTTCTTACCATGCTACACTTAATTTGCAACATCAGGGTTTTTCTCTTGTGTTTTTAAAAGGTGGTCACTCACTTAGGTTTACACTTTTCTTACTATCTCCTGCAGTTTATTTGGCATATTAATATTTAGTATTTATAAAGCACCAACATCTTCCAACCACAGCGCTGTACACAGTATATTGTCTTGTCATTTAGCTGTCCCTCGGTGGAGCTCACAATCTAATCCCCACCATAGGCATATGTCTATGTATGTATCGTGTAATGTATATATCATAGTCTAGGGCAATTTTGGGGGAAGCCAATTAACTTATCTGTATGTTTTTGGGATGTGGAGGAAACCGGAGTGCCTGAAGGAAACCCACACAGACATGGGGAGAACATACAACCTACATGCAAATAGTGCCCTGGCTGTGATTGGAACCAGGGACCCAGCACTGGAAGGCGAGAGTGCTATCCACTACACCACCATGTAGAAAAAGGGGGTGTGGTCTGTGTTAATGGCCAGAGTTTAGGGCGCCAGAGCTTATGTGCCTATAGGCTCCTGAGCTGTAAACCCGGCCCTGAGGATGGCTCAGGACGGCTGATTCATTGAACGGCTCGCAATCCAGCTCATGATCAGTAGCTCATGACTCAGAACCGAGGGCCCACAGCATCCCCGGCATGCAGATCACGCATCAGACGTGACACAGATGGCACACACAGGCAGGAGTAAAGTAATGCAGGGCAACAAGTAACAGCAAGCGGCAAGAGAATGACAGGTAGACAGGACAAGGCAGAGCACCTAGCAAGCAACAAGCGGGCGGCAAGCAGAGCGGAACACCAAGGCAGAGCACCAAGCGGGTGGCAAGTGGCAGCCGGGGCGCCCTTCCGAAACGTCTCACAGGTACGGCTCACGCACACGCCAGCACTCCCACACTCCTGTGAACCTGCGACCTCCAAGCACACTGCTAAGGTCTTGTATATTTGGCCCCACCCATGACCACGCCCACATGCTGTTGTGATTGTCCTCTTTTTTGGAAATCAAAATATGGTCACCCTATATTACTATTACAATAAAGTAGTACAATATCAGTAATCTTACTGATATTCTACTAGAGGAAAAAGAGAACAGAAACCTGGGATAGAGATGCTGCACCACCAAAGAGTAAATGTAACTTTTATTGAACACATGACAAAATTAAAACCAAACACCCAACAACACAACATGTGTGGATAATATAATAAATGACAGGTGCCTCACCTCAGAAAACACTCACACATCTGCAGATTGGCAGATACCTGAAAAGAGTAATTGTGCAGCACACTTTGAATGCAGGAAATGAGCAGTGACCTCACTTCCGCATCTGAAGTGTACTCCGTGGTCACTGCGCCGCTATCCCCATTGTCCCTGCTGATCTGAGGTCTGTGTGTGTGAGTGACAGGGAGGCAGCGGTGGCCATACAAGTCCCAGACATGGCAGCATGGGAAGCCCCTGCTGTGGGTAAGGCCCCGTTCACATTAGCGTTTTTTTCCGGAATGTAATCGGGACGTATACTGTATAAACGGGACGGATGTGAATGGATCCAATGTTAACCTATGGATCCAATCACATGCATCTGTTGGTACGGATATGTTCCGTACTCTCCGGTTCTGGATCCAAAAAATGCCGCAGGCCCTAATTTTCCAGACCGTTCTGCCTAGCGGAACGGATCCAGACAAAAAAATACTGCAGCATTGGGGGCAATGGGAAACGGAACATTTTTTCACACTAATGGAGAAACTGACCATTCCACGGGGGATGGGGGCATGCCACGACGCAATTCTAGCAACGGGAGGGTGAGTGAGCAGCCGGCGGTAGAGGCTTGCGTCTTCCTCCGCGTCATGCGACTAGTCACATGACATGCGGGGTAATCACAGCGGAAGAAGAGGAAGCCTCTACCGCCGGCTGCTGCAGAAGATTAGGTATGTATTGCTGAGTGAAAAAGGATCCGATCAATCATTGATCAGATCCGTTTTCACTATGTGAATGGGCCACGGACTGAGCCATCCGGATCCAGTGAAGCAGACACCGGATCCGCTCACAGGATCCGTTTTGGCACGAAACGCAGATGTTAACCGGGCCTAAAGCCCCAAAAGGCAGCTTGGCTCGGCTTGGCCTGGCTGCACCCGTTAGTGAGATACTGTGCACTGACTGGGTTGAATTAATATACCGGAAATATGATTTCTCTAGACTTAAAGAGGAACTTCAGTTAAAATATAATGAACAAAAGTGCTTCATTTTTACAATCATTATGCATAAATTATTTAGTCCATTGTAAAAGCTTTCCTCTCCCTGATTTACATTCTGACATTTATCATATGATGACACATTTACTGCTGGCAGGTGATGTCACTGGAAGGAGATGCTGCTTGCTGTTTTGGCAGTTGTAAACTGCTGTTTCCCACAATGCAACAAGGCTCCAACAGTGTGATGTCAGCACCATGGTCCTGACATCACACTGTGGGAGTGGGTTCAGCACAATATCAGCCATACAGAGCCCCCCGATGATCCGTTTGTGAAAAGGAATAGATTTATCATGTAAAAGGGGGCATCAGCTACTGATTGGGATGAAGTTCAATCCTTGGTCACGGTTTCTCTTTAAAGCGTAATGGATGAATTTAAAGAGCATTAAAAACAAACCTAAGGATCAAGTTTCATTTCATCCAAGCACCCAAATAAGTAAGGATGCATATGGCAATTAGTATGGAGCCTAAAAGATAAGAAGTTTGCTTCATTTTATGGGCATCATACAGGTTTTTTTTGTGTGCTTTGCTTTGTATGAAATTTATAGCTTATATTATACTGTACACTGACTGGGTCCAATTAATTTAATTGCTATGTGTTTTATCTAGACATAAAAGGGTATTGAATGGCTTTACAAAGAAAAACCTGATCAAAAATCTGGGACAGTTCAGCCAAGCGCTCAAACAAAATTGGAGACTGTACGGTGCGGAAAATATGGTATGGAGCTGAAAGCATTGCACACACTTTGAACTTTGGTCATCCGAAATGGTAATTCGTATTTTGGGGGTCTTTTCCTGAGTGTGCATGTGTCCCGATGCCTGCTGTCTGGTTGCCATTGATCAGGTATGCTCAGAAATGGATAAAGAGGTAATGGGGCCCTACTCAAGGTAGTAGATTTAGTGCCCCCTTGTGGTTCTTTTTGGTAAGCTGAAGTGGAGAGAGGTTAGAGAAGGTGGAAGGTTGGTTCCTTGACAACCCACTAGGCCCCAAGGACCTGCCTAGGTTCCCTGGTGGATGATCCTGCTCTGGGCATGCTGGAAAACTATACCCAATGTCCATTTACCTCAGCAGCATTCCCCTGCTCATCCCCTCCCATTCCATAGAGCAGATAGCTAAGGAACACACTCGAACAAGCAAAGGCTGCCCCAAAGCCAGGAATTTTATACTATGGACTGAAGAGGCACCCCAAAAGTGATGTTAAAGGATACCCGAAGTGACATGATGACAGACATGGGTATGTACAGTGCCTAGCACACAAATAACTATGCTGTGCTCCTTTTTTTCCTTTCTCTGCCTGAAAGAGTTAAATATCATGTACGTAAGTGGCTGACTCAGTCCTGACTCAGACAGGAAGTGACTACAGTGTGACCCTCTCACTGATTAGAAATTCCAACTATAACTTTCCTAGCAGAAATTGGCTTCTGAGAGCAGGAAAGATAAAAAGGGTCAATAGTTGATACATTTTAGCTCTGGCATACTTCAATTAATGTGTCATTGAGCAAAAACAATAAAACAGTTAACATTATAAAAAAAAGTAAATGTAAACAAAATAAAAAACTGTGGAATATCTTAAGTCATTTTTAGGAGAAGGAAGATAGCTACACTCGTTTATTTTATTAGTTTATTTTCGCTTCGGGTGTCCTTTAAAGTGGATCAGAACACCTGCACAGGACAGAAGGAAAACCGAGTGAAATGTACCCTGTATGCATTTAGAGAGTTTAGCCTGTCTAATCCCCCCTCACCTGTGACTAATCCCAAGTTGTAATTTGATCAGCTGTGGCAATTCAGGAATCTCCTCTGCCACTGCTTCCATGAAAGCAGGAAGTAGACACACTGCAGATATATTGCAGGAATTGTATCAGCTCTAACAAATGTTCTTAAACAAATGTTTAAAGGAAACCAGAAACTACCGCCTAAAAAGATTTGACACTTATCCGGGACTTCCTCCCCCCAGGTAAATAGCAAATCTTTTTAGGTGTCTGTCTCTAGTACACTTTAGAGGTCATTAAGCTGCTACTTATCTTTTAGAGCAGAGAGTTTAGGTCCGCTTTAAAGGAAACCAGAGACCTAATAAAAAAATAAAAAAATTGTATACATACCTGGGGCTTCCTCCAGCCCCATGCGCACGAATCGCTCCCATGCCGCCATACTCCGCTGCCTGCAGCTCTGGTATTGGGTCCCGTTAGTTCTGTCAGTCACGGCCAGTCTGCGCAAGAGGAAGTGCGCTCTCTACGCAATTCTCTCTGGCGGCTGGCGGACAGATATTGATGCCAAAAAGCGATGGACACCCTCACTGAGCTCTAAAACTTGCACTCTTCTCCTTGAGAGCAGTACACCACATAGGACTAACTCAGCTCCATCTACCTGAAATTATGAACGTCAGTCTGCAGAGATCATCATGGAAGGGGTATAGGACATGTCTCATCCTAAGCGTACATGTATAAAGGGGGATCAGTTGAAAAGGGCGCCTGAGCCGTCTGTATGAAAAGGGCGACTCCATAGACAATGTTATTTCTGCAAATATCGTCGACAAGGTGGTGAAAAGGGCGCCCGAGTTGTGATATCGGCTACAAGTGGGCGCCCTCTTGGTAACCCATATTTTATTTGGCTACAGTAGGGCACCCCTTTGAAGCCCATATTTTTGATGCGGCTACAAGGTTTTTGATTCTGCTACAAAACGGCACACTTTTATAGCCGGGATTTTCTATTCAACGGTGCTGGGGTTAGGATTAGGCATCACAAGCAGGGTTAGGCACCACTAGGGGGAGTGAGAGTAGGGAGTAGTTAGGTCACAGTAATCACTGGGGGGAGGGGGGTCATAGGGTTAGGCATCACCAGGGAGTGGTAAGGCTCCACCTTGGGGGGGGGGGGGGGTCTTAGGGTTAGGTACCACCTGGGGGGAGGGGTCTTAGGGTTAGGGGGGGGGGGGTCTTCAGTTAGGCACCACCAGGGGAGGGTTCTGTGTGAGAGTAGGGAGAAGTTAGTTCATAGTAATCACTTTTCTCAGCTATATCTAGAGGCCTTTTACAGCCTATAACAGCATTCCTTTTATAAACTAAAACTAGCTTTTTCGAATACGCCATGCGCCCTTTGTAGCCAAATTTGCCATATATGGGTTACACCGGGCGTCCTTTGAAGCCAAATTTGGCATATGGGCTACACCAGACACCCTTTTTGTAGCCTAATTTAGCATATATGGGCCAAACCAGGTGCCCTTTTTCCAGGCACCCTTTTCCAATTGACACGTACAAAAGTGCTGTTCCTACACCTGTGACATGCATCATCCGAAGCGTACACGTACAAAGATGCTGCTCCTACACCTGGTGGCTCAGCCAGTCTATGTACTGCAGGCTGAAATTGCCCATACTCCTCAGCAGGTTTTATTTCATCTTACAGAAAGAGTTTTGATGAGGAGCTGAGCAACCTCCATATTTTTAACATATGTAGCTTGGCCTTGTTAACGCCACAAGATTGTGTAAAAAGTTGGCAACCTGAAATATGAGTGCAAGATGGTTTTGCTGTGATTCAGTAAAATCTTTTCCCACTGAGAGTTGGAGATCTGTTAATCGTATTACCGGTGCTCCAACACTTTATCCTACACGTCGAAATAACCTACATCCCATAGACTTTTACTATCCCTTCCCCTCCCCCAACCCTAACCCTAACCCTCCTGCTATACGTTTGATAGTGGATGTAGGCAAATTCGACGTGTAGGTTATCACGTCGGAACACCGGCAACCATTTTTTTTCTAATTTACAATGTATGCAATCCAGCGATACTGGCTGGAAGAATGTTAAGAAGTTAAGGGTTTAAAGGATTTTAGATGCCCCTAAACACTCCTAATTAATAATGCAAATATGCTGAACTGTTGGCTATGAAACTGGATACCACAAGACAGCAGCAGTGGACATCTGGAAAGTCAGACACCCAGGAAAGCAGATAGCAGAAGGTCGGCAAATATACCTATTAAAAAGGATACCAGAGCCGAAGAATACACTGAAAAACGGGGCATGTATTAGGTGCAGCCCACTACTCCAATGCCCCCCCCCCCCCCCCCCGGTTCTCCTTTTTACCAAAATCCATCACTGCGGCTCAGCCCAGGTCTCCAGAGTCGGGCGGTAGTGTCATCACCGCACCTTCCTGCGCACATGCAGAACGCTCCTGGCTGCACAAGCCTGTGCACTAGTGCCCGACTTTGGCGACCTGGGCTTAGCTGCAAGCGGAGTATTTCAGTAAAAAGGAGGGGGACGGAGGAGAATTAGGGGAGCAGTGGGCCTCCATATTCGGTATATTCTTCAGCTTTGGTATCCTTTCAAGTGTAAAGAAGGATCGTAAAAATATTACCAATATTTGAATACAGCTAACCCTACTCTCACACAAAACCCTCCCTCCCAACGCCGAATCCTCCTCCCACTCAGACATCCTTCCTGATATCTAACCAACCCACCTTCCCCCACACAAACACCCTAAATTAAGCACCCCCACCCCACCCAAATTGGTGCAAAAAGTTAGAAAAAAAATATTCCAATGCCGCCACAGGTATCCATTGAATTCACAGCATGGAGAAATGATTTTGGGCAGCCACTAATCATCGGGTGCTGGTTATTAATCGGGCGCCCAAATTTCCCCTCAATACCACTATTTCAACCAAACTTCTTGCAATGGACTGCTTATGTGGATGCTGTGGCTGTCAGGCTTTGTAGGTCAGAATATTTCAGTTCTCTGGCATCTATACATTTACATCTGTACTCTTCTGCTTACCACTAAAGCCCCAATATAGAATTGGTTGACGCCATTGTTCACTATTGTTCAGGCCAACAGTCTAATGCTGGGAATACACAGGTCGTTTTGGTGTCAGATTGATGGTTAGATAGATCATTTCTGACATGTCCAAACTTCCATTCGATCATTTTGCCGCTCAATTCCTGATAGAGGTGAATGGAAAAAAAATAAGAAAAACGAGTGGTAGATAAAAGTGGAGAATCGAGCGGAAAAAAGACCCGTGTATTCCCAGTATAACATCTGTACAGGCATCCCTTGTCTTCAGCATATCTTAGATGAGTAGTAACTGGCAGGGATGGATTCTCCTTCAGCCAATAGATTTCTGCCACTTCTCTCCATCAGATGGTACACGCAGGTCATCCAAGTGTGTAGGGATTGTCTGCTGAGCAGCCAGAGCCATCTCATATGACCATTTATCATATCATTTGGTACCACATGCCTCGAGAAACAGGGACCCTGCAAGGCCCCCAAAACAATTGTCAGAACGATTGCACAATAAATGTGCTGAGAATTTAAAGACACTGAAGCCACTTTAAATTCTTGATTTTACCTGTTATTTAGCTTACGGAATATTTTCAGTGCTACAACACCGCATGAGGGTTTTATAATCCCCAAATCCTGGGGCAAAAATCCACGACTTTCAAAGTCGTGGCTTTTGCAGCCCGGGGAGGCAGAACTTAGCACTGTAGCTCTGCCTCTATTAGCATCAATCCTCCACTGATCGCCGCCTCTCCCTGCCCCTCTCAGTGAGAGAAGACAGAGAGGAGAGGAGGAGCGGTGATTAGTGGGGAT
The DNA here is from genome assembly GCF_040937935.1 of Hyperolius riggenbachi. NCBI lineage: Eukaryota > Metazoa > Chordata > Amphibia > Anura > Hyperoliidae > Hyperolius > Hyperolius riggenbachi. Next base: position 194,184,961 of record NC_090656.1, on the reverse strand, counting down.
TGACACGAGTAGAGGCAGAGCTACAGTGCGAAGCTCACTCCAAGATGGCGCTGTAGCAAGACGCCGCGGCACACAGGGCTCCGGCTCTTCTATTGCCCTTCTCCCCCGTTATCCACCCGTTTTTCTGGTTCGTGAACTTCCGCAAAAGTTCGGTTTGTGCGAACCGCAATAGACTTCAATGGGGAGGCGAACTTTGAAAGCTAGCAGCATTTATGCTGGTCACAAAAGTGATGGAAAAGATGTTTCAAGGGGTCTAACACCTGGAGGGGGCATGGATGAGTGGGATAGATGCCAAAAGTCCCGGGGAAAAATCTGGATTTGATGCAAAGCAGCGTTTTAAGGGCAGAAATCAGATTGCATGCTAAATTGGAGACCTAAAGTGCTTTAAAACATCTTGCATGTGTATACATCAATCAGGGACTGTTATTAGAGTACTGCTTCACACTGATACACCAAACTCAGTGTGTAACGCACCGCAAAACAGCTGTTTGCGTAGTGACGGCCATGCTGGACTGGTGCGCACCATGGCCAGAGTGCAGGCGATGGCGTTTTTCAAGCCCATATGGTCGTGCTGAGGTAACTGAATGACAGAACAACAGTGACTGAGTGTCCAGCTGATCGAATTTGGTCTGTCCACAATGAAGCAACAACCTTATTATCCATTTTCTTGGGTCAGGAGTGCCCCCCAACCCAAATACTCATATAGCCGTCGGTCATTGCTTCATTGTGATACGCAAGCCCCTTCACTGTGGCAAGTTAATGATCACGAAGGGGAATTGACACATGTACATGCCTTTTGTTTTGTTGTTGCAGCTGCAGTGCAGCCAGAAAAATTAGGCAGGCATGTACACGTACCAGAAAAATTATAGCGGCGGCCTTAAAAATTCAGAAATCCGCCTGGAGTCCTGGACCCTGTTGGTGGTGGCGGAGAAGGCAGTCAAGCAGCCTGCAGGCAGAGATGCTGAGTGGGGAGCGACTTAGTCATGGGGCAAGCAGTCACACGGCGTGCAGGCAGAGATGCTTTGTGTGGAGACTGACTTAGTCTTCGGGCGGGTAGTAGCCCTCCGGGATCCATGCCTCATTCATTTTGATAAAGGTGAGGTATTGAACACTTTTGTGACTTAGGCGACTTCTCTTCTCAGTGACAATGTGTTAGGCTTGGTGGGCTTATTCTCCACCGTCAGCATGCAACACATAACCTGACGTGAAGGAGGTACACACACCAGCACAAGGAATCAGGATATCCCCAGTTTAGTGGAGGAGAGGACTGACTCCAATAGGAGATTGTGGCGCACAGAGCCGGTGCAGATCTGAACAGCCACAAACAATACTTCGTGATAACGTCTCAGCGCAAAGTAGCTCTGAGCGCATAAACCAGAACTGAGGAGATCAGGACAGGTAGACAGAATGAACGCTTGCTTAACTAGCCACTACTTAGTGACAGCAAGCGTCCACAAGAAGACAGACTGGAATGAGGCAGCCAATGCGTTGCAGCAATGGCGTGCCTCACAAAGACAGGACAGGATAGTCAGGAAATAGGAGGATCAAGATAGATGAACGTAACAGACAAATATACAATAAGTATGTTTTCCTAGCGTATTACAATTACAGCTATCAATGAAACTATTTGTAACGTCTGACTAACATATGTATATATCGGCAATGAACCGATATATAACATAAGCAGGAACACTGACTAGGACTGGAGCAATACAGGGAACAGGACTCAGAAGGATTCGCTATCTCTTCGCAGAGATGAACGCAATCCACAAACAGAACCAGGAGCAGGATAACTAACTTAGCACGGGTGATCACGATACGCGCAAACTACCAAAACGTGCTGGAAGCTGACTAACTGAACACAGGATATAAACAGTTCGTGTACGTATACATCAGTGACACTGATGTATCAACGTGACACGAATACAAGGAAAATAACAAAACGTGCAAGTATGCGTATATATTGGCGATGAACCAATATATGACACAAGACAAGCAAAGTAACAACTTCTAGAAACAAGAGCAGAACTAGGAGGACTCGGTGACCCCTTCGCAGGAGTCAGCACAGTCCACACAGACTAGGAACGAGGTGGGAGCCGCACAGAGTAACAGACAGAATCTGAGACTATGGTAGCCCATGGAGCATTGCAGGAAGCAGTTCTTTATACTGAGGTCATCCAATGGGAGCAGACATGCAGATTCCCACACAAGTGAATGGTAATTAATCACAGGCTGACAGCAGGAAAAGGCAGTCAATGATATGCAGCCTGCAGGAAAGGGATTGCCACTCCATTGCAGCAGACAATGTTTGTTTTCACAAAAGCATATTAAACTGTCATTAACTTCAGAGCGACTGCAGATGGAATCAGCAACTAGTTTAAGTGCAAACCAAACTATGCAAGCAATTGCATGTAATGACATCAGAATTGCTTGGGTTGCAATACCACTGCAGCCAGCAGTAAACGCTGCAGAAGCGATCGTGACACAATGCCTCCAGCTGCGCTGAAGGTCTTTTCTGACAGGACGCTTGAGGCAGGGCAAGACAGAAGTTGGATGGCAAATTTTTTTTTTTTTTTTTATACGGGGGTCCCTCAACAGGCTGGACAGAATGAAAGATGCCATCTGCACAAATTTGGATCCAGACGTACTATCCATCTCCTCTTGCTCTTCCTCAGTGATGTCAGGTAAGTTCTCCTCCTCCCCCCAGCCACGAACAATACCACGGGAACGTTGAGCAGCACAAGCCCCCTGAGACGCCTGCTGCAATTGTTCTTCTGCCGCCGCCTCCTCCAAAAAAACAAACAACAAAAAAAAACCTTCCTCATCATCCGAGTCTGACTCCTCTTCCCCACATGACTCTTCCTCCTCCTCCTCCTCCTGCCCACTCTGTGCTGCTGCAGGTGTTAAGGAAACATCTGGTTCTAATGAGAATTGATCCCACAACTCTTCCTCTTGTTCTTCTTCACGCTCCTCTACAGCTTGATCCACCACTCTACGCACGGCACGCTCCAGGGGAAAAAAAAAAAAAAAAGAAAAGCATAGGGGATCAAGTCGCTGATGGCGCCTTCACTGCGACTCACCATGTTTGTCACCTCCTCAAACGGCTGCATGAGCCTGCAGGCATTTCGCATGAGTGTCCAGTTCTTGGGCCAGAACATCCCTATCTCCCCAGACTGTGTCCTTTTACTGTAGTTGTAGAGATACTGGGTGACGGCTTTCTCCCGTTATAGCAGGTGGTCAAACATGACCAGGGTCGAATTCCAGCGAGTCGGGCTACCACAAATCAAGCATCTCACCGGCAAGTTGTTTCTGCGCTGAATGTCGGCAAAGCGTGCCATGGCCGTGTAAGACCGCCTGAAATGCCCACACAACTTTCTGGCTTGCTTCAGGACGTCCTGTAAACCTGGGTACTTTGACACAAACCTCTGAATGATGAGATTCAGCACATGTGCCATGCAGGGAACATGTGTCAACTTTCCCAAATTCAAAGCTGAAATTAGATTGCTGCCGTTGTCACACACCATGTTGCCGATGTCCAGTTGGTGCGGGTTCAGCCACTGATCCACCTGTTTGTTAAGAGCAGCCAGATGAGCTGCTGCAGTGTGATTCTCCGCTTTGAGGCAAGACATGTCTAATATGGCGTGACACCATCGTACCTGGCATGCAGCATAGGCCCTGGGGAGCTGGGGCTGTGTAGCTGGAGAGAAGATCTCAGCATCAGTAGAGTTGAACTGCCACTCAGCCAAGGAGGAGGACGACAGTGAAGAGGATGTAGCAGGAGGAGAGGAGGTGGCAGCAGGCCTGCCTGCAAGCTGTGGAGGTGTCACAAGTTCCGCTGCACAGCCATGTACTCCCCCAGCTTGCCATCGGTCACCAGGTTGACCCAATGGCCTGTGTAAGTAATGTACCTGCCCTGACCGTGCTTGGACCCTTGACCCAACGCTGTGTGCCAGAGATGACACCACTTGCCTCAACTTCATTTTACAGTTTGGGTATCCCCTTTTTTGAGAAATAATTGCGGCCTGGCATCTTCCACTGCGGTGTCCCAATGGCCACAAATTTACGGAAGGCCTCAGAGTCCACCAGCTGGTATGTTAACAGCTGGCAAGCTAACAGTTGCGCCAAGCCAGCTGTCAGACACCAGGCAAGGGGGTGACTGGCAGACAGATTCTTCCGCTCAAAGATTTCCCTCACGGACACCTGGCTGCTGCTGTGGGTAGAGGAGCAGGAACCACTCAAGGTGAGAGGGGAGGAGGTTGGTTGTGATTGTCAAGGTGCAAGAGAGAAAGCGGCTGAAGATGATGCACCTGAAGGAGGAAGAGGAGAAGGAGGGTGGCTTTTCATCAGGTGGTCTTCCCATTGCAGTTTGTGCCTTTTCAGCATGTGCCTTCGTAAGGCAGTTGTCCCTACGTGGGCGTTGGCCATTCCACGGCTCAATTTTTGGAGGCAGAGAGAACAGATGGCATTTCTCTGATCTAAGGCAGACACACTAAAAAATTTCCAAACTGCTGAGCCCCCCTGGGGTGTGGGCACTATGGTGGCCTCAGCAGCTGACGTTAAAGGGCATGTTGGCTGGCTGTCCATAGGTGGCGATACATCGCGCCGGACACTGCCATCATCTGTTTCTGACAACGAGCCCCCCCTGCTTTTTTCAGCAACTCTTTTCCTCCTACTCCTCTCTGACTCTCCTCTATTGGGAACCCACGTGGCATCCGTATCATCATAATCATCCTCCCCAGCTTCGCTTGCCTCAGACACCTCATAAACTGCACCAACAGCAGGTGCTTCATCATCCTCCTCACACATGACGTTCATAGTGTCGACTAACTCAGACATATGAGGTGGTGTAACTTCTTGTTGTAACAAGAATGGCTGTGCATCAGTGATTTCTCCAATCAAGAATGGCTGTGCATCAGTGATTTCCCCACCAAATAACTCCTGCGAAGTGTCAAATGCAGCAGATGTGGTGCTGGTAGTAGCGCTGGTGGCTGCGGAAGAGGAGGTGTTTTGTGTTAAATAGTCAACCACATCCTGACAATCTTGGGAGTTGATGGGACGTGCCTTCTTTTGAGCACTGTACTTTGGTCCAGGGTCGCACGAAATCACATCAGCACGACCTCAAACAGACCTGCCGGGTGGCCTGCCTCTGGGTCTGCCCCTGCCTCTACCTGTTTTGTCCATATCGGGGGGGGGGAGGGGGGGGGAATGAAGTGAAAGGTATGCAGTGACTGGTATTACAATACAATGTGCAGCTGTCACACAGGTGCAGTTAACAGGTATGTTCGGAGTGGTATATTACACAGTGTGCGGTCACACAGGTACTGGGAACAATTATGTAATGACTGGTATTACAAATGTTCACCTGACACACACACACACGTACCAGACAGGCACAGTGACACTGCGTGCACTCACGTAGGTAGGTGGGTGCACTGAAGTGAACAACAGGTAGGTATATGCAGTGATGGGTATTACAATGTGCACCTGTCACACACAGACAGGTACCGTGACACTGCGTGCGCTCACGTAGGTAGGTGGATGCACTGTGAACAACAGGTAGCTCGGGAGACTGTTAGAAGGTGAAACCGACGTCTAAATACCATGCGATCAGCAGCAGCACTGTACTGGGAACAGCCGTGTGTCAAAAAAAACAAACAAAAAAAAAACAAAAAAAACAATATTTATTAAAAAAAACAAAAAACACAACAACACACAAATAAACAAACATCTGGGGGGAAATCTGACCCCAACAGAGAGCTCTGTTGGTGGGGAGAAAAGGGGGGGGGGGGAAAATCACTTGTGTGCTGAGTTGTGCGGCCCCGCAGCTTGGCCTTAAAGCTGCAGTGGCCCAATTAACAAATGGCCTGGTCTTTAGGGGGATTTAGTACTGTAGTCCTCAAGTGGTTAAAGTGGCTTCAGTGCCTCTTTTATTGTTCTCTGGTGTGCTGGCGAACTGTGTTAACGCTTGATATTGTGACTTTGCCATTAGTCACCTCCCCAAGCACCCAGAAACTTATGGTTTGCCTGCTTCATTGAAAATATTATGATTATTTAGCTGACAAAGCCCATTCTGGAAATAACATCTGCATCAACACCTACAGTTCACAGAGGACATTCTTCATAGCAACACATCCTGAAAGTTATTTTCCCTAACAAACACCTCTTAAAATAGGATGTTGTATAATAAACAGTGGTCTTGTTTGTACTACATTTTGAAGGACATCTGTAGCAGAAAACGCAATGTTCTGCTTGTTCTGTTGCATTTGAGCAAAGTTTTGATAGGTTTCCAGCTATGCCCCAAGTTGTGGTCAAGTATATAGACAGCAAGTGTGAGGTTGTGGTGAAGTTAAAGAATCAGAATCATTTTATTTCGCCAAGCATGACTGGGTCATGCCCGGAATTGTATTTGGCACAATGGAGCGGTACATAGAGAGAAAGGCAGGAAAAATGTCAGAATAACAGTAAAAACATACACAATTCAGAATAACAGTAAAACATACACAAATGTCAGAACAACAGTAAAACATACACAAATATACAAACAGCATCAGATATACATATAGCTCTGAATTCATCTTTCAGAACCGCACTGCTGAAGACTACCGCTCCTATGCAGGTGTTAGGGCGCTGATAGAGGATGGTAGAATGTTAAGGGAGTTCAGGAGGCTGACGGCCATAGGGAAGAAAGAGTTCTTGTGTCTGGTGGTCTTGGTGGAGATGGCCCGGAGTCTCCGACCCAGTGGAAGTGGGGTGAAGAAACAGTGGCCTGGGTGAGAGAGGTCACCTGCCATCCTCAGAGCCCTGGTTCGCAGCCTTGTGTTATACAGGTGGTCAAGTGGGGGCAGAGGTCTCCCAATGATCCTCTCCGCCGACCTAATGGTCCTCTGTAGCTTGTGTCTGTCACTGGCGGTGGCTCCCGCATACCAGACCAGGATGGCGGAGCAGAGGATCGATTCAATGGTGGCAGTGTAAAAGCAAAGAGAACCTGAACTGAAAATAAAAAGTCAAAAACACCATACACAGGTCATACTTACCTCCCGTGTAGTCTACTAATCACTCTCTTTCTCCTCTTCTACATCCCATTTGTCCACTGTGATCAATGGAATTCTCCGCCCTCCCATTTTAAAAATGGCCATTGCCCCATAACAGCTTCCTGGTCAGTACACTAATAAACTGTAACATCGCCCACTTGAGCCATAGGGAAACATGAACATTACCTTGCACATTCAGTTGTAACTGACAGCTGCTGATATATAACTGACAGCAACTGGTATATTTCAGTTCTGATAAAATATTGTCAGAACTGGAAGGGATCGCTGTAAGAAGAAAGTGGTGACCTTCTGAGAGGGATTGATGGTGAGGTTAGTGTGTAATATTCATTTGCAGCTACATCATGTGTTCATTTTAAACAATTTTACTCGCTTCAGGTTCCCTTTACCATTACTTATTTGGGTTAGAAGGCCAAGATTAGACAACAAGAGGGTGCTGCTGGCACTGGTAAATGTACCAGAGGGTTTGATGCCAGGCTTACATTCAGGATCAAAGGAGTTGACATTAAAGGAGAGATTAGGGTTAAGTGTTGTGAGAGGGATTTTCATTACAGAAAACGATTAGAGAAATTTAAAGAGGTTGTCGAATTCAGAAGGGTACCCTGATGTGAAAATTGGTCTGATATCTTTCATTTATCTTTCAAGTGTGTACACACCATAAGTCTTATGCTTCATACACACTTGAGATAAAAGTCTTTGGAAAAGGCAAGATCACAGACCAATTTTACCCCCTTCCATGTAGTATGAGAGCCATACTCTACACAGTCTATTCTATGGAGCTGCACTCCCCATCAAATAAAATCTTTGCAGGATGCTGCACACAAAGATGCCCGTACACACTCAAAAGATCATTATCTGCAAAAGATCTGTTCCTGCAAAAGATCCATTCCTGCAAAAATGCATTCATAGTCTAATATCTGCAGATCCTCATACACACCTTTTTTTAACAGACAATCATCTGCAAATCATCTGCAGATCAGATCCACCAGGATGGATTTTCAGATCTGCAGATGATTGCCAGATATGCAGATGAAGTCTGTTAAACCAAGTGTGTATGAGGATCTGCAGATCTCATAGACTATGAATGCATTTTGCAGGTATGGATTTTTGGCAGGAACAGATCTTTTGCAGATAATGATCTTTTGTGTCTGTACAGCATCTTTGTGTGCAGCATCTTGCAAAGATTTTATCTGATGGGGAGTTCAGCTCCATAGAATAGACTTTGTAGGTGTGGCTCTCATACTACATGGAATGGGGTAAAATTGGTCTGTGATCTTTCATTTTCCAAAGACTTTTATCTCAAGTGTGTATGAAGCATTAGTCGTGGAGAGGGCTGTTATCTGACTTTCATTATCTCAACTGTAAGTGAACTGTTTACTTTTTCTCTGCCAGAGGAGAGGTCATTACTTCACAGACTGCTCTGAAAGACTCATTTTGAATGCTGAGTGTTGTGTAATCTGCACATATTAGAGAATGATGCAATGTTAGAAAAAACACTATATACCTGAAAATTAAAGTATGAGAATATTTTCTTTGCTGCTAATCTTCTAGTAATTATTCATAGTACACAACCAATTCACTATATCATATTTTTTTTTCGCTTCAGTCTCTCTTTAAAGCAGGATTGTAAGCCATAAAATCAAATTCCATTTACCTACTGCTCTGTGTTTATTATGCAGTCTACAACCTGACCCTGCATTGCAAGCATTCCAATATAATCATAAAAGTGTCTGCTGTAATCTTATCTCAGTGAGCCTGGCTCTATTTGATACATTGCCAGGAGAGGGAAGCTTGTCATCACCCCTCCCACATTCCTGCTCATCACTGATTGGCTGAAGGGCAGTTCAGTGTGATAGGCTGTAAACCTCACAACCCTGCAGAAGCTGTTGAAATATGTTGTATGTCGTGCTCACATGTGTTTACAAAGCAAGCTAGATATGACAGATATGGCAGTTTCTAGGAGAGAAAAAAAAAAAAAAGGGGAAAAATAAAAATAAAAAATAAGAAGTAAATGGCATCAGGATTGCCTTCAGTCAGAGGCAGTAAAGATGGAAAATGCCTGAAACAGTGTGTTCTTTTATTATATAAAATTAACAACTCAAACTGTGGACAATACAATACACATATACATGTGTTTTTTTGCCTGGGATGGTATGGCTGTCCCTGCTACTTTATAGGAACTGGGAACAGAGCACCACTTTTTTCAGGTGGTTAATGGAGTGTGGGAGGCAGGGGATGGGTGTTCTGCACCCTCCAGTACCCAGGCACTTATGGAAAGTGCCATCTTGTCTCCTTTTCATCTTCTTGGCAGCAGATATCAGATATCATGCACATACGCCTGCATTGGATGCTGGGAAATGTAGTATGGAAGTACAGAGATGTACATACATCCAGCCCTCTATAGTGTATTCCAATCCAGTATGGTAAGAAGCAAACAACAATAAAACATATACTCAGAAAGGTAGGTTGCTGACAAGCAACCACTATCAAGGCGTTAGTGGAACTTGGCCAGTCTCCTCATGGTAGATTATGTTGTTTCTCTCTGTAGGCAGGAAGAACGGAGGTAGAACCCTCCAAAGGTGGACTAGCAATACTTATATCAGAAACACAGTGGTGCCAAAAGGATAAAAAAAAAAAAAAAAAAATTAGGGGGAAGAGATACTCCACCACACCCCATAGATTAAATGAGATATATACGTTTCAAAGGTATTCTTTAACCTATTTTGGTTCCTGGACGTAGAAACTACGTCCAGGAACCATGCGCACTACCACGCGCTCCTGCGACCGTGCACGCGCACTCCCGGCCGCAGATTCAGTAGCCAAGGAATCAATGTATCGGGCTATGGTGCCCGATCACTAATTCCTCTCCCCCGCTGAAAAAGCGACAGCTTCTCTCGGAAGCTGCGCCTTTTCTGCCCGTTCCCTTCCTGATGAGTCACTCTAAGCGTGAGTTACGCTTAGAGTGATGTCATGTAAACAAACTCATGGCCGTTATCTTGTGGCCAAAAAGTAAAGCTTCAACTAAAATTAAAAAAAAAAAAGTTAAACATAACACACAATTACATTATAAAACTATACTTTACATCCCACCCTCCCAAAAATACCCAAATAAAATGTTTAATATAAAAAAAAAAACAAAAAAAAAACATTACAATAAAAAAAAACCATGTAAATATTTACCTAAGGGTCTAAACTTTTTAAATATCAATGTAAAGATGAAATATTTCTATATTTTTTTTTATTTTAAACTTGTTAATAGTGATGGATGCAAAACGGAAAAAATGCACCTTTATTTCCAAATAAAATATTGTCGCCATACATTGTGATAGGGACATAATTTTAACGGTGTAATAACCGGGACATATGGGCAAATACAAAACGTGAGTTTTAATTATGGAGGCATGTATTATTTTAAAACTATAATGGATGAAAACTGAGAAATAATGAATTTTTCCGTTTTTTTCTTATTCTTCCTGTTAAAATGCATTTACAGTAAAGTGGCTCTTAGCAAAATGTACCCCCCAAAGAAAGCCTAATTGGTGGCGGAAAAAACAAGATATAGATCAGTTCATTGTGATAAGTAGTGATAAAGTTAAAGGCTAATGAATGGGAGGTGAACATTTCTCAAGTGAAAACGACGGAACCTGAATGGGTTAATAATGTACTCCAATAATTGCAACGTGTTTTGTGGAACACAACCCCCTTCCTCAGGCAGTGGAAAAGAAGCAGCTGATCCGTAATTAAAGGGACTCCAAGCACCGCTCATGGGCATGCCTTTAAGACTGCGACCAGTACTGCAAAGTACTTTAAGATGCAGGCAGAATACAGACACCTGGTAAGTATAAATATATTTGTTTAAATTGTCAATCACACTAGTAGTTTCCCCACCACTCACTTTCATTGGCAAAGCTTTTTTGGTAATTGCCGGCGATTCTAAAGATGCATACACACATCAGACTATAGTCTTTGGAAAATGAAAGATCACAGACCAATCTTACCCCCTTCCATGTAGTATGAGAGCCATACTCTACACAGTCTATTCTATGGAGCTGAACTCCACAGACAGAAATCTTTGCAAGATGCTGCACACAAACATGCTGCACACACTCAAAAGATCTGTAGCTGCAAAAGATCTGTTCCTGCCAAAAATCCATTCCTGCAAATTGCAATGATAGTCTATGAGATCTGCAGATCATCATACACACATGATTTAACAGACATTCATCTGCAGATCAGATCCACCAGGATGGATTTTCAGATCTGCGGATGATTGTCTGATCTGCAGATGAATGTCAGTTAAATCATGTGTGTATGATGATCTGCAGATCTCATAGACTATCATTGAAATTTGCAGGAATGGATTTTTGTCAGGAACAGATCTTTTGCAGATACTGATTTTTTGTGTCTGTACAGCATCTGTGTGTGCAGCATCTTGCAAAGATTTTTTTCTGATGTGGAGTTCAGCTCCATAGAAAAGACTGTGTAGAGTATGGCTCTCATACTACATGAAGGGTGGCAAGATTGGTCTGTGATCTTTCATTTTCCAAATACTATAGTCTGATGTGTGTATGAGCCTTTAGGCTTGGAGCTCACTTGTCCCTGATAGTATGGTTGAGGTGAGAGTACATTTGAAATCGGCGCCGGTAGACTTGGGCGCAGGATACAGCGGTATATAGCTGATCCTGCTTCTGCACAAGTCCGGGCCGATTTAATTACTATTCCCCCTTTAGGCCGACATGGATAGTGGGGGAATGAAATAATTCGGCTTCCAGCGATTGCTGGAGGCCGAATTATTATGTTTTTAAGCAACCTCGGCTCCGTCTGCTGACGGCTCCGACGTTACTCACTGAGCGCTGCAATAGGAGTGATTCCTATTGTAGTCTATGGAGGCACCGGCTGCGCCAAAATCTAGCAGCGCTGAAAAGCACTGCTCAGTTGAGGTGAGCCAGAGAGAAAGTCCGTAAGGAAATTCCGCTAATGTGATTGGGTGAATAGCACCTTGTGGAACTGCTAGTTTTAGTAATAGTATTCCCACACTCTTCGGCCAGTTGTAGATATTGCTGTGATTGGAAAACGGTTCCCACTTGCCAAGGGCTTTCACACTGGCTCACCTCAACCATACTAACTCCACATTGAGGCCTCTTTTCCACGAACTGTTTCTAGGCAGTGAAATGCCTCTCAAACGCTCACAACTGCTCACTGCTGCCTGGTAACTGCTTGTCGCTGCCTGACAACTGCTTGCTGAGCACACAGCTCAACAGTTCGTGGAAAAGAGGTAGGCCTCTTTTCCACGAACTGTTGAGCTGTGTGCTCAGCAAGCAGTTGCCAGGCAGCAGCAAGCAGTTACCAGGCAGCAGCAAGCAGTTACCAGGCAGCAGCAAGCAGTTGTGAGAGTTTGAGAGGCATTTCACTGCCTGTAAACAGTTAGTGGAAAAGAGGCCTTATCGGTGCGAAAAACCATATGCATTTCTGCATTTTTCTCTGCATTTGAGTCTTTGGATTTTTTTTTTTATATACATAAAGTGCCCTTTTTAGTGGGGAAAAATACACATGCAAAACACTTAACAGTATGTGGAAAGATGCTACATGTGATTTATCCAGCAGCACACACATTTACTCACAATTATTGGTAAACCAAGTCTCAGAACAATCCACTATAGCCAGCAGCTCCCTTCTGATCCCCAGAGCTGCAAATCCTCACCTAGCTGTAGCCACGCCCTCATATGCAAAAAGGGTAATGTTTCAAATCCTTGCCTGCCCTTCTGGCTTGGAATCAGTGTTCCCAGCAAGGGATGCAAATAATTCCAAGTTGATGCAGGATTATGTAAATTTGGTGTGCAAATGTATACAGCTTGAAAATGAACCAATCGAATTACACATTGGCAAAATTTGATTGGTCCATTTTCAGGTTGCATGTATTTACATCCAAAATGTACACAATGCTGCATTAAAACTTGGAATTATTTGAAGTTCATTGATCCTCCTCAATTCCAAGTTGGTGCAGAATTATGCAAATTTGTGCAGCTTGAAAATGGACTAATGCTTCATACACACTTGAGATAAAAGTCTTTGGAAAATGCAAGATCACAGACCAATTTTACCCCCTTCCATGTAGTATGAGAGCCATACTCTACACAGTCTATTCTATGGAGCTGAACTCCCCATCAGATAAAATCTTTGCAAGATTCTGCACACAAACATGCTGCACACACTCAAAAGATTTGTAGCTGCAAAAGATCTGTTCCTGCAAAAGATCCATTCCTGAAAAATGCATTCATAGTCTATGAGATCTGCAGATCCTCATACACACCTGGCTTAACAGACTTCATCTGCATATCTGGCAATCATCTGCAGATCTGAAAATCCATCCTGGTGGATCTGATCTGCAGATGATCTGCAGATGATTGTCTGTTAAACCAAGTGTGTATGAGGATCTGCAGATCTCATAGATTATGAATGCAATTTGCAGGAATGGATCTTTTGCAGGAACAGATCTTTTGCAGATAATGATCTTTTGAATGTGTACGGGCATCTTTGTGTGCAGCATCTTGCAAAGATTTTATCTGATGGGGAGTGCAGCTCCATAGAATAGACTGTGTAGAGTATGGCTCTCACACTACATGGAAGGGGGTAAAATTGGTCTGTGATCTTGCATTTTCCAAAGACTTTTATCTCAAGTGTGTATGAAGCATAACTGAATCTCACCCCAGCTTCATTTGATTGGTCTATGTTCAAGCTGCATTTATTTGCATACATTGTATTAACTAGGAATGCGAATGATTCCTGATTGACCATCGTTAATGAGATGCTAATAATTCTGCCTTGCCTGCAAATTCAATGCATATTATATGCAGCTTGGAATTGAAACAGTCAGCATCGTGAGGCATTGCTTTCAATGGTCCCAATTTCAGGCTGCATACAATTTGCATTACATTTGCTTAGAAGCCAGAATTAATAGTATCTCACTGACAGGCATGACCAATGAGATGCAAATATTTCAGAGCTGATGTAAGTTTATGTACATTTTAATGCAAATATGTGCAGTTCGAAAATGGGCCAATCGATCCAAACCCAGGTTAAGGCTAGAAACCCACTATGAGCGATTTCTAATCGCTAGTGATTTGAAAAAAACTCTTGCTAATGCAATGCTATGGGGGATTTTTTATAAAAAAAAACATTAGCAAGAGTTTTCAAATTGCATATCGCTCAGAAAATCACTCCTAGTGGGTTTCTGGCCTTAAATTGATTGGTCTATTTTCAAGATGCATATATTTGCATAAAAATTTGCATCAACTCGGAAGTATTTGCATCTCATTGATCATCCCTATTTATTGACCATCTCTATGCACAGGAATCTGAAAGTAGGTTTTTCACTAGTGGAAGAAAGGGTTAAAATTTGATTAGTTATCTCATCAGTGGGAAGCCTCTGAATAGTCCAGAAGCTTCTTAGGCCACATACAGACATCAGACCATAGTCTTTGGAAAATGAAAGATCACAGACCAATCTTACCACCCTTCCTGTAGTATAAGAGCCATACTCTACACAGTCTTTTCTATGGAGCTGAACTCCACATCAGAAAAAAATCTTTGCTAGATGCTGCACACACAGATGCTGTACAGACACAAAAGATCAGTATCTGCAAAAGATCTGTTCCTGCCAAAAATCCATTCCTGCAAATTGCAATGATAGTCTATGAGATCTGCAGATCATCATACACACATGATTTAACTGACATTCATCTGCAGATCAGATCCACCAGGATGGATTTGCAGATCTGCAGATGAATGTCAGTTAAATCATGTGTGTATGATGATCTGGAGATCTCATAGACTATCATTGCAATTTGCAGGAATGAATTTTTGGCAGGAACAGATCTTTTGCAGATACTGATCTTTTGTGTCTGTACAGCATCTGTGTGTGCAGCATCTTGCAATGATTTTTTTCTGATGTGGAGTTCAGCTCCATAGAAAAGACTGTGTAGAGTATGGCTCTTATACTACAGGAAGGGTGGTAAGATTGGTCTGTGATCTTTCATTTTCCAAAGACTATGGTCTGATGTCTGTATGTGGCCTTAGACCCTCCCCAAGCCCACCACTGCTGCTCAGGACCCTCTTCCTCTTGTGGCCGCATTCCCATCTGAGAAGGAGCTTTTTGTTGTGCTGGGTGTGCAGAAGTAAGGGCTCAAACTCACTAGAAACCTTTTCTAAGCACTAGTGATTTGAAAAAGTTCTTGCTAATGCAATGCTATTGGGGAGTTTTATAAAAATCACGTAACTCTAGTGGGATCACGGATCCATCTGAAAATGGCGCCTGCGAATAATGGCGCACGGTGTTGCCGCTAATCCGTTTGCCGCTTATCGCTATTTAACGTTAAAGCCTTATTGTTATTTAATGTTAAAGCCTTATTGTTATTTAGCGTTAACACACAGAACCCTCTCTGCACCTATCCCTAACCCCTAAACCCCCCTGGTGGTGCCTAACCCTAAGACCACCCTGGTGGTGCCTAACCCTAAGACCCCCCCTGGTGGTGCCTAACCCTAAGACCCCCCTGGTGGTGCCTAACCCTAAGACCCCCCTGGTGGTGCCTAACCCTAATACCCCCCTGGTGGTGCCTAACCCTAAGACCCCCCCTGGTGGTGCCTAACCCTAAGACCCCCCCCAGTTGGTGCCTAACCCTAAGACCCCCCTGGTGGTGCCTAACCCTAACCACCCCCTTGGTGGTGCCTAATCCTAACCACCCCCCTGGTGGTGCCTAACACTTACCACCCCCCTGGTGGTGCCTAACCCTAAGACCCCCCTGATGGTGCCTAACCCTAAGACCCCCCCAGTGGTGCCTAACCCTAACCATGACAGTGTTACATTAAATCCATTCACCGTTTTGCAGTTAAATAACGTCTGCAGTTTTGCTTATGTAGGGTTTATTGATAAATAATGTTACTGTGGGCAATAACGTCTGCTGTTTGGCAAATGAACAGCACTATTGATAAATAGCGTTAGTGTGTGCCACTATTGATAAATAGCGTTAGTGTGTGCCGTTTATCTTTTTTTTTCCCTGTGCGCCATTATTATGCAGTACTAACGATAAATAGCGGTATATTTTTAATGCAGCGCCATTTTTATGCATAGGCGCTGTGCGCCATTATTCACTGATCCGTGGGATCACACCCATAGCATTACATTAGTAAGAGCTGTTCAAATCACAAAGCGCTCAGAAAAGTGCTCCTAATGGGTTCCAGGCCTAAGGCAAGTATGCTTTGTTTTAAAGTGTGCTTCACTGTACTGTTAACGTGGGTGTTACGCGGTAAATGCAATGCATGAAGTGCATTGGGATACCGCACTCCGTCAGACCACACCGCAACGCCTGCACTGACTGTGAATGCCGCATTGCTTTTGCATTGCAGTGCGATGTTCTGTGTTACAATGCAATCATGTACTAAGCAGCACAGTGAATGTTCATCTGCAGAGGCTGTGCGTCATTTTATTATGTCACGTTGGCTGAAAACATGCATCTGTGCACTGCATTAAACCGAGGCACAGCCCTGAGGTGCTTAATCATGTATTTCATTCTTAGACCTTTAATAACAAGATAGGAGCGAGCAGCCCGTCTCCTAGGAGAATAATATTTGCTATCTGATCAGTCATCTTAGTCATGTTCCAGGCTCAGGAAGTGTTTCTAATGTTTGTATGCGATTCCCTTCCAAACACAGCAGGGAATGCAGAGATCAATAAAACATAGAGCTCCGCAAAGACTGGCAACCTTCTCAGGAACAGTTTCAATTAAATTACTGTACAAACTAAACACTAGGCTGAAAAAGCAGTGTGTAGACAGAGTTTCCTTATCACAACAACTATAGCGTCCTACCACTGCTTGAGGCCTCGTTCACATCTAAAATCGCAAAACGCTAGCGATTACCGCTAGTGTTTTGCAGGAGTGATTGTTCTGTGATTAATGCGGAAAAATCACTGGACACTGTAGCGTTTTGGGAGCGATCGCGATTAGCAATTTTATACATGCTAATCGCAATCGCTCAGGAATTGCCGGCAAAACGCTGCATGTAACGCATCTGCGGTTAACGCTAATTGCAAAACGCCGTAATTGCGGCAGTGAGAACACTGCCATAGGATTAAATGGCTAGCAGTTTTTAAACTTGAAAGTGCAAAATTGCGGGAGTGATTTTTGGTGCTAGTAAAAAAAGGGCGCACAGGGATAGTGGACAAAAAGGGCGCCGCCATAGACTGCAATGCAAAATATCGGCTATTAGAAATAGCGGTTACAGGGATCGTGTTAACAAAAGGTTTTGTTTACAGAATAAGGTTTATAACAAATATCGTTTACAACTTCGTTTTGAGTTTGTGTTATACTTTATTTTTTAGTTTTTAAATTTCGCTTATATACGTTTTTACTTATTTTGCTTACAAAAGTATAACAACTAAATTTTCATTTACACTTCTTTGATCATTTAAAAATTTGTTTTCATATGTATAATGCGTAAATACCATTTTCAACCTTGTATTAGAAATACATCGCTTTTGGTATTTTATTTATATTTGATACTTGGTATTTTATTTTTATTTGATACTTTGTTTTTACACTTATAATGCGTTGATTATATTTACTAAAATATCGCTTTTAATATTACTGTTATTTTAAGACTTCTAATGCATACGTGATTGTAAGGCTATCTATTGTATTGTGTGTGTAAATATATATTTATATATACTTTTCTCTATTTATAATATTAATGTATACATGATTTTAAGGCTATTTATTCTATTACAAATATATAAATTATTTTATTCATGTTATTTGTAGAGAAGTATTTTAAGGATTAAATATATTATTGTTTATATGTGTTTAGGGTGTTTGTGCGGTGGGGATTGTTAGGTTTAGGCATTACCAGGGGGGATCTAGGGGTTAGGGATAGGTACAGGGAGGGTTAGGTATAGTTACAGTATAATATATGCAATCAGGGGGTGGTTAAGCACCACCAGGGGGGTGGATAGGGTTAGGCACCACCAGGGGGGTGGATAGGGTTAGGCACCACCAGGGGGGTCTAGGGGTTAGGGTTAGGTACAGGGAGGGTTAGGTATAGTTACAGTGCAATATAGACCACCATGGGGATGGTTAGGGTTAGGCATCACCAGGGGAGATATAGGGTTAGGCACCACCAGGGGGGTGCTTGGGGTTAGGCACCACCAGGGGGGTGCTTGGGGTTAGGGATAGGTACAGGGAGGGCTCTGTGTGAGAGTAAGGTTAGGTATAGTTACAGCACAATATATGTAATATATACAATTTATTAAATTATGTATATTTAAACAAAGAGGGGGTCTAGGGGTTAGGGATAGGGAGAGATCTGTGTGAGCCTACAGTTAGGTATAATTACAGTAAAATATCTGTAAAACCTACCATTGCATTGCTATGCTTAATACAAGTGTAAAAATCGTTTTTGGTATAGACGATATTTGACGTTTCTTTTCAGAAGTCTTTTGTTGTTATAGCCAGTATTTTGCCATTTCATTTCCGTTTATTTAACCTATTTAGCACTAAATTTTCGTTTACAACCCCTTAAAAAGAAAAATATGGTTTTGCATTAAAACTTAAAATTTTGACTATACCCCGCGCCCTTTTTTCCAGGCGCCCTTTTGTGATACACGCGTGATTTTTCCACGATTACCCGCAGAAAAATCACTGGTCACTGCGGCGATTTTTCCGCGATAACGTTTAGCGCTTCTATAGCACTGAAACAAGATCCCCGGGAAATCGCCTGAAAATGGTGCAGGCTATGCGTTTGCGTTTGGCGATTTGCATTAATCTCCGGCGATTAGCGCAAATCGCCCAAGTAAGAACGGACCCATAGGGTTTTATAGCACTAGTGATTTAAAAAGCGCTAGCGCTTGAGCGTTTTGCCTAAATCGCCGTCAAAACGCTCTAGTGTGAATGGGGTCTAAGTGCTGGTTCACACTACAAGAGCTTTTCTAAGCGCTTTGTGATTTTGAATGTTGCTAATGTTATCCCGTGTGTGCTCACACTGGGGCAAACTGATTTTGCAAACATCCCCCATAGCATTGCGGCCTCATTCACACGGAGATTTATCTCTGGCATTTTGCAGGAGTGATTTTTTTACGCAATTTCACGCAGAAAATTCACTGAACAGTGCGGTGATTTTTCCACGATAGCGTTTAGCGCTTCTATAGCACTGAAACGCGATCGCAGAGAAATCTTCTGAAAATGGTGCGGGCGACGCGTTTGAATTTTGCGGTTTTGCCCGTTTTTGGGCGATTTGCGTTGATTAGCACAAAACGTCCAAGTAAGAACGGGCCCATAGGCTTTCATTACGCTAGCGCTTTTAAAAAGCGCTAGCGTTTGAGCATTTTGCCGAAATCGCGGCAAAACGCTCTAGTGTGAATGGGGCCTGCATTAGCAAGAGCTTGTCAAATCTGTAGTGCTTAAAATCATCTTGTAGTGTGAATCAGCCCTTAGGCCTCCTTCACATTATGTTCCGACCATGTTAGCGTTCGCGTTGGAGGTTTTTTTTAAGCTATTTTTTTTCCCTTCCCGGCGATTTCTGTTCTTTGGACGTTTTTGGTAAGCGGTTTTGTAGGCGTTTTTGCAGAGCAATTCAGTTTTTGATCCGGAAAATAATAAATACAATGTATTTATTCTTAAAAACGCAATCGCTGCACAAAGCGATTTTGTGAGTATTTTGTGTTTTCCCTATACCTTCCATTGTAGCAAAATTGCCCCAAAAATGGACCATGCAGCACTTCTCTAAGCAGAAAGTGGACGGATCGCCCTAATCTGAACTAGCGCATCGGATAGCATGGTGTAAGTGTTTTCAGGGCGATATTGAAAAATCACAGGCGCTTAAGAGAATCCAAAAACACCTCCAGTGTGAACGAGCCCTAAGGGAAACCTGAAGTGAGAGGGATATGGAAGTTGCCATATTTATTTCCTTTTAAACAGTATCAGTTGCCTGACAGTCCTGCTGATCTCTTTGGCTACAGTAGTGTTTTAATCACACCAGAAACAAGCAAGTGGACGTTACAAAAAATGAAAAAAGAAATCAGAAAAACAGAAAATCAGTCTTGTGATTGGTCTACATTTAAAATTTTGTAGAAAAATTCTGCATTTTCTGATTGGTCTAATCAGGACTGGGCCGAGGCACCAGCCTCAGGGCGCACAACTCAGCTATCATTCCAATATTGTGTTTGAAGCAGAAAGAGATAGGAAAAAAAGATACATGGCAGTGACTGCAAGCCAGATAACCAAAGATTAAGGTGTTGGGGGACCTGGGGAGCCTCTTACTCTAATAGCAATCAGTGTGTGAAGGCTGGGGTGGAAGGGATGGGGGGGGCACACATTGGGGTCTCAGCCTTGGGTGCTGGAGGACCTTGTCCTGGCTCTGTGTCTAATGCTTCTGAGTTGGGCTAAAATTACCAAGTTGTGATAAATTGGATTTCCGCGGAATTACGATTTCTGTTTTCCAATTTCCAAATTTCCGCTCGTAAATGCTGAAATTTAAAGTCTGCGGAATTCGTAGGAGCACCCCTACTTTTTAGTAAGTGTATGGTTTCCTCCTGCCTTCCCATGAGTTGCAGAAATGCTTGTGTGTTGTCCTATTAGGGCTGGAACCCACAAGGGCGTTTTTGTGAGCATTTAGGGTACGCTTGAAAACGCTAGCATTTTCCCAAAACACTCAGCTAATGTTAATGGATGGGGCAACTTCCACAGGAGCGTTTGCGATTTGGAAAATCCCAAGCGCAGAACATGTAGCATTTTGTTAGCGTTTGCGCTTCAATGTAAAGTATATCATCGCTGCCGTAATCGCTCATCAAAACCTGCACGGAGCGATTTTGCTAGCATTTTAAAGTTACTGCACACTGTAACAAAATTAAAATTGAAATGACCAATCAGACTTTCAAACGCTAATCGCTACACAACCACTGGAAAATTGATACAATTTTTAAAACTGCTCCCTAAAACGCTCTTGAAATCACTTCAAACTGCTCATACAAAACCCTAGAGCTTGCGATTAGCGATTGCATTTTGCAGTGGGTTCCATGCCTAAGTGTGGCCTGGATGATTTGTTATGGATGCTCAGTACAGAGTCAGTGAGAGATTCTCATGCAGGGACGGTAGGCAGGCCACCCATGCTCCATAGACTGGAGTGTGCAGGTCTTCATAGGTCATGCTTTCCATATATCCCTACATTAAACATATTCTCAGCTGAGATTCTACATTCCAGCTGCCACAACAGTGACATTAGCCATTGCTTTCATTATTATGATTACTTCCTGTCTCGCCCAGCCCAGGAAGACATCCCAGCCACTTCGCTCTGTTTAGAAGACTGTGAGAGATTCGAGGTCTCTCGCCTTGTTGAAATTCACAAGGGTTTGTTTCCAGTCCCCACTTGCTTCTTTCCATAGAGTTATTACTGCTCTGTCGGTTCTTTTAAAGCCCAACCTTAGCAAAATTGTTTATTGTTATTTTTGGACAGAACAATAAAGCTCCAATCTCTTTGAAGTTACTACAGTAGTGTTTTATAGGTCCCGACTCCCTTCTGCAGCAACCAGTTGGTGATCTTGGTTGCCGTAGCACAATGTAAGTATGGGCTCAGCGACTAATGTTAGTCTGTGGAATTCACGGCAGTGTAATATTGTTATTACACCGCGCAGTGTGGGACTGAAAAAGACTTTGTCGGACGCTTTGATCCATTTAGGATGATGCTGTGTCAGATTAGATCCAGCAGCGGCACCCCTACAACAAGCCCAAATGCGCCCAAATATTTGCATTATGTGGCACAGCGGCGAAGGGTAGAGCCGGTGGCAATGAAAGTGTTGGACTAAAGGTGTCCATTAACGGTTATTCACACTATGGGTCTAAGTATAAGGTCAAGGTGCTTCCCTTAGAGTCTGAGACTCAAAATATACATACTACTCACTTATGAAAAGGGAAGAGAAAAAAATGTATAAAAATGTATATCATTTATTATAAATCACCATATATATAAAAAGATTTTTTCTTATAATATAGATTCCATTAAAAACCAGAGCCCAATCTCCTAGTGACCGGGGGGTAGAAACTTGACCAATGCAAACCATATGACAATAGATGTTCCAAAAGACATTTTAGCTGGAGCTCTCAGCATAAAAGTTCAGTTCCATGTGAGTCAAAATACTTTTCACAGTTCCCAAGGTAGTTATTAGATACAGTGAATGGAAGATCCTGAGTATTAAATAATTCCGTAAATATTGCGGATAGGACAAGCACTTCCGTGATTATTGCAAATAGGACAACCACTTGTTGAAATTGTAATATAAGGATGCTCGCATCAACTTCCACCCGAGTAAAGAGATTTCTAGTAGATGTAACATTCATCAGGTAAAGGGCCCCTCATTAGATCTTCAATCATAAATCACAATGTCCATCAAACATACTGTTTACGTGACTACCGATAACTTGACTTCAACAGATTGACATTCAGAGAGATCACTTGCTATAGACATTCAGTGATAAGTCCGCCAGGGATTAACCCTTATGCAGGCCTCCGATAGTGGGTCAGTCACGTGATGGAAACAAAAATGATATGGGCTCCGTGGTGGGTAGATTTTCCTGCAATATGAGTGCACTCAACCTATTGCATATATTTTGGTGTTATAAAGGCAGTCCATCCGCATTCATAGCAAATTGTTTGTGGTACAGGTATAAAAAAGTTTACTCATCCATCCAGTGTGGTTTCTTATCAGAATGCTTGGTCACGAGGTGTCCCCGGGTGGAGATGGGCTTCTAGTAGGCAATGAGCCCTGGTTTGCCGACCGGTTTCTCTGGCAGGATCGCCAGCATCATCAGGGCAGGCTCATAGGAAGTTCCCATGCATGCGAACGCCGGCCTATAATGGCGCCCGGCGGCCCCAGGATGCCACGCCGCACCCAGGCACGCCCCACGTCACCGCGTCACGCCCATTGCGCACGCTGATGCCTGGAGCGCATCGGGGACGGCATTGGAGGCGCGCACCCACCGCAAACGGAACTAGCACCATCTAGCGACTGTGTTGGATATTGCCGCTGTGGAGCTGAAATCAGCTCTTAGTGCATGCCCGCAGCGGGACGGTGCGCACCTCAGGGCGGAGATGTAAGTCCACCCTAGTAGGCGCCCCGGGGCCGCCTTGGCTCCATACCTCCGGGGACCCAATCACCCACCAATCCCCCGTCCCTGGGGCACCACGCAACCCAGACCTGGGGCCCGGAAGAAGCCCACACCAAAAGGATTTACTACTAAAAATATACAAAATACATGCAAACCCTTGGAAAATTCATTCACATATAGGGAGCATGTCAATAGTACTCTCAGGTGTGATACTCTCCCAGGCCACCAAGCTGAGCCACACAGACACCCCATATCAGGGAAAGAGGGGGGGGGGAAAGGCAGGGACCCCAGGGGGCCATAACGATCACATCACAGGGAACCCACCACGTTATCAATATAGTACATTAATAAAACGAAACTAAAATCAAAATACATCCATTGTTTAATAAATTCATTAGTTGACTAGCAACATGTGCAGCAACCAATCATTATTCACATTACTAATAAATGGTAATAATAGCCTACAACACTATCCCTACATGTGGGCAGTTGTTATTAGTATATAAATAAGTGAAAACCATAAGTCTCGTTTTGACTGCATCCATGGGGCCAGCGGGGTACCACCCCTGATCTCCCGTAGGGGGAGACAGCAGTCTAGGCCATGTAACCACCAGGTCTCTCTCAGGCAAGGTGGCCCAGCAAAGTCCACCCAGGGGA
The DNA here is from genome assembly GCF_040937935.1 of Hyperolius riggenbachi. Classification (NCBI taxonomy): domain Eukaryota; kingdom Metazoa; phylum Chordata; class Amphibia; order Anura; family Hyperoliidae; genus Hyperolius; species Hyperolius riggenbachi. The sequence continues at coordinate 194,161,107 of NC_090656.1, read as the reverse complement.
AGACACATTCTTATGCTTGTAGATCTATAAGAGAGAATTACAGGCAGTGAGATCAGAACCCAATGACATCTAGAGTGGATGTCATCATAAAAATGGAGCATAGTCAATGCCTTCATTTAGGCCAGGTGCCCGGAAGGCCTTTAGTTTATATATCCAAAAAGCCTCACACTGAAGAAGTTTACCATCCCAATCACCACCCCTAGGGTCAGAGTGTACTCTATCAAGTCCAAAAAAACGTACCCTGGCTGGGTTGACATTCTGGCAACTGGCAAAATGCCGAGCCACTGGTGTATCATGGGATTCACTGATCCCATAAGTATGTTCATAAATTTGTCTTCTGAGGGCTCTTCCTGTCTTGCCCACATAGAAGGCTCCACATGGGCAAGTAAGCAGATAAATAACGCCCTCAGTTCCGCAATTGGTATAATGCCTGGTAGTCAAGGTTTTGTCTCGGGCTCTCAGGGTGCATTGTCTGCCCACAAGAATGTAACGACATTGATTGCAAGAATGGCATGGGTATGTACCCAATGCCGTACATTTACATAATTTACCTGCTCCATTTTGTCCTGAGTAGTGACTACGTGTCAACCTATCTCCTATCGTCGGTGCCCGCTTAAAAGTGAGCATAGGTGATTCTGGGACAAGGGCGGCAACCTTGGGGTCCACTGTTAGCAAGGGCCAATGTTTGTGAAGTAAAGATCTAATCTGTTGGTGTTCACTACAGAATTTTGTAATAAAAGATAGGCCTCTATCAGATCGAGTCCTAGACTCTGTGGACCTATATAAAAGTTCTGATCTCGATGTGTTACTGTGAGTAAATACTTTTTATTATTTAAGTTGGTTCATTTATGTCCCTTCCTCACTTATCAGGGTAATATACATTTTGCTTATAATCTATGCTGAATGCTATCCGACACTGTGGGGTAGTCTATGGGCCTCGTTCTTCTCACGTGGCTAATTTGAATAGGAGCATTTGTTATGTTCCATCTTGCATTTTCTCCGCGTTCAGAGACGCGGGACAGGTGGCCTGAGACACGTGATATTATCACGTGTCTCCAAGACTGCAGCTAGCGGACGCTATCGGCGGTCCGACTATTGGTTAGAAGCGTGGTCCTTATGAGCGGACGGTGGAGGCGCTGCTCTCATTGGTCGCCTACTTCGTTTTCTCTCTTCCCTAGTCTTGGATTGGCTGGCACTCTGCTGTGCTTTCATTGCGCACTTTGAGGCGGACGTCGTCGCTTCACTTTTTGATTGGCTGAGAGCTTAAGCAAGTCCCCCGTGATTGGGCGGCGCTCCTCCTTGCCATTTCCGTACTTAGATACGGAAAGCTTCTATATTCAACAACGAGGTTTTTCCGCCTCCACGCCCGTGTATGGCCAATGTGAGGAGAGGGGCGTGCCAGATTCCCTCGCAGTGATTGGATACAGTCCTACGGCGGACGCTGTAGGCTTTATTCCAATTGGATACTATGATCCTTATATATACCCTGCTTGTTCCACACGTATTTTATACGTGTGAGGAAGTTGGTGAGTATCCTTTTTGTTAAATAAGATATGTATGAATATCAGGAGAGTGTATGGAGTATATAAGTAACAATTTTCCATCTTTGTTTGAAATGTACTATCCTGTGGCTTCCTATTGGTTGTTTGGAAACATGAATATGTATATATGTAAATTTTGCAGTCTTCCATGTGGTCCTCTTGAGACCTTAAATGTACTATTGCATGGTCTAGAGATCATTATGGGCTGGTCATGATTTGAGAAAGGACCTATGATGGCCCGAAACGCCTGTGCGTCATCCATTTTGTACGAACCCATATATGGATTTTAATTGCTTTTAAAGCTATAAATAAAGATACTATTTTTGATGGTGCGGATCGTATGGAGTATTTTGCTTGATACTTGTGGCTCCAGAGGTGATATCAGCACATCATTTTTTACCATTGGTGCAGTGGCCTTTACTTTTTCTACTGCATTTCATTGCTGTCATTAAAGGACCTGCTGAGATCATTTCAGTAATTGTCTTGTTAACTCAGGTAAGAATGTTGACGAGCACAAGGCTGGAGATCATTATGTCAGGCTGATTGGGTTAAAATGGCAGACTTGACATGTTAAAAGGAGGGTGATGCTTGAAATCATTGATCTTCCATGGTGACCAGCAAAGAAACTCATGCAGCCATCATTGCATTGTATAAAAATGGCTTCACAGGCAAGGATATTGTGGCTACTCAGATTGCACTTAAATCAATAACTTCAAGGAAAGAGGTTCAATTCTTGTTAAGAAGGCTCCAGGGTGTCTAAGAAAGTCCAGCAAGTGCCAGGATTGTCTCCTAAAAAGGATTCAGCTGCGGGATCGGAGTGCAACCAGTGCAGAGGTCGCTCAGGAATGGCAGCAGGCAGGTGTGAGCGCATCTGCACGCACAGTGAGGCGAAGACTTTTGGAAGATGGCCTGGTGTCAAGAAGGGCAGCAAAGAAGCCACTTCTCTCCCAAAAAACATCAGGTACAGATTGATCTTCTGCAGTATGGTGAATGGACCGCTGAGGACTGGGGCAAAGTCATATTCTCCAATGGACCCCCTTTCCGATTGTTTGGGGCTACTGGAAAAAGGCTTGTGGGGAGAAGAAAAGGTGAGAGCTACCATCAGTCCTGTGCCATGCCAACAGTAAAGCATCTTGAGACCATTCATGTGTGGGGTTGCTTCTCATCCAAGGGAGTGGGCTCACTCACAATTTTGCCAAAAAACACAGCCATGAATAAAGAATGGTGCCAAAACACCCTCCCAACAGCAACTTCTTCCAACAATCCAACAACAGTTTGGTGAAGAACAATGCATTTTCCAGCACGATGGAGCCCCGTGTCATAGGGCAAAAGTGATAACCAAGTGGCTCGTGGACCAAAACGTTGAAATTTTGGGTCCATGGCCTGGAAACTCCCTAGATCTTAATCCCATTGAGAACTTGTGGTCATTCCTCAAGAGGTGGGTGGACAAACAAAAACCAATTAATTCTGAAAAACTCAAAGAAGTGATTATGAAAGAATGAGTTGCTATCAGTCAGGATTTGGCCCATAAGTTGATTGAGAGCATGCCCAGTCGAATTGCAGAGGTCCTGAAAAAGAAGGGCCAAAACTGCAAATACTGACTCTTTGCATACATCTCATGTAATTGTCAATAAAAGCCTTTGAAACGTATGAAGTGCTTATAATTATATTTCAATACATCACATAAACAACTGAAACAAAGATCTAAAAGCAGTTTTGCAGCAAACTTTGTGAAAACGAATATTTTTGACAGTCTCAAAACTTTTGGCCAGGACTGTAATGTCCACTTGCTGGCCAAGCAGCAGTAATCAGGTGTTGCCGCTCCACAGTGAAGTGAAGACACAGTGAAGACTTGCTGGCTGCAGGTTTCTATTGGGAGTGAATACACAGGGTTTCTGCTGCTTGCCCAGCAGGTGGATTTCCTCAGTTTCTCCACCTCCCAGTCTGACACAGAGTACCGTCATCTTCTGCAGCACTTTAGAGAGTGCATAGTCCTGTTATTAACCTCCTTGGCGGTAAGCTTGAGCTACACTCGGGCTAGCCGGCGGGAGCTCAATGCAGAGTATAGCGAGCAGCGGGCGTTTTACTCACCTCTTCCCGGGGGATCCAGACGTCAGTAGCCATTCTCCTTCCTGTCCTCCGAGGCTCTGCATCACTCGGGTGAGATCGCCTTCAGTGATCTCACTACAGGGTTACAGCACCACCCGGAGGGAGGGAAAATTGCAGTGCTGGAGCCCAGGGAGGTGAGTGAGTGCTGGGGCTGCTGCAGGCATTCTGGCAGAATTCTAGGGGCTAGAGGAAGCCCCAGGTAAGTAGATCTAATTTTTCTTACATAGCCTGATATTTCCTTTAAAGGGAATGTCTGAGCACAATAAAAATAAAACAAAAATCCACTTACCTCGGGCTTCCTCCAGCCCCTTGCAGCCGTCCTGTGCCCTTGCCCCAGCTCCGATGGCTCCCGGTCCCCTCCGGTGCAGATCCTGACCTCGCCAGGTCGGCATCTGCTTGCGCTTCACCATGCGACTCACTGAGTCGCACTGACGTCATCTGGACTGTGCTGTGCAGGTGCAGAACCACTGCGCCTGCGCAGTACAGTCCGGATGAGGTCAGTACAACTCTGAGAGCCATTCGCGCAGGCGCAGTGGGCATCTTGCGCCAGAGGGGACCCCGGGCCACCGGCGAGGAGTGGAGCTGCAGCGAGGGCACAGAATGGCTGGCGGGGCTGGAGGAAGCCCCAGGTCAGTTGATTTTTTTTTATTTTTATTTTTTTAAGGTGCTCGGATGTGTCCTTTAAAGGAAACCTGAGATGGTATTAAAGGGAGTATTTATACTTACCTGGGGCTTCCTCCAGCCCCACGAGGTGTGTGGGCTCCCTCGCCTTCCTCTCTGGCTGCTCCTTTAATTTATGTACCCCTCCCGGTAATCTGGATAGCTGCATTGTTATGCACGGCCTGGCCGGGAGCACACCACCCATTGTGCTCCTGCAGCTGGGAGCGTTCTGCACCTGTGCTTTAGTACTGCGCCAGCTCAGAGCAGCGGAGGTACACGCATAGCTGGGCTGCGCATGCGCAGAAGCGTACAACCTAGCACGTCTGGACAGATTACAGGTAGTCCCCAGTTAACGAACAAGATAGGAACTGTGGGTTTGTTCTTAACCTGAATCCTTTCTTGTGAAACGCTATTCCACTACTGTCCTCGTGCCTTCTTTGTGGCTCCCTTTTCCACCAGTGCCCCCTCTGTGCCTCCTCTGTACCATCCTTTTCCTCCAGTGCCCCCCTTTTGCCTCCACTGTGTCCCTCCTTCTTTCTCTACTTTTGCTTCCTTGTCCCTTACTGCGTTCCCCTGTGCATCCTTTATGCCCTTCTGTGCGTCATATGTATCCCCTGTGCCCTGTTCCTCCTTCGTGCCCCCCTCTGTGTCTTTCATGCCCCCTGTGCATCTTTCATGCCTCCCTGTGCTTCCTTCATTCCCCCGTGACTCCATGTCCCCCAGGCGTCCTTCATGCCTCCCCCATGTTTACCTCATGGCCTCTGTGCTTCCTTCATGCCCCCTGTTCCTTTGTGCCCCCCCGTGGTTACTTCGAGTCCCCCGTGCTTCCTTCATGCCCCCCTGTGCCTTCTTCACACCCCCCTGTGCCTGCTTCGTGTCCCCTGTGCTTCCTTTATGCCCCCTGTGCCTCCATCGTGTCCCCTGTGCTTCTTTCATGCCCCCTGTGCCACCCTGTGTGTCCTTCATGTTCCCCTTTGCATCTGTGTCCCATGCCTAATGCTTCCTCCGTCCTGTGCACCGTGAGCATTGTGCATTGTAAGCTACTCACCACCATGCTGGAGTCCATCACTGGGCGACATTCCTCTCTGCTCACAGTTCACTCTAGCGCCCGGCATTTCCTCCTGCATGATGCGTAATTACACGCGTTATGCATTAGGTAATGCTGGACGCTAGAGTGAGCTGTAGGCAGAAAGGAATGGACCCGACAATGGACTCTGCTTGTGGCGTGCAGGATAAGGGTGGACAGAGGCACAATGGGAGTCCCCGACATCACGTGACGGAATTGACGGCTCGTTCATATCAGTGCGTTGTTCGTATGTCGGGTGTTCGTAAGTCGTGGACTCCCTTTACCTGCAAGTAGAGTGGCCCCGATCTGCTCAGCTATTTCCACCGGAAACAGATGGAAAGCTGCTACTGTTGGAGGCAAATATTGCGGGTGCTACTGCGCTTGTGCCACAGCCGACATCCTTGTTGGCTGTATTTTCGGGGGAGACAGGGCTGGATCCCTGAGACTCAGGAGGATGGTGGAAGCCTCATTAGGATCCAGAGGCTTCCCCCTCTCAAGGTAAGTATCCCCCGGGGAAAGGGGGTAGGTGGTGTTATGACAGTCTCATTACTAGTGAACACTGTCTTCTTGTGTGTACCATGGAATACTGTTCAATGAAAGTTTACATAAAGTCTCAAATCCCTTTCTGTTTTTGCTAATAGAGGAAACTGCATGCACATTTTTCGGAGCTGGGTGTTCTCCTGGGGCTGGTCCATTTCCAGCAGCAGTCCTGTATTATGACCTATGAATCAATAACCCATGACCATGTCAGAGAAGCCAGCTGGAATGAGTGGTACGGCTCTCTCCTCTCATGGCTCTGTATGGATGGAACATGCAGACCCTTGTGAATAGGACAGGCTCACACAGCAGAAATACACCCAGAGCCTGCACAGCTGCTGGGAAGAGCAGGGCTCTATAGAGGAAGCACATCTGCAGGAACAGTAAATACGTGCATAGTACTAAACCAGAAACACGCAGCATTACCACTGCAACAGTTTAACGAAGGGAAAAATCATGACCGTGTTTGTTTATAAATAAATCTCCCAATTAAAATCCATTAGAGGAAGCCAAAATGTACATATAATTCGCTTGGTTGCTACAATAGGGTCCGAAGAGCTCTCAAAGCAGAGCTATAGTTATTTACTTGCTTTATAGCATTAAAGAGAACCTAAAGCGAGAGGGATATAGAGGCTGCCATATATATTTATTTCCTTGTAAGCAATAACACTTGCCTGGCTGTCCTGCTGTTCCTTTTCCTCTAATACTTATAGTCACAGACCCTGAACAAGCATGCAGCAGAACATGTGTTTCTGACATTATTGTTAGATCTGACTGGATTAGCTGCATGTTGGTTTCTGGTGTGATTTAGGCCTCTTTCACACTACATGTGATTCCAAATTTTATTTTTTTTGTATAAGATCGATTTTTTTTTTTTTTTTTTTAATTTTGATTAAAAAATATACCAACATGCTGTAGTTTTTTTTAATCGGAATCAAAAATTGGATCCTTTAAAAAAACATAATCACATGTAGGCCTTGATTCACAAAGCCGTGCTAACCTACTTAGCTTGGGCGTGATAAGCAGGATGCTAAGTAGGTTAGCACAGTTTTGTGAATCACATCGCGTGCAAAGTCCCACGCGCAAAACTTTGCACGCGCACGAAACGTTGCATCGCGGTGTGACTGAAACGGCGCACCCGATGCGTCTATAAGGTCGCATGGGGTGCGACTTTAACGACGCATAGTGCGTCCTTATAGACGCATCGGGTGCGCTGTTTGAGTCGCACTGCGATGCGATGTTTCGCGGGCACCGTGCTGTTCATGAGCAAAGTTTTTTGCGTGTGGGATTTTGCGTGTGAGTTAATTTTTACACGCCTAAACTCAGTTTCGGCGTGAAGAGGGGCTTTTCACAAGCGTGCTAATAGTTAGCACTGCTTTGTGAATCAAGCCCGTAGTGTGCAAGAGGCCTCAGACACTACTGCAGGCAAATAGATCAGCAGGATGCCAGGCAACTGGTATTCATACCTTCCAACTTTTTGAGATCAGAAAGAGGGACACTTAAAGGGGAACTGAAGAGAGAGGTATATGGAGGCTGTCCTGTTTATTTCCTTTTAATCAATACCAGTTGCCTGGCAGCCCTGCTGGTCTATTTCTCTGCAGTAGTATCTGATTAAAACCAGAAACAAGCATGCAGCTAGTCTTGTCAGATCAGACTTATCAGACTAAGTCTGAACCACTGAAACACCTGATCTGCTGCATGCTTGTTCAGGGGCTATGGCTAATAGTATTAGAGGCAGAAGATCAGCAGGGCTGCCAGGCAACTGGTATTGTCTAAAAGGAAATAAACATGACAGCCTCCATATACCTCTCTCTTCAGTTCCCCTTTAAAAAGGAACTCCAGTGAAAATAATGTAATAAAAAAAAGTGCTTCATTTTTACAATAATTATGTATAAATTGCTTGTCCATTGTAAAATCTTTCCTCTCCCGGATTTACATTCTGACATCACATGGTGACATTTTTTACTGCTGGAAGGTGATGTCAGTGGAAGGAGATGCTGCTTTCTTTTTCGGCAGTTGGAAACCGCTGAAAACAGCTGTTATTTCCCCAAATGCAACAAGACTCCCACAGAGGGATGTCAGAACTATAGTTCTGACATCACACTGGGGGGGGGTTTCACCACAATACCAGCCATACAGAGCCCCCGATGATCCGTTTGTGAAAAGGAAAAGATTTCTCATGGGAAAGGGGGTATTAGCCGAAGTTGGCTCTAGCGTGGGGCGAGATGGGGCAGGGCCCCCTCAAATGTCTTGCCCCCTTAATCGGACAGAGTGGCAGGCAGGGAGGGGTGGCGGGGGACAGCATAACAGCGGGCAGAGGACGTACCCACCTTCCCCACCAGACTAGGGGACCCCCGTGTCTAATAGATGCCACGCCAGTTCATCCCGCCACGTGCAGCTCACCGCTCCAGCCTGCATAGTCTTCCGGCAGGCAGAGCAGGGCTATGGGAAGATGGCGCCCGAAGCCCTGCTCTGGAGACTATTTGTATCTCCAGTACAGGGCTTCGGGCGCCATCTTCCCGTAGCCCTACTCTCTGCCTGTAAGCGCGGGACTTTCGCAGGCTGGCTCTGCCGCTGCAGGAAGATCGTTGGGGGAAGCTGAGCCCAGGGAGAGGAGTCTTCTGCAGGTGAGTAAATACTTTTTATTACAGGTGATTATTAGTTTTTGGTACAGACTAACCAGCAAGCTCATGGTGACCCAGAACTCATTGGAGTGTGTGAGGGGCTACAATAGTCCTAAAAGCCCCCTTACTAAAATGCTAAGAAAAACAAAAGTTTGCTTTCTTAAAACAGAAAGAATTTTGATAATGCAGGTTGGAGTGAGCTTGAGATGTCTCCCAGTGCATCACTGCTGAATATATGCCACCCTCTAGTGGGAGCTGGAGGGGAAATGAGGACAGAGGGACCCAAGTGAAGGAAGGGGAGGCTGAGCCCCCTCCCCGCTGCTGTGCCTGTTGCCCACCGGCTGCTAATTAACTATTGGTGCAAATTAACCATTGTTGCCCTTAGTGTGATTATGCCCCACATAACCACACTCACTGCTGACTCCCTTCCATCACATGACAACACACCTGTTCTAATGCTGAAGACAGGGTGGAAGGATGCAGCACGATAAGGCAGGGGTCACACTTACACATAATGCTAAGTAGGCATTACTTACCTATGAGAGGCTGTTCCTCTAGCCCCCATCCATATGGGGTCAGCCATCTTCCCCAGGGATGTGAGTATATCTCCCACCCAGAAGATGTACGCACATTGACAAATTACATCTCCCGGCATGCATTGCCGTGGTCAGTTGCCTGTGACACCATCGCGGGAGCTTCAAACTGTGGCAGCTGCAGTCTCTCCTGGGGACATGGCAAACCCCATACAGACAGGGATCTAGAAGAGCAGCCCCCCCCCCCATACATAAGTAATGCCTATCACCTCAACCCACACCCCCAATGGGACACACTATCAAGAACCTCCCTTATGGGAAGGTTCATTTTATATTTTTTCATGAACAGGTGCTCAGGTCCGTTTTAAAGCTTCTTTCTCAGGTCCACACAAAGGATACATCCATGCTAGTATATTAGGAAGGCTGGATTTAGGGCCGTTTCATGCTTGTTGTTAAAACGTGTCCGTGGCTCAGTTTTTGGGCCCGTACCAAAACCGGAGCCGCGGATACCAATGTTAAAAATAGCAGCAGTCTTCTTCACCCAATTAAAAAACGGTCTGTGGGTGATCCGGGGGAACCAGCCTGAAAAACTGAACGGAGGGTCCAGATTTGTCAGGACGTCATGGACCCCGGATGGGACTTCACAGACCCCGAATGGGATTTCACGGAGCCCGGATACACGGAGGGGTAGTGGCAGGCAATGCAAAAACGTATCTCCCTCTACATAGAAACGGAGGGAGATCTGGATTGCCTGCTCCTCCCCTCTACATCACCCCTATAAGTGTTCCAGATGGGCTGGAGGGGGAAGCAGCCGGTGGGCAACAGGCACAGCAGCGGGGAGGGGGCTCAGCCTCCCCTTCCTTCACTTGGGTCCCTCTGTCCTCATTTCCCCTCCAGCTCCCAACTAGAGGGTGGCTTTGGGGGAAGTCATGCGGCGAGCAGAGGAAGAAAGGTGATTGCTTCCCCACTCGCTCATTATTGCCATTTTGCTATAGCGGACATAGCTGGAAGGGAAGCGGGGACAGGGGTACCCAGGTGAGGGGAGGACGACCCCCTCCCCGCCACTTTGCTGCCCCCCCTTCGTGGTTGCTACCCCTCCTGTTCAGTGGCCCCCACCACCCACGGCTAGGGCTGGCGATACTTTTTTTTTTTTCCCCAAGAAAATTGGATCAATTTGAAACGGATCTGAGCCTTATACTTTTTCCACATCTAGGCCAACTTTGTTGTGACTGTCCTTCCATGCGTAGCAGCACCTCTCCCATTCTATGTGCAGCCCCTCTTTCATGTGTAATAGAGCCCCTCCCATTCCATGTGCAGCCCCCTCTTCCATGTGTAGTAGAGCCCCTCCCATTCCATGTGCAACCCCCTCTTCCATGTGTAGTAAAGCCTCTCGAATTCCATGTGCAACCCCCTCTTCCATGTGTAGTAGAGCCCCTCCCATTCTACGTTCAACCCCCTCTTCCATGTGCAGTAGAGCCCCTCCCATTTCATGTGCAGCCCCCTCTTCCATGTATAGTAGAGCCCCTCCCATTCCATGTGCAGCCCCCATCTTCCATGTGTAGTAGAGCCCCTCCCATTCCATGTGCAGCCCCCTCTTCCATGTGTAGTAGAGCCCCTCCCATTCTATGTGCAGCCCCCTCTTCCATGTGTAGCAGAGCCTCTCCCATTCCATGTGCAGCCCCCTCTTCCATGTGTAGCAGAGCTCCTCCCATTCCATGTGCAGCCCCCTCTTCCATATGTAGCAGAGCCTCTCCCATTCCATGTGCAGCCCCCTCTTCCATGTGTAGCAGAGCCTCTCCCATTCCATGTGCAGCCCCCTCTTCCAGGTGTAGTAGAGCCCCTCCCATTCCATGTGCAGCCCCTTCTTCCATGTGTAGTAGAGCCCCTTCCATTCCATATCCAGCCTTCTGGTCCATGTGTAGCAGCCCCTATCTTTTAGGTGCAGCTCTCTTGGGAAGGAGCACCCCTCCTCCATATGTTGTTCCCCATTTGCAGCAACTGCGCTTCCATTTCCAGCTACCCCTTTGGTAGCATTCACCATAGGTCCAGGCTGTCACGATTTCACCTTCCGTGCGTGCCTGTGGTATCCCACCTACTTCTGGGTGTCGGGCGCAGTGTGCAGGTGGTCGTGTCCCTGCTGCTCTCCAGCGTAGGCGTGCCAGTAACTCTAATGGGCAGGAACATCTCTCCTCCTGGTCTGTGTACACTCTCAGGCGCCGGCATACATCATATGATGCTCAGGCAGGGGATCTGAGTGGTGGATGTCTGTGTGGGATCCACTGAATGAACATTTGAAGTATTTAGGTCTGGTGTGTGCACTTGATCCTTGGCCCTAAAAGCGATAGTTTGCCCATGATTACTCTGTTTGCTGCCTGGACTGACATTCTTGCCAGGACCTGATTACTCTGTTTGCTCCCTCGACTGACCTTCTTGCCTGGACCTGATTACTCTGTTTGCTCCCTGGACTGACCTTCTTGCCTGGACCTGATTACTTTGTTTGCTGCCTGGATTGACCTTTGCTTGTACCTAGACCACGATTCGTATTTCCCATAATACCTGTTTATCTCCTGTGTATGACCCTTAGCTTGTCTGACCTCCCTCCCGTACCTGTCTGTAGGTTCTGTTGGTATCACTGCCTTCTCTTCGTCAGTCTTTATACCTAGAGCAGTATCTAACCATTCTTTTTTTAGGTCACTTCAGGGTTGCTTAAGGGCTTTGCCTCACCCACACCTCCAATGGGACACAGGAAACCAGGGTTCAAATCTCGACTCTTCCTGTTCAGTAAGCCAGCACCTATTCAGTAAGGAGACGTTAGGCAAGACTCCATAACACTGCTACTGCCTACTGATCGCACCCTAGTGGCTGCAGCTCTAACACTTTGAGTCTGCCAAGAGAAAAGTGCAATATAAATGTTCTTTATCTTGTCTCTCTGGATGTGGCCAAGTGGTTTGGTGTATGAAACTAGTGGGAGGTGTTTATATTTCTAGTGAAATCTTGTTGGCTAGATGATAAACAGAACCAAAAGGTGTAACAGCGCTGAAGGTTTTTTTGCAAATTCTTTGAAATATTTTTAATGTTCAACTGACTAACTCATTTTACTTACTGTCTTCCCTGAATGATTTTTAAACTTTTATCCAGTCTCTCTGGGTACCTCCTACACTGTGTCGTAGGAGTACACAGGCCCGGTTAGCCTCACAGAAGCAATTTCTTAGACCACAGAGGAATTATAAATGCATAACATCTGCAGCATTTACATAAATCTGAAGGTTCGGACATCGTTTATTACTTGTTTACCAAGAAGTTAATTGTAAGTTTTTAAAGCTTAGCTTTCAAGCACATGAGGAAGTGAGTGAGACTTGAAAAGTAGCGTGTCAGATGATACACGACTTGTCAGTTGTCACAACTCCTAGTTTGCTGGAATGAGATGTTTATTTCTGCATATCTGAAAAAAGCATCATTGTTCTGACTTGGCAAATCACGTAGGGTTGCTAAGATTTCTGTTGATGCCACAGGCCATCAGTGTGTGATTCAGGATTAGGTTTCCATGAAAATAACTTTAACAACTATTTTCACTTCTTGAAGCACTATGACTGATGATATGATGGGGTTGCCCTGGCGCCTGAACTCCTGGCTTGACTAGCGGGGGGCGGGGATAGAGGCAGGGCCACACACAGTTGACGCTGCGCCTGTGGCTGCTTAGAGGTGGAGAGAGGCGTGGGCCAGAGCTTTCCCGAATGTCTTGTTTGGGCCGCCCGCCACCAGGGGGAAGAGGGGGAGTGTTTTGGATGCGTGAGGACTGTGACGCACACGTGGGAACTGGAGCTGCAGATGGGATGGGAGAAAAATACAGTAATGTAGTAGTGGCGGGCGGCGGATGGAGCTTCCATTTGCCAGGGTGCCATCTCTTGCATGGTGACACCACAGTGCGGCTCATACCTCACGCACCCTGCCGAACATTTTGACTAAGTACCTCTTATCATGCGCTGTGTCTTGTCAGAGCGTCCTCTCTGCTCTAAAAGATATGCAATAGCATAATAGCCTTTAAACAAAAACATTTCTTTGTTACACCTGATAAAAAATCCTAAAATAAATTTTCACTGTTTCTACTTCCTGATTCATGGAAGCATACATATTGTTAACCTCCTGCGCTTTCAAATGGCCTTATCTACGGTATCACCTCTGCCGTAGGCAGTCATGTGACACAGGGGAAGTTCCAGAAAGAAGTCGGCACACCATCCAAAAATTATTCGGGTGCTTGACAAGGTGGCACAGGCTATGCCACATCAATACAATGTTCAAAAGATTGTCAGCATACCGTTTCCTATCACATACACTTTATTGTGCCAGTCTCCACAAAGTAGTCCAACAATTGTTTCGGGGGCCGCACAGGGACCATATGCCTTGATAAAGGGGGACCCTGTGCGGCCCCGAAACAATTGTTGGACTACTTTGTGTAGACTGGCACAATAAAGTGTGTGCGATAGGAAACGGTGTGCTGACAATCTTTTGAACAATGTGACACAGGGGGGAGATAAGATTACAATTTGTGATTAGACACAAATGAGGGGTAATTAATAAGGCTAAACTCTCTAAATACATTCAGTGGGTTGCAAAAGTATTCGGCCCCCTTGAAGTTTTCCACATTTTGTCACATTACTGCCACAAACATGCATCACTTTTATTGGAATTCCACATGAAAGACCAATACAAAGTTGTGTACATGTGAGAAGTGGAATGAAAATCATACATGATTCCAAACGTTTTTTACAGATAAATAACTGCAAAGTGGGGTGTGCGTAATTATTCAGCCCCTTGAGTCAATACTTTGTAGAACCACCTTTTGCTGCAATTACAGCTGCCAGTCTTTTAGGGTATGTCTCTACCAGCTTTGCACATCTAGAGACTGAAATCCTTGCCCATTCTTCTTTGCAAAACAGCTCCAGCTCAGTCAGATTAGATGGACAGCGTTTGTGAACAGCAGTTTTCAGATCTTGCCACAGATTCTCGATTGGATTTAGATCTGGACTTTGACTGGGCCATTCTAACACACAGATATGTTTTGTTTTAAACCATTCCATTGTCGCCCTGGCTTTATGTTTAGGGTCGTTGTCTTGCTGGAAGGTGAACCTCCGCCCCAGTCTCAAGTCTTTTGCAGACTCCAAGTTTGCCCTATATTTGGCTCCATCCATCTTCCCATCAACTCTGACCAGCTTCCCTGTCCCTGCTGAAGAGATGCACCACCTGAGCATGATGCTGCCACCACCATATTTGACAGGGGGGATGGTGTGTTCAGAGTGATGTGCAGTGTTAGTTTTCCGCCACACATAGCATTTTGCATTTTGGCCAAAAAGTTCCATTTTGGTCTCATCTGACCAGAGCACCTTCTTCCACATGGTTGCTGTGTCCCCCACATGGCTTGTGGCAAACTGCAAAGGGGACTTCTTATGATTTCTGTTAACAATGCCTTTCTTCTTGCCACTCTTCCATAAAGGCCAACTTTGTACAGTGCATGACTAATAGTTGTCCTATGGACAGAGTCTCCCACCTGAGCTGTAGATCTCTGCAGCTCGTCCAGAGTCACCATGGGCCTCTTGACTGTTCGGCCTGTGAGTTTAGGTGGATTGCCTTGTCTTGGTAGGTTTACAGTTGTGCCATACTCCTTCCATTTCTGAATGATCGCTTGAACAGTGCTCCGTGAGATGTTCAAGGCTTTGGAAATCTTTTTGTAGCCTAAGCCTGCTTTAAATTTCTCAATAACTTGATCCCTGACCTGTCTGGTGTGTTCTTTGGACTTCACAGTGTTGTTGCTCCCAATATTCTCTTAGACAACCTCCGAGGCCCTCACAGAGCAGCTGTATTTGTACTGACATTAGATTACACACAGGTGAACTCTGTTTAGTCAATAGCACTCATCAGGCAATGTCTATAGGCAACTGACTGCACTTAGATCAAAGGGGGCCGAATAATTATGCACACAGCACTTTGCAGTTATTTACTTGTAAAAAATGTTTGGAATCATGTATGGTTTTCGTTCCACTTCTCATGTGTACACCACTTTGTGTTGGTCTTTCATGTGGAATTCCAATAAAATTGATTCATGCTTGTGGCAGTAATATGACAAAATGTGGAAAACTTCAAGGGGGCCGAATACTTTTGCAACCCACTGTACAGGGGGCATTTCTCTATGTATTCAGTTCAGTGGAGCCCGTACGGGGGGCTGCAGGGCCTGGGGAGGGCAGACATGATGGGGCTAACTTGGCTGCAGCTTGGACAGGGCTATATTCATGTTAGTCTGTGTTCTGGGGGAGGGGGGCTGGCCAACAGGAACTAGGAGGCGGCTGGACGGGCGGGAAAAGGGGATTGAAATAGGGTGGGAGGTGCCAGGCCCACATGGATTTTCCTGCAGGAGAAGCTCCCTCCCACCCTCCCTCCGTCTTTTTGATAGGATCTTTTTGCTTTTGTGTTGTTTTGTGTGTCTTTTTGTCATTGCAACTGGAGGGGATATTGTATCCGGAGGTGGTCAAGAGTTGGGAGGTGAGGTGTTCACCTTGGTGCGTACACCTCTGAAGAAGTGCAACGCTTTAAAAGACTCCTGTGTTGTTGGGTGGAATGCAGCTATCCGAGCCGGCGTTCGCGGTTGGGGGCCGGTGTTAAGAGCTGCTTTCCTTTCGTTTAAAATATGTTCAATGTTTTCTACCTCCGGATCCCTTCCCCATTTAATTTCTCTTTGTATTATTGTTAACTTTATTCAATAAAGACTAAGGGCTGCTCTGGCCTTTATTCCCCACGTTATATTGAAGTTATGTGTATTTGTTATGGGAGTTGGTGGGGGGAAAAAGTGTGTGTTAAAAGGTACAATAAAGGTGGAGGCTAATAGGTTATGCCCTCATCATGTGCAAGAGTTCAGGTCCACTTTAAAGTAACCCTGAACTGGTGACAAACAAAACTACTGAAGCCCATGGTGGGCTACATTACTGTTTTAGAAGTGTCCTGGCACGGCTTGTTGCCCTTGGGGTATCCCCGTTTTCAGCTCCCAGTTGTCTTCATATTTGACGGAATCCTCCTCGAATATGAAAATCAGGAAGCTCCCCCTAGCGATCACGCATGAATCAAAGCTACGCAGGCACAAGTTCCAAACCACACGAGCACAGAGGAAGTTCTGGGAGGCGCAAGAGCTACCAGGACCAGGGACAGGAAACAGGGGATCCCGAGGACAATCAGCAGTGCCAGGATTCTTCTAAAAAGGTAATCTAGCCTACCATGGGCTTCATTTAACCAGTTCACCCCCAAGGGTTTTTATCCTAACGGACCAGAGCAATTTTCAGTTGTCAGTGCTCCTCCCTTTTATTCCTTAATAACTTTATTACTACTTATCACAAGAAAATGATCTATACCTCGTTTTTTTCGCCACCAATTAGGCTTTCTGTGGATAGTACATTTTGCTAAGAATTTTTTTATTCTAAATGCGTTTTAATGAGAAAAACAGAAAAAAAAGAAGAAAAATCATTATTTCTCAGTTTTCAACCATTATAGTTTTAAAATTAAACATTCTCCTGTGGATAAAACAAACACGTTTTATTTGCCCAGTTGTCCCGATTATTAAACAGTTTAAATGATGTCCCTATCACAATGTATGGCGACAGTATATTATTTTGAAATATAAGTGTTATTTTTCTGTTGTGTTTTTTTTTTTATTCTGGCCATAATTACAAGCCCCTATGTAATAAATTAAAATTAATTTCCCCCCATAAAATATAAATTAACAAAGCTGAGTCCCTAAGGCAACTATTTATTTATTTATTTTTAGCTGATTTTTTTTTTACAAGTGTTTTTTTTTTTTTTTGGGGGGGGGGGGGGGGGGTTGGAAGTGTAATTTTATTAAGATCTGTATGTACTTGAAAATGAATGTATTTTGTAGGTGTAATATACTTTTTGGCCACAAGACGGCGCTAGTGAACACTCATAGGAAATGTTCACTTTTTTTTTTTTCTTCACTTTATTTAATTGTTACATTTCCTGTTATTGTGAATGGACGTAGCCGCTGTTCGCGGTCACGTCCATTCACTCCAGGCACTGCGATTGGGTAGAGGACCGTTCGGTCCTCTTCCCCAATCACCCAGCACGGAAGCCCGACGGAAACAGCGGCGGTAGCGGCGCACACACGGCGGTAGCAGCGGCGGGAACGCGGGACGTATTAAAACGTCATGTTGCTGTTAATAGCGGTAAGCATGACGTTTTAATACGTTAGGATGTCAGTAAATGGTTAATAGATTTTACCTCAGTTCAGGGGTACTTTTTATGCGTTTCAATATTTTTATTGTACAATCATGTACATTGAAGCTTATAATCTTTCAATATAATGGACCAAGTGTAAGTATACATGAGAGTTTCAGGGGTACCTTAAAGCAAAACTGTAAATGTAAAAAGAAAAATACTACCTGAAGCAGGACCCATTTTCAATTGTTGTTTCCTTATTTTTACTTTGAAAACCGTTTTCTGCTTCCAATATGGCCGTGACACGGGCAGTACTTCCAGGTTGTTACTCTTGCACATAATATGTGCATAGTTCTCAAGCACCTTGCATGAGAGGACCTGAGCTCTGGGCATGCTTAGTTGGACCTCTTGTGCACTATGTAGTTGTAACCCTGTGTGGGGTTCTCCTTTAACCTTGAGACACTATACTTTTCTTGAATATGGCAATAAAGAAAAGGCCAGGCATCAGAGCGTTAACTCATTTTATGTAGATTAAATGTATAACAAGTTTAATTAAGTTGAGCTGTGAATGCAGAAAATATTTTTCCCAGAGGAAGATCTAGGGCTCGATTCACAAAGCGGTGCTAACCCAGTTAGAGACTTTAGGCATGATAACCATTGCACCACGCTGGTGAAAAGCCAGTTTAGGTGTGATAAGTTTAGGCATGATAAGTTTAGGTGTGATAAGTTTAGGCATGCTAAGTTTAGATAAGTTTAGATCGCTTGCAAAGTCCCGCACGCAAAGCAGCGCCATTAAACTTTATACGAAGTGCACCAGACTTTGCTAGCGTAAAACTTTTGATCAGCTGTGCACTGCGGTGCTAACCCAGTTGGCGCTTAAACTTATCATGCCTAAACTTATCACACCTAAACTTATCATGCCTAAACTTATCACACCTAAACTTATCATGCCTAAACTGAGTTTAGGCATGATAAAGGGCTTTTCACCAGGGTGCTAACTGTTAGCACCGCTTTGTGAATCAGGCCCCTTGTCTTTCATTAATGTAAAGTGAGAGAACAACCTTCTCTGTCCACTATAAGGCAATGTCTCACAATCTCATAACAAGCAATGTGTTAACCTCTTTCGGTGACTCAGCAAAGTTACAGCAGTAGAACAATTTCACTTTGCAGTACAACACTGTCTCTTTAAGGATTTTTCATGCACAAAACATTCACAGGTTAGGCTTTTCTTGGGACTGAGCAATGTCAGAGCAGTAGAACACTTTCCCTTTGCTATACAACACTGTCTCTTTAAGGATCCTTCATGAACAGAACATTCACCAGAACTGAGCACCATTTATCAGTAGGATACCATCTCTCTTGGCAATAAGGTCTCTCTCAGGAGCTACACAGCACAGATAGTCTGGATGGCCTGAGACAAATTCTATTCATATGATATATCAGTCTGTGTGGAGAGTGAGTGAGAGACTTATCTTGAGAGCTGCAGCCACATGCAGCTTGGCAGACTGGAGTCCTGTCTGTGGGTGCTGGGTGTCTGGCTCACTGCTGTCTCTAATGTTAGATGGTCCTCTCCTGAGGTATCACTATGCTCTCCCCTGCAGACAGCTGAACTTGGGGTCCTCACTTGAACTTTCTTCTCCTTCAGAACAAGCTAGAATCCTTTTCACAGGCCCTCTTTTCCTTTAGCACTCACTCTCTGCCCACCATGTGACAAACCTTTTTCCTCTAGCTCAACAGCCCTCCCCCCTTCTCAAAACCAACTTTATTGTCCTAGAACAAAACAGACATGTTCTGAGAGCACACACCCTCTCTGCTCAAAGAGTGTAGCATGCAGCAGTAAATAATTATTTGACTTGTTGTCCCACACATATATGCATTTAAGAACCACTAGTATGTACTGTCATTGTTGAGGGGGTTACATAGTAAAAGCGGGTGCTACAGGCAGGGATGGGGTGTGTCAGAGGCTGGAATGGGCATGCTGTGTGTGTCCATTTGCAGCAAAGGATGGAAACAGTAAATTTGGGCGCCTGAGGCAAGTGGACAAAAAGGGCGCCGCCATTCACTCCCATAATAAATATCGTTTAATGGGCGCCCAACAGGAAAAAAGGGCGCCGGAGAAAAATAACGTTTTATAAGCGGCGCCCGGAGACTTTTACTGTTTTATAACTGCTTCTCATGATTACACATTATTTTATGATTTATCATTTTTTAAACATTATTTTTAAACGAAAAACAGTACAATCTTTTTTAAAACATTATTTTTAAACGAAAAACAGCACAATGTTTTTTTCAAACGTCATTAATGCTTATCACAGGGGGGGGGGGTTAGGTTTAGGCACCACCCGGGGGGTCTTAGGTTTAGGCACCACCAGGGGGTCTTAGGGTTAGGCACCACCAGGGGGGTCTTAGGGTTAGGCACCACCAGGGGGGTCTTAGGGTTAGGCACCACCAGGGGGGTCTTAGGGTTAGGCACCACCAGGGGGGTCTTAGGTTTAGGCACCACCAGGGGGGGGGGTCTAGGGGTTAGGGGTAGGTACAGGGAGGGTTCTGTATGAGAGTAGGGTTAGGTATAGCTTTAGTAAAATTCTTATTAATCTTTTATAAAACGTTATTATACATTTCACTTTTTAAACAGGGAACATTAACGTTTTTACAATTGCCGATTTCATACACATTATTTAATGATTTATAACTTTATAAAACATTATTTTTAAACAAAATATAGCATAATTTTTTTTTAACGCTATTCATGCTTATCGTTTAAAACCCTGCGCCCTTTTTTCCCCGACGCCCTTTTTTTAACGTACGCGCAAAGGATGCCCTTCCTGTACGCGGAATCTGACAAGGCACTTGTTGGAAATTTCAGGGTGGGATTGAGGCAACCCGGGAAGTCTGAGAGGGGCACCGATGAGGAACAGAAATATCAGAATGGCCTGGCTTTAAAACAGAGGGGAGATATCGCTCACTTCACTTCCAGAGCTCCATCAACACCCCTGGTGGTTACATGTGTTCTTCAGGCTAGTCCGCTTGTCTGGTTGAGCACCTGATCATACAAGCATAGTTTATGGTATGATCAGATTGCCCCTGCCCTGGCTACTGTGTTTGTGAGACCCTATACATGTTGGCCTAGTGCAGGGGTAGGGAACCTATGGCTCGGGAGCCATATGTGGCTCTTTTGATGGCTACATCTGGCTCACATACAATTCAGTAGGGGTTGATTCACTAAGCTACACTGCTCAAGCAGCACAGCTTAGTGTGACAGCGCAAATAAAATGTTCAAAGTAGGCACACTACTGCTGTAGTGTGCACTACTAACTTACTTGTGCTCCCCATAAAACGAACAGCTGCTTCAATTGTCCCACTCTGGACCCTGTGAGATCCAATGACTTTGTAGGACAAGATCTCGTCCTACAAAGTGAATCAACCACCAAATCAGCTAGATAATTGTACAAGCTGTTAGTCGGTATTTCTCCTGTCTGGCTCTCGGGGAAATTGCTGATCTTGCTGAAACCCAAGAGAAGCTGAAGACGTCTTACACTTCCGCTGCCTGGAGGATCAACTGTGTACACATCACCATGGCAACAGGACGTGAGCCCTTTGCTGCGCATGAGCACTGTCCCAGTTTGAAACATGGTACGGCTCTCACAGAATTACATTTTAAAATATATGGCGTTTATGGCTCTCTCAGCCAAAAAGGTTCCTGACCCCTGGCCTAGTGTATGAAGTTCCAGACTCATTAAAAACATACAACGGGTTGCATTATTTTATTCTGAATCTTTGGGTTATTTCTCCAGGACCTCCATCTTCAATGACAGGCTTGATTGCAGTATAGCTCTTGTCTTGTTGATGGAAGGCTTCTATCGGTGTTGCTTTCAGCCTTCTTTCTTGCAGTGGTAGCTCAATCTTCAAATTTGGGGGGACATAATGGGGGGCATGCTGGCTGGTGAGTCAAAATCAATGTTTGCCTGGTAAGCTTTAAACAGAACTCGGAGGCTTTTGAGCAGGGCAGATTGTTCAAAGGATGGTGCTGTTATGGAAGAAACGTTACCTACAGATGTACTTGGCTAGTTTGCTGGCATGCTTTAATCGTTACTTGCTAGCAAGCTGCTCCTGTGTGGACAGGTCACAGACAAATCTTTCCAGTCCTCACCCTGTGTTTCACCACTCTACAAGCAAGGGGAGGGTTAAGAATAATACTGTGTGTGTAATTCCTTATCTTAGTAGCTAAACATTGCTGGAGACTGGAGCTTGTATTTTACAAACCACAAGTTTTGAATCAGGATTATTATCCTGATTCAAAACTTCTTGTCTGTTAAATACAAACTGTACTTTATTTGCTAATTTAAAAGAAAAACCGTAAGCTTTCAGCTTGTAAGCCTTCTACAGTCTATCTGTTGCAAACATAAGTGTCATCCAGATACATTAATTACAAGGGATCTTGCAAGGATTACGAGGTATTTATGGCAAATAGAGAAGAGCCTTGGTTTACTTAATGCCTACATAGACTCAGGCTGACATGGAGAGTTTTTTACAGACCCTATCCTGTTTAGTGTATGCTGATGGACCCTGGAAACAGTTAGCTGTATGTTACTGAGCAGGAAGGAAGGGGGCAGAGTGATTCCCATGAGGGGCCAGTGTAGCGCCGCCCATGCATCTTACATGAAGACGGTCAAAAGGAGGTCCACCCTCTTCATGTTCACACAGGCTACCAACGGCTCCTCTTCTATGTATAGATGCAGCTGGGCCATCAGCAGGAGCTGGCGGGAGCCTGTTAAGGACACTCTAACAATAAAAATCAAGTGTCTGTACTTACCATAAACCTTGCTAGATTCCATTGTCTGTTGTGGCAGTAGAAAGGTAGAGTAACAGCTTGGTGGCCCCAAAAGGACTCTAATTCCCCAGGCAGTTTCCCACCAACCCTTTCACTACGCTTTCAGAAAACTGTGTTCTCAAATGACCCAGCTGAGGGTTGCAAACTTTTGTCATCTAATAGCAAACAGGTTTTTAAAAGTCTTGTCTAGATGTGCTTAGATCACTTATGTTCTCCAGAGTTCTGTACTGCGTCAAAACTTAGAAAATTAAAATATGTCAAACAAAATTTGTCTTTACGGAGAACAGTCTTAATACTTTGCTGAGAGGAATCAGTTATCTCCAGTTCAATTCTATACATGGCAATTATTTGTGCAAATAGAATTTAAAAAGACACTGAAGCGGAAAAAAATTATGATATAATGGTTTGTATGTGTAGTACAGCTAAGACATAAAACATTAGGAGCAGAGACATAAGTCTAATATGGTTTCCTGTATAGGAAGAGTTAGGAAACTCCAGTTGTTATCTATGCAAAAGAGCCATTGAGCTCAACGACTTTCAAATTCGCAGAAAGCTCTGTCTTCTGAAGCTTGTTTTCTGAACTGTCAGTCACTGTATGGTTTTTTTCTTCTGCAGAGGACGGGTCAATAATTCACTGGCCTGCTCTGTAAAATCATTTAGAATGCTGAGTAGTGTGTAAACTGCAAATATTAGAGAATGATGCAATGTTATAAAAACACTATATAACTGAAAATAAAAATATGAGAATATTTTCTTTGCTACTGATGTTCTAGTAATTGTCCGTACTACACAACCAATTCATTATATCATTTTTTTTTTTTTTGCTTCAGTGTCTCCTTAAAGGGAACTCAAGGTGAGAAGAATATGGAGGCTGCCATATTTATTTCCTTGTAAACAATGCCAGTTGCCTGGTAACCCTGTCGATCTTCTGGCATAAGTAGTGTCGGAGTCAAAACCGTGAAACAAGCATACAGATAAGCCAGTAAAACCGGAGTCAGCTGAGTCAGAGTATCTGATCTGCTGTATGCTTGTTCAGGATCTATGGCTAAAAATATTAGAGGCAGAGGATCAGCAGGACTGCCAGGCAACTGGTATTGTTTAAAAGGAAATAAATATGGTAGTCTTCATACACCTCTCCCCTCGGGTTCCCTTTAAAGAGTATCTCCAGAATAAAAAGATAGAGCCTGTCATATCAGGCTCTGTGTCATGCTTCAGGATCTGGGGGGGGGGGGGGGGGGGGGGGCTCAGTGGTAAATATTTGCTAACAGAATATACTAAATGAGCCTGTTATATCATTTTGAGCAGTCCCAAGTGTAAAAAAAAAAATAGTGAAACAAAACTTCCCGCATTCCCGCTATATGCAGCTATTTACTTGTGCAAGAAGATTGGAATTTGGGTGTGTTCTGTATACCAAATAGTTAGGTCATGATGGCAAAGACATCAATTTGAGCATTCTATCAATTTTACAGATTCATAGCTAACTAAAAAATAAATGAATAGTAATTCGTAATACTGGTGGCTGAAACTGAGGAAGAATTGAAGAGCCTAGTCATGAATGTCAAAAAGGAAAGTGCCAAAGCTGGTCTACTGCTTAAAGGACCTATGAAGCCAGAGGAAAGTAAAGGCTGCCATATTTATTTTCTTTTAAGCAATACCAGTTGCCTGGCTATCCTACTGATCTTCTGCCTGTAATACTTTTAGCCATAGACCCTGAACAAGCATGCAGCAGGCCAGGTGCTTCTAACATTGTCAGATCTGACAAAATTAGCGGCATGCTTGTTACGGGAGTGATTCAGACACTTCTGCAGTCAAATAGACCAGCAAGGCTGCCAGGCCACTGGTTGTTTAAAAGGAAATAAATATGGCAGCCTCCACATACCTCTCAGTTCAGTTGTCCTTTAACATAAAGAAAAATAGTCATGTCACCTGCTCCAATGAACCATCTGCAAATCGATGGAGAAAGTTAAAGCTATGGTCCTCCCAGTAGTAATATATGGCTGTGAAAGTTGGACTATAAATAAGGCCATGTATAGAAAAATGTATGCTTATGAATTTTGGGTATAACGTGCCCCCAGTTTTAGGTAGCCCCCTCCCTAGTATAGATAGCTGAATGTGCCCCCCACCCCTCTTCATATGCAGAGTCATGAGTGGAGGATGCACCAGCAGTTGTTCACCTGTTGGCGAAGCATCTCCTCTCTGATTCCCTCCAGCGGCACCCCCAGTATCAGAATTAAGAAGCCATGTGCTCCTCTGATACCAGAATTAAGCAGCTCTGTGCTCTCAGATACCATACATAATCAAATGTCCATGTGCATCCCAGATATCAGAATTAACCACTTAAGGACCACAGGCTTACATCCCCCTAGTGACCAGGCTATTCTTTACAGTTCAGTGCTCTACAGCTTTAAAAGCTCGTTGCAGAGCCATACAACTTAGCACACAAATTAATTTTTCTTTATTTTTTTGCCCCCAACAAAGCTTTCTGTTGGTGGCATCTGATTGCTGCAGATGGCTTTTTTTTTTGTATTTTATTCAAATTTTTTTCTCAATATTATTTACCTTTTAAAAAAAAATGTATTCCCTCCCCTTTCCTCCCTCCCCCCGAGAGCCAATCAAGGCAATCGCCTTGACACCAATCGGCATTAGGCAGTTCTAGGGGAACCACCTTGTGACCGCCAATTGGCGTTAGGCGGTCGGAAGGTGGTTAAGCAGCTAGATATAAGAGTTGTGTTCCCAGGTTCAAGGATTATGTTGCCATGGGCTCCTAGATATTAGAATTAAGTTGTCCAAGCTTCTCCTGTTGCCCCCTCCTTCATCCATTGCCCTCTAATGGGGGCATCAAGCACAGCATGGTGAAGTTGCTCACTCATTTGTTCTGCCAATGTGCTCATTTCAGTGTACCACATCATTGATTCCCATCAGAGATGGATTAACTTGAAGTGGGGCCCAAGACAAGGTACCAGTTTTGCTACCTACTGTAAGTGACAGCAACATAGAAGAACAGTAATTTATGGCCCATTTTACTCTAAAACAAATGTACTTCTCATTTGTATGTGTTCACCTGTATTTTTACATTTTCGTGATAGTGGTCCTTTAAAAGAGAATTAAATGTCTTGTTTTTTTGAGGAGGCAAGTGCAACCCTGCACACCATAGGATATGAGCCTGAATGGAGATTGGGCGTGCAGACAATGCGATGTACAACTCCACCACCAATAGTCAATCCAAAGAACAACAGATGTCAGCACACCAAAAAGCTGAAGTATGCAAGTTTATTGTGATATAAGAATCATAATCCAACGTTTCGGAAAGACCATGTATCCCATTATCAAGGAATTGCAATCAAACCAGTATCTACTGGTTCAAAGAAACTGCACTCCCCAACAGGTGAGTTAACAGCAACTCGCTCACCAACAGCATCTGCTAGACGCCAGGAGATAGTGCACATTGCCTGTTGGTGAGTGCAGTTTATTTGAGCCAGTAGATACTGGTTTGATTGCAATTACATGATAAAGGGACACATGGTAATTCCGAAACGTTGGATTATGATTTTTATATCACAATACTTTAGCTTACTGGTGTGCCGACGTCCAGAGCCGGGACAAGGTCCTCCAGCACCCAAGGCTGAGACACCAAAATGCGCCCCTCCATTCCTGCCACCCCAGTCATCACACATTAATTGCTATTAGACTAAGAGGCGCCACAGGGCCCACAACCTCCCCAACACCTTAATATCTAGTTATCTGGCTTGCAATCACTGCCATGTATCCCCTTTTATTATTTCTTTCTGTTTCAAACACAATTAGGAATGACAGCTGAATGAATTCTGCGCCCCCTCCTACATTGCGCCCTGAGGCTGGAGCCTCTCCAGCCTATGCCTCGGCCCGGCCCTGCCGACATCTGTTGTTCTTTGTATTTTTGAGGGGAATGTGAGAGAAATGAGGCCTGTAAATACTGTACCTTTTTGTTTTTAGAAGGCACTACTGAGCTTTTCATTGTTTAAAGTAGTAAGACAGAAGGTGCTGGGCCCCATGTACTGCTGGGCCCCATAACAGTAAACTACCTCTAACTGGCATTCTGGCTTGTATATTACCTCCATTGACCACTGACCAGTATAACATTCCACTGCTGTCAGCTTTATGAGAATAACATATATCTGACCATCAGTGTTCAGTACACCACATGCAAAACACTATTGCAGTTCAAGGGAACACTTTGTAAAGCATATACAACACAGATATTTACTGCTATGCATTGTATACAGTACAGTATAGTAGAGGTTGTGGGTCTCGGCACTAAATATAGAAGGACATTCCTTTCATATTCATCGTTTTAAATGGTATGTGTGCATTAGATTATGTGTAACCCATGCTGTGTACATTCTGCAGATTCCAAGCATCTTATTCTAGAAATGGTGCAAGACAGTGGCGTAGCTAAGGCGCTACAGCGCACCAAAACCTGCCAAGGACAACCACAGTGTCAGAGGTGCAAGAAGGGGATGGAGAACAGTCTGTTAATAATGATTACTACCATTCAACTCAGCAGGAATTATATTGTAGGCTCCTATGAGGACAGTTAGTGAAGTGATGGCAGGGATTACTTCATAACAACCTCTGAGGACAGTTTGTGACATGATTACATTGCAAGCTCCTTGGCGAGCGGCACATTTGGTGAGTGACAGGCAGCTCATAGATCACTGTAAGTGCCTGTTCGCTGCACGTTCATCCTCCAAGTGCCAGATCTGGCTGTTGGTAGCTGCCCACCACTATGTGCAAACTGCGTAGCAGGACGAATGTTAGGCAGGCTAGCTGCTATTGCCACACAATTGCCCACAGCCCGCTCCTTGCTTTCCTTGTGCCCTAGGCCATGGCCTTCGTGGCCTTGCCTGAAATCCGGCCATGCCCACAGCAATAATACCCCAGCTTCGTGCATGATCCCCTTATCTGTATTATCCCATAGATTATCTCTCCTTGGGGTTTATTTCTTATGTTATGTGAGCAATAATCTTGTTGCTAGTGTAATGTACTTTAGGCAAATCTGATTACCTCCTCATGGGAAATTCTGAGGCTCTACTCCCACTTGAGCGGAGAACTGACACTTTTTGTCCATTCTCCGCTCATCGCTTAACGGACAGTGAGCGGCTCCTATTTTATGAATAGAAGCCATTCACACTTGTCACTATGTCCGCGGGATTCGATGCAGTAAGTGGGCCATACCTCTGTGCAGTCCGTGATATTCCTGGACAGGTGGATGAGTTCCCCATATAGCCTATAGGGGAGCACATCCGCACATCCGCCCCAGGTTCCAGCTGGACCTCAGCAGACCATCGGAGCAGACACTGCACTGTCCCCTCCTGCTGACCGCACAAGTGGGAACACAGCCTCAGTATCACCTTTATTCTTCACACATGCAACCCTACAAAGGATGTATACAAAGATGTTGGCCTCCCTATTTGTTTGCACACTACTTTGGCAGTTGGATTGAGCAACTACCATTCAGTAAGTGCTTTTGAAAACCCTGAGAATCCCCCATGAGAAGATGGACTAGTCCAAAATCTGATCTGTCAGCTGGCTACTTTAAGTGACAGCAGCATAGGAGAAAAGTAATTTATAGTGCATTTTAATCTGAGACAAATAGGTATAAGTACACAGGGATTTTACATATTGGTCCTTTAACTTGTGAGAACCCAGGTTTCGGTGGCATTCGTGACAAGTGGACTAACAATGGTTTTGTATGTACCTTTCTTACTACATTGTGACAGTACAAAAATGAAATATTTAGCCATGTATATTTATTGTCCCTGCTTTTCCTACTGATTCCACATTTCTTAGTTATTAAAGGTGCACTGTGGCGAAAAATTGTAAAATTTAAAATATGTGCAAACATAGGCATTTAAGAAGTATGCTTTTCCAAAGTAAAATGAGCCATAAATTTCCTTTCTCCTATGTTGCTGTCACTTACAGTAGGTACTAGAAATCTGACAGAAGTGACAGGTTTTGGACTAGTCCATCTCTTCATAGGGATTCTCAGAAAGGCTTTTATTCTTTATAAAGATATTCCCAAAAAGGATTTAACCACTTTACCCCCAGCGGTACGAATTTCTCCGCCCCTTTTTTCCCTCCTAAAAAACCAGGGACGGAGAAATCCGTACCTTCCGCGCTACTGCCGCTGTCCGCGCTACCGCCGCTCGTGCGCGCGCACCCGCCGCTCGTGCACGCCGCCGCCCGCTCGCCCGGAGATCAATGAACGGGAAAATCCATTCCCGTTCGTTGATCTAGCCCCCGCAATGATCTGCTGCTTCTTTCAGAAACAGCGAGATCATTGTGCGTCTCCCAGCCTCCTACTGCTTCCTGTAAGCGTCCTTCCGGACGCTTACAGGTCGCATGTAAACAAACACTCTGTGGCCATCTTGTGGCCAAATAGTAAACTACACCCTAAAAGCATTTTACATATACAAACATTACATTTACACAATAAATTAACTCATTACCTCCCACACTCCCCAATTTGTATTTTTTTTTGTAATTAAAAAAAAAAAAAAATACAATAAAAAAAAAAAACATAAATAGTTACCTTAGGGACTGAACTTTTTAAATATTTATGTCAAGAGGGTATAACACTGTTACTTTATAAACTGCGGGCTTGTAATTAGGGATGGATGCAAAACTGAAAAAAATGCACCTTTATTTCCAAATAAAATATTGTCGCCAAACATTGTGATAGGGACATAATTTAAATGGTTTTATAACCGGGACAAATGGGTTAATACATTTCATGGGTTTTAATTACAGTAGCATGCTTTATTTAAAAACTATAATGGCCGAAAACTGAAAAATAATAATTTTTTCCCACATTTTTTCCTATTTCCCCATTAAAACACATTTAGAATAAAATAATTCTTGGCATAATGTCCCACCTAAAGAAAGCCTAATTGGTGGCAAAAAAAACAAGATATAGTTCATTTCATTGGGATAAGTAATAATAAAGTTATAGACGAATGAATGGAAGGAGCGCTGAAAGGTGAAAATTGCTCTGGTGGTCAGGGGGTAAAACCCCTCAGTGGTGAAGTGGTTAAACAATGATGCTGGCCAGCTTCCCTGCTCGCTACACAGTTTTTTGGCAGTTGGACAGAGCAACTGCCATTCACTAAGTGCTTTTGAAAATATATAAATCCCTGAGAACCCCCCCATGAAGAGATGGACTATTCCAAAACCTGTCTCTTCTGTCAGATTTCTACTACCTACTGTAAGTGACAGCTGCATAGGAGAAAAGTAATTTATGGCTCATTTTTACTCTGCATAAAACGTACACCTTATTTGTCTACGTTTGCACATATTTTAAATTTTACAATTTTTCGCCATAGTGCCCCTTTAATAAAAGGAATGTCCACATGATACAGACAAGTTAAATGTTTTAACAAAGTTTTCGGATTCACTGGAGACATAAGGCATGCACATTCTACTAAAGATTTCAATATGTCAGAAGGTTCAACGAGGATTGCTACGATTAGCTACAGAGATCAAAGTTCCACTTATTACACAATGGCCTCGATTCATAAAGCATTCCCGCATTCGGAAATGCTGAAAACTGCTCACTTTACCGACCACACAGCAAAATCTGTATTCATAAAGGCTTTTTCCGCATGAAAAGCCGACATTCGCGAGCAGAGTGATCAATCACCGCCTTGCGCGGTGATTATCATAGCAAAAGTAACAAATGTCAATTCATAAAGATTAGAGGTAGCGGTATGCGGACGGGTATTACCGCTACCTCTGATGTGGCGAGAAGCGTGCGGAATACAGTGCAGTGAATGGGACAGACCTCCCAAGCAGCTGCAGAGAGACAGAGGCGTATCTGGGTAACATGGCGCCTATGGCAAATACTGAAATTGCGCCCCCCCAACACACACACACACACTGAAATTGTGACACACACACACACACACACACACACACACACACACACACACACACACACACACACACACACACACACACACACACACACTTACACCATCAGATAATTCATCAAGTAGTCACATGCTGACCAATAAAAATAAAGTTGTAACAGTCAACCAGATAAAATAAGTAGCCAGGTGCCTCACAATAAACAGATTAAGCAGACAGATGCCTCACGATTAGTAGCCAACAATTAGTAGCCAAGTTCATCCTGGATACATAAACAGCCATGTTCACCAAATAAAAGAATTAGGTAGCTATGTGCCCACAGATATCAGTATTAGGTAGCAAAATGTGCCCCTAGATATTTGGTAGTCATAGCGGTCCCGCAATTGCTTGCTGGGTGCAGGCCAGGGGCAGGGTGCAGGTTGATGCAGATTGCAGCAGGGTGAAGCAAGGTACAAGTAAGGGCAGGCTGCAACATAGGGTAGGTGAAGGTTAGGGCAGGCTGCAGATTGCTGGTTGGGGTATATTGCAGCGGGGTGCTAATTGGGGAAGATTGCAGCAGGGTGCAGGATGTGGCAGATTGCAACAAGGTGCTGTTTGGAGCAGGGTGTAGGTAGATTGGGTCAGGGTGCTGGTTAGGGTAGTGTGGAGGCTGGTGGCTGGGGAAGGGTGCTGGTTATAGGGCAGTGTACAGGCTGGTAGCTGGGTGCAGGGACAGGAAGCAGGCTGGTGGCTGGTTGCAGGGACAGGAAGCAGGCTGGGTGCAGGGACAGGGAGCAGGCTGGTGGCTGGGTGCAGGGACAGGGTGCATGAGAGTAGCTGGGTGCAGGGACAGGGTGCATGAGAGTGGCTGGGTGCAGGGACAGGGTGCATGAGGGTGGATGGGTGCAGGGACAGGGTGCATGAGGGTGGATGGGTGCAGGGACAGGGTGCATGAGGGTGGATGGGTGCAGGGACAGGGTGCATGAGGGTGGCTGGGGGGAAGGAACAGGGTGCATGAGGGTGGATGGGTGCAGGGACAGGGTGCATGAGGGTGGATGGGTGCAGGGACAGGGTGCATGAGGGTGGCTGGGTGCAGGGACAGGGTGCATGCTGGTGGATGGGTGCAAGGGCAGGGTGCATGAGGGTGGATGGGTGCAGGGACAGGGTGCATGCTGGTGGATGGGTGCAGGGACAGGGTGCATGAGGGTGGCTGGGTGCAGGGACAGGGTACATGAGGGTGGCTGGGTGCAGGGACAGAGTGCATGCTGGTGGATGGGTGCAGGGACAGGGTGCATGAGGGTGGCTGGGTGCAGGGACAGGATGCATGAGGGTGGCTGGGTGCAGGGACAGGGTGCATGAGGGTGGCTGGGTGCAGGGACAGGGTGCATGAGGGTGGCTGGGTGCAGGGACAGGGTGCATGAGGGTGGCTGGGTGCAGGGACAGGGTGCATGAGGGTGGCTGGGTGCAGGGACAGGGTGCATGAGGGTGGCTGGGTGCAGGGACAGGGTGCATGAGGGTGGCTGGGTGCAGGGACAGGGTGCATGAGGGTGGCTGGGTGCAGGGACAGGGTGCATGAGGGTGGCTGGGTGCAGGGACAGGGTGCATGAGGGTGGATGGGTGCAGGGACAGGGTGCATGAGGGTGGATGGGTGCAGGGACAGGGTGCATGAGGGTGGCTGGGTGCAGGGACAGGGTGCATGAGGGTGGATGGGTGCAGGGACAGGGTGCATGAGGGTGGATGGGTGCAGGGACAGGGTGCATGAGGGTGGCTGGGTGCAGGGAAAGGATGCATGCTGATGGATGGGTGCTTTTACAGACCTCAGATCGCGGCGACCGATCCATGCCAGGTAGTGCTAGTTGTTCTCCTCCTGGTGCCGCCCCCGTAGCCTGTCCCGGAGCCTCTTCTCATGTTATGTAAATAGACCTCCTCAGATCACAGCGGGCGACCACGTCAATGCTGCCTCTTGGTGCCGTCCTCGCCGCCAGGCTGTCCCCGATCATCATGTAATAGTAACATACTTCAGATCGCGGAAACTGCAGAGTTTACAGCCCGCGCACGCTACCCGGTGCTCAATGTATTCAAAATGCGGAAATGACGTCATAGGTCAATGACGTCACTTCCGCATTTGGCCAAAGTTCAGTGCGGATAGTAGCGTGTGCGGACTGTACACAGCAGTTGCCGCGATCTGAAGTATGTTACTATTACAAGATAATCGGGGACAGGCGGCGGGTGCAGGGGCGCCACCGGGAGAGGAGGCAGACGGCAGTGGCGAGGTAGCATTGGGGCAGGCATGGCGCCCATGCAGCATGGGCGCCCAGGGCACCAGCCATGCCTGCACCCCTCTAGATCCGCCACTGCAGAGAGAACACCGCACGGAGGGATTCCGCCTGCTTCTCCTGTTTCCGCATGTCTCCCGACAGCCTAACGCCTGCCTACAGCGGAATATCTCCGCACGCCTGTCACAAGTAGCAAAATTTTTATGAATTACCACCCTGAAGGCGGAAATACCGACAGCGGTGTTTCCCCGCTCGACGTTACCTTCCCGACAGCACTTTTATGAATCGAGGCCAATGATAATTAAGTCTTGTTATCCTCCAACTTCTCCCCACTACCCTTCAACCCTTTCAAATACACTTGATTGGTTGCATCAGATACCCAAAGTTGGAGTCACATGACCACTTCAGACTCTACCACGTTTAGTGTCGGGCAGGGGAAAAGGGGGGGGGGGCAGATGGGGATGTCTAATGCTGGGAATCCTTCTCAAAGGACTAGAGGACATGATCTGCGCATGGAGGAAAAACGTTTTAGCCATTTATTTAGGAAAGGGTTCTTTACAGTAAGAGTGATTAAGATGTGGAATGCATTGCCACAGGAAGTCGTTATGGCAAACTCTATACCTGCATTTAAAGGGGGCTTAGATGCTTTCCTTGCGTTGAATGACATCCATGGCTACAATTACTAGGTAATGCCAATGATGTTAATCCAGGGATTTTATGATCAACAGGGATATGTGAGGGAGCAGGCTGGAGTTGTACTTGTACTGGTTGAACTCGATGGACGTATGTCTTTTTTCAACCAAAGTAACTATGTAACTATGTAACTATGTAACAATAAGTTATTTCGGCAGATTTACTGTCCGATCAATCCTCTTTCCGATCGTTTTTACAATCGATTTCTATTCACTTCTATGAGGAAACCGATCAGAAAAACGATAAAAATCAGATTGGACCTGTCGGAAATTGTCTATCGAGCCATCTATCTGCCAAAAAAACTCATTGGCCTCAATTCACTAAACATTATCAAACGTTTGATAATTTACCTCATGGATAAAATCTAATTTTGAATTCACTAAAGTGTTAATAGATTTATTGAACATTTTATCGATAACATATTTGATAAATCTATAACACCTTAGTGAATTTAAGATTAGATTTTACTCATGAGGTAACTTATCAAACGTTTGATAAAGTTTTTGATAAAGCTTAGTGAATTGAGGCCATTGTGTATTTCCAGCATTAGAGGAGGAGGAAGGGAGAGTGGCAGAACTAGCTCACGTGATAGGGATTTATCAACGATAATCATCTCAGAACCAAGAGGAGGTGTGTTCTATCTAGACCAAAGAGGCTGCTGCATGAGACGGTTGTCTGTGACTAGGAGGAAGAATTTCAGGTAAGTAGGACATTTTACATTTTTGCAACTGAAAGGTGACTAGGAGTGGGTTTGAGGTAACAACCTTTTATCGTTTTTGTACCCAAAGCTGGGCTTCAACTAGCAAATGACGATGGCATAAGAAAGGTAATACTGCAACAAATGTATTGGAACCTACAGGAAGCATTTAGAGGCTGTATTTTCTGCAAAAGGAGGATCTACAAAATATTGATTTCATTTCTTTTTTGTGGTGCCCAAATTTATGCACCTGCCTAATTTGGTTTAAACAATTATTGCACAGTTTCTGTAAATCCAATAAACTTAATTTCCCTTCTCAAATATCACTGTGTGTGTCTCCTATATGATATATTTAACTGCCATTTTTTACCGTAACAGCCAACGATTTATACAGGAAAATCATGACAATTAACAAGGTTGCCCAAACTTTGGCATCCCACTGTACTAGGCAGTGTTAAAACCTTGTTCGAGGTTTTACTGTTGTCTTTGCTTCTGTTGGAAAAGTATATTCCAACTTAGTATTCTCAAGGAGAAGACAGAGGAAGTATCATCAATCGTGGCACAGACAACAATAAAAACACAATCTTTAATGTTATGCCAGAGAAAGAACTTCTATAGCCATCACTGTTTGGGAAGTTCCTCTTCGCTTATGGTTCCTGGTGACAACGTTCAGGACCAGAGGGTGAGGGGACTTTTTCAATGGGTAAACAAATAACAATAAAAAGAAAAAAAACATGATAAATGTTCTCCACCAAATGTAAAACAAAAGCAAAATAGAAAAAAAAGTTTTGTATGAAGTTTCTCTACAATTTACACAACTATATATAAAATCCAGCACATCTACAATCAAGCAGCCCAGCACTTAGAGTAAGGGTGTCAAACTCCAATAGACAGTGGGCAGAAAATGAAAACTAAGACTAAGTCGATGGAAAACATAGATACTCATTAAAAAAAATGTTTAAAATTACGGATGTTTTTTACTTTACGTTTTACGTGTTGAATTATAAACATAAACCATCACATATGAAACGCACAAATCACACCCATATATGAAATACACCAATCACCCCCACATATGAAATGCACCAATCACCCCCATATATGAAATGTATCAATTACCCCCATATATGACATGCCCCAATCACCCCCACATAAGAAATACACCAATCACTCCCATTTATGGTATGCACCAATCACTCCCATATATGAAATGCACCAATCACCCCCATATAAGATATGCAGTAATCACCCCCATATAAGATATGCACCAATCACCCCATATATGAAAGCCAACTTGTGATGATTTGCTCAGCTGCCTGTGCAGGCAGCCAGCCTTTTGACCATTGTGTAGGTTTGCATGCTGCAGGACTCTGGAAAGAAGAGCTTCTGTCAGTTTTGCAGCTTGTGCTTGCAGAGGAATTTGCATATGTTGTCATGCAAATTGCCTGGCCACATTCATTGGAGGCGTGTACTATAAGTACTATGTCTTTCCCACAATGCTTCGCTGTTCATAAGGATTTCGTCCTATGTAACACTCCTGGTGGGGTGTCAGCCTTGCTCTCTGTTTGAACATCAGCTTAGAGTAATTCCTAAATCTGCGCTAGGCAGATTTCCCTAGTGCTGTTAGGATTGTATTATCTGTATTGCCTGTTCTGTCTTGTCTTGCCTGTTTGCCATTGTCCTGTCCCTATGGTGGTTGACAGGAAATGGTTCTGATCTTTGTTCTTGGAGTATAGCTGGTGCAGCGGTTGCTACCAGCTATCTCTTCTGTTCTGTCTCCTGGGATCGCACTAGCTACTTTTTGCTAGCGCCGGGGATCCTTCTGTTCTGTCTCCTGGGATCGCGCTAGCTACTTTTCGCTAGCGCTGGGGATCCTTCTGTTCTGTCTTCTGGGATCGCGCTGGCCACTTTTCGCTGGCGCTGGGGATCCTTCTATTCTGCTACTCTGTACTTGGATCGCGCTAGCCACTTTTCGCTAGCGCTGGGGATCCTTCTGTTCTGTCTTCTGGGATCGCGCTGGCCACTTTTCGCTGGCGCTGGGGATCCTTCTGTTCTGCTACTCTGTACTTGGATCGCGCTAGCCACTTTTCGCTAGCGCTGGGGATCCTTCTGTTCTGTCTTCTGGGATCACGCTGGCCACTTTTCGCTGGCGCTGGGGATCCTTCTGTTCTGCTACTCTGTACTTGGATCGCGCTAGCCACTTTTCGCTAGTGCTGTGGATCCTATCTCTTGCTTGTCCCTGTTTTCGTGTGTCTGTCTGCTACGCTTGCTGGAGGCTCGGTGAGGTAACCGTTAAGCAAGCGCTCGCGTCCTCTGTTTCATGTTTGTCTGTTAATGGTTAGTTAGGCGTGCTTGTCTCTATTGTGCTTATTACGTGGAGACCGCGCATAACCGCGTGCACTGTTGCGAATGAGTGCGGTGTTCGCGGTTAGCTAGCATTTGTTATTTTCCGTATCTCCTCATTGTATTATTTGCTGTGCCTTTGCTACCCTCGTATTCTGTCCTGATCTGCCTTGTGTCACGTCTGGCGATCGCACCTCTCGCGATCGCGTTCCTATTTCATATCTGCTGTTGTGTGTGCGCGGTCGCGGGGTGGCGACTGGATTGGCGCACACACATACAACCTGTCCCTTTGCTCGTTCTCATTCACAATCGACTCTCTTGCGATTGCGTTCTGCGTTTCGTACAATTCCTGTCTGGCATTTGTGGAGGTACAGAGGATTGGTTCCTCTGCACTCCCTAGCGTCATCTGCCGACAGGAATTTTCACTCTACGGGTGCGTAGCACCTTTTGCTGGGTTCCTGCAAATTATACGCTTGTGGAGGATTTCCGCCGTGTCAGCGCACGCGTTGTGCGCTGATCACGGGGAAAGTTCCACAATCGTTACACAACTATCATTAATGTATAGTTAGTGCTATAAATCTGAGAATGAACGCTGAACATTCACGCTGTTCAGCTATAGTCAAGCAGAATATGCTGTTTTATAGAGAAGACAATACAGCACAATGGATCACTAAACAACATCACAGGGTACAGAGCTCCTAGTCCTAGATTCTTGATTACCCAGCATGTGTTAATTTCAAAAATTGTTTAAACTACTGTGATTTAAATGACAGTGTTTTAAACACCTAGGTTCTGATTTCTGGGGTTGGAGAATAGTCTTGGGTGACATTGTTTGCTTTCATTTCACAAAGGATTTAACCACAACAGACAATGCCACAAACACAAAATCAAATCAAAGTGCATTAAACTAGTATTTCTGGGCCAATTAGGCCAATTAGGGGCGTACCTAGAAATCCCCGGGCCCCCCTGCAAAAAAAATAACCCCCCCCCCCTCCCCCAGGGCCCGCTCAGGGACTTTTGGGGGGCAGGAGGGGTTGCAGCATAAGAGGAGGGAGCTGGGAAAAAAGGGCGCATGCCGCTAGTGGACAAAAAGGGCGCCGCCATTCACTCCCATAATAAATAGCGTTTAATGGGCGCCGAGTAGGAAAAAAGGGCGCCGGAGCTAAATAAAGTTTATAAACGGCGCCAGGAGCTAAATAAAGTTTACAAACGGCGCCCGGCGATGTTTAATGATTTATAACTGAACTTGTGGTGATTTACGTTTATAAAATGCACCCGTGCCGAATAACGTTTATGAAAATAATAAACATATTTATCTTATTTAAATAATTAAAACATTATTTAAAGTTTTATCTCTTACTGTTTGTAAAACATTATTATTCACAAAATAAAGCGATCAGTACGTAACGTAAATTGCAAATTTTTTTTTGAATCCACAATTAGTAAAACATTATTATCCACATAATAAAGGGGGGTCTTAGGTTTAGGCACCAACAGGGGGGTCTTAGGTTTAGGCACCAATAGGGGGGTCTAGGAGTTAGGGGTAGGTACAGGGAGGGGTACTTAGGCAACAACAGGGGGGGGTCTTAGGTTTAGGCACTAACAGGGTGTGGCAGATCGGTGGGGAAGTTGAATGAAGCACTTAGAGAACAGAAGAGCTCCAGCGATAAGGAGGTAATGAGTCATCCTGCCGCCACCGCCGCTGCTGCCACGAACACCACCAATGATTGCAGGAGGGGAAGCGCTGAGAGGATAACCCGATGTGAGGGGGGGGGGATTTCCCCCCTCCCCACCGATCTGCCGCACTTTCCTCTTATGCTGCAACCCCTCCTGCCCCCCAAAAGTCCCTGAGCGGGCCCTAGGCGGGCCCCGGCCCCCCCACGACGGCAGGGGTTGCATCCCCTATTGTTACACCAGTGGGGCCAATCTGAATGTAAGAGGTGTTTCTAACTGCCTACTACAAAAAAGTCCTGGTTTTTAAATGTAATGCTATTGGGGTCTGTGAGACATCTCTGTCTTGCACTGCAGTATATGCCGCTGTTACAGGGACCCCGAGCAGTAAAAATAAATGGAATCGCTACTTACCTGGGGCTTTCTCCAGCCCACCTTAGGTCAGGAGGTCCCCCGGCGTCCTCCTGGCTCCTCTCCCGCACATGCGCAATGCTGTCACACCGGCCACTGTGATGACGCGAAGTGGCTGGTGTGATGACGCGAAGTGACCGAGATACGGAAGCGGCAGCCCGACACCCGTCCCGGGTGTCGCCGGTGCTGTATGCGGCGGAGGGACCGGGAGAGGAGCCAGGAGGACGCTGGGGGACCTCCCGACCTACGGTGGGCTGGAGAAAGCCCCAGGTAAGTAGCGATTCCATTTATTTTTACTGCTCTGGGTCCCTTTAGGTGTTGTGTAGATTGAGATGATGATAACGGGCTTCACTCCTACCTTTCCTCTGGACAGCTCTGATTGGCTAATGGTTAAGTGTACTGGTTAAGGGCTCTGCTTCTGACACTGGAGCCCTGGGTTCAAATCTCGGCTCTTCATGTTTAATAAGCCAGCACCAGGGCCGGCCTTAGGTTTTACAGCGCCCTGAGCGAAGCCAGATTATGGTGCCCCCCCCTCATCCTACACACACACACACACACCTGAGGAATAGGTAATATTGGGATGGACAGACAGACAAATATATATACATTGAGAGA
The DNA here is from genome assembly GCF_040937935.1 of Hyperolius riggenbachi. Taxonomy (NCBI): domain Eukaryota; kingdom Metazoa; phylum Chordata; class Amphibia; order Anura; family Hyperoliidae; genus Hyperolius; species Hyperolius riggenbachi. The sequence continues at coordinate 194,122,402 of NC_090656.1, read as the reverse complement.
GAGAGAGACACACAGATATAGGGAGGGAGGGAGGGAGGGAGGGGGGGAGAGAGAGAGAGAGACATACAGAGAGAGAGAGAGAGAGAGAGAGAGAGAGACATACAGAGAGAGAGAGAGAGAGAGAGAGACAGACATACAGAGAGAGAGAGAGAGAGAGAGACATACAGAGAGAGAGGGACATAGAGAGAGAGAGAGCATGAGGAAAGAGAGAGAGAGAGGAGGAGGAAAGAGAGAGAGAGAGAGAGGAGGAGGAAAGAGAGAGAGAGAGAGAGAGAGAGAGAGAGAGAGAGGAGGAGGAAAGAGAGAGAGAGAGAGAGAGGAGGAGGAAAGAGAGAGAGAGAGAGAGAGAGAGAGAGAAGGAGGAAAGAGAGAGAGAGAAGGAGGAAAGAGAGAGAGAGAGAGAGAGAGAGAGAGAGAGGAGGAGGAGGAGGAGGAGGAGGAAAGAGAGAGAGACAGAGAGAGGAGGAGGAAAGAGAGAGAGACAGAGAGAGGAGAGAGAGAGAGACAGAGAGAGGAGAGAGACAGACAGAGAGGAGAGAGACAGAGACAGAGAGAGGAGAGAGACAGAGAGAGGAGAGAGACAGAGACAGAGAGAGGAGAGAGACAGAGACAGAGAGAGGAAAGAGAGACACAGAGAGAGGAAAGAGAGACAGAGAGGAGGAAAGAGAGACAGAGGGGAGGAAAGAGAGACAGAGGGGAGGAAAGAGAGACAGAGGAGAGGAAAGAGAGACAGAGGGGAGGAAAGAGAGAGGAGAGATAGAGACAGAGGGGAGGAAAGAGAGACAGAGGGGAGGAAAGAGAGACAGAGGGGAGGAAAGAGAGACAGAGGGGAGGAAAGAGAGACGAGAGATAGAGACAGAGGGGAGGAGAGAGAGACAGAGGGGAGGAGAGAGAGACAGAGGGGAGGAGAGAGAGACAGAGGGGAGGAAAGAGAGACAGAGGGGAGGAAAGAGAAACAGAGGGGAGGAAAGAGAGAGACAGAGAGAGAGGAGGGAGAGACAGAGACAGAGAGGAGAGAGAGAGACAGAGAGAGGAGAGAGAGACAGAGAGAGGAGAGAGAGACAGAGAGAGGAGAGAGAGACAGAGAGAGGAGAGAGAGACAGAGAGAGGAGAGAGAGACAGAGAGAGGAGAGAGAGACAGAGAGAGGAGGGAGAGACAGAGAGGAGGAAAGAGAGAGGACGAGAGAGACAGACAGATATAGGGAAGGAGGGATAGGAGGGATAGGAGGGAGAAAAAGAGAGAGAGAAAAACATAGGGGGGGGGGGGGGGTGAGAGAGAGGGATGGATGGATAGATAGATAGATAGGTAGATAGATAGATAGACAGGATATAGGAATAGATAATCTAGGGACATATATGAGAGAGAGAGACAGAGCTATAGGGATGGATGTATGTTTGGGGAGAGAGATAGAGAGACAGACAGATAAAGATGTATGGATGGATGGATGGATGGATGGGAGGAGTAGAGAGAGAGACAGATATATAGGGATGGATGGATGCATGGGGAGATAGAGAGACAGACAGATATAGGGATGGATGGATGGATGGATGGTAGGAGTAGAGAGAGGGGGAAGAGAGAGAGAGAGAGAGAGAGAGAGAGTGAGTGAGTGTGTGTGTGCTGCACAAAGTCCGGTCCATTAAGGCTGCATTTTGATCTATGTAGAGCCCCCTGAGTGACTGACCTGCCTCTCTGCTGTCCCCCTTGCTTGCAGTTTGCTGGCACTCTGTGGGAGTTGGGCGATGTGCTCCTGTCACACAGACCTGTGGGCTGCAACAAGTTCCCCTCTGTGGTGGCTCCCTCCATCCCCAGCACTCAGACTGCCAGCCATGTAGTTCAGCGGTGGGTGGTCCAGCAGCATTGATGGCAGAGCGAGGGAAGCCGCTGTATACTTCAAATACAGGAAGTGCTCATTCAGGAAAGCACTTCCTGTATTTGAGATACACAGCGCCACCACTGGGCTCCCTCTGTCATCACAGCTGCCGATTCACCCACAGCTGAACAGGGCTGACAGTGAGTGCCGGAGATCGGAGGGAGCCGCGAGTGAGGGGAATAGAAACCCCTGCACATGCGCCCCTTGGAGGCCGGCGCCCTGTGCGACCGCTCCGGTCGCACAGGTCAAAGGCCGGCCGTGGCCAGCACTAATTCAGCAAGGAGTCCATGGGCTAGATTCCCTAACACTTCTATTACCTACTGAGCACGCTCTAGTGGCTGCAGCTTAGGTGCTTTGAGTACGCCAGGAGAAAAAGCACAATATACTGTAAATGTTATTTGTCTTGTCTTATAACGTAGAGGTGGTTCTTCATAAGAGAGCAAACTTGTCATTGGCCAGCATTGATGCAAGAAAATGCATCGATTGGCCAGAAGTGCTAAGCTATATCATGATTGGTCAGTAAGCTTCAGTCCATAACTGCCTTTGTTTATATCAGAGCTGTTTAATTAGAGTTTATTCTGAGGGTCATCCTTGGGTTGTAAATAGTTGTTGGTTTATCATTAAAGGACACCCGAAGCGAAAATCAACTAATGAAATAAACGATTGTATATATCTTCCTTCTCCTAAAAATGACTTTTTAAGATATTCCACAGTTTTATTTTATGTTTAAATCTACTTTTTACGTTTTCACTGTTTTATTGTTTTTGCTCAATGACACATTTATTGAAGTATGCTAGAGCTAAAATCTATTAACTATTGATCCTTTTCATCTCTTTCCTGCTCTCAGAAGCCATTTTTTGCTAGGAAAGAGTTTTATAGTTAGAATTTCTTATCAGTGAGGGTCACACTGTAGTCACTTCCTGTCTGAGTCAGGACTGAGTCAGCCACTTACATACCTGATGTTAAACCTTTTCAGGCAGAGAAAGAAAAAAAAAAGGAACACAGCATAGTTACTAGTGTGCTTGGCACTGTTCATACCTATGTTTATCTCATCATGTCACACGTCACTTCAGGTATCCTTTAAGAGATGCCAAGAGGGCTGCAAGGAAAAGGGAACACAATAGTTGCCATGACACAGGGCTACCTACATTTACATCAGGATGAAGTTGATCTAGGCCTTTCCTGACGTATGTTTAAAAAAAAAATTCAATTGAAGGTAATTTTATAAAGTTTGCCAGCCCGTCCCTTTGGAAGGATCCCTGAGTGCCTAAATAATCCTGCAAACTGAGTTTGGGTGTATTAAAAATAAAGACTTGTCATCCTCGTTTGAGTCGTATTGGACCATACAGGGCCATTGTTTCCCCAAAGCCTGTAGGGACCACCAAGGTGTGTATCCCCTCCTCTCCAGCTATGGTGACCTTGCAGGGAATGAGGAAGAGAGGCGCCATAGGGAGAAGTCTGGAGTTTACAGCATTGTGCTGCCTCCTGTGTCCTGCCTGGATTAGATAAGACCCCAATGTGCATACACCCTGGATTTGTAAGTGAAAGGAGGGGGGGGGAATAATGCAACAAGGGGACATATGATGGACACCTATTGATTTGTGGCTGGGAATGTGGTGGGATGGGTGCTGGGAGTTGGCTCAGAGACTGCAGGGGGGAGGGGGACAGGGGCAGGGGCGTAGCAATAGGGGTTGCAGAGGTAGTGACCGCATCGGGGCCCCTGGGCCAGAGGGGCCCCAAAGGGCCCTCCCTCAACTACAGTATTAGCTCTCTATTGGTCCTGTGCTCATAATAATCACTTCTATAGATACATTGAATAGCGGTAATCATTAACAAACTGTTCCCCATCCCCTTCTTGCACCTCTGACACTGTAGTTGCCATTGGCAGGTTTTGGTGCGCCATATCAGTTGTTATGTATAGAGTGCTTGGGGGCCCCATTTTAAAACTTGCATCGAGGCCCACAGCTCCTTAGCTACGCCACTGGAGAGGGGTGTGTGGAATAGGGGCATTGCTAGGGGGGGGGCCCAAGTTACTTTTGCCCTGGGGCCCCATTATATCTAGAACCGCCCGTTACCATAGCAAGAGTTGCTGAAAGTTGATTTTCATGGCAGTTGAGTCATTGCACACATCCACTAATCTTCTAATTTTTAGTGTATCCAGGAAAGCTTAAATTTGCTATGAAGAGCGTCTTGCTGTAAGGACATGCACATGACTGCAATAGCACAACAGCTTATTCATTAATCTCTTAGCATTGCTTGCTGCGGTTCAGAGGTTGCACACTTTTTCAATTTAAAAGCAGATGGACTTTTAATAGATCCAGACCAGTTTACAGGTCTACATGTGCTCTTCAGAGAAGCTGACTGAAACACATCCACTCTAAAAGTGTTTCCCAGAGATTCTGTTAGTGTAATAGTTAAGCCCTGAACGATCACTTTAGGATGTCCTGGGATATTGTGGTCATTCAAATAACATCTGTTTGGCCTGATTAACTAAGTTTATTCAAGGCTGGAGACCACTGGAGAACTTACTCTATCCAGTAGACATGCCAAGCATGTAGGGTTTCTGCCTCCAGCCTGCAGATGTCACTGTTACATTATTTACACTGTGGTGTATATCAGCATCAGGCTCCTCCCTCTTATAGGCGCATTTAACAGGTTTAGTTGGGGGGAAAGCTGCTAAAGGGATGTGGACAGAAACAACTCAGATCATTAACCCTTTGCATACTCATATACACACTGGTTCTCTGCCAACTACAAAATTGTAATCCATTCAAAAAAAAAAAATGAGCATTTGTTCTTAAATGTAAATGAAAGACAGATACTAATTTACAAAAGCATACATGATGACTGTAAAGTTGCACTCAACATGCAGTGAGTCCTTTGTAAGTACATTTCCTGCACTACATCAATAACATCTTTGAGGGCAGCACGGTAGCATAGTGTTTAGCACTCTTGCCTTGCAGAGCTGAGTTCGTGGTTCAAATCCCAGCCAGGGCAACATCTGCGCAGAGTTTGTATGTTCCCCCCATGTCTGTGTGGGTTTCCTCTGGGCACTACATTTTCCTCCCACATCCCAAAAACATACATTTAGCTAATTGGCTTCCCCCTAAATTGGCCCTAGACTACAATACATACACGGCACATACAGAAACATAGGACCATGGTAGGGATTAGATTGTGAGCCCCTCTGAGGGACAGTTACAGGGGCGTAGCAATAAAGGGGTGCAGAGGTAGCGACCGCATCGGGGCCCTTGGGCCAAAGGGGCCTCAAAGGGCCCTCCCTCGCCTACAGTATTAGCTCTCTATTGGTCCTGTGCTCATAATAATCACTTCTATAGATACTTTGAATAGTGGTAATCATTAACAAACTGTTCCTCATCCCCTATTGCACCTGTAGTTGCTATTGGCAGGTTTTTGCGCCGTATCAATTGTTATGTATAGAGTGCTTGGGGGCCCCACTGTAAAACTTGCATCGGGGCCCACAGCTCCTTAGCTATGCCACTGGACAGTTCATTGACGAGACAATATTGACAAGAAGATGTCGGTGCTATATAAATAATAACTCTGCAATGGAGTGCATTACACATCAACAGTGCAGTTTCTAGGCTAAAATGCACCCAGGGCGAGGGTGTAAAAATTGCCCCCCCCCCCCCCGGAGCAAGGTATGGGTGCCCGCAGTATAGGTTAGCCAGGTCTAGTTTCACTTAGTATAGGTCCCCCCAGTATAGGTAGCCAAGAATAGGTACCCCAGTATAGGTAGCCAGGCATAGGTGAGCCAGTATAGTTGCCCCCGCTATAGGTTAGCCAGGTAGGTGCCTCCAGTATAGGTAGCCAGTATAGTTGCCCCCAGTATAGGTTAGATAGGCAGGTGCCCCCGGTATAAGTTAGATTGGTAGGTGCCCCAGTACAGGTTAGCTAGGTGGGTGCCTCTAATATAGGTAGCCAGAATAGTTGCCCCCAGCATAGGTTAGATAGGTAGGTGCCCCCAGTATAGGTCATTTAGGTAGGTGTCTCCAATATAGGTAGCCAGTATAGTTGTCACCTGTATAGGCTAGCTAGGTAGGTAGGTGCCCCCAATACAGGTTAGATAAGTGCCCCCAGTATAGGTTAGATAAGTAGCTGCCCCCCCAGTATAGGTTAGATAGGTAGCTGCCTCCCAGTATAGGTTAGATAGGTAGGTTCCCCTCAGTATACGTTAGATAGGTAGGTGCCCCCCAGTATAGGTTAGATTAGGTAGCTGCCCCCCCCCCTTCCAGTATAGGCTAGATTAGACAGGTGCCCCCCAGTATAGGTTAGATAGGTAGCTGCCCCCCAGCATAGGTTAGATTAGGTAGGTGCCCCCCAGCATAGGTTAGATAGGTAGCTGCCCCCCAGTGTAGGTTAGATAGGTAGCTGCCCCCCAGTGTAGGTTAGATTAGGTAGGTGCCCCCCAGTATAGGTTAGATAGGTAGTTGCCCCCCAGTGTAGGTTAGATTAGGCAAGTGCCCCCCAGTATAGGTTAGATTAGGTAGCTGCCCCCCAGCGTAGGTTAGATTAGGTAGGTGCCCCCCAGGATAGGTAGCTACCCCCCAGTGTTGGTTAGATAGGTAGCTGCCCCCCAGTGTAGTTTAGATTAGGTAGGTGCCCCCCAGTATAGGTTAGATAGGTAGCTGCACCCCAGTGTAGGTTAGATTAGGTAGCTGCCCCCCAGCGTAGGTTAGATTAGGTAGGTGCCCCCCAGGAAAGGTTAGATAGGTAGCTGCCCCCCAGCGTAGGTTAGATTAGGTAGGTGCCCCCCAGGATAGGTTAGATAGGTAGCTGCCCCCCAGCGTAGTTTAGATTAGGTAGGTGCCCCCCAGGATAGGTTAGATAGGTAGCTGCCCCCCAGCATAGGTTAGATTAGGTAGGTGCCCCTCAGGATAGGTTAGATAGGTAGCTGCCCCCCAGCGTAGGTTAGATTAGGTAGGTGCCCCCCAGGATAGGTTAGATAGGTAGCTGTCCCCCATAATGGAGGGGGGAAGCACCGTAGCCGCGGGGAGGGCAACCCGACCTCTCCCTCCCTCTCCCGGGCGCCCTCCGTGCTCCCCCCTCAGATATATAGTGAGCAGCAGCCAGGGAGGGAGCGCTGTATACAACATACCTCCCTGGCTCCAAGCGCTGCTCTCTCGCCGCCGGTCTTCTCCCATCTGCCTACACGCGTATACATACGCTGCTTCCGGCTAAACAGGAAGCAGCGTGTGTATAAGCGTGTATGCAGAGAGGAGAAGACCGGCGGCGAGAGAGCAGCGCTTGGAGCCAGGGAGGTATGTTGTATACAGCGCTCCCTCCCTGGCTGCTGCTGCTCACTATACATCTGAGGGGGGAGCACGGAGGGCGCCCGGGAGAGGGAGGGAGAGGTCGGGTTGCCCTCCCCGCGGCTACGGTGCTTCCCCCTCCATTACAGCGCCCCCCTCCCAACAGCGCCCCGGGCGGTGGCACGCCCCGCACGGGGCTAGAAACGGGCATGCACATCAACCCATATAGGACTGGGATGGCATAGACATATCCTCTGACTCTAAAAGGGCAAATATTTATATCCCTCGAAACAAAACCGGATGCCTGGCTGCCCTGCTGACCTCTTTGGCTGCAGTAGTGACCAAATCTTGCCCTCACCTTGAAACAAACATGCAGCTTATATTGTCAGTTTTTTTGTGTGCTTTTTCATAGTCTATGTCTAAAGGTGGCCATACACTTATAGATTTACAGCAGTTTAGACCATCAGATAGATTTCTGTCAGATGCCTGTCAAGCCTCTTGCAATGGCCATGGGTGTCACGTCCTCTTCCTGCTTCATTCAGTGATGCACTTCTCTAACAGAGAAGACAGGGGTGACCCGGAAGTTATAACATAGCCAAGATGGCAGCCGCAATTTTTAAATTGAAATCGAACGAAAACGATTTGGTGTAGAACGGCATCAAATGAAAGAGGAGAGCACAAGCTACAGATGCATCTTTAAGTACTTTGCAGTACTGGTCAGAGTCTTAAAGGCATGCCCATAAAGAGGAACTCCAGTGAAAATAATGTAATAAAAAAGTGCTTCATTTTTACAATAATTATGTATAAATGTCAGTGTTTAGTCAGTGTTTGCTCGTTGTAAAATCTTTCCTCTCCCTGATTTACATTCTGACATTTATCACATGGTGACATTTTTACTGCTGGCAGTGGCAGCTGGTGTCAGTGGAAGTAGCTGCTGCTTGCTTTTTTGGCAGTTGGAAACAATTGTAAACAGTTATTTCCTACAATGCATCAAGGTTCACAGACAGGAAACTGCCAGGACCATGGTCCTCACAGTTTCCTGTGGGAGGGGTTTCACCACAATATCAGTATACAGAGGCCCCTGATGATCCGTTTGTAAAAAGGAATAGATTTCTCATGTACTGTAAAAGGGGGTATTAGCCAGGGGCGTAGCAATAGCCATAGCAGCTGCTATGGGGCCCTGAAGCCGAGGGGGCCCAGGTGGTACTTGATGTATTCACTATTAACTTTCTTGTGTTCTTCCACCCTCTCAGTGCTCATGGACTATATGCAGTGCGGATCGTAAATTGTCAATTAGCTCATATCCATAGAGTAGGGGCAGGTGGCATAGCTAAAGAGTGCCTACATTAGAGGACTCCATGAAAGTTTTGCTATGGGGCCCCATAATGTCTAGCTATGCCACTGGTATCAGCTACTGATTGGGATGAAGTTCAATTCTTGGTTACGGTTTCTCTTTAAGTCCCTCCAACAGTGCATGTTGCAGAAAACCACACACATTCACAGGTGAGGTCATTAATGTCTAAGCAAAGCTGATTAACTTCCTCGGTGGATATCTACAAAACAGGCACTGTTGGTGCAAAACTGGTAGATTGGATGCCACAGGTCCGGATAATAATATGGGCATTTATCACATGGTGTAGTGTCGCCCAGAGTACAATTTGGATGCTGGAGGCAGACGCTACAAACAAATTTTGGTACGCAACACTGTGTGTCCTGACAGCACACCGTTGCATACATTTTGTGCGCAACACAGAGCTGTTCAATTAATTATAGTTGAATGGGGTCAGCGCTGCAACAGCAGGTGTTATACATTTTTCTAAACCACAGGCTTAGACACCAGTGTTGCAGAGCGTGAGTGTTCCTGGACCCTTAAGGTACATACACACGTCAGATTTTTCCAAACGACCGTTCGTTTGGACGTTTGAACGTCCGGTCATTTGGACGTCAAATCGGGCGTGTGTACGGTCGGTTGTTCAGCGGATAAGACTGGATTTCTCCGCTTGGCGGATCGTTCAAATCCAGTCTTATCAGCTGAACGACCGACCATACACACGCCCGATTTGACGTCCAAACAACCGGACGTTCAAACTTCCAAACGACCGGTCGTTTAGAAAGATCCGATGTGTGTACAAGCCTTTAAAGAGACACTGAAGCGAAAAAAAATGATGATATTGTATGTGTAGTACAGCTAAGAAAAAAAAACATTAAGATCAGATACATCAGTCTAATTGTTTCCAGTACAGGAAGAGTTGAGAAACTCCAGTTGTTATCTCTATGCAAAAAAGCTATTAAGCTCTCCGACTAACTTAGTCATGGAGAGGGCTGTTATCTGACTTTGATTATCTCAACTGTAATTGAACTGTTTACTTTTCCTCTGCTAGAGGAGAGTTCATTACTTCACAGACTGCTCTGAAAGACTCATTTTGAATGCTGAGTGTTGTGTAATCTGCACATATTATAGAATAATGCAATGTTAGAAAAAACACTATATACCTGAAAATAAAAATATGAGAATATTTTCTTTGCTGCTAATCTTCTAGTAATTATTCATAGTACACAACCAATTCATTATATCATATATTTTTTTTCGCTTCAGTGTCTCTTTAAATGTATTTTCTGTCCTGCATTTGCTTGTTTACATTGTTTTTATTTACTTATCAGCCTGGTTGTTTGTAGAATATGGACTTCAAGCGGGCCATAAACTATACCACTTTGATTTTACAATTCTTCAAAACTTATGTAGCATCTTATGTAACATCTATGTAGTATGAGGGCCTGCCTAAAGTATAATCAGGCTATGTACCCTCATACTACATAGAGTTGGTAAAACTGGACAAGATCTTTCAATAAAGATTATATAATGTACGGCCATGTTAAAGATTACATCCGGTATAAAAAGGCAGGTGACGCTCCACCACCTCGTAGCCATTTTTCTGAAGTCTGCCGCAGCTCTTTGGAAGCCTTCGCCTGCATTGCTGCAGCCTACTCCCAGCTCGGCAGCCACCAATTAGTCTGCAGTTGCCAATCTGGGGGCGGGTCACCGAAATGCAGATGGGAGTGGCCAGAGCCTTTGCTAAAATATGACCATAAGAATGCTACAGCTGCAATTCCAAGGGTGATGGAGCGATCACCTGCTACCTATATGAGCTACGTCAGATCAGGTAAGCCAAGACACAGAATATTTATATCACGCCTTCCTCCTGGCGGACTGAAAGCACTTCAGGGCCGCAGCTACTTAGGGTGCACTCCACAGACGACCAGGGAGCCTTGCGCACCAGCTCCTTAAGGTAGCCATACACTGGTCGATTTGCCATTAGATCGACCAGCTGACAGATCCCTATCTGATTCTGATCGAATCTGATCAGAAAGGGATCGTATGGCTGCCTTTACTGCAAACAGATTGTGAATCGATTTCAGCCTGAAACCGATCACAATCTGTGGAGCCGCCGCTGCCGCCTGTCCCCCCCCCCCGCGCATACATTACCTGACGCTGGCTCCCGGGCATCTTCTCCGCATCTTCTCCACGCTGCACCCGCTCCATCCCGGCGCTTCCTGTGTCACTCCGTGACCAGGAAGTTCAAATAGAGCGCCCTCTATTTGAACTTCCTGGTCACTGCAGTGACAGGAAGCGCCGGGATGGAGCGGGTGCAGCGCGGAGAAGATGCGGAGAAGATGTGGAGAAGACGCCCGGGAGCCAGCGTTTCGGGAGGGAATCGGATCGGCGGGTGCGTTTAGCGCGAACGATTGGCAGCAGATTCGATCCCAGGATCGAATCTGCTGTCGAAACAGGCCGCGAATCGGGCCAGTGTATGGCCACCTTTACTGTCTTACATAATGGCTTTAGCTGGGGTTCAGACTCTGGTCAAAGGCTCAAATCCCACATCAAAGGCAACAGCCTTACCAACATGCCATCCAGCTGACCCAGAGACCCCCCTACCCCAGTCCTGTATCACTAATAGGCTCCATCTTTTTTTACTTTAGGTACTCTTTAAAGTCTGCATGTTCCATTGCTGAGATGGACACTTATGATCTCTATTCCAGTGGTACCAGTTTGAGTGCTGTTTGTTGCGTCTGGAAGTATACAAGTATTATTAATACAAGCACACACACACAAAATAAACCTGGAGCAAACCTGGAGCTGGGAGCAACCAATCAGTATCCTTGCTTAAATTAACAGGTAAAACCTGGTTGGTTACCTAAAATTACTGTTGGGGTTTTATTGCTGTACTGTGTCTCTATCGAGGATAATTTCCTTCACTTTCTGGCAAAACAGATAGTAGGAAAATCTCCCCAATTGTTATAAGGACAGCAATATGGACAAGAGTAATGCTGGGAATACACGGCTCGATTAAGAGCCATTTAGATGGCTCGATTGATAATCTCCCGCCCGATTGATTCCGCGCTCGATTTTGCATAGGGAACAATGGAAAAAGATAAGAAAAACGAATGGAAGATAAGAAAATCGCGCACATAATCGAGTGCAGAAAACGATTGAGCGCGAAATCGAGCGGCAAAATCAACCCCTGTTTTCCCAGCATAAGAGTTAAATTCCCAGTCAAGTTATTGTTGTTTCACCTCATTTGCTCTTTCCAGTACCACCAGTGTTCGTCAATAAGAGATAAAGAGACATGGTAGTGCTAGGGACAGTGGAATGAAGGGAAATATTTCCATTGAATACACAAACAGCAATAAAACACTCAAACATTAACCCCCTTCCACACCAACCTAACTAATATAGTAAGTCCTGGGCTCCTATTCAATAAACTGAGTTTTCTCCTAGGCGGTATTTTCATATCTTGTCAATTAAATTTATTTTGATAGTATTTTTTCATCTACTTTTTGGTGCTTTTTCAATTGCAGAGCGCTGAAAAGTTTTTTAAAGATAAGATGAAAAATGATCTCCTAGGCGAACACTCAGGAGAGGTAATTGAATAAAAGTTCCCTGGAGTGGAGGATGAATGTGTACCAGGACACCCATTTGATGGGGGTGACAAATATCACCAAATCAAAATGCTGTCAATGAGACCTTCATACGTAGACAAAAGAGATTGCAGTGAATGAAACACAGCAACAAGACAAATAATATTAAAAAGAGTACCTGAGGTAAAAATGATAGAACCTGTCATGACTGTCTTAATCAGGGGTCCCCAAACGTTTTGGGTTGAGGGCCGGGTCAACATACCTCAGACTGCTGGGGGGCCGGAGTATACATAAAATGATGTCTTTGCGGGAAAGAAAGTGAAGCATACCCAGGTGGCAACCTGAAGTCCAAGTGTCACCTGATGTGGAATATGATTGGAAACCAGCAAATTACTGCTTTCTGGCTTCCATGTGGATGGGCGGTGCCAGCACTGCAATTTTATTTGTGGACCACCAATATTTAAAGGGATACTGTAGGGGGGTCGGGGGAAAATGAGTTGAACTTACCCAGGGCTGCTAATGGCCCCCCGCAGACATCCTGTGCCCCCGCAGCCACTCACCGATGCTCCGGCCCCGCCTCCGGTTCACTTCTGGAATTTCAGACTTTAAAGTCTGAAAACCACTGCGCCTGCACGCCCGTGTCCTCGCTCCCGCTGATGTCACTCACCAGGAGTGTATTGCACAAGTCAAGAGGTAGGAAATTTTTGCCATGGGGCTGCAACATATATGCTCAGAATACTCACTATAATTATTATGAACCCAACTGGTGATTTTGTGTAGCCAGTATGATTACATAGTAAAGTTTTTTTGCACAAATGTGGCCATGAACACCTAATACCTCTCAGTTGGAAAGTGAATCTTTATTGAACATACAAAGCCGCTGATAGACACCTTCCACGACCAAAAACACAGACAGAGATAAAAACTATTTCTGCGCAGAAATAACACATAAAACCAAGGTGCCAACCCACACTTCCCCTAGTACCATACTCTAGGCTTCTGTGCATGGAGTCCGTCATAAACTCTCTGCTCCATGCACACAAGCCCAGCCCACCCACAGCTCTCACTCCACCCAGCACCAAGCATACAGCAGCTGCCTCCCCCTAATGGGGATAAGTCCTTAGATGTTAAGCAGTAGCAAGCAAGCGTATTTAGTAAGCATCAGGAGATTTGAGCCAAAGTGCTGATATATGAAGCAGAAAGCAATCTCAACCAGACATCAATATCCCATAGTTCATCAGTGACACACAAGGACTTGTTATACTTGCAGTGCTCCACGATCTGAGGTGGCTCGGTTCACCCTTCTGTTCCACTCCTCTCCCCTTGTCCACAGGCCAGTCCACCGCTATGATTCCCTCCACTCCAGGTGTCATTAGCAGATTACCCGGAGGAGTAGCAGGCAGGACATTCCCATCTACAGTCCTGGGGGGGCGGCTGAATATCACCGAGCCTCCGCACACGCAAAGTCTCTATATGCTGATTATATACTGGTTCATCTCCTCCGCTGTAAATACATCAGGTATAGGTACGCTTGGTACGCGCCTCCGCATTGCCTTGTCAGGTCAAGATGTGGTTGACAGGCGCTTTTGGGCTGCGATGCTGCGGGCAGTGGGGAACGCTAAGTCCGCATGGTGTGGCGATTGGAGAGAAGGGAGGAGCCAATCGCCACACCATGCGGACTTAGCGTTCCCCACTGCCCGCAGCATCGCAGCCCAAAAGCGCCTGTCAACCACATCTTGACCTGACAAGGCAATGCGGAGGCGCGTACCAAGCGTACCTATACCTGATGTATTTACAGCGGAGGAGATGAACCAGTATATAATCAGCATATAGAGACTTTGCGTGTGCGGAGGCTCGGTGATATTCAGCCGCCCCCCCAGGACTGTAGATGGGAATGTCCTGCCTGCTACTCCTCCGGGTAATCTGCTAATGACACCTGGAGTGGAGGGAATCATAGCGGTGGACTGGCCTGTGGACAAGGGGAGAGGAGTGGAACAGAAGGGTGAACCGAGCCACCTCAGATCGTGGAGCACTGCAAGTATAACAAGTCCTTGTGTGTCACTGATGAACTATGGGATATTGATGTCTGGTTGAGATTGCTTTCTGCTTCATATATCAGCACTTTGGCTCAAATCTCCTGATGCTTACTAAATACGCTTGCTTGCTACTGCTTAACATCTAAGGACTTATCCCCATTAGGGGGAGGCAGCTGCTGTATGCTTGGTGCTGGGTGGAGTGAGAGCTGTGGGTGGGCTGGGCTTGTGTGCATGGAGCAGAGAGTTTATGACGGACTCCATGCACAGAAGCCTAGAGTATGGTACTAGGGGAAGTGTGGGTTGGCACCTTGGTTTTATGTGTTATTTCTGCGCAGAAATAGTTTTTATCTCTGTCTGTGTTTTTGGTCGTGGAAGGTGTCTATCAGCGGCTTTGTATGTTCAATAAAGATTCACTTTCCAACTGAGAGGTATTAGGTGTTCATGGCCACATTTGTGCAAAAAAACTTTACAGTGTATTGCACAAGCCCAGTATGGTCTTTGGTCTGCGCAGTATGCTCCTGGTGCCATCAGCGGGAGCAAGGACACGGCAATGCAGGCGCAGTGGTTTTCTGACTTTAAAGTCAGAAATTCCAGAAGTAAACTGGAGGCGGGGCCGGCGCATCGGTGAGTGGCTGCGTGGGCACAGGATGTCTGCGGGGGACCATTAGAAGCCCCGGGTAGCTTCAACTCATTTTCCCCCGACCCTCCTACAGTATCCCTTTAAAGATGTAGCTGTCTAGGCTGTCTAGCTGACCGCATCTATAAGTAATACATTTTGTGTGTGTGTTTGGGGGGGCGGTAAAAGTCTCAGGGGGCCGCATTCAGCCCGCGGGCCTTAGTTTGAGGACCACTGGTATTAATGATCACTGATTGTGGGGGGAGGGGACGAAGTCTCAGGCTTAAGGTGGCCACACAACATACAATCTTTAGAAAAATTGAAGAAAAATTTCCAGCATTCCGGATCAATAAAAATCGAAAAAAATGGGAAATGCGATCAGATTTTTCAGTCGAATGAAAAAAAAAATGCTTTCAATTTTTTGGGGAGATCCGATCATCTTTATCAAATTGCTGTAAAATCGGATCATTTTATTGTATGGTGTGTCGCCACCTTGGCCACACATGATACAATAAAATGAACTGATTTTACAACAATTAAAACTAACATCCCCCAATTCTCCATCATTGAAGGACAACTGTAACGAGAGGGATACGGAGGCTGCAATATTTATTTATTTATGTTTAAGCAATACCAGTTGCCTGGTTATCCTGCTGATCCTCTGCCTCTAATACGTTTAGCCATAGACCCTGAACAAGCATGCAGCAGATCAGGTGTTTCTGACATTATTGTCAGATCTGACAAGATTAACTGCATGCTTGTTTCTGGTGTGATTCAGCCACTACTGCAGCCAAATAGATCAGCAGGGCTGCCAGGCAACTGGAATTGTTTAAAAGCAAATACATATGGCAGCCTCTATATCCCTGTTGTTACAGTTGTCCTTTAAGGCTGGTTTCACAGTGGGACGTTACAGGCGCACGTTAGAGCAGCCTGTAACGCAGCCCACCGCACAGTAATGAAAAATCAATGGGGCTGTTCACAGTGCGGACGTTGCGTTACATTGTAACGCTGCGTCACAAGACAACGTACTGCATGCAGTACTTTGGACGCGGCTGAGCCGCGTTAGACTGCTTGCACATGCTCAGTAATGTTGGGGAGGAGCGGAGAGCGGCCAGGCACATGGCTAATTAATATGCACTGCACGTTATGACGTGCAGTGTTTACTTCCTGGAGCAGCCGCTCTGTGCGGCGATTGGCCGGCGGGACCACGTGATGCTGCATGCGCACAAGAGTGCGCATCACGGCATCACTGACGCCAGAGTGAGCTGCACAACGCGGCTCACTCTGACGTCCAGATCCAGCACCACCAGGCGTTGAGTTAGGGGGACGTTATGCGACCTTAACGCCCCCTCTAACGCAACGTCCTGGTGTGAAATTAGCCTAAGACTCTGTCATTTTTACCCGAGGTACTCTTTAAATGGCTTACTCACTACGGTAAAGAGAAAGAGCAGCAGCCCATACCAACCAATCAGAATTCAGGAATCAGTTGTTGCATTTCTTTGTGGTGTCTGTGGGTCACTATTAACCATTCAGTTTTGCTCAGTGCACAGCCTCACAGAATGGGCCTCCCCAGGCAGACAGAAGGAAAAAAGCACACAGGGTAACAGGAAGCTCATGAAGGGTAGACACTGGGCAGTGCACTTTGTGCATATTCTCTGAAGTGTATCTCATAATGCACAGGTTTATTATTTATACAGTACGATCATAATTAACAAAATTGCACATTTCAGTAAAGCGCACAGCGCGCCCAATATTATACCTACTTAAAGGGCAACAGAAGTGAGAGCGATATGGAGGCTGACATATTTATTTCCTTTTAAGCAATACCAGTTGCCTGGCTAGCATGCTGATCCTCTGCCTCTGATACTTTTAGTCATAGACCCTGAACAAGCATATGCAGATCATGTGTTTCTGACATTATTGTCAGATCTGACAAGATTAGCTGCATGCTTGTTTCTGATGTGATTCAGACACCACCGCAGCCAAATAGATTAGCAGGGCTGCCAAGGAACTGATATTGCTTTAAAGGAAATAAGTATAGCAGCCTCCATATTCTTCTCACTTCAGTTGTCCAATAAGCTTCACAAATGTGTGGGTACAGCCCTAGACAAGAGAGAAAATCGTGTAATTATTCAAAAAGTATAATACACACAAAGGTGATAATCATGACAGCACTGAACCCAGACATAACAAACTCATCATAGTCCCACATTTAGAGCTAATTTACCTAATTTCAAGTTCTATGACCCCAAAAGTCCTTCAAACAGCCCCCCGACTGTTAGATTTCTCTACCCCTGGGGGAGGAAGGCCTTTTTCAGGTGCGCTTCCTGTTACCCAGTGATAGCAGTCAGTGACACTTCGCGGTTTTGCTTCCCCTCCACAGCGGGTACAGTAGACTATGCCAAGTGCCAACATAACAACGAGAAAGACACAAAGCGGTACAAGTAAGGCCACCACCAACCATCGATTGTCCCGCTTTCCCTTTGTTTCTTGGGATATGCTAGGAGGAGGGTCAGGCAAATCAGGAGAAATAGTATCGGCACTGTTATTAGAGCGGGGTCGATCCTTTAAAGGTATTGTATTCACATCCATATGTGCTCCAGTTGCAGACACCCCCGTTGTA
This sequence comes from Hyperolius riggenbachi, assembly GCF_040937935.1. NCBI lineage: Eukaryota > Metazoa > Chordata > Amphibia > Anura > Hyperoliidae > Hyperolius > Hyperolius riggenbachi. The sequence continues at coordinate 194,105,063 of NC_090656.1, read as the reverse complement.
GAAGGGTTATCATCATTAACAAGGGATCTGCTAGACTTTGTTGTTGGCCTAGCCTCTGCCAACACACCTATAATGGTTCCAGGTTGTACTGTTGTAAGGAGCTCAGATGTAGGCTTAACCCTCAGCCATAGATTGACCTCTGAATTGTCTTTAGGTATTTTAGCTGATATGTGTATTGCAGAAACCGTTGACGGGATAGAAGGAATACTGGAGAGTGTTGATTGCAAAATGGTTCTCCTGAATTTATCCATCTTGGCTAACAGTGATGTGGTCCTAGCTGGGGTAACAGTGTGTGAAGTGGTTGTTTCCTCGTCTTCCTCCCACTCCAGTGGGGTAGTCGTAGTTTCTGCGATTTCTTTAATAAGTGGTTCAAAAGTTGTTGTCTCTTCTTCAAAAGATATTTTTGGTTCATCAGTATTGGTCCAGGATACAGATTCATCCAGCTCTGGCCAATGTCGGCCCTCAGTTGTTGTGTAAGATGTCTCCAGTTCTGGCTCATATATTCTGATCACAGGTGGGTTTGGCTCATATTTCGGCTCCTTATATAGCTCCATTGGTTTGCAGTTCACACGATCTGGTTCTAATTCATAGCCATCATTACAATAACATTCGAACCCCCCAATATAGTTCACACACATTTGTTGGCACATGCGTGCTACATGACATTCATCAATATCCACACAACGCTCGGGGTCATCTTCTGCAACAGTGAAGCCTAAGTCACAAGCACAGGTATAAGATCCAAGAGTATTATGGCAAGAGTGTTCACATGTATCTTCATCTTCACATTCATCTATGTCTTCACAACTGTGTTCATCGGATGTCAGTTCATGGCCCTCTGGGCATGTGCACTGGTAACCCTTTCCATTTGGCCCAGCTACACACTGGTACTGACAAGGGCATCCTTGTGTTTCATAGTTAGGATCATCATCTGGCTCACAGGAGTACCCATCTGGCTGGAGTACATAACCTTCCTGGCAAGTGCAAGTGCCTCTTTCACACATCTGCTGACATCTTTGGCACAGTATGTTCTCAGGAGTTTGGCACACGGGTTCCTTGTTCCATCCAAATGTACCATCCTCCTTCAGCATGCAAAGGACAGACATACCCTGATTATGCCCTTCACAAGACACAACTGCCATAGTACCAAATGGAAGTGAGTCCAACCAGGTGCCCTCATAGCCAAAGGGCAGAGAATAACGAACGTTTTCCTCGCTCAGAACTGGACATAATCCTTGATAGCGAAACTTGCATACAAAACCATCAACAGGCAGCGTACAAGATCCATCCAGCCATTTGAAGTCATCTTCTGGCTTAGCAGAGCCCAATCCTATTGCCACACATCTTGGAGCTGAACAGGAACTTGGGGATCCTGCTGAAACTGGTTGGGTAACCCAGTTGGTGTAAGCTGTATCTTGGTCCCCAGTAGTCCAGGTGAAGCCACGCAAAGGCTTCTGAGTAGTGCATTGCCTGGGCTGACGTTGCAAGCCAATCCAAAGTCTTTGTTGCAGGTTTCCATAGCTACGGGAATTTGTAGAGGAGGTAAGAAGTTGCTCAACTAAAGCGGCCTCCTGAGCATTTTTGACAGTGGCAAGATTGCCACCTCTCTCTCGGCAAGCTCTCCACGACTCCAGAAATGTGCGTCGCTGGTAAAAGACCACATAGCAAGAGTCAATAGGCCCGCACAGAGCATCTTGCTCTCTAAGTTCATAAGAATAGGAAAATTGCAAAAAAATTATGAATTGTAGATTGAGGATGAATAGAAACATGGCGGGACCTTTGGATGTGGTCCTTGTTAGGTTTAAAGCTCAGTGTATTTCTTTCCGAAGAAACTTTGGGAAACTAAACTGTCCTTTTATGATAAAACTGATGGTATATAGCTGGTGGTCTCTTTATGCTGTAGCTGTTGGGAGGTTTTGGTAGAATATGAATCAAGAGGTCCACAAGAGTAGCTGCATCAGTTTTGTCCTCACAGCTTTAGCCTGAAATCCAACGTCCTTCAGATCTTGGTCTATCTGTATTCCTTTTTATGTGGGATTCCTTCAGCATCTCCTAATGGCCAGCTCTCTTAGATATATTTATGTTTGTCTTCCTTTGGTATAAATGTTCCTCTTCTTTCATTCTGTCCTTGGCAGCCGGCTCTCTCACATCTCGGTCTATTTAGGAAATGCTTATCATCTCTCTGTTCTTCATCCGTACTCTAGCTGTCTCCAGTCTGATGCTTTTAACAGACACAGTATGAAATAAAGTTCTACTTCTATCTTTTTTTTTGCCTGTGGATTTGGGAGGGAGGTCTTTCTCCCCTTTCGCTCTCCCACATCTACAGCTCTCCCTCCCCCCTCCATCCTTGTATGGACAAAGTTTGTTTCTATCTTTTTTTTTTTCGCCCCATTTTTTTTTCTTTCTCTCTCCCTTGTTTTACTCCTGTTTCAGATCCCCTGAGATTCAGCAAATATTTCTATCCTGGCATAGGAGAAGAAAGGAGGGCTGGGGCAGCCCGCTCAGAGCAGAGCAGCGAATGAATCATAGAAAAGGAGTGGGGAGGGGGGGGGGGGTATACGGGGTGTAAAGGGAATGAGGGACAGAGGAGGAAAGTATGGAAAAGGCACAGGAAACAAAGGAAGGAGAAGTGATAGATATATGAAAGGGAGGTGTGCTGTCATCATATCTGCTGCACTGCAAGAGACAATGCAGAGGAGGCCACAGCCAAGCTACAGGCTCCGCTCACAGAGAGTCACTAAAGCAGGGGGGTTGGTTATTTTAGTATTGTAGAATGGTTTTTACATCGCAAAACCTGGACGGGCTTCTGCTAAATGATTTTCCTTTTACAAACTCCTAAAGGAATACAGAGCTAAAAGAAGAGAAGTATTTACTGTATATATATATATATATATATATATATATATATATATATATATACCTACATCTTAGATATTTTATGCCTGCTCTGGACATATCTGGTCATGACATTTATCTGGCTGTAGGAACACAGTCACGTCTCACTATATGGGGCCATTCGCACCTATTAAGGCCCAAACCCACTTAGCGAATTTCACAAGTGATTTTGTGCGACTATTTTTTCACGATATCACGCAACATCATTGCACAAAAATGTGTTAAATGATGTTTGACGACGCACGCCACCCATGGCAATCGTTCATTTTTGAACAACCGACCAATTAAGTCGTTGAGGATTGGTCTGATCATTATTGACTTGCGGGGTTTTTGCCGCGATTGTGTAAACGATTCTTTGCACGATTGTTCATTTCCGACTCCACAAACGACTCTTTCAGATTTGGCCAGATGGATCAGGGAAACGATCGTTTATCGGTGGAGATCCCTGTTCCATCTGGCTGTGTCTGCTGGTGGGTGTTTAGCTTTAGAATCCTTGTGTGTCGTGCATAATTGCGATTTCGATTTGTCACGCATCTAATGCAGTACAATGACATTGCATTTGTCCTGAGGTTTTTCATGCATTTTGCAAATTTTCTGCATATTAAAAATCGCTTGGCAGTGATGGTTTCTGCCGTGTATGATTTGCATGTAATGGAGGTTAATGGACACATAGAAAAATCGCATATGCTCGGTCAAAACTCACTTTCTCGGACTCTCTAACTTACACCGTTCCCCATTCAATTCTGTATTATCTAGCAGCGTATATATTTTGTGTATACCATTGTCTGTATTATTATGTACCAACATTTTGTTTTTTACTCTGTACAGTGCCACATAATATGTTGGTGCTTTATAAATCAATAATAATAATAATGGAAACTGCATCCAATTTTGAGGTTAATCAGATACAGTCTCATGTAAATGAATTTCAATGGTATACGCGTGCGCGCACATGCACATGCGCGCGCACGCTCACACGCGCGCACGCTCACACACACGCACACACACACACGCACGCACACACACAAAAAATTGCATATAGTATCCACATAAGGGTGAATGCTGCCTTGAAGGGATTATCATCACCTAAATATTGTCGTCGTCCCACCCTCCCCCGCTCTACTTACCTGAGGCTTTCTCCAGCCCCTTGCAGCCATGTCCCTCGCAGCACCTCCACCTGCAGCCGCTGACCCGGGGTCCCCGCCGATGCAGAGGTCGACCTTGAGGTCATCCTCTATTGCGCCTGTGCCGTTGTCAATCAAGTCCACGTTGTCTGAAGTGTACTGCAAAGGTGCAAAACTACAGGCGCAGTAGAGAAGGTTGGCCTCTGCACATCCACATAGTCCACAATGTCCGCAGTGTACTGCGCAGGCGCAAAACTACTGCGCCTGCTCAGTACACAGCGGACAACATGGACTTGATTGACCGCGGTGCTCGTGCAGGCGCAGTAGAAGAAGCAGGGGACCCCGGGCTGGCGGAGATGCTGCTTGGGACATGTCGGCTGCAAGGGGCTGGAGGAATCCCCGGGTAAGTATAGTGATGGGGGGGGGGGTATGGGGGAGAGAGCAGTATTTGATTGATAACTCCCAGTACAGACACATTTTTGTATACATTTAACACAATTTCATTTACAATGACTTAGGCTTGAAATATTTTGTAAATAAAAAAAAGTTCTAGTTATTGTTAAATAAGCAAAGAAAGTACCTGCTGGTTCAATTCATAAATACTCCTCTCCTCATTGGTGACCTACAGCTGTCTGCACAAGGCAGGTCAGTCTGAACCACTCCCCATTTAACCTCAAGACTTGCAGGACGCAGGGGGAGAATAATTGCTTTGTTAGCAGAAGCAAGCCACGCCTCTCTCAATATGTAGTAGCAACTGTAGCGTGGCTGCAAACTGACTGGGAAGAGGAAAGTACTTCAGCAGTTTGAGGAGGTAGGTGAAGTTCTAATAATTGGTGCAGCAAGTATTTTACTTTTTTAATGTAGCCAAAACTGCAGACTTTTTTATGTAACCACTTTACCTCTAAGAGGTTGTCCCCCTTAAACACCAGAGCAATGTTCATGTTTCAGCACTGCGTTCATTCATCTGCCAATAACTTAATCAGTACTTATCGCACTGAAATGATCTATACATTGTTTGTTTCGCCACAAAGCAGTCTTTCTTTGGGTGGTACTTTTTGCTAAGAATTATTTTATTCTAACTGCATTTTAATGGGAATAATAAGAAAAAAAATTTAAAAAAAATATTATTTCATAATTTTCGGCCATTATAGTTTTACTATGCATAAAACCCACAAATTGTATTTGCCCATTTGTCTCGGTTATTGCAACATTTAAAATATTTCCCTGGTACAATGTATGATGCCAATATTTTATTTGGAAATAAAGGTGCATGTTTTCAGTTTTGCATCCATCACTAATTACAAGACCATAATTTAAAAAATAACAGAATATATCCTCTTGACATACATATTAAAAAAAAAGTTCAGTCCCTAAGGTAGCTATTTATGGGGTTTTTTTGTAATTTTTTATGCAAAAGTTTTATTTGGGTAACTATGGGAGAATGTGGGCGGTATGGGGTTAATTTTAAATGTATGTGAAGGACTTTTTATAAAAAAAAATGTATGTAGGTGTAATTTTACTATCTGGCCACAAGATGTCCTCGCGTATTATTTTCTTGCGGATACTATTAGTATAGAACTATTAGTGCGTGGATGTCTTACTTCGTTAACAGTAATATACCCTCTTGACATAAATTAAAAAAAAAAAAAGTTCAGTCCCTTAGGTAGCTATTTATGTTTTCTTTTGACAATTTTTTAATGCAAAAAATGTATTTGGGTAACTTTGGGAGAATGTGGGAGATATGGGGTTAATTTTAAATGTATGTGTTTAAAAAAAAAATAATGTATGTAGGTGTAATTTTACTGTCTAGCCACAGGGCATTATTTTCCTGCGCGTACTATTAGTATAGGACTATTAGTGCGTGGATGTGTTACTTCCTTAGTTTTAACGTCCTCAAGCATCTCATTGATGCTGGCGATCATTGACACAGGGACTTAGATTAAGTAAATGGGAACTGTGTTCCAATTCATTCATTTTCCCCCTAACGCTCAGCGTCGAGAACATGCACAGGAGCGAGCGTAAGAGCGAGTATCTACATCCCTGAAAGCTATAGTGGTGTTTTGCAGGGGCGTAGATACTCGTCCCGGGCAAGGCAAGTGTTTAAATAATGCTAAAAGCATAAATCTGCAATGAAAATAAATTGGTGCCGAAAAATCTTATTGTTGTAACTCATTGTTAATAAAAAATGATCTTTCCATTTCAATTTGCAGCCATTAATGAATTTCTGAAAATGGTATTAAAGTGGTAATAAAACTCTGACATTAGATTCAATAAAAATGTAATTATAATTACCCATACAGTTACCATATGTGCTTTCTGTACAAGCTCCCAAAGTACAGTTTATCTGCTCTGAAAACAGCCATTGCATTTTATTGCATAGCTACTGTATTTATATATTAAAATCTATCTAGTGATCACTTCCCAGCTCTTTCTGCTTCTAGTATGTGTGCAGCTCAGTTTCAGCACTGCTACTAAAGTTTGCTAACTGTTGCTGACAAAGGAATGTAAACAAAAGATAATGTTAAAGAGAATCTGTACTGTCCGATTTGTACAATAAAAAACATACCAATCGAGTCACTGTGATCTCCTGGATCCCTCTTTGCCGTTTCCGCCACTCCCCGCCACGATCCTGGCTTTTAATCGCCAGTTTTAGGCAGTGTTCACAAACAAAAAACATGGCTGCTAACTAGAAGTGATGTTTGTGTATGTATATATATATATATATATATATATATAGACATAATGTACATATATCATGTTACAGTATACTACAAGTTTTTATTACATAGTGAATTATCTGCACTCCAGTCTGGGACTCCCCCAGTTTCTCAGCATGTGACAGGCAGCTCCCTCCCCACTCAGCCTCACAAACTGAGAGCAGAGAGTGAGGAGTAAACAAAGCACACAGAGCCTGCAGGGGGCATGCATAACTTAGATACTAAGAAATAAGGCAGAACATTTTGTTACATAGTCTCTTTAACACCTCTTCAAATTCTGCAATAAGCTTTCCACTGAAGAAGAAAGTGCTGTATTTAACTGTTTGAATGCTGTTCTGTTACCATTTTTTTGTGGCAGTAGGTTTAAGGCTGTAATTAATATTTTAGAGCAAATAAGAAGTGCTGAGTTTTATAGCATTGTAAGCTCAAATAGAAATTATTGGCAACCATAGCAACATTGCTATTCCCCTCTATCTGTGTGAGTATATAGCTGCACAGAGCAGGAACTCTCTTTGCCCACCTGGCAGCAGGGTGTGACACATTTGTCTGGCAGTGTTGGACAGGAACCATTTGAATGGCTGTGTTTAAAACGGAATATAACCCTGCATTTCAACTTTGCTCTAAAACATTATTTACAGTATATTATATGCAACCAGCATTTTTTTTTTACTAGACCAGCATTGAAAGGGTTACACAGAGCTTTCAAGTTCCTGGACAGAACTGCAGAGGCATCGGAAGCTGCCATAGATACATTTTGTTTACATAAATGTATCTAAGTGTGGCATGTGACTCATCTCTCTGACAGAGAAGGAGCTGGAGGACAGCCAAAGAGTGTGTAACATTTATCACTTGTTACATTCTATTTAGTTAAATGTATCTAAATGAACTTCTGCATATCTCTCCACGGAACTTTAAACCTCTGTGTTTAACCCTTCCAATGCTGGTCTAGTAAAAAAAAAAACGCTGGTTGAATATAATATGCTGTAAATAATGTTTTAGAGCAAAGTTGAAATGCAGGGTTATATTCCGTTTTAATATGCACATGAAAAATAAAACACAAGCTAAAATAAATGGTGCACCAATCACTGCTCTGCAATCACTATTTAAAGCATATATAAAGCAAACCTGAAAAAACAAAGTTAGATACATATGGAGAAGGAAGGCTCTGAATCACATAAAGTCTTCCCAGTCCTCTCTCTGTGCTGTCAGTCCACTGCTGTCCCCCATTGAAAGTCCATGCCTTTGGGTATCCTTGAAAGGTTTTGAAGCACTTTCATCCCCGAGTGCTTCTGAAGACGAGCGTCTGTACTGCTCATGCGTAGGTGAGAACGCACTTGTGCATGTGCAGTATGGACACGCTTGTCTTCGGAAGTACTTCTCCATCTTAATATTACTGTTCTTTTTCCCTATTCCTTAAAGGATACATCCAGGGAAAAGAAAAAATTAAAAAACCACTTACCTGGGGCTTCCTCCAGCCGCTGGCAGCCGTCCTGTGCCCTCACTGCAGCTCCGGTGGCTCCAGTAGTTCTGCGCTTGCGCAATGTAGCACTGATGACGTCAGCGGTGTAGCGCAGAAAAAGCCTGATGAGGTCGACTTCTGTAGCGGTGAAGACTGTGAGCCACCGGAGCTGCGGCGAGGGCACAGGACGGCTGCCAGGGGCTGGAAGAAGCCCCAGGTAAGTGGATTTTTGGTTTTTATTTTCCCTGGACGTATGCTTTAACTCAATATTATTAGTCATATTATTATTTCCCTCTTGTTCTTCTATAAAGGTTTTTACTATTATTTTGTATTATTCTTTTTTATTTATATAGCACCAGCATCTTCCTCATCACTGTACATAGTACATCCTGTCCAGAATTCAATGGGACAAGCAAGAGTACATAGAATGACATCCTGGGAAACAAAGGCAGGACAATTTCTGACATAAGATAAACATGTAATGGTGGCACTAAACACCCCCCCCCCCCCCCCCCACCACCACCACCACCACCACCATCATCATTTTCCCCACATCACTGTATGGAGAGGTGATAGGCGACAAGAAATACATTACAGGATACACTGAAAAGCTGCAAAATATCCCAGGGGGGTACTGCAGTGCATTGCAGGCTGCCTGAAACACAGTTTAAAGTGGACCTGAAATCTTCTTGCACAGCACAGAGCAGGGGAGGACTGGGACATTTTGGCCTGGGGGGAAAACATAAACTAGAGGCCCGTTTCACGGCATCCCCAGCCCAAATTCATATCTTTCTTGCGTGCAAAACTATTAATGGTAGCACGAAGACAATACATCAAGCAGGTGTTAGCTAGCACTAGGCTAGCTAGTATAAGTGCCCTCATCTCACCGATTGCCTCCGATCCAGCCGCTTATACATTACGCAGCCTCTATCCAGCGATCGCCGCAGCCTTTCCACACAGCTCCGGTCTTCTTTATGGGGAGGACCGTCATGAAGTCACAGTCCTGTTCCTGCCCATAGAAAAGAACAGAACTGTGAGGAAGGCTGCGTGATCGCTGGAATCAGGCTGGGTAATTTATAAAGAGCTGGATCGGGGGGGTGTAAATCGGGGGTTTTGGACACTTATACCAGCTAGCCTAGAACTAGCTAACACCTTATGCAGCCATATAACCTAATAGTTTCATATGCGGGGGAGACGGACTCCTGAGGCCAGCAAAACCTCTTGAGCGGTATATATTATATAATAAATATAGATACACACACACACACGCACACACACACGCACACACACACTATATATCCATATATACACACTATATATATTAGACACATTGTCCCTGCATATCAAATGCAGCCATGATATGATACCTCCACAGATCAAATGCAGCTCTGACCCCCACATATCAATGCACCAATGACCCCCACATATAAATGCACCAATGACCCCCACATATAAATGCACCAATGACCCCCACAGATCAAATGCAGCCAGGATACCCACATATCAATGCACCAATGACCCCCACAGATCGAATGCAGCCATGATACCCACATATCAATGCACCAATGACCCCCACATATCAATGCACCAATGACCCCCACATATCAATGCACTAATGACCCCCACATATCAATGCACCAATGACCCCCACATATCAATGCACCAATGACCCCCACATATCAATGCACCAATGACCCCCACATATCAATGCACCAATGACCCCCACATATCAATGCACCAATGATCCCCACAGATCAAATGCAGCCATGATACCCACATATCAATGCACCAATGACCCCCACATATCAATGCACCAATGACCCCCACATATCAATGCACCAATGACCCCCACATATCAATGCACCAATGACCCCCACAGATCAAATGCAGCCATGATACCCACATATCAATGCACCAATGACCCCCACAAATCAAATGCAGCCATGATACCCACATATCATTGCACCAATGACCCCCACAAATCAAATGCAGCCATGATACCCACATATCAATGACCCTCCACAGATCACATACTCACCCACTTGATTTGTATCTGTCTTCTCTTGTGTCTCATCAGCTTCTTCTCTCCTTCTCCTGGGGCTCCATGCTCTCTTGTTGTCTTCTCTCTCGCTGTGTCACTTGCTCGCTTGTACTCTTCACTCACACATAGTTGAGGCTAAGATCAGTCCGCCAGCTGCAGATAAGATGAATCCGCCGGCTGTGGATAAGATCAATCCGCCAGCTGCATCAGCACAGTGGAGTGGGACTACTTTTTCCCACGAAAATGGGGAAGCCAGACAGAGGCGTAGCTAGGGCTTTCAGCGCCCGGGGACAAAGACTATTAATGCGCCCTGTAAGGAGGGACCCGCCAAAAAAGGGGCATGGCCATGCAACAGAATGTGTGCGTGGTAATTGGTGGGGCCAAATATACATGACCTTAGCAGTGGTGTAAAAGGTCACGCAGAGAAGACAGATCTGTGCTCCGCTGATCTGGTCTAGACTGGACCAGATTAGCGGAGCACAGATCTGTCTACTCCGCGCGAATGGAGTAAGTGTTCTGCTGCCCATATCTGCAGGGGGAGCGAGAGAGAGGGTGAGCCCTAAGGTGAGGAAAGTGGGGGTGGAGACTTCCCCCCTTCCCCACCGCTGTGTCCACAGCTCTCCTTCTTCTCTGCGCTCCCGCTGGGGAAAAAAAAAACCACAGGTCACGGCTGGGCGCCCCTAGGGACCCAGTGCCCGGGGACACGTGTCCTACCCCGCCCACCCCAAGCTACGCCCCTGAAGCCAGACTATCTTGGCCCGCAGATGTAGCAAAATGCTGCAGAACCCCTGAATATTTCCCATGGAACCCTAGGGTTCCACGGAACCTCAGTTGAGAATGGCTGGCTTAGGAGGTTAAAGAGAAACTCCGACCAAGAATTGAACTTTATCCCAATCAGTAGCTGATATCCCCTTTTACATGAGAAATCTATTGCTTTTCACAAACGGATCATCAGGGGGCGCTGTATGACTGATATTGTGGTGAAACCCCTCCCACAAAGAAATTCTGATTACGTACTCTTGGCAGTTTCCTGTCTGTGAACCTTGCTGAATTGTGGGAAATAGCTGTTTACAGCTCTTTCCAACTGTCAAAAGAGCAAGCAGCAGCTACATCACCTTCCAGCAGTAAAAATGTCACCATGTAACAACTGTCAGAATGTAAATCAGGGAGAGGAAAGATTTTACAATGGGCAAACACTGACTAAATCATTTATACATAATTATCGTAAAAATGAAGCAATTTTTTTATTACATTATTTTCACTGGAGTAGTTCCTCTTTAAATACCATTATCTTACTATGGCTAAGCCTACTCTCACACAGAACCCTCTCCCTGACTTCTAATGCCAACCCCCCCCCCCCCCCCCCCAAACTACCTACCTGATGCCTAACCCTAAGACAAAATTCCTAACTAATGCCTAACCACCCCCCCCCCTCCCGTGCACCCCCGCAAACTACCTGCCTGAGGTCTAACCACATCCTCATCCTCCCCCCCAACACACAGGCTACCTGCTAGGCCTGAACGATTTTAGGAAAAGATTGAATCGCACGATTTATGTCAGAAATTGCGATTTCGATTCGATTCACAATTTTCTTTAAATCAAGATTGAGCGCTAAATTCACAATGTACGGTAACATTTACAAACATGCATCAACAGAAAATGACATACTATCACATAGCTAGTATGAGGTCATTTTCTGTCATGTTTGTAAATGTGACTGCAGTGCATTGTGAATTTATCAAAACACTTTTCTTGCCACATCAGTGCTATGCAGATAATTCCTGCAAATTACAACGATGTCCATGGAGGAGGGGGGTGTCAGTGTATTGGCATTGCATGGACAGAAGCAGCCTGTAGGGTGTTTAGTGAAACACACGTCATAGCCAGCCCCCTGCACTCTCACGATTTCACAGGGCCCCGGCTGACTCACCTAGTCTGACAATGCAGTCACGGCGGGTGGCCTCTGCTGGAGACGCACTGGCCTCCCGTTCTGGAAGTGGCTCTCCCTCTGCTCTGTCACCGTGAGGCCTTCCACGGACCGCGCCAGGCTCTCGCGGCCCTGCCGGCGCCACCGCAACACCCTGAGAGCAGACATGCTCTGCCTGAACCGTTGCGGAACACGTCACTGACGTGAGCCGCGCGACGCAGGAGACAGACGAGAGCTTCCACTCGCTACTTTGCACGGAGCGGTGAGCTGTGCACAGCAGAAGGAGGACTGCGCTGCCCAGGGGAATATCTTAAAAAAATCGCCGCCTTGACGGTCTCAAGATCGTCATTTCCAATATCGCGATTTCGATCGCAAAACGATAAATCGTTCAGGCCTACTACCTGCCGCCTAAACACCTCCACACTAACTTCCTTCCTGATGCTTAAAGTGAACCTTAAGCCAGAAAAAAAAATTCTGTTTTACTCCCCTGGGGCTTCTACCAGCCCCCTGCAGCAGTCCTGTGCCCTCGCAGCCACTCACTAATCCTCTGGTCCCCCGCTGCCAGCTAGTTTCATTTTTGCCGACAGGCCCGTCAGGACTGGCCACGCGTAGCTTTTTCCACATTCCCGACTGCAATTAGCGCCATTGCGGGCCGCAACACGTACAAAAATACACGTTGCCGCATATCTATGCGTTCGTAATGCGGCAACACGTATTTTTGTACACGTTGCGGCCCGCAATAGCGCTAATTACAGTCGGCAATGCGGAAAAAGCTACGCGTGGCCAGTCCTGACGGGCCTGTCGGCAAAAAGGAAACTAGCTGGCAGCGGGGGACCAGAGGATTAGTGAGTGACTACGAGGGCACAGGGGGCTGGTAGAAGCCCCAGGTGAGTAAAACAGAATTTTTTTTCTGGCTTAAGTGTCCTTTTAACAGCCAGCCCCCCCCCCCTCCCCGCAAAACACAAACTACTTACCCAATGCCTAACCCCCTTTCCCCACACAAACTACCAGTCTGACGCCTGCCTCCCCCTCCCCTGCCTGCCGCCGCCAACCGCAAGAAAAAAAAAGTAAGTTCTCAGGCTCCGCTATAGCCGCCTATAGAAATATCAGCATTGAGCCGTAATTTGGGTAGTGGGGGCTGCGCTCAAATTACGGCTCAATGCTGATATTGCTATAGCGGCTATGGCGGCACTCAAGCATGAAGCATCAGGCACTAGCAGGCGCCCAAATCGCCTGATTTGTTACCTCAGGCCAGAGTCGGAACTTGTCATTGACATAAATAAACTGATCAGATCATCAGAGCCAGGGCAGACAATTGAAATCAAAATGCCAAAAAAACACCAAAATCTTTAAAAACCTCCTCTGGCAACTTCAGACCTCCACAGGCACAGGCAACTTACTTGGTGACGTCTCAATCCGACAGGCCTATACCACAGGTGTCACAGGTCGGTGACAGGCAGCAGGTCGCCAATGGCAATGCCTCAGGCAGGCTCAGCAGCAGCAGTTGCTCCAGGTCCATGTGGGGGGCGGAGTCACGTCCTCCTGAGTGACAGCACTGAGCAGCAATGAATGGCTCCAGGTCAGGACTCCAGGCGGGGGGCGGAGTCACGTCCAGAGCATCAGCGTGAACCATACACGCTGCGGCTGCAGGCACCAGGGCTCCCATTGGCCAATGGCCACCCACGTGACGTCACACGCACACCACGTGATTTAGAAGAGGTAGCCAGTCGGGCCGGCCCGGCGCAGCCTGCGCACGTGCGTCATCATTCATTTTCAGCCTCTGAGCCGCCGGGCCGACCCGAACACCCAGTAACTTGTGTGTCTGTGTGTCACTGTGACAGGGGGCGGGCAGGCGGGGCCGGCATGGAAGCGAGCGGCCGCGGCCGTCGAATACACAATTTTAAAGGCTGCGCAGTGTGCACACAATTCTGGGTCTCGGCTGCGGACGGTGCAGTTACCTGACCGGCCCTAATCAATTAGGATGAGGCGGCCTGGGGGGAAAAAATCCCCCGTCCCCCCGGGCCAGTCCGCCGCTGGCACAGAGGGAAAACATAGAGAAATGCACCCTGTATGTATTTATACAATTTAGCCTGTCTAATATCTGTGACTAATCACAAGTTGCAATTTGATCCCTGATCTGTGTCAGCTGACTGCCACGGCAGAGACCTAATTTGTAAACACAGGATTTTAACAATATGTCTGCTTCCATGAACGCAGAAAGTAGACACACTGCAGATTTATTGCAGCATTTGTATCAGCTGTAACAAAGAAATGTTTTTGTCTTTAAATTTTATTTTGCTGTTGCTTATCTTTTAGAGCAGAGAGGAAATTCTGAGTTCAGGTCCGCCTTCATTGATAAGGAGGGTGCAGTACTATACCCTGTATACTAGAGGACACCCCAAGTCTTTACCTGATCAGCCTGTCCCCAGAAACGGCCCTGTACAAAAAAAAAAAAAAGATAGTATCATGAAACCATCCTAAGGCCACATACAGACATCAGACCATAGTCTTTGGAAAATGAAAGATCACAGACCAATCTTACCACCCTTCCTGTAGTATAAGAGCCATACTCTACACAGTCTTTTCTATGGAGCTGAACTCCACATCAGAAAAAAATCTTGGCAAGATGCTGCACACACAGATGCTGTACAGACACAAAAGATCAGTATCTGCAAAAGATCTGTTCCTGCCAAAAATCCATTCCTGCAAATTGCAATGATAGTCTATGAGATCTGCAGATCATCATACACACATGATTTAACTGACATTCATCTGCAGATCAGATCCACCAGGATGGATTTTCAGATCTGCAGATCTGCAGATGAATGTCAGTTAAATCATGTGTGTATGATGATCTGCAGATCTCATAGACTATCATTGCTATTTGCAGGAATGGATTTTTGGCAGTAACAGATCTTTTGCAGATACTGATCTTTTGTGTCTGTACAGCATCTGTGTGTGCAGCATCTTGCAAAGATTTTTTTCTGATGTGGAGTTCAGCTCCATAGAAAAGACTGTGTAGAGTATGGCTCTCATACTACATGAAGGGTGGTAAGATTGGTCTGTGATCTTTCATTTTCCAAAGACTATGGTCTGATGTCTGTATGTGGCCTTAGGCTGTCTCTCCTCAGTGATATATTCCCCAAGATCTCCCAGCAACCTCTTTGAGCACATTGAGGTAATATTCCTTAATGGCCACCCCCATATTGCCATTCTTAGGACAGATGAAAAGAAAAAATGACACATGGCGAATATTATTATCTAATGGATTTTGTACAACATCTTTAGGTCATTTGACTGGACCGTTTGTCTGGTTGGGCAGACATAGAAATAAAACCTTTCAACACATTGTACAATAAATCCTAATGTGTGTAACAGCAATACAAAAAAAAACGTAAGTCCAGTTTATAGAACGATAAGACTGTGGAATTTGCGCCCAGAGGAAAGCAAGGGGTTAAGTATGATCCTACACAAATCTCTTTTTTTCTATCCTACACATTTTTCGGGATCCTGAAATAATTCATTCTTTGTTGTTTTTTCCTTCTCCAGGTTCCCTCCAGGGAAGCGCACATAGCATTGCCGGTAATTGCTTGCAGACGCGGGGGGCCATGATGGCTGCTGCACAGGTCTTAGCGACAAGGCCCATAAGAAGTAACTGAGTCTGAGGCTGACCTCATGACAGACACACATGCAGGCCGTTTATGGTCATTCTCAGGGACTTATAAAAGAGACAAGTATAATCAGCAGAGGCCTCTAAGGAATCCCCTGATTGCTTTGTAATTGCTTAACTGAAAAATTCCCATTAACACGTTGTTATGATGATTTAACGCTGAGTGAAAAACGGAATATTCCCTTAACAGGCAACTTGTTTGTGTGCAGCAAAAGCATTCTTCCTGCTGTGAATTGTAAAATGGCAACTAAGGTTTTGTTTAAAGGGTACCTGTAAGGAAATAAGTGCCCCTAAGAGGTACGCACCTCGATAGGGAGATCCTCCAGAGGCTTTCCCCGTCCTCCACCAGCCTGTTCCAGTGCCGGGACCCCACCAAAAAAAGCTTGTCGATTGGTTGCGCATGCACACTAGCACGGGCTCGGGCTAAAGCAGAGAAAGCCGCGCCTGATCATGTTTGTGCTATTGCACATGAGTGAGCTGTCTGCGCCTGCACAGTAGCATGGACTCAATCAGGCTCAGCTTTTCCCGCCAAAGCCCGAGCAGGACTGTATTACTGCCACAGCGCAGGTACAGTGCGGATGCGTTTCGAGGGTCTCAGTGCTGGCAAGGTAGCAGATTTAGGACCCCTTGTGATCCTTTTGGTAAGCTAAAGTGGAGAGAGGCCAAAGCAGTTGGCAGTAGGCCTCTTGACACCCACTAGGCCCCAAGCACCTGCCTAGGTTGACTGATAGATGATCCTGCTCTGATCGGGACGATGGAGGAGGTTAGTAAGTAATCGTTTTTTTGTTTCCCGAAATCACAGGTTTACTTTAACGCTGGTTCACACTATATAACACATGCAGGAACACAATTTCATACACGCTTTCCCACAGCACAGCGGGTAGCCTTATAACATGGACATCAACAACTGAAGTACAAAACACCTGATGGGAAATCATGTATGTTCTCCAATACAGTGTTACCGGATGCGTTTACACCCCAACGCATTGGGAGCGCTCTCCTCTACTGGGAGCAGTAACATAAAAGTCAATGAACTTTCATTTTACCATGCAGATTGCACAGGTTGGTGCCAGGGGTTTAATAATAGACCCTGCAAGGGATGCAGCTGCAGGAGGGCCCAAAAGCTGAAGGGAGCCCCGTATGGAGAGAAGTTTATTTTCCCTGTCCTGAGAGACTGACAACTAAGGGCACGGAGAGAAAAAACTTTCTGCTCTCTGCACAATTGTTCTAATGACTGCCTCTGCTTAGCCACTGATAAGGAATAATACAAAGTTTCATAGACAAAGATTTGTAAACAGTCCCTATTCAGTGTCCAGCAGTGTCTTGTGTACAGAGCTGCTCTACCCCCAGCCTTTCTAACCCTCCCAAAGTGCTGTGTACTGTAGTGATGCTTGAGGAGTCTGGGCACGGAGAGAAAAAGATTTCTGCTCTCTGCAGAATTGCTGCAGAGCCAGCTCTGCTGCATCAGAGATGGACAGAGTAAGTGTAAAAAGCTGAACCTGGGAGAACACTTGTCTGTCAGTTTTCCGTATGCTTTTTCTGTACACCATGTGTGTCTGTATGTGTGAAAACATGCACATTTTATCACAGAAGCTAATGTAATTGATAGAGAAAATGCCTGCAGTGCTTCACTGCTGTCTGTTTCTATCTGCATGGGGAAAACACATTGAAGTGTGCACTCGCCAATAGAGTTGGGCCGAACGGTTCGCCTGCGAACGGTTCCATGCGAACTTCCGTGGTTCGCGTTCGCGTCCCGCAGGCGAACTTTTGCGGAAGTTCGGTTCGCCCCATAATGCACCATGAGGGTCAACTTTGACCCTCTACATCACAGTCAGCAGGCCCAGTGTAGCCAATTAGGCTACACTAGCCCCTGGAGCCACTCCCCCCCCTACTAAAAGGCAGGCAGTGGCGACCATTACGGTCACTCGTGTGCCTGCATTAGTGAGAGTAGGGCGAGCTGCTGCACACTATCTCATAGGGAAAGATTAGTTAGGCTTAGCTTGTCCCTGGCTGCATACCTGTTCTGTGAACCCACCACTGCATACCTGTACTGTGAACCCACCACTGCATACCTGTTCAGTGAACCCACCACTGCATACCTGTTCTGTGAACCCACCACTGCATACCTGTTCTGTGAACCCACCACTGCATACCTGTACTGTGAACCCACCACTGCATACCTGTTCAGTGAACCCACCAATGCATACCTGTTCAGTGAACACACCACTGCATACCTGTTCTGTGAACCCACCACTGCATACCTGTTCAGTGAACCCACCACTGCATACCTGTTCTGTGAACCCACCACTGCATACCTGTTCAGTGAACCCACCACTGCATACCTGTTCTGTGAACCCACCACTGCATACCTGTTCTGTGAACCCACCACTGCATACCTGTTCAGTAAACCCGCCACTGCATACCTGTTCTGTTCAGTGAACCCGCCACTGCATACCTGTTCTGTTCAGTGAACCCGCCACTGCATATCTGTTCTGTTCAGTGAACAGTTTGGTGTGTCAGTGTGAAGCAGTACCTTAATTACACTACCTGATTGATGTATACACATGCAAGATGTTTTAAAGCATTTTAGGCCTGTCATTTAGCATTCAATGTGATTTCTGCCCTTAAAACGCTGCTTTGCGTCAAATCCAGATTTTTCCCGGGGACTTTTGGCGTGTATCCCACTCCGCCATGCCCCCCTCCAGGTGTTAGACCCCTTGAAACATCGTTTCCATCACTTTTGTGGCCAGCATAAATTTTTTTTTTTCAAAGTTCGCATCCCCATTGAAGTCTATTGCGGTTCGCGAACTTTAACGCGAACCGAACCTTCCGCGGAAGTTCGTGAACCTAAAATCGGAGGTTCGGCCCAACTCTTTTCGCCAACTGAATAACATTGGTTTTCAGTTTTCCTGTGTAGAAAGCAGGGGGGGCATCCAAAGTTTCGCAGGGGGGCCTAGTTATTTCTAGTTACTCCCCTGGTTGGTGCATTACAACTGACAGGACCACACTTAGGGATAGATTCACTACATTAGGGTAAGCAAAATAATGTGCGTAAGACATGAGTAGAATGTAATGCATTGCACATCAGTATAAGAAAAAATGAGATACTTACCTAAGTAAGAAGCCTCCACCGTTGCCGTGCAGGGACCCCCCGAAAAAAGAGCTTGTCGGATATTTTATGCAGCTGCGCTCCTCCACGAGCGCGTCTGTACTAGGGATGATCAATGATATGCAAATGTTTCAGAGTTGATGCAAATTTAGGGCAAATTTTTATGAAACCTGGGTTTTAATTGATTGGTCTGGTTTCCTATATTTGCATAAACATTTGAATAAACTCAAAAACATTTGCGAATCATTGCTCATCCCTAGTCTGCACATGCCTGTACTAGTACAACTGAACCTGTGCACAGGGCTGGATTTACCATAAGGCACTGTAGGCACGTGCCTACAGGCTCCTGATGATGGAAAGGCGGCTCACTCCCCTCCCAGAGTGCCTCCTTCCCTATGCAGAGTCCTGATAAGAGTGTAAAGGCGAGGTTACTCACCCTGCTCTCTGCATTCCACTGACGAGATGTCTTCAGTCAGGGGCACCTCTAGCTACTTACTACTGAGGTTCCTCTAACTACTTAATACTTGGGGGCACCTCTGGTGGGTTCTGGTGCGCGCGACCTAGTGGACAGTGTCATGCGCAGCCAGTGGCGTAGCTAAGGAGCTGTGGGCCCCGGTGCAAGTTTTTCAATGGGCCCCCCCAAGCACTCTATACATAGCAATTGATACGGTGCACCAAAACCTGCCAATGGCAACTACAGTGTCAGAGGTGCAAGAAGGGGATGGGGAGCAGTTTGTTAATGATTATCACTATTCAAAGTATCTATAGAAGTGATTATTATGAGCACAGGAGCAATAGAGAGCTAATACTGTAGTTGAAGGAGGGCCCCACGGGGCCCCTCTAGCCCAAGGGCCCCGATGCGGTCGTAACCTCTGCACCCCCTATTGCTACGCCCCTGTGCGCAGCGGGTTACGGGGGGAGCTGGGGTGCGGCGGCATAGCTAGCATAGTTGCCCCAGTATGGCTAGTATAGTTACACCAGTATAGCTAGTATAGTGCCCAGTATATAGCTAGTATAGTGCCCAGGTATTGGTAGTGTAGTGCCCAGTATATAGCTAGTATAGTGCCCAGTATAGTGCCCAGTATATAGCTAGTATAGTGCCCAGTATATAGCTAGTATAGTGCCCAGTATAGCTAGTATAGTGCCCAGTATATAGCTAGTATAGTGCCCAGTATAGCTAGTATAGTGCCCAGTATTTAGCTAGTATAGTGCCCAGTAGGGCTAGTATAGTGCCCAGTATATAGCTAGTATAGTGCCCAGTATATAGCTAGTATAGTGCCCAGTATAGCCAGTATAGTGCCCAGTATGGCTAGTATAATGCCCAGTATATAGCTAGTATAGTGCCCAGTATAGCTAGTATAGTGTCCAGTATATAGCTAGTATAGTGCCCAGTATATAGCTAATATAGTGCCCAGTATATAGCTAGTATAGTGCCCAGTATAGCTAGTATAGTGTCCAGTATATAGCTAGTATAGTGCCCAGTATAGCTAGTATAGTGCCCAGTATATAGCTAGTATAGTGCCCAGTATATAGCTAGTATAGTGCCCAGTATATAGCTAGTATAGTGCCCAGTATATAGCTAGTATAAAGTTGACAGATGTAGCAGACAGCCAATAGGGAGAGTCAGACAGGCTTGCTTCTCACCTCATTCGATCCGATACTCTGGCGGGTGAGACTTCAGAACAGCAGAGCAGGAGAAGAAGACATTTAAAAAGGCTTCTCTGCATCCTTTTAGATGTGCATATCTGCATACTAATACACAGAAGAGCTCCCTCTAGTTAGTATCGATGCCAGGGATGCACTGGGCAGAAAATTGAATGGCTCAGTCATGCACAGTCTTGTAAGAGAAAACAGATAGCTTGCTGCCTGACCTGCTCTACAGCTGGTGAGACTACCGAGCAGGGCTTAGTGACCTGAAGCATGTTTTTTCTATATTTTACCAAACTTCTGCCTCATGCAAGAAATCTTAGTGAATTTAGAAAAAAAAGTGTAAAATACCGAATGCTGTATATTACCAAACTGCCTTTAGTGAATTTAGGCCATTATTCTACTTACCACAGTTTAGTAAATACACCCCATAGTGTGAACAAGGTCTGAGTTTTAGGAGATGGGAAGGAGTCCTATTATAACAAATATCTGCAAAAATTAGTCTATCTCCAATTTTTGGGGATTATTTTTAACACACCTTATTTGTATGGTTGGTTACAATGCACATCTGCACTATAACCAATAGCTATATAAATTTTAATTTATAAGTATTCAGTTTCATTTGAGGTTTACACATGACTGGAATGTGAAGGTAGCAGTATGGTGTGATGTTGCCTAGCAACATGTCTAGGTTACACTGAAGCCTAGGCTCTGAACATGTGGTGCACATACCCCTGGGGGTACTTCGGATGGATTTAGAGGGTCCTTGAACCAGTCGTAGTCAATCTATTATATTGAGTTTTAGGATTAAAAAAAACATAAATAAGCCTGAATACATGCTTTTAGTTAATTGAAAGCATAAAGGAATGTTTGAAAAGCATGTTGGGTATTCTTGAGGGCAGGGTTCCACCTGTGTGCACAAAAAAATATGCACGTATTTTCACTAAGTTTGTACGTATATGGAAAAAGTTTGCTATTGCAAAAAAAAAAAGTAGAGTAAAATCATGTGTTGTTGTGATGATCTGCTCGGCTGCCTGTGCAGGCAGGCAGCTTTTTGACCATTGTTTGGGTTTGCATGCTGCAGGACTCTGGAAAGAAGAGCTTCTGTCAGTTTTGCTGCTTGTGCTTGCAGAGGAATTTGCATACGTTGTCATGCAAATTGCCTGGCCACATTCATTGGAGGCGTCTACTATAAGTACTATGTCTTTCCCACAATGCTTGGCTGGTCATAAGGAGTCTTCCTGTGAAACACTCTGGAGAGTGTCAGCCATGCTCTTTGTTTGAAGATCAGCTTAGAGTAATTCCTGGAAAACCGCACTAGGCAGGTTTCCTTAGTGCAGTTAGGATTGCTTATCTGTTTGTTTGTTCTGTTGCTATTGTCCTGTCCCAGCGGTGGTCGACAGGAAATGGTTCTGATCTCTGTTCTTGGAGTATAGCTGGTGCAGCGGTTGCTACTAGCTATCTCTTCTGATCTGTCTCACTTGGATCGCGCTAGCCACTTTCGTTAGCGCTGGGGATCCTTCTGTTCTGTCTCCTCGGATCGCGCTAGCCACTTTTCGCTAGCGCTGTGGATCCTTCTGTTCTATCTCCTGGGATCGCGCTAGCCACTTTCCGCTAGTGCTGTGGATCCTTCTGTTCTGCTACTCTGTACCTGGATCGCACTTGCTTCGCGCCAGTGCTGTGGATCCTTCTGTTCTGTCTTCCTGGATCGCGCTAGCCACTTTTCGCTAGTGCTGTGGATCCTATCTCTCGCTTGTCCCTGTTGTCATGTGTCTGTCTTGTCTGCTACGACCGCTTGCTGGAGGCTCGGTGAGGTAACCGTTAAGCAAGCGTTCGCGTCCTCTGTTTCATGTTTGTCTGTCGATGGTTAGTTAGGCGTGCTTGTCTCTATTGTGCTTATCACGTGGAGACCGCGCATAACCGCGTGCACTGTTGCGAATGAGTGCGGTGTTCGCGGTTAGCTAGCGTTTGTTATTTTCCGCATCTCCTCATTGTATGATTTGCTGTGCCTTTGCTATCCTCGTATTCTGTTCTGATCTGCCTTGTGTCACTTCTGGCAATCGCCTTTCTTGCGGTTGCGTTTCTGTTTCGTATCTGCTGTTGTGTGTGTGCGCGGTCGCGGGGTGGCGACTAGAATGGCGCACACACATACAATCTGTCCCTTTGCTCGTTCTCATTCGCAATCGCCTCTCTTGCGATTGCGTTCTGCGCTTCGTACAATTCCTGTCTGGCATTTGTGGAGGTACAGAGGATTGGTTCCTCTGCACTCCCCAGCGCCATCTGCCGACAGGAATTTCCCTCTACGGGTGCGTAGCACCTTTTGCTGGGTGCCTGCAATTACACGCTTGTGGAGGATTTCCGCCGTGTCAGCGCACGCGTTGTGCGCTGATCAAGGAGAAAGTTCCACAATCGTTACAGGTGTCTGAAGGAGTGCAATAGGCTGTCAGCCATTGTCCCTGCATGTGGAAATTCTGAGTAGATATGAACAAGCCCATTGATTTGTGTGGGCTGTCAGTTCTAATTGGACTTTTCGCCTCATGGGTAAATTGCACACGCACCTCTCATGTAAGAACCTTCCCTAACAAATATTGATGAGTCAGTGGATTACCAGAAATTATATTGTTCACAATAGGGGGGTCTTGGTAAACACCGCCCTTCATAAATGGACACATGCTGTAATAATGTTGGATTTTGCCTTCTATTTACTTTTCAGGACAGAAGACTAAACTAGACAAGCTGTTCAACAAGCCGATTAGCCAATGCAAATCCAACAAATCAAGCTTTGTTTTATCTGTTTTTTAACCATTATAACCTTTTATTTTCTTTTTCTGATTCAGCCCAAGTTTGTAAATACTGTTTAGGGAAACAGCCCTTGCTACTGCAGGGAGGCCCAGAGCTCTAGGGGGGCAGTGGGGTACCTTCCATATTGCTTGCTTTGCTTGGAGGCACAGTTCTTGCACCACTCGCCCCTCCACTGCCAGTCACACATCTAATGCCAGTCCTTTTCCTCTACTTGCCATATAATATAGTTTACTACTATAGTACACAAAAGATGCTGGTTGCCCGGCACTCAGTGAGGGGGGGATGATTGGGTCTGCTGCACCATATATATTAGACAACCCCGTCCTAATCCTTGCTGTAACTTGGATCCTTGTGTGAGGAAGCGTGCATACAGGTTTGCTTTAAATCATCATTCATATACAGTACACACAAGACAGTCCGTGCACCGCTTCCTTAAGCCACATTTATTTCTCCATTAGTTCACATCAGCAGGTGGATGGGCACAGATACAGTAGCCACTTGTGCTCATGTACATATAAATTGTAACGATCTGACCTGTGCCGTGGACGGGTGCGGGAGGGTGACCAGGGATGAGAGGACTGCGCGACAGCCGTTTCGCGCCGCTGTGGCGCTTGTTCACGTGCAGGTGTCCTTGTGCGAATGGCGACGTGTACGGGCTTCCGTGATGTTACTCGGAAGCCCCGCCCATCACGCACACCATTGGCTCCTGAGTGTTGGGTAGTGATCGTGCGTGAGGCTAGGGGGGAGGAGACCGGGCTGTGACGTTACAGTGGTTTGGTGGTTGCTATGCCAACAAAGGCACGCATGTGCATTAACAACAGATCGCCGTAACATGGGGCTTTAGAACTTGTGAGCATATTATCAATACCTTGTGACAGTGCCCAATTACGTAATGTGTGTCCGTGCAAACCTCTTTCAATATCTTAAACCTTGAAAACTTGTGCATTCCTTGTACCTTAATAAGAGACCGGCTCACACCGGGCCAAAGTGACTATCTGAACTATGCCTCAGTCTCCGCCTGTTTTTTACTTAAAAAGACAACTTTTATTAGACTACTTATCTAAAAACACTCTAATACCCTTAATTAAAATCACTGTGAGGTTGGGAAGGGAGATTCATGAGTAAAGAGACACAAACCTCTGGACAAATTTCTTAAACACTACATTGTGTGATCCCCACCCCCTTCCTTAATCACCACTTTCCCCTTCTTGGAACATTCCAATTGGCACCCTTCCATTCTTGGTGCCAATATTGGGGGGTGGAGAGGGGGGGGGGAGGGGGAAGAACCCCTACTTGCGCCCATAGGAGAGGGCATATACATTATAACGCTCATTTTTATAAGGAGATCCTTTGGTGACAGCCAGAGGGCAGGATTGCATATACTTGGAAAATGGGAAGGAAAAGGGAAGAAGGGAACGGGGGACCTCTGGTGTATCTCCAGGAGCATTGAACCCCCCTACATCTTGGGGACGCAATGGATATGGAGGCAGTGCAAATGTGCGATGGTCTCGTCCCGAGGAGGGGGGAAGAACAAAAAGGACGCCACCGGGGCATACATATCATCCCCAAGCGGCGCCCCCCCCACACACACCCCCTCCAAAGGGACAAGAGTGGGGGCATGACCTCCTCCCCTCCTGTGGCCCCTGGGCCACATTGCCATCCACAAGCTAAAAGCACCTGCCTCACCCCAGCGCATCCCCATCGGTGGTACTCCCACCCATCTGTGCCCCAGGTTCCTGATGCATCACTCTTTGGGCCAGGGGCACATTAAGAGGGGGGCGCTCCTGAACAGTAGTACATTTTTCTCAGGACCCACTATTTACAGGGGAGGGAAGTGAAAAGAAGGGAAGGGAGGAGTAGGAAGAGACCAAAGGGGGCTCCCATTCCTTTTAAGAAAGGGAAAGGGTATTGGACAACGGACTCTGGTTCGGACACGGAGGACGAGAGAGGGGTGAAACGTCCTAGACCCAAACAGCTCAGGAAGAAAAAGCAAAAGGGCAACCCGGACCCGAAACCCAAGCATTCAACCCCCAAACCATGTGCCTCGACCCCTTTAGGAAACGAGTCCGCCGAGGAGGCAGAAGGTGGAACAAGCCTGGAAAGGACAGTGACTTGGGACTCTCCGGTAGCTGTCAGCAACACACAAGGGAGCAACAGCACGAAGAAGAGAAGAACCAGGGAATAGGGGATGGGGGGGAGGGGGACGCTGTGGGGGAATTGCAGGTAGTCAATTTAACCGGGGAGGCTATCCCGGAGGCATGTTTGACCCTTCTCAAAAAAGGTCTAGGTTTTTCTCCTACCAGGGACTTTGATTTTGTGGACTTTTTTGTGGATCTCTACAAAACTACCAGAGTAATGATGCTCAACCAGATATACAGCAATGGGGATATGGGGCTCCGAGGACAGAATGATGGAGGCTCCCCGATGACGGCTACCCCGGACTCCACACTAGGGTTCAGTCCCGTGGTGGACTGGGATCAGGCTGAGATGGAGGCACTCCGGATACTGGAGGAGTTGTGGGAGGAGGGTGGTGATTGCTCCATGGATGAGGGGAGCCCCCCAAATCTTTGTCTAAACCTGGGTAACCCTGGGGCCTTAGGATCAACACTATACTTTTGCAGACGTGGTTCGCGTATTCCAATCGTTTGTGCAACAATAAGTAAAGTTATTTTTAATTTTATTTTTACTGTTTATCTATACGTGGGTTGCAATAATATAATGGAGAACGGAGGGGTACTGATCGTTTTTGACGTAGATTGGGGATATTTCAGGAACCTGTATGGGTAGATACTATAAAATGCTTGAGATCAGGAATGTTGACATGTATTAGTTTAGGCGTGTATTTGTAAGGGTAACGGCTCTGAAGGAATGCCATTGGTTTTAAATTCTTTTAAATTCTTTTAATTTTTCTTACGATTTTTAATAAATAATACTCAAGGCGCTGCGGAGGGGGAGGAGCTAATGACACTTTTAGCCGCCGGTCTATTGAGTGCCGTCAGCCCCTGATGAGTCACTAGATGACGAAATGCATAGGGCGGAGCTACGGCACTCGTGACTGGCAAACAAGGAAGGAGGAAGTAGTAGGAAGGACGCGAGCGTGAGAGGTGAATCCAGGACGGCATCTTACAGAGCGGTTGCCCGGGAACTACATCTGTATCTATATGCTTGCGATTTTCCTCCGCTTGTGAGTGCAATATCTTTTACTCTTTATATTAAATGAAGGTTTTACACTATTGTGGCGCTTTTTAGTTTTTAGAGTTCCCGTCTGGAGAAATTGGTTATCATCTGTGGAGTTTAATATCTGACCCCCTAAGCTGTCATTCCTGCCTCCGGATATTTGGGAGGATTCAGGGGTGAGTGCGGGCACAGAGGGGGGTGTCCCTGGCACCAGGTGGTTGTTTGGAGTGAGGTGACGGCGATTACCACACGTGGGAGGTGGCGGATTTAAAGCAATCGCAGTTATACACTATTTGTGTCTCTCTTCTCTTCCTTTGCATAGGACGTGTGGCCTAGAGTGATACTGATAACAGCGTGGATGCACCACAGTCTACCAGAGAGAAAGAACTGAACTTTTATTGGAATACTGTGGTAAACTGTTGAGGTTCTATTTGTGGCCTGTGAGCGCGGATTTTTATAGGAGTTATAATGTATATGCCCTCTCCTATGGGCGCAAGTAGGGGTTCTTCCCCCTCCCCCCCCCTCTCCACCCCCCAATATTGGCACCAAGAATGGAAGGGTGCCAATTGGAATGTTCCAAGAAGGGGAAAGTGGTGATTTAGGAAGGGGGTGGGGATCACACAATGTAGTGTTTAAGAAATTTGTCCAGACGTTTGTGTCTGTTTACTCATGAATCTCCCTTCCCAACCTCACAGTGATTTTAATTAAGGGTATTAGGGTGTTTTTAGATAAGTAGTCTAATAAAAGTTGTCTTTTTAAGTAAAAAGCAGGCGGAGACTGAGGCATAGTTCAGATAGTCACTTTGGCCCGGTGTGAGCCGGTCTCTTATTAAGGTACAAGGAATGCACAAGTTTTCAAGGTTTAAGATATTGAAAGAGGTTTGCACGGACACACATTACGTAATTGGGCACAGTCACAAGGTATTGATAATATGCTCACAAGTTCTAAAGCGCCATGTTACGGCGATCTGTTGTTAATGCACATGCGTGCCTTTGTTGGCATAGCAACCACCAAACCACTGTAACGTCACAGCCCGGTCTCCTCCCCCCCTAGCCTCACGCACGATCACTACCCAACACTCAGGAGCCAATGGTGTGTGTGATGGGCGGGGCTTCCGAGTAACATCACGGAAGCCCGTACACGTCGCCATTCGCCCAAGGACACCTGCACGTGAACAAGCTCCACACCGGCGCGAAACGGCTGTCGCGCAGTCCTCTCATCCCTGGTCACCCTCCCGCACCCGTCCACGGCACAGGTCAGATCGTTACAATTTATATGTACATGAGCACAAGTGGCTACTGTATCTGTGCCCATCCACCTGCTGATGTGAACTAATGGAGAAATAAATGTGGCTTAAGGAAGCGGTGCACGGACTGTCTTGTGTGTACTGTATAGTTTACTACTATGCTCGAATGTTTACTATATCAGAGTTTACTATAAGCAGATTATACTGTAACTAAAATAATCATGAGAAAACTTTTATTTGGCATATTAGAACTGAGATAGGAAAAATCTGGGAAACTTTCCACCCAGTCACAAGTGTTAAGAATTAATCGACACTCAGATGATTGTTCCACAATCCAAAAACATTTATAGAAAACTATTCAATACGAAGTACCGGTACTGTACTGTATAAACTCTAAAGCAACAGTGCTTGCAGTAAAATAAATAACCTGCACGATACCGGCTGGTGGAAATGAGAGGATGAGAGTTATTGTGCAGGAAGGCTTTCACTGTAACTAACAGAATCATTGCTATACGTTGGTTCATCACAATCTTTTTCCCATTTGTGCTGCTTTAACAAGGAACTCTTATCCAGTGATAGTTACTTTTGTCTCATTTCAAAGGTTTTCACAGAAACAGGGGTTTAACTAGACTTAATAGGTCCTCCCTGCAAAAATAATAGAATGGGGCCCCCTTGGTACACGAACCCCATGCGGGTCACGTGATCGAGAGCCGACGAATGGCAGAAGACAATGTTTTACTGTGAAGCAGCATATGGAAGCAGGAGAAAAATTACACATGCTCTTGCACATGGTTTTTGTGAGCGAACAGGGAGGTTTTTTTGCTAATTAGCTGTACTTGTGGTTGGGGAAAGGGAGGAGGAGCCCCCCCCCCCCCCAAAGCCTCTGGGCCCCCCTGCGATTGCAGGGGTTGCAGGGGTGATTGTTATGCCCATGCACGGAAATATGACACTGAACAGTCACTACACTCAGATTAAGTACAATCCTGCAGCTTCAAAGAGAGAAGAACCATCGGCTCACTTGTGATGACATGATGGGCGGATACGTTGTGTGCTTGTATGTTGCTTGCTTATCAAGCCAAACTTTCATAAACATCTTTGCTTGTCTTGCAAATCGCTTGCAAGCCAAGTTACTTGCAATCCAAGGCTTTTCTGTACTTCTGTATTCTTCTGTAATCTTCCGTGATTTCTTCTGCATTTTCACGTAAATGCCAAAAGGGCGATGGAGAATTTCGGGCGCTGGAAATAGCAAAGAGTAGAATATTGGTAAATGTTACTGATATTGTACTATAACTAAATGTAACCCTATTCTCACACAGGGCTTTCCCTTTACTGATGCCAGCCCCAACTGATTCCCCCCCCCGTTGATGCCTGAGGCTGGCTTCAAACCAGATGCATCGCATCGCATCACACTGTCAAAAACAGGCCGCTGTGTTCCCTGTATAGCCACCGGCCAAGCAGGAAGTGACATGCGCATAATGCGCGCTTGCCGTCACTTCCTGCTTTAGGTAGGCAGAAGTGTATTGTTTAAAGGGACTCCGAGCAGTGCCTGTGGGTATGCCTTTAAGCATACCCACAACTAAATAATTACATCCTCGCACCTACCAGCATGATTGTAATTATATCCCCCTGGGTTCCTTGTATTTCATTGCATTGTGCTGATTGGAGAAAAGTCGTCCTGTGTAATAAAATGCTGGACTCCAAAAAGTGTAGAAACTATGGAAAGATGCAAATCATTTTGAAGCTCTATTTCCCCTCTTTCCAATGATATATATAAACCGCCGCCCTACGCCTTTTAGTTTTCGCTATTTTCGGGATCGATTTCGGTCGCGAAAATAGCGAAAACTAAAAGGCGTAGGGCGGCGGTTTATATATCATTGGAAAGAGGAGAAAGAGAGCTTCAAAATTATATGCATCTTTCCATAGTTTCTGCACTGCTCGGAGTCCCTTTAAATACACTTCCGCACATGCGCACCGCGACGTCGTGTCAGTAATTTAAAAATCCACATGTCTCCATAGACTAACATGACTTCCGGGCCGACTCAGATTGCCGCAACTCAACGCAGTGCCACAGCGTTAACGTAGTTCTTGAACTGCGTCGGGGATGCGGCAAAAATGTCACTTCTGTCGCATCACGCTGTAATGTCGGAGTATGAAATTGCACGGTGGTGGGGTGCGGTATTTTTACTACCTTGGTGTGAAAGGACCCTCACCCTACTCAACCCCTAACCGATGCCTAACCGTAACGACCCCCCCTGCAAATGCCTAACACTAAACACCCACCTGCTGATGCCTAAACCTAACCACCACCCCCGCTGATAGCTAACCCTAAATGCTCCCCAACCTCCAGTGCCTAACAATAACTTTAAATTAACCCCCCCCCCATGCCTAACCCTATAAGGCCTCCACCCACGCCTAACCTTAACTGTCTCCCTACTGCAAACGTTGCAAAAAATGCCCACTATTTCTTACTGCGGGTAGCTTAGCGAGCGGCCTTCAGTGCCCAAGTTTCCCCTTATAGCAGGAATTTGTTTGGGTGCCACCGTAGAGGTCCATACAACTTCTTGCTATAAGGGGAAATTTGGGCACCTTAGGCTACCCACTGTGCAAACCGGTGAGATTCAAATTTCCTGCTTACGCATTATTTCTTCCTCATCTGTGTACTTCCTTTTCCTCCTGTTACTCTTCTTTCTTCATCTCTGTTCTTCTTTTCTTCTGCGTACAGCTTGCTAGCCACACACCGCCTGCCAGCTGAGTGACTCGGTGATCCCAGGATGAAGATCCAGGAAGATGGTATTTTCAGATGGAGGTCAGCCAGGGCGGCTCCCATCGTTCTTCCATAACAGGTGTGTAAAACTGATTCACACTCGGTGATGGTAAAAAAAGAAAGGAAAACTCACTTTGCGGAAATATTTCCCCCATTATTTTAATAAAGCTCCATTGTAAGGCGATGTGAAAAAAAGAAAAGTTTTTTACAGTTTAAACGTCCTTGTAAAGCAAAGCTATTTGCAGTCTCCGTGGAAAACATGTGCAATGCTCTGTAATCTGAACTAACGCAGATTAACCAGGAACCTTCCTCTGGCCAGAGCCTGCCTTACTAGAATGAAACTATGGAAAATCAGTGTCAGGGCTTCCAGCTGTGCGACTCTACCAGGTACAGTAATGTTACACCCAGACACACACTGGCTCTCCTCCGATCATATCAGGTCACATGAGTCACTGATTGTTTGGGAGTCCTGCGGTGCCAGAGGTTACCCTGATTAGCTGATGTGCCGTTTTGCTAATGTATTCCCTTGCGGCATAAGACCTCCTAATGACTGCATCTGCTCAGCCACTGATAATAACCAATCATACAAAGTTTTGTAGACAAAGATCTGTAGACAGACCCTATTCATTGTGCAGCAGGTTCTTGTGTACATCCCTGCCTGTCTGTTCTGCATGGGGAAAACACATTCAAGTGGGCACTAGCCAATTGAAAAACTTTGGTTCTCAGTTTACCTGTGCAGAAAGCGAGGGGGAGGGGGCCCCCTTCCAAAGTTTCGCAGGGGAACCCAGTGATTTCTAGTTACGCCCCTGATCGGCAACAAATAGTGGGAGCAAAAATTTCCCTCATTTACCGATATTAAAACGGGCACCTATGAGGCCCTCACACTTCCATGGTGCCCAATATTTTTCGGTTACATCGATGAGAACGGTAATTGGTGGGTTTGCGGTGTTTATGGTAAGGGCCGTTTTACGCTACATCAGTTGCTGTCATTTGTAACTGAAATGACAACTGATATGCAGCCCAGTGTCCATGTTTCCCTATGGCCTCTGCTACACTATACGCTGGAAAACTGATGTTTTTTCACAATGCACTGCTGTGGAGATAAAACAATGTGCATTAAAACGCAATGCATAGCAACCCGTTAAGTGTAAAAGGGCCCTTACGCATTGTGGGGGAGGGGGGGATAGGTTAGGTTCTTTAAGCATCATGGTGGGGGGGGGGGTTGGTTAGGGCTAGGCATCGATGGGGGGGGGGGTTTGATTAAAGGATACCAGATACAAAAATCGTTAGAGAAATGGGGGGAGCAAGCATATACTATCACTTTCCCTGATGCCCACCGCTCTCCCGTTCTCTTGGAAGAGGATACCGGGGGGGCTTTGAGGTAAGATGGGAGCTATACAGGAGAACCGTTTCTCTTACAATTTTTGCATCTGGTATCCTTTAAGGTTAGGCATCGTGGAAGGTTTGATTAAGCATCAGCGAGGATTTTGGTTGGGGTTAGGCATCGGTAGAGGCAGGGGCATAACTAGACTTAATAGGGCCCCCCTGCAAAAATGATAGCATGGGGCCCCTTGGTCCCCGAACCCCATGCGGGACATGTGATTGGAAGCCGGCAAATGGCAGCAGAGAGTTTTCAGCTTTGAAGCAGCCTCTGGAAGCAGGAAAAATATACACACGCTCCTGCACATGGTTTTTGTGAGCAAACAGGTTGGGGAGAGGGAGGAGGAGGGGCCCCCAAGCCTCTGGGCCCTCCTGCAATGGCGGTGGTCGCAGGGGTGATTGCTATGCCCATGGGTAGAGTGGGTAGAGGCTAGAGTTAGGTTTAGCAATAGTAAAATATCAGTCAAATTTACCAATATATAATATCGGAATCGCCACTGTACAATAGTAGATTATCGCTAAAGTTGCCGATATTATACTTGCGGCTATTTTCGGCACCCAAATTACAGAGCTCATTTTCTATGTACACTTTTCTTGATGTTTTCTCTCCTGCAGGACATCCCCCCCCCCCCCCCCCTTCCCAGTATTCAGTGCAACCACTACTTGTTTAACCCTCCCTTCCCCCTCCACCCCACCCCACCCCAAAGAAGATCAGACAATTCATATTTCTTCCTTTTCTTCATTAAACTACACTTTTTTTTTTTTTCATCTTATCTACCCTTGTTTTTCCCAATTCAAACAGTGACAGTAAAATTAACAATATGTCTTTTGAACAAAAGACAACAGAGTCACAACACAATATGTCAAAATTACAGACATTTTTTTGTAGAAAACTGCTTTCCAGGATAAAATGATCAAATCTTGTCATTATTATCTGTGTGCCGGCAGAGACTGTCCTCACCGCATTAGCAGAAATGTGGTGGTGATGCTTTGGAACTCCATACCATACCCAGTAAAGACAGCCCCATCCCTGGAGTTATTCGAATCAAGACTGAAAAGCCACCTGTTTAGCCTGGCATTCCCGGACTTATAGAATGCTTATAGAATACTTCCTCTGTCCCATGACTTACCAATCAACCAATTATTGATCTGAGCCATACTTACGCGCTTTGAGTCCTACAGGAGAAAAACGCTTTACAAATGTCATTTGTTGTTGTTGTTGAGAAATATTGTCAGAATGCATCACTGCTAAATCACTGTTAAGCCCATGAGGCTTTGCAAAGTAAACCCTTCAGGCTTGCAAAGTAAACCCATGAGGCTTTGCAAAGTAAACCCATGAGGCTGCAACCTGTAGTAAACATTTATTGGTATTTGTAAGATAATATAAAACATTAGAAAATACTCCAAAATGATTTACAACACAGTTATTTGAACTCCCGTAATGTTTCCCTTAAAACATATGAGCTGGGTTATATCCACAATGGCCTTCATAGCACGTCAGGCGTCTTGTGCTTCTATGCTGTGCCTATCACATGCCTGTAAAAATACGGACAATTAGTCAAAGTAATAATAATACATAATGCCAAGAGCTTGTGTATCGGACAACAACCAAACAGCATTGCACAGTCTCTGCAGTGTCATAATTCATGCTGGGCGCAAAACAAGAAGCACCCCACCCTATTATATCAACATTGACTGTCTCAGAATGACCCAACAAACTGATTTATTGTTATGAGGCTCCCAGCATCTAAGCTTACATAATACACAAGAACTTTGACAGCTCCACTCTGTACACATTTTTATTTATTAAGCCTGCTGCATCTTCCCCTCCCATTAGTGATAGAAGATATAATGAAATCCTAAAAGGATCCCAAATACTATAACTTTTTTTGTTACCACCACTTATCTTGCTGTGCTCTGTAGAAGGGACTGGAAGTTCCTTGGACAGCAGACTTTGGAAAGTATGCTGTCCAAAGCACATTCCTCCCTCCCCCCAAAACCCCATGCTGTTATCCAATCAGTTTAACTTTTTGGGAGGGTCTTAAAGCACATATTTTTCTATGGCTACGCCCCCTTTTGCATTCTGATTGGGAGAGGTACCTGGGCCACACATCCCCTCCTGAAAGGCAGCGCTCCTCCACTAGAGATAAGAAGAAGGACAGAAAGAGACTGTATTGAGCAGGTGGTGACCACTGATACAAAGATTAATTTTTGATATTTTGATTATATCTGTGACAAATAATAGATTATTTATTGGGTAGTCATAGGGCGGACAAATGCCTAAAAAGATATGTTGTTTTTTCTTCACAAAGATTAAGCTGTTTCATACTACTTTTAAGATTGTAAAGAATGTATTAATTTCTTATACCACTGGTGAAAGGGGTCACGGAGGCTACAGAAGTACAAAAAAAGATTGCCTGGACATGCAACATAGATGAGTGTAGACAGTTATTGGACTTACACAGGCATAACCTACAGCAATTACCTCTTTGTAGTGCAATGCGTAGATAGACAGGGTATGTTTAGCCCAAAGTTATACAGACTGTAGGACTGGGGACTATTATTATTACAATGAATGCATGTGGGGGAAATAGGGACATTAAAATACATAGGATCCATGAACATGACTGTCAGGATTCTTTGCTAGTGGGAAAAGGGTTTCAGACCTCGGGCTACTACACGGCAACAACACTTTTTAAACCTT
Organism: Hyperolius riggenbachi; assembly: GCF_040937935.1. Lineage (NCBI taxonomy): Eukaryota > Metazoa > Chordata > Amphibia > Anura > Hyperoliidae > Hyperolius > Hyperolius riggenbachi. The sequence goes on along the minus strand of NC_090656.1, from coordinate 194,070,401 downwards.
AACTGTAAGGAAAGGAGGGGTTAATTGTTCTGCTATTACTTCATTCCCATGCCACTCAAATAAACAATTATATAGTCAGGCAATCCAATGTATGGGTCCTTGCCGGTGCCGGATTACCGACCAGGCAACCAAATCGATTGATTGGGGCCACAGGGGGTCAAGGGGATCCCCATAAAGATTTATTCCCTCTGCTTATATAGTCCTTAAAGGGGAACTGAAGTGAGAGGTATACAGAGGCTGCCATATTTATTTCCTTTTAATCAATACTAGTTGTCTGGCAGCCCTGCTGGTCTATTTATCTGCAGTAGTATCTGAATAACACCAGAAACAAGCATGCAGCTAGTCTTGTCAGATCTGACTTTAAAGTCTAAAACACCCGATCTGCTGCATGCTTGTTCAGGGGCTATGGCTAATAGTATTAGAGGCAGAGGATCAACAGGGCTGCCAGGCAACTGGTATTGCTTAAAAGGAAATAAACCTGGCAGCCTCCATATACCTCTCTCTTCAGTTCCCCTTTAAAGAGAAACTTCAGCATAAACAAACATACTGTCATTAAGTTACATTAGTTATGTTAATTAAAATAGATAGGTAATATAATCTCTTACCAACCCTGTTTAAAAGAACAGGCAAATGTTTGTGATTTCATGGCAGCCATCTTTTCATTTAAAGGAGGTGACAGGGAGCATGAGACACAGTTCCAACTGTCCTGTGCCCTGATCACCCCTCTCAGCTGCGCACACTAGGCTTCAAATCTCAAATTAGAAAAAAAAAATTGTGCCAAAACAGCAGAACGAGAACAACAACATCAGAAATCCCATCATGCTTTGCACAGCATCAGGGGAAAAATGCCCGGGCAGATTTCTTCGATGGGGTGGAACTTAGCTTCTGTGTAGCTAAAAATGAGGCTTGGGTAAAAAAAAACAAAGTTCTGATGCAGAGAAACTGTTAAAGAAACACTAAGCCTTTTCAGTGCTGCTAAGTAGATTTTTAGTCTGGAGGTTCACTTTTAGTAAATCTTTCAGTTTGTAAAAACCAAGGTCTCTGCAGCAATGCTCTACTACAAAGATAACACATGATACACAAGCACACAGTGTTATACCCCCTCTCCTTAGCAGAACTGTCAGACAAAGGCTGGGGACAGGATTGTGATCTCTCCACACAGGAGCAGTTTGCTAGCAAGGGAAAACTGAAGCGTGCCAGGCAAAAACTTCTGTTGATAACTTTTCTTCCTTAAAGGACTTACGAGGCCAACTGTGTAAAAAAAGTTAATTACTTGCCTCTCCGTTTCAGGCACGGAGGACACCGTCCGCGTCCTCCGTGCCGCTCCGCCGGGTCCCCCCGCTCATTATCCCCCCGGGCCGGCTCCCGACTCCACGGCCCGGGTCGGGCTCTCCTTCCCCTCCAAAGATGGCCGCTTCCTCTGGCCGCGGCTGCGCAGTCCGCCTGGCCGCGAATGCGGCTGCGCAGCTCTAGGGCCAACCCCTCCGATCCACGTGGGCGTCCTCCATGCCTGAAACGGAGAGGCAAGTAATTAACTTTTTTTTACATAGTTGGCCTCGTAAGTCCTTTAATAGCACCATCATTTGGGCGATCTGCCCTGCTATTAACGAACAGAAGTAACAGAGGCGCCAACAGGATAAAATATCATAAATTTAAAACAAAATAAGATGGGGTAAGGGTGGACTTACCTCCCCAGGACAAACACAACGATTCTATATGATCAAAAGTTTTAATTCTTACTCCAAAAATATGCAACGCGTTTCACGGGTCTCTCAAGCCCACTTCCTCAGGCAAAAATAACAGGAGTAACTTAGAAGTGTGTGTATAACGCACAGCGCCTCTGTTACTTCTGTACGCTATTGTGATCCACCTGGTGGATGGGTGTGCACACTTTGTTTCCTTCTATGGAGAGCGACTTCTTAACCTGAGTGGGGACAGGTCTAGCATCCCCTTATGTGCATATAGGGGTTGCCTAAACGTTGGCAACCCACACTTGTGAGTATATTTCAATTTGCTGCTACAATTTATGCACCATCATCAATAATACACTATTGGGGCTCTCAATTTTGTTTTTCTTGTTTTCCATATGCTCTGCTAATAAGTCTATGAGGTCACAGTTGGTTCTGCTAATTGCTGAACTTATTAACCTTAATTTTATCACACACGTAAGTTGCCCATTAGAAATATTTTCCTCTTTTCATGTAGTCCTTAAATAACTATTTCAGTCTGTAAAAACCAAAACCTAAATTTATTGCACTACTTGGGGCCCTGTATGGTCTTAATCCAGCTCTGGTCCTCACTACAAGCTCTGACAATTGGTTCCATATTACATAGTATGAGTTAAAACTGAGACAGCTCACTACATTTGCATCTGGTGTTCAATCACCTATATTGTCTGAGAGCTTTATTGCATAGCCAGACCTGGAAACCCCTCTATTATTACATGTTGCACACCACAAATGTTACAGCTATACCCTATGGAAAGCAGAGCTGCGGTTCTCAGCACCAGATGACCTTGGAAAATTGTTGTATCCTCCAGCCAGTTATGAGTGACTGCGTCATTGGACACAGCCCTCTATTTCAAAGCACTGCAAGAGCATAACCCGTGCCAGTGTGTGACTTCACACCAAGCTGCTCAGGTCCCCGAGCTATGCAGAGCCTCTCCAGTAGAGATGGCCCGAACCTCTGATTTTCCGCAAAAGTTCGGTTTGCGCGAACTTTCGCGAACGGCAATAGACTTCAATAGGGAGGCAAATTTTGAAAACTAGAAACACTTATGCTGGCCAGAAAAGTATGGAAAATATGTTTCAAGGGGTCTAACATCTGAGTTTTTGCATGGATGAGTGCAGGGCCGGGCCGAGGCATAGGCTGGAGAGGCTTCAGCCTCAGGGCGCAGTGTAGGAGGGGGCACAGAATTCATTCAGCTGTCATTCCGAATTGTGTTTGAAGCAGAAAGAAATAAGAAAAGGGGATACATGGCAGTGACTGCAAGCCAGATAACTAGATATTAAGGTGTTGGGGAGTTTGTGGGCCCTGTGGTGCCTCTTAGTCTAATAGCAATCAGTGTGTGATGGCTGGGGTGGCAGGGTTGGAGGGGCGCACTTTGGTGTCTCAGCCTTGGGTGCTGGAGGACCTTGTCCCGGCTCTGGATGAGTGGGAAGACGCCAAAAGTCCCGGTGAAAAATCTGGATTTGATGCAAAGCAGCGTTTTAAGGGCAGAAATCACATTGAATGCTAAACTGCAGGCCTAAAGTGCTTTAAAACATCTTGCATGTGTATACATCAATCAGGGAGTGTAGTTAGAGTACTGCTTCACACTGACACACCAAACTCACTGTGTAACGCACCGCAAACAGCTGTTTGTGTAGTGACGGCCGTGCTTGACTGGTGCGCACCATGGCGAGAGTGCAGGCCGTGGCGGTTTTCAAGCCCATATGGACTTTGGTAGCTCAATGATAGAACAACAGTGACTGTCCAGATGATCAAATTTGGTCTGTTCACAATAAAGCAATGACCTTATTATCTTGGGTGTGTCGCCCCCCCTCGAGACACTCTTATCGACGTTGGTCATTGCTTCATTGTGATACGCAAGCCCCTTCACCGCGGCAAGGTAATGATCACGAAGGGGAATTGACACATGTACATGCCTTTTGTTTTGTTGTTACAGCTGCAGTGCAGCCAGAAAAATTAGGCAGGCATGTACACGCACCAGAAAAAGCCTTTGCTAGCAGCAGCCGTAAAAAAAATCAGGAATCCACCTGGAGTCCTGGACCCTGTTGGTGGTGGCGGAGAAGGCAGTCAAGCGGCCTGCAAGCAGAGATGCTGTGTGGGGACTGGGAAGCGACTTAGTCTTGGGGCACGCAGTCACACGGCATGCAGGCAGAGATGCTGTGTGTGGGGAATGACTTAGTCTTCGGGCAGGCCGGAGCGTGCTTTGCAGACCAGGCATCCGTGGTCAGATGGACCCTTGACCCAATTCTGTGTGCCAGAGATGTCACCACTTACCTTTCAACATCACGGTACAGTTTAGGTATCGTCTTTTTTTAGAAAAAATTGCAGCCTGGTATCTTCCACTGCGGTGTGTGGCTTTGCTTTTGTGTGCTGTTTTTCCTCAGGTGGTCCTCCCATTGCAGTTTGTGCTTTGCAATCATGTGCTTTCGTAAGGTAGTTGTCCCTACGTGGGTCTTGGTCTTTCCACGGCTCAATTTTTGGTGGCAGAGAGTACAGATGGCATTGCTCTTATCTGAGGCAGACACACAAAAAAATGTCCACACCGCTGAGCCCTGGGGTGATGGCACTCTGGTGGTGGCGGCTGACTGAGTGTTAAGTGGGGTGCCAGAATCAGAGCAGGAAGAGGAAGATATGTCACGCTTCCGTGCGGAAGCTGAGAAAGATGAGGTGTTCTGTGTTAAATAGTCAACTACGTCCTGACAATATTGGGGGTTGATGGCACGTGCCTTCTTCTGAACACTGTACTTTGGTTGAGGGCCGGACAATATCACGTCAGCGCGACCTCGAACAGACCTGCAAGGTGGCCTGCCTCTGCCTTTTGTTTTGTCCATATTGGGGGGGGGGGGGGGGTGAAGTGAAAGGTATGCACTGACTTGACTAATACAATGTGCAGTCACACAGGTGCAGTTAACAGGTATGCACAGAGTGGTAAATCACACTGTGTGCCCTCACGTAGGTAGGTGAGTGCACTGTGAAAAACAGGTAGGTATATGCAGTGATGGGTATTATAATGTGCACCTGTCACACACAGACAGGTTCCCGGACAGGCACAGTGATACCGCGTGCGCTCACGTAGATAGGTGGGTGCACTGTGAACAACAGGTAGGTATATGCAGTGATGGGTATTATAATGTGCACCTGTCACACACAGACAGGTACCGGACAGGCAAAGTGACACTGCGTGCGCTCACATTGGTAGGTGGGTGCACTGTGAACAACAGATTGGTATATGCAGTGATGGGTATTATAATGTGCACCTGTCACACACAGATAGGTACTGGATAGGCACAGTGACACTGCGTGCGCTCACGTAGGTGGGTGGGTGCACTGAAGTGAACAATATGTAGGTATATGCAGTGATGGGTATTATAATGTGCACCTGGCACAGTAGTAATTATACCACCAAGGGGCCAAAGGCCAGCTGCAACTGACTGACAGGGCTGTATACAATGCAAGTGGGCCACACAAAAAAAAAATATATATATATAGGTCACAAGAACAAGATTAGCTCTCAAAAGAGCTGTTGAGGGGTGCTTTTTTAGCAATAAGAATCAGCAAGGAGCAAGCTAAGAAGCCTACAAGAGCCTAACTAAGCTTTCCCTATAGGTCTCTGCACAGCAGCTCTCCCTTCTCTAATTACTGCAGGCACACGAGTGAGTCCAATGCCTGACGCTGCCTGCCTTTTATAAGGCATTGTGGGTGGGGCTCCAGGAGGGAGTGTAACCTGATTGGCTACAATGTGCCTGCTGACTGTAATGTAGAGGGTCAAAGTTGACCCTAATGATGTAGTTTAGGAGGCGAATCGAACGCAAACCACTGAAGTTCACTGGGAACCATTCGCCGGCAAACGGTTCGGGCCATCTCTACTCTCCAGCTATACAGAATGCTTACTCCTCAGATTTCTCATCAACAGACCTCAGTACAGCAGCAGTGCTCTTGTCTATAGCCGTTGTCCTGCCTTCCTCTTGCTCCTAGTAATTTAAAGGGTTCCTGCAACCTTTAAAATGTTTTTTTTACTTACCCCAGTAGGGGGAAGCCTCTGAATGGTCCTGCGGCTTCACCGATCTTCCTTCTGCCCCCTCTTGCAGTGCGCTTGGACCCACCATACAATCTTTAACATTAAAGTCGAAGATTGCTTGTGACTATGCTCCCCTCCTTGTGCGAGTGCGGTTGCACTACGCAAGAGCAAAGTACAGCTCGCACATTCATCATGGCAGGAATCCACTGCTTGTTGCCAGCTTGTCTTTCAGATGGAAACATGCCTCTGTGTCCCTATTTTGTATTAAAAACCTCCTCGGTTACACTTTAAAGTTATAGGTTTCCTTTAAGCAACGTAGACATGCTCGATCACCATAGTGGAGCAAGCAATCGTTGATGGCACAAGATAGTCTAGCGTTCGGATTGTCAGCAGAAGCGCTCAACCAAAGACCTGAAAGTGCGTAACTAGCTGCACCTGAGTTCTAGCACTGATTATCATCTCAATGGATCCACCAGAACAGATCTGTCTTCATGGATGATAACTGCTGTCTTTGGTAACCTTTTTTTAAAATTATTTTCAACCGACCCCTCCCTCATCAATTTTGGGCGATGGTGGTCGAGCTTGAGGGTGGAGCTTAAAGGATACATGAGCTAAACCAAGGAAATAAAAGCTTTACTCGTCTGAGGCTTCTTCCAGCCTCTAGAAGTCTAGTGCTGAAGTCCCACTGTGTTCCAGCCTGCTGCTGTCCCCTCCATAAGATCATGATTCACAGTTGGTTTGCGGTGTTCTGCGCCTACGCACCTCTCATAAACACACTCCTGTAGCTGGGAGCGCTCTGCACTTGCACAGTTCAAGTCTTTGTGAAGTGTGCAAACCCAGAAAGCTCCCAGTCATGGGAGCGCGAACATGAGAGGCACACCCGCGCATGTGCAGAAGACTGTGTCCCAGCAGCAAGTCACGATCTTGTAGAGGGGACAGCAGAAGACTGGAGCAGGACTTCAGCACTGGTCACACAGACTTCTAGAGGCTGGAAAAAGCCCTAGGTGAGCAAAGCTTTTCTTTCCTTGGTTTAGTTCATGTATCCTTTAACTGTTAAACAGAGTTTTCTTCCCCTCATACTCAGAAGGACCCCTGAAAGACCTTGACCCCGGCAAATGGGCTCAACACACTTACCTGTTGCAACAATCTCGCTTATTTTGGAATGTTGTGTGCTTTTAAATTTTGCTCTATGTATTTACCCAACGTTGTGAGTAGTGTTGATCGAACACCCAGTTATTCGGGCTCTGGTCGGCTCAGCCAAACATGGTCCAGATGTTCGGCATATTCGGCCGAACACCGAGCCTAATGGAAGTCAATAGAGACCCGAGCATGCCTGCTTTGCAGGCCTGAAAAAACTTGCAAAACTTCTGAAAAATGGGTTGGAAATAGTGCGGGGGCATTTACACATAGATCTTAGGCTCAGAATAAAAGCAGGGACTCATGTTAGCAGAGCAGTGCACCAATTATACTTGACTGCCAATAAAACAAATTATAAATGTTTTTTTATGGGCACAACTGTTCCCAACTGGCACTGAAAGTACTGGGTTTTTTCAACAATAAGCAAGAGTAAAATTCAATAAACTGTGTTTTTTATGGGCACTGTGGCTACTGCCAGTGGTGAGGCTAGGGCACTGTGGCTGCTGTCAATGCCTGGCAGTGGTGAGGCAGGGGCTCTGTGGCTGCTGCTGGCAGTGGTAAGGCTGGGGAACTGTGGCTGCTGCTGGCAGTGGTGGTGAGGCTGGGGCACTGTGGCTGGCCTGGCTGGCAGTGCAGGCACCTAACCGCTAGCTGTGTCTCCTACATACCCCAAGCTAAACCCCAATGCGAATGGCAGAGCCAGCCGCGCATACGGATATTTATATACCTGACCACGTGACACGCTCGGCCAATCACAGCTATGGTCACAGCCAACTAGGCTGTGTGACCATAGCTGTGGAAAAAGCATTGTCACAGCTCATTGGCTGCCTGCAAGGCGCCAATAAGCGAGGGGAGGGGAGACCGAACAGCGCGGCCGAGCACCATGCGGTGCTCGGCTGTGCTCGACCCGAACAGGCAAATGTTCGGGGAATAACGAACAGTGCCGAGCACTGTTCGATCAACACTACTTGTGAGCTCTTCATATGATGATTATCAGACTGATTGAGCAACTGCCAATTTCTTGCTTTTTGCATTCAGAATGATTAACTTGACAGTCTTCGAAACGGAAGCGGGAAAAAAGGGTGCAGGCCGCTAGTGGACAAAAAGGGCGCCGCCATTCACTCTCATAATAAATAACGTTTAATGGGCGCCGAGCAGGAAAAAAGGGCGCAGGACATAAATAACGTTTACAAACGGCGCCAGGAGATTTTTAATGATTTATAGGTGTGCTTGTGGTGATTTACGTTTATAAAATGCACCCGTGCCGAATAACGTTTATAAAAATACTAAACATATTTATCTTATTTAACTAATTAAAACATTATTTAAAGTTTTATCCCTTACTGTTTGTAAAACATTATTATTCACAAAATAAAGCGATCAGTACGTAACGTAAATTGCAAAATATTTTTTGCATCCACAATTAGTAAAACATTATTATCCACATAATAAAGGGGGGTCTTAGGTTTAGGCATCACCAGGGGGGTCTTAGGTTTAGGCACCAACAGGGGGGTCTTAGGTTTAGGCACCAACAGGGGGGTCTTAGGTTTAGGCATCAACAGGGGGGTCTTAGGTTTAGGCACCAACAGGGGGGGTCTTAGGTTTAGGCACCAACAGGGGGGTCTTAGGTTTAGGCACCAACATGGGGGTCTAGGGGTTAGGGGTAGGTACAGGGAGGGTTACTTAGGCACCAACAGGGGAGGGGTCTTAGGTTTAGGCACCAACAGGGGGGTCTTAGGTTTAGGCCCCAACAGGGGGGTCTTAGGATTTAGGCACCAACAGGGGGGTCTTAGGTTTAGGCACCAACAGGGGGGTCTTAGGTTTAGGCACCAACAGGGGGGTCTTAGGTTTAGGCACCAACAGGGGGGTCTAGGGGTTAGGGGTAGGTACAGGGAGGGTTACTTAGGCACCAACAGGGGGGGTCTTAGGTTTAGGCACCAACAGGGGGGTCTTAGGTTTAGGCACCAACAGGGGGGTCTTAGGTTTAGGCACCAACAGGGGGGTCTAGAGGTTAGGGGTAGGTACAGGGAGGGTTACTTAGGCACCAACAGGGGGGGTCTTAGGTTTAGGCACCACCAGGGGGTCTTAGGTTTAGGCACCAACAGGGGGGTCTAGGGGTTAGAGATAGGTACAGGGAGGGTTCTGTGTAAGAGTAGGCTTAGGTATAGTTTTAGTAAAATTTTAGTAATAATTACTGTTTTACAACACTTATTACGAACGTAGTTATATTTATATCATCGTTATAAAGAATATTTTCAGATTTTATTATAAGAACAAACCGTAAATGAAGGTTATTCACAATAATATAGAATTATAACAATTAAACATATATTATTGTTTTTTTAATAAACGTAATTATAAGTTTAACTTTAGAAACAGGGAAGATTAACGTTTTCACAATTTCCGATTTCATAAACATTATTTAATGATTTATAATTTTGTTAAACATTATTTGTAAACGAAATATAGCACACTATTTTTATAAACCCTATTAATGATTAATTATTATTTAGAGTTTACACCCCGCGCCCTTTTTGTTCGGGCTCCCTTTTTGTACGTACGCCTTTGAAACAAAGGCAGCATATTCCGCAGTTTTGGTCAAGAAGGTGGTATGAAACTGTGAATTAATAAAACAATTTGTTATGCAGCATGTTACAGAAATGAGATTAAGGGCCAGTTTACACTTGCAGCGGATCTTAACTGATCCATTTAAAACCGATCTGTGTTTTTAAAAACATCAGTTTTTCACAATTTTGTGCTTTTGTAGCACGTTTCCAGTACATTTAAATGTATGGCAAAAATGTGTACTTCCCTTATGGGTGTTTCTATTATGATAATGTACACACAATGCAATACTTCTGATTCAGCACATTTTTAGATCAGGCATAAAAAAAAATATACACCTACTGATTGCCAGCAACCGAACTTCAGCTCAAAATCAATCTCTTTCTTAACCAGAAGCAAATCAAACATACTGAAAAATATCAATCAAAATACTGCCCACCAAGGTGTGTACGCTACGCTAGCCTTTGCTGTATCCAATCAATGGCAGATCTGAATATCGATCTGATCTCTAGCCCGAGTAGGATATGAAGTGAAAATTGCATTGTGTGTACTAGGCCTAAGTCAAGGCTACAGAGAGGCTGACCACTGCTTTTATCAGGGGCATTGCTAGGATCCTAAGAGATCCGGGGCACTTTTGGGCAATCCAGGTGGAAAATGGGTGTGAACATGCACCAGGATGTGGGTGTGGCCAGGGGTGGGGCTAAACTTACATGAACTTAACAGCGGTTTAAGCAGGCCTGCCCAGCAAAATGTTGGATGAAGCTCCCCCTCTCCATTAATACAAAAAAAACAGCAGCATATCACATAAATAGGCAGTGTCACTTAAACATAACTAGGCAGTTACCTGGACTCTGTGCAGACTGGTTTGGCTTTGTGCTGGGCAGGCTGACCTGCCACCAGGTTATCTGGAAGTTCCCCTATAGCATTACCTGACCTTCTAGTGGACCCCCTCCCATGCTCCCACGGGCCTCCCATTGAGGCACCACAACTCCCAGCATGTCCCCATAGAAGAACCACAACTCCCTGCATGCCCCCATAAAGGCATCACAGTACCCAGCATGGCACCACAGCTCCCAGCATGCCCACCATTGAGGCACCACAGCTGACTCTGCCTGGGGGACATCCGGGGCACCCCAGCATAGATTCGGGGCACGTGCTACTTTGGGGCTGGCAACTCCCCTGGCTTTTTTATACTTCACTTGCTGAATCCATACAATATGCTTCATGATATATCGCTATCCAACAAGAGAGCCTCACTCCTCCATGTGTCCTCGGAAAACAGAATCACAGATTACAGACTTTGTAGGGCCACATTAATCAATGGAAAGAACTGTTCCTGCCTTGCAGAAGCAATGGGAACACACAAGTTGCTAACAAGCCACAAACAATCTTGGCTTCATGACAAAAAAGAGAGGGGAAATACCACAAAATAAAATTAAACAAGCAAGTTCCAACGTGCAAAAGGCTGCACCACATTTGCCCTTTTTTTGCTGCTGTGTTGTTGACATCTATCAACATCCAAAACTACTAGCTTCTGGGTCTGTTTTATATAAACATTTATGACTTACCATTCTGTGGAATAACCTCAGGGATTGAGAAAAGTATGATTACATTTCATAAAATGTGTTGATGTTTTGGGGGAAAACACATATTTTTGTATGAATAGACTAAATTATGATCACTTCTGTCTAATGCAGTTTAGTAGATGGGGACGATGTGTTGGCTAACATCTTGGCTTGTTGGTTTCCATGACCAGGATCTGCAAGAACTTAACCTACAGTGAGGGAAATAAATATTTGCTCCCCTGCTGATTTCGCTAATTTGCCTTCTGACCCTAATTTTTGCGCCAACTGTTGGCCAAGTTGCTTGGCAAAAGGCTTGTAGCCCAGTCCAGCCTTGTGCAGGTCTACAATCTTGTCGCTGACATCCTTGGACAACTCTTTGGTTTTGGCCATGGTGGTTATTTTTGGAATCTGCTTGACTGCTGCTTTGAACAGGTGTCTTTTATACAGAGACCTCTGCTCAGACTCATGTGAAGGCAGCGGGTGAACACAAAAGCTCAGTCTTCAAGATTTGTTGGTGCTGCATTTTTCATGCAGGAATGCACAAGTTGCTAACAAGCCACAAGGCTGGACTTCCGGTTCCGGCGTCATGGGAGATGGAAGCTTAAGCTGAGAGCTCCGTCTCGCTCGCTCTGAAAACCTGCCCCCCAGTACAGGGCTTCGGCAGCCATCTTGCCGTAGCCCTGCTCGCCTGCTGGTGTCAGAACACCGGAAGACTATGCAGGCTGGAGCAGGGCTGCGGGCAATGAACTGGCACGGCGTCTATAGACGCCGCTGCCAGTTCATGCAATACAGTGACCAGAGTCCCGAGGCCGGGACGTCCCGCTGCTAAAAGCGGGACGTTTCCCAGGACCTCATGCAGCCTGGGACAGCAGACCCAGAATCTGGGACGCGTCCCGGGCAATCCGGGACCAGAGGCGTAGCTTGGGGTGGGCGGGGTAGGACAAGTGCCCCCGGGCACTGGGTCCCTAGGGCGCCCAGCCGTGACCTGTGGTTTTTTTTTCCCCCAGCGGGAGCGCAGAGAAGAAGGAGAGCTGTGGACACAGAGGTGGGGAAGGGGGGAAGTCTCCACCCCCCCCTTTCCTCACCTTAGGGCTCACCCTCTCTCTCGCTCCCCCTGCAGATATGGGCAGCAGAACACTTAATCCATTCGCGCGGAGTAGACAGATCTGTGCTCCGCTAATCTGGTCCAGTCTAGACCAGATCAGCGGAGCACAGACAGATCTGTCTTCTCTGCGTGACCTTTTACACCACTGCTAAGGTCATGTATATTTGGCCCCACCAATTACCACGCACACATTCTGTTGCATGGCCATGCCCCTTTTTTGGCGGGTCCCTCCTTACAGGGCGCATTAATAGTCTTTGTCCCCGGGCGCTGAAAGCCCTAGCTACGCCTCTGTCCGGGACGTCTGGTCACTCTACTTTAACAAATATATGTTTGGGGTTTTTTTTCAAATACAAAACAAAATGTTAAGAAATCTGGCTCATTGCAGATGTGGATTGCAGCAGCCTGCAGAAATTGGTAAAAGCAGGTCTGTCTGGATTCAATTACTCCATTATTCAGGAGTTTTCCTTCTCGTCATGTAGCTGCACTCTGTACGAGGATCTTCTTTTCCTGAGTATGCCAATAGATTTTTAATGGATTTTAAAAGATTTATTTCTCAGCTTAAAATTTGTGGGTCTACAGGTTGGAGCTTTGCAATAATTTCCTGTGCTGCGGTGGTTTAAATCTGGTATGTCAATACAGCGATCATAACTTGCATACATACTGGATGGTTTGCAGACACCAAGGACCGGTTTCTAGGCTACATACTGTACAGAGCTGTAAATGTCCAAATAAGTAAATAGAAATACGGAAATTGGTATACAGAGAAATACAGACATCGGTACATAATACAGAAGTGGTAGAAATAGTTACAGTGAAAATGCATAGTGATTAAAGACAAAATGCACAGCAACCTACAAGGCACAGAAGGGAGATAACTCTGCCCTTGTGAGCTTACATTAAGATCTGACCTTTTTTACCTTGTTGGTGCCTAGGGCAATGTTGTCTGTGTCACCACACACACACAGTCACACACACACAGGTCGCTTCAACATTATTTAACTTGCACCTGTCGGGCTTAGCTTGCATCCCTCGGGTTTATCTATTGTGTCCCTGTACCGCTTGTCACATGACACTGCAGACCGCCAGTAACTGTTTGTTAAGTAGCATAAACTTGAGGCCGCTCCCCTTCAGCAACACCAACAACCTCCCAATTCCTCCAACTTATAGGCGACTACAGCAAAGGGATTGGAAACCTCGTAGAAGGATATAACAATAACAATAATATTTATATAGCGCTTTTCTCCCTGGGGACTCAAAGCGCTGTGACCCTGCTTTATGCAGTCTCAAAGGCTAGTCAAAAGAGGTGAGTTTTTAGCCTTTTTTTTAAAGCTGTCCAGAGAAGGAGCCTCTCGTACTGATTGTGGAAGTGAGTTCCATAGAGTAGGGGCTGCATAGGAAAAGGCCCGAGCACCAAATGTTAAGTGTATCCTGGGAATAACCAGCTTCATCTTGTTGGCAGAGCGGAGGGTGCGTGGAGGGGCATAAAGTTCCAATAGATCCACAATGTATTTGGGTCCCATGTGGTGTAGAGCCTTGAATGTCAGCAGGCAGGTCTTAAAATTGATTCTCCATTGTACTGGCAACCAGTGAAGAGTTTGCAGTATTGGGTTAATGGGTTGATGTGTGAGCTGCGGGGGGCATTGGCTAGGAGCCTGGCTGCAGCATTCTGTACTAGCTTTAAGGGGCGCAGAACCTTATCTGTAGATCCGATGAACAGGGCATTGCAGTAGTCTAGGCGGGAGGATACAAACGAATGAACCAGGGCAGGTAGGTCTTCAGCTGGGATAAGGTGTTTGATTTTCGCTATATTCCTTAGATGGAAGAAGGAAGACTTGACGACAGCTGATATCTGCTGTCTGAGTTTTAGATTTCCATCCAGGATCACCCCAAGGTTTCGCACAGAGTCTTTATACTGTACAGTATCTCCCCCAATTGCTAGTTTGAGGTGGTGAGCGTTTTGAACTTTATCCATCATGTGTGGACCACCTACCACCAACACCTCTGTTTTGTCAGAGTTTAGCCTCAGCCAGCTGGTGTTCACCCAATTTTGTAAATCCACTAGACACGCATTTATGGATGCTGATGGGTCTTGGGTGCCAAGACGTGATTCCAAGGAGAAATAATCAGAAGGTACAGTTTCTCTAAAATAAAATAAACAAAATGTTTCCTTAATTGATTAATTTAAAACGGCTGTTACTTTCCAGACGAGCTTCGAATTATTATGGGAAATAAAATCAAACTGAATGTTTATTAAGTTAATCAACATTGTGACTAGAAGAATAACAACCATCTTTACTAATAGAAGTACCTTTCTTCTGGAAATTAAATCAGTACAGCAAAAAGAGTATTACGTAAGAAGTTACTAATATATGTATCCTCCTCTTCTGCCCCAGACATTCCACCACAGCTCATACGCTTATGTTCTGCATATACGCCTGTGTTGTTATACCTGTGTGATGTTTAAACCATTTGTGTTTAATGGTTTGAAGAGACGTCTGGCACAGTCACTGTCTGGGTTGTGTCTCATGATGTATGTTATGCCATGTGTTAGGCCAAGAAAATTGACCCAGCAGCTACTGTTCGACATATAAGGTTATAAGCAGGACATGAAATGCATACATGAAATAAAGGTGCCTGGAAGAAGGGTGCAGGGGATTGCAACTAGTAGAATATTACTAAAATTAGTGATAGTCTACTGCTGGATTCCAATAGTACACAGTCCATCATTTTTACCAATATTTTACTATGGCTAAACCTAACTCTACTGTCACACAGAACCCTCCCTCTATTGATTCCTGACCCTAAGACGCCCCCCCCCCCCCGTTGGTGCCTAACCCTAAGACACCCCTGGTGAAGCCTAAACCTAAGACCCCCTGATGGTGCCTAAAACTCTCCTCTGGTGGTGCCTAAACCTAAGACCTCCCTGGTGGTGCCTAACCCTAAGACCCTCCCACCTGGTAATACAAACAACTAAAGCTATGGAATGACTGTATTTCTGCATCACCCACAGCTATTATAAAGGTGTTCCAGGTATTGATTATTGTAATCTGTTAATTACGGTTACATGAAATTTCACATAACATTTTGCAATTACAGCCACATGTAATTATGACTTGGAAATACAATGGATTTTGTGTAATCTACTAGTAATTTAGGGTAGTTTTGTGTAATTTCTTGCCAAACTTTGCAGTTAATAGCCAAACCTCCCAAAAAATTCAAAAAGACCTAGTAGTTTTAGAGAAAATCGATTTAAAAAATTTAAAGTAAAAATGCGCATTTTTGCAGATTATCTTGCTGATTTTTGCAGTTAATAGCAATGCCAACATACATGCTATCATCACCACAATTGCTAAGAATGTCAAGGGGAATAGTGGGAACAGGTCCAATAAAAAAGACCTAATCTTTTTTGTGAGAAAATTTATTTAACCAATTAGTATTCCTGGACGTGAGTTTCACGTCATGCCCTGTCCCTGCCTGCATTCCCAGACGTAGAACTCACGTCCTGCAGTCTCTGCAGCGCTGTGCGCGCCCGCGCGCGTGCACATGCGCGCGCCCGCGAGTCCGCGCGATCCTCTCATTGGTGCATGTGAACTTCTGTTCACAGAACCAATGAGATCGTTTTTACTGTGAATGACAGCTGCCATAGCCAATGGCAGCTCTCATTCACACTGTGACAATGTAAACATTACATTGTTGCCACCTAAAGCTGCTGAAGCCTCAGATCTCTCGTCAGTGTGAGATCTGAGGTGGAGCAGCTTGTGTGCAGAGCTGTGTGAGCTGTGTGGATCCACTGTGAAAATAAATTGTATTTGATTGCTGTTTTTAACCCCTTCCCAGCCTAACTATCCCTTGTGTGATCAGTACACTGTACTGATCACACTGTACTAATCTAGCTGATCTAGCTGTCCTAGGCCCTTTTTATACTGCCCCCCTCCCCCCCTATTAGTGTTTTAGTTTGCTGACCCCTTATTGATCAGTTGATCGTCATCTGATCATCTGATCTTCTGATCTCATCTCTCTCCCCCTCACATCACCGTGCTCTCTTCTACTTCCATTCCCAGCACTTCTTTTCCTCATCCTCATTCACATAAAAAAAAAAAAAAATCTTTCTATCTATTATCTCTTTATCTTGTTCTGTACCCTATTTATAAAAAATGGCAAAGAGGCGATACACAGAACAGGAGATCGTTGCCTTGATGGAAATCAGCGGCAGCGACGAAGAATCTGATTGCGAATCTGACGTTGAAGAATGGCTGCCGGTTGAACATTCCGACCCGCTGTCAGACGGCGACTCCAGCTCTGATGAATGTGAAGGGCCATCAGAGCAGGCAAGAGTTGCTACTGTGCATCCTGTTGTCACTGCATCAGTTCCCAGTGGCAGTGACTCTGAGACACAGGTGTCATCAGATCGCAGAGGAGGGAGCACAGCAGGCACTAGTGCTCCAGGGGCAGGCATCCAGCAGCAAAGTCCTCAGGAACCCATGGACATTTTAGATGGCACTAGTGCTCCAGGGGCTAGCAGCCAGCAGCAAAGTCAGCAGGTACCACTGGACATGTCACACCTACTGTGGGTACCGCCAAACATGCAAGCACCCCAAATACCTCCTTTCATTGCAAACAGTGGCTTAATGGTTGACATGACAGGGAATATGTCACCAGTCGATTTTTTCCAGCAATTCGTCAATGACAATTTTTTTGGAATTTATTGTCGAGCAGACAAATTTGTATGCCTCTCAATTCATTGCGTCCCACCCCAGGTCCACTTATACCCGGAAATGGACACCAACAAACTTGTCTGAGTTGAAAGTGTTTCTAGGCCTAACTTTCAACATGGGGCTAACAAAAAAATCGCAGCTCGCAATGTACTGGAGTACAAATCCCATACACCACACCCCTCTGTACTCATCAACTATGCCAAAGCTGCGTTATCAGATGATCATGAGATTTCTGCATTTCAATGACAATAGTCAAAACAAGAGTCCAGACAATGCAGGCAGAGACCGGCTTTTTAAATTAAGGCCACTTATAAATCACCTGAATTTAAAATTCTGTGAAATCTGTGTGCCTGGAAGAGAAATCGCAATAGACGAATCTCTAATGCCATTTCATGGTCGGCTTGGATTCAAACAATTCATCCCCAGTAAACGAGCCAGGTATGGGGTAAAGCTGTATAAGCTTTGCGAAAGCGGATCAGGGTACACCTTTGCATTTCGCATCTATGAGGGGCGAGATAGCATGCTACAGCCAGAGGGGTGCCCAGCAGATATGGGAGCCAATGGAAAAATTGTGGTGGACCTCATGACCCCCTTACTAAATAAGGGGTATCATCTATTTGTAGACAATTTCTACACCAGCTTGCCACTTTTTAAATTTCTTTTTTCGGCTGACACCGTTGCCTGTGGTACCATCAGGGCAAACCGAAAAGGCTTTCCGCAAGAAGTCCTGAAAAAAAAATTGAAAAAGGGGGAGACTTGTAGTCTGCGCAGCAATGAAGTCCTGGCACTAAAATACAAGGACAAAAAATATGTGCTTATGCTGTCCACCATGCACACAGAGGGCACAGTGTTAGTGACGTCTCGCCGATCAGAGACTGTCAAGCCTATTGCTATTGATGACTACAACAAGCATATGGGAGCAGTGGATCTGTCCGACCAGATGTTGGCCCCATATTTGGTAGCTAGAAAAACTAAATCCTGGTACAAGAAGGTAGGGATTTATTTGCTACAAATGGCAATGTTCAACGCCCATGTGAAATACAGAAAAGCAGGCAATACCGGGTCATACCTGCAGTTCCAGGAACAGATCATTGCATCTTTCCTTTTTGGATCTGGCACAACACCAGTACGCAGTGATCAATCCCAGTGCGAAGACATCATCAGACTCTGCGACAGGCACTTTATGGAAGCACTTCCTCCTAATCCTCTGAAAAAATATCCTCAGAAGAGGTGCAAAGTGTGTGCCAAACATCAAATAAGAAAGGACACAAGATATTACTGTCCAGATTGTCCCTCCAACCCAGGCCTCTGCTTTACTCCGTGTTATAAAATATACCATACGGTCACCAATTATTAGAACCAATGCCTATCTCCAAAAAAATTTCTGTAGCCACCAGCTCTATTTGAAAAAAAAAATAAAAATGTTTTTTTCCAAAAATAGAGAAAATAGACCAGGGGCAGCCTTAGGCATGTGCCATTAATTAAGGGCCACCATTCCCAGCGGGCCACCACATTATATTCTTATTTTTACAGTTGGTCATTGTTTATGACTGTATTTTGTTTTTTTTATGTTGCAGTTATACACATAAATAATTATCAAACAATAAAAAAAAGTGTAAAAAGAAAAGTAAAAAGAAAAAAAAAGTAAAAAAAAAAAAAAGAAAAAAAAAAAAAAAAAGAGCTAGGCATTGCTGCTACCTCCACGTGGTGCCTGGTGGAAACAGCGAAAGCTGGCAAAATGCAGTGGATATTTCATTTCATTTTATATTTGATTTATCAGCACATAGTGGCTATGCAGTCTCTGTGGTGGATGTTGCCATTTGCCCTGCATAGGATACTATATTGACGATGGCGGATGAAGGGGCCACAAATTCTTTCTGCTGCTCCTGCACAGGCTGAATATAATGGTCAACTACATGATCATCTAGTAACAAAATAAGGCCTATGGCACATCATTTTCATCGTGAGAAGCTGAAGAATACATTTTCCAGTGTTTTATTTCAGAGGCACCTGTCACTTTAAAAATGCTTAGCGACAAACTGTCACCAACAGTCAAAAAAATATTTATTTTCAAACAAGTGGTCACACTTGTGCAATTTTCAGCAAAACCACAAAAATGTAACGGACACAATATACCCATCTTTGTATAGCCCTGGATCTCTACTTTTCAAAATGGTGGCACTTGTAGTACTTATTTTCTGTTCTGACACACATAGGACTCTGTGAAGGAAGTGTGACGCTATAAAAAGGAAAGCAAAAAAAATGCACTTCAAAAATCCAAGTACACAGGTCTCTTATAAAGGCCCACTACGTGGTCAGCTAGTAACAAAATAAGGCCTATGGCACATCATTTTAACCAGGAAGGGCCAAAGAACATTTTTTGAAGTGTTTTATATCAAAATCATTTGTCATGTGAAAATTAGGCAGGGTGAAAAGTGACAAAAATGTATATTTTCTGCTTTTACATCTGTTTTTCCTTGTCATATGCATATGAAATAAAATAATTGCTTGGAAACAATATTACTGAGAGAAAGCCTAGATTGTCCTGAAACAAACAACACATGTTTCAATTAGATAGCATAAGTAATTAAAAAGTTATTACTGTATTAAAAGCAACACAGCTGAGTATCAAAATTGTCAGGAATCTGAAGGGGGTAAAAACCCAGGAATGCGAAGTGGTTAAAAAATTCAAAGGAAAGATGGTTTTCAAAAATCGGTAAAATGACATATTTTAAAGCAAAATTAGCATGATATAGAGCGAAAATACAAAATTATGGTTTTATGGTTAAAAAAAAAATATTATTTTTTTCATATTTATCATTACGATTTCACAGTAGGTGTTGGGGAAATCGGGGGCCGCTGTACACGCTAGATTCTTAACAGAGGCCATCATGAACCGAGTTTCATCTAGCGCGTGTGTGAGGCTAATGTTTCTAAATGCCATTGTGGTCTTGCCTCTGCAAGTTCTAACTCTCTTGTCCATACACCCTTACATCAATTACCTGGAACTGCTAGGTTGTAGTAATAACACCACCATACTATTCCACCAGTTAGAATGCTTCAAGTTGTAGAAGTTACTGTGATTGGAGAACTGTTCTCTATGGAGTTTCTCGTTGGGTCACCTCAATCATACTAGCTCCGTTTTTATCACTGTCTATGTTACAGGTTGCAGGGCATACATTTATGCAT
This sequence comes from Hyperolius riggenbachi, assembly GCF_040937935.1. Classification (NCBI taxonomy): domain Eukaryota; kingdom Metazoa; phylum Chordata; class Amphibia; order Anura; family Hyperoliidae; genus Hyperolius; species Hyperolius riggenbachi. The sequence goes on along the minus strand of NC_090656.1, from coordinate 194,050,376 downwards.
GCTAAGAATTAATATGTGTATGTGTACAAATATAAAATACAGTGGGGTGCGAAAGTTTGGGAAACCTTATTAATCGTCATGATTTTTATGTGTAAATCGTTGCTTGTTACAATAATAAATGTCAGTTAAATATATCATATAGGAGGCACACACAGTGATATTTGAGAAGTGAAATGAAGTTTGTTGGATTTACAGAAAGTGTGCAATAATTGTTTAAACAAAATTAGGCAGGTGCATAAATTGGGGCACCACAAAAAATAAATGAAATCAATATTTAGTAGATGCTCCTTTGCAGAAATTACAGCCTCTAAACCAGGGGTCAGGAACCTTTTTGGCTGAGAGAGCCATAATTGCCACATATTTTAAAATGTAATTCTGTGAGAGCCATACGATATGTTTCAAACTGGGACAGTGCGCATGCGCAGCAGAGGTATCATGTCCCTGTTGCCATGGTGATGTGTACACAGTTGATCCTCCGGGCAGCAAAAGTGTCAGACACGTCTTCAGCTTCTCTTTGGTTTCAGCAACATCAGCAATTTCCCCCGAGAGCCAGACAGGAGAAATACCGACTAACAGCTTGTGCAATTAGCTAGCTGACTTGGTGGTTGATTCACTTTGTAGGATGAGTTCCCAGCACTTTGGCCCAATAGGCTGGATGTCAAGTGACAGGCAGCCTATTGGGCCATTGGGCCAATCAAAGTGCAGGGATCCCATCCTACAAAGTCACTGAACCTGAAAGGATCCAGGGTGGGACAATTGGAGCGGCCGTTAGTTTTGGGGGAGCGCGAGTAAGTCAGTAGTGCACGCTACAGCAGCAGCATACCTACTTTGAAAATGTTACTTGTGCTGTCACACTAAGCTGCGCTGCTAGAGCAGTGTAGCTTAGTGAATCAACCCCTACTGATTTGTCTGTGAGATAAATGCAGCCATCAAAAGAGCCAAATCTGGCTCCCGAGCCATAGGTTCCCTACCCCTGCTCTAAATGCTTCCTGTAGGTTCCAATGAGAGTCTGGATTCTGGTTGAAGGTATTTTGGACCATTCCTCTTTACAAAACATCTCTAGTTCATTAAGGTTTGATGGCTTTCGAGCATGGACAGCTCTCTTTAACTCACACCACAGATTTTCAATTATATTCAGGTCTGGGGACTGAGATGGCCTTTCCCGAATGTTGTACCTGTTTCTCTGCATGAATGCCTTAGTGGATATGAGCAGTGTTTAGGGTAGTTGTCTTGTTGAAAGATCCAGCCCCGGTGCAGCTTCAGCTTTGTCACTGATTCCTGGATATTTGTCTCCATAATCTGCGGATACTGAGTGGAATCCATGCCTCCCTCAACTTTGACAAGATTCCCAGTTCCTGCACTGGCCACACAGCCCCATAACATGATGGAACCACCAGAATATTTTTCTGTAGGTAGCAGGTGTTTTTCTTGGAATGCTGTGTTCTTTTTCCTCCATGCATAATGCCCAAATAACTCAGTTTTAGTTTCATCAGTCCACAGCACCTTATTCCAAAATGAAGCTGGCTTGTCCAAATGTGCTTTAGCATACCTCAAGCGGCTCTGTTTGTGCTGTGGGCATGACTCTTGCATACAGCATCTCCTTGTATAAAGTGCGTCGAATGGTTGAACGATGCACAGTGACACCATTTGCAGCAAGATGATGTTGTAGGTCTTTGGTGCTGGTCTGTGGGTTGACTCTGACTGTTCTCACCATTCGTCACTTCTGTCTATCTGAGATTTTTCTTGGCCTGCCACTTTGAGCTTTAACTTGAACTGAGTATGTGGTCTTCCATTTCCTCAATATGTTCCTAACTGTGGAAACAGAAAGCTGAAATCTCTGAGACAGCTTTCTATATCCTTCCCCTAAACCATGATGCTGAACAATCTTTGTCTTCAGGTCATTTGGGAGTTGTTTTGAGACCTCCATGTTGCTACTTTTCAGAGAAAATTAAGAGGAGGGAAACTTACAATTGACCGCCTTACATACTCTTTCTCATAATTGGATTCACCTGTGTATGTAGGTCAGGGGTCACTGAGCTTTTTGAGTTCCAATAATTAGTGCTAAAGGTTTTGAAATCAAAATGACAACAGTGGGCAAATTTATGCACCTGCCTAATTTTATTTAAACAATTATTGCACACTTTCTGTAAATTTGCTTCTCAAATATCACTGTGTGTGTCTTCTATATGATATATTTAACTGACATTTTTTATCATAACAATCAACTGTTTATACAGGAAAATCATTTCGATTAACAAGGTTGCCCAAACTGTTGCATCCCACTGTATATAGGTCAGGTCTGATAACAAGATTATCAAGTATGTTTGTGAAGAGATTTGTGGGATAATCACAAATGGTTAGGCAAAGTTATCTTTAGCAGTAATGCCAGACAGCATAAACTACGCGCCCATTTGCTGATCAGTCAATTGGCAATTCTAATGTATACTTGGCAGACCTTAGTTCACCCTGGCAATTCCAGCGTACAAGTTGGCAGACATCAATCCCCTATGGAGATCTTACTCATCGTGATGCCAAGTGGACGAAGCTTGGCTTAGCTTTTTCTATGGGAAGGCTTTCATGCACACAAGGATCCTTCTACTCAATCTGTTGGCCCACGTGAAAGCAAGAGTGACAGAATTGAATGCAGCTGCTGCTAACAAGGGGCATTTACTTAATTAGATTCCCATTTTAAATGTCATTGAAAACAGTCAGCAGCCAGAAGATTGGATCGTCAGGCGCAAGTCCGATTACCATCCAGGTTATTGGTGGAGTCTCCCAAAGCATCAACTGGTTCTTCTCTAGTACAACCAACAGACCCAGGAGCTGGACACTTCCCCAAAAGGCATCAGCCACTATGGCATTCCATGGCTGGAGGTGTAAGGTGATTGGCTGCATTTGACTGGGGGAGGGCAGGCACTTCTCCAGATTCTGGAATATTCATAAGCGCAAATTCACATTTATTAGCCTCATCCCCAGAGTCCTAAGCCACTCACCAGGGGTGTAACAAAAGTCCCCATGACCCCGCCATCACAGGAGGGCCCGGGGTCTGGGGGGGAACACCCCTGTAGGTAACGCAGAAGAGTAGCGGCAACAGAGCATATACATTACCTGCTCCCAATAGGAGCAGGATATGTTCTCTTTACTCCAGCTCATCATTGTGCCATGCAGCCAATCACCTTGTTCTTCCAGTCTCTACATATAATATACCATGCATCAAGAGCCGCAATTGGTGGCTGTACAACTCTGCACTGAAGAGCAGTGGTGCTCACCGCCAGGTCGTGATCACGCTTACGCGTGGATTCACGACCATTTTGACGCATTCCGCCTCGGACACGAAAATCCGTGAATAGATTTTCAACCACGAAAATCTACTTCGGCTTCGCGTGAATGCGGACAGAAATCCGCATTCACGCTCGTGAAACCCGGGGCTGAAGTCGTGGTTTGCGGAAATGCGTCAAACTATGCGGAAGTGACACATTGCAGGCCAATCAGAGTGCCCCAGCCAGGCCCTAGCAACCAATCACAGGAGGGGAGCTATGCCCTCCCCTCCTGAATATAAAGCGGCGGCCATGATGGAAAAGCTCTGTCCTTGCTACTAGACTGTGGTGCTGAGAGGATTATCTCCAGGCCATTGTTGTTTGAGCAAGTGCATTTATTGTGTTAAAAACAAAGCGTTTTTTTTGCTAACACTGCTCTTATACTGTACACAGTTAGCTAGTCAGTGAGTGATTGCTGTAGTTAGTTGTAGTCAGTGTAGTGTAGTGGGAATGTGGGAGTCTAGTGATTATTTAACTGTGTGTAGTGCTGTGCAGGCAGGTTCAGTGCTGCAGTGTAGTGGGAGTGGGGATTATCTGTGTGTAGAGTGCAGGCAGGCAGGTTAGTGCAGCTGCAGTGTTCACTTGTATATTCCAGTGACAGTTATACACTTGTACAATTTGCAGGCAGCCAGTCACACCGCCGGCGCCGCCACTCTCTGCCAGCGCTGTTCATTCATTCTGTCAGTGACCTTGTGCCGTGCCCAGTGCCCACTGCTCGCTCGCTCGCTGGCATATGAGCATCTCATTACACAGTGTGACATCCTTGTGTGCCCACTGCATCCTTCAGTGACCTAGTTGTATATCCAGTGCCCACTGCTGTGCCCACTGCATCCTTCAGTGACCTTGTACTGTGGCCACTGCATCCTTCAGTGACCTAGTTGTATATCCAGTGCCCACTGCTGTGCCCACTGCATCCTTCAGTGACCTTGTACTGTGGCCACTGCATCCTTCAGTGGCCTTGTACTGTGCCCACTGCATCCTTCAGTGACCTTGTACTGTGCCCACTGCATCCTTCAGTGACCTTGTACTGTGCCCACTGCATCCTTCAGTGACCTAGTTGTATATCCAGTGCCCACTGCTGTGCCCACTGCATCCTTCAGTGACCTTGTACTGTGGCCACTGCATCCTTCAGTGACCTAGTTGTATATCCAGTGCCCACTGCTGTGCCCACTGCATCCTTCAGTGACCTTGTACTGTGCCCACTGCATCCTTCAGTGACCTTGTACTGTGCCCACTGCATCCTTCAGTGACCTTGTACTGTGCCCACTGCATCCTTCAGTGACCTAGTTGTATATCCAGTGCCCACTGCTGTGCCCACTGCATCCTTCAGTGACCTTGTACTGTGGCCACTGCATCCTTCAGTGACCTAGTTGTATATCCAGTGCCCACTGCTGTGCCCACTGCATCCTTCAGTGACCTTGTACTGTGGCCACTGCATCCTTCAGTGACCTTGTGCTGTGCCCACTGCATCCTTCAGTGACCTTGTACTGTGCCCACTGCATCCAGTGATTCATTACTAGCAACATGTCTGGCAGGGTTTCGCGGGGTGAGAGGAAAGGGAGTTCAATTGCCTCAGCCACTTCTGGGACTGCTCCACGTCCAGGGAGAGGACGCCCAGCTGTACGTGGTCGTGATGCAGCAGAAAAGGGGGCAGCAAAGCCTGGGCCGAGTCAGCGGACGCCATTGTCCAAATATTTTAAAGTTTCTGGTCCCCGTGTGGTGGTTGAGCAAATGGAACCTGACATACTCATGGACATCATGACTTCCTCCCAGACCTCTACTGTGAGCACCACTCCAAGCAGTAGCAGCAGCAGCCAACATCCCACGCTTGTTGTGACATCCACCCCAGCACCCACTGGTCAGCAGCCCTCCCAGGATGACAGCGTTCTGTCCCTCAGTCCGGCATCTGGGAACCTGCTGATGCAAGAAGCACAGGACTTACTGGGGACTGATGTGGCAGAGATTGAGATCGGGCCACAATCACAAGCGTTGTTGAGTTCTGGTGATGAAGAAGAGGGGTCTGTGTCTGGGGATGTAGGGACAGAAGAGGAGGCGGGGGAGTCAGAGGAAGAGCTGGATTATGATGATGCTGCTGATGATGACGTTGTGGACCCTAACTATGTGCAGCCTGCTGAGTCCGTGGAAGAATGGTCAGAGCAGGATGACGAGTCACCTCGGCCTAGGCAAGGATATCGCCATATGTCAGGCAGGGGCAGGGGCATCGGCAGCAGTGGGCGTGGAGGAAGTAGACAGGACACTGCTTCAGCCGGCACCACCACCATGCAACCCCCGGCAACTACTACCACACATTGCTCCGCTGCACCCTCTGCTAGTGGGGGCCGCAGTAAATTAAAGTCACCAGTGTGGGATTGCTTTGAGGAATGTACTGATGACAAAAGGTATGCGGTGTGCAGGTTATGCAGCAAAAGATTGAGCCGTGGGAAAAGTCTGAGCAAGATGGGTACCTCATCCCTCCAGGGCCACCTGAGAAGCCGCCACTGCCGCGAGTATGCGGACTTTAAGAGGAAGCAGGCACTGCTGGCAGGGGTTCCTGAGAGCAGAAGGCCCACCAGCGCAGCAGCATCCTCCCTCCCTCAGGGTCGTGAATCCCCCACAGCAGCAGCAGTAGTAGCACGCAAGCGCTCTTCCACCTCGGCTGCTCAGGACACAGACATTGAGGCTGGCAGCCAGTGTTCGTCTCTCTCCTCTGCCTCCCCTGCATCCCAGCGTCGTCAGACCCTGCTGAGCGACACCTTTCAGGGTCTGACCAAGCCTCTGCCTCCAAGCCACAGGCGGATCCGCAAACTAAATGGCTTGCTGGCCCGGGCCATGGCATCACAGCTGCTTCCCTACTCCCTGGTGCAGGAGGGGAGCGCCATGCGGACGCTGCTCCAATTTGGCATCCCCGAGTGGCAAGTCCCCAGTCGCCACTATTTCAGCAGGAGCGCGATCCCAGCACTCCACAAGTTTGCGGTGGAAAACGTGGCCCGTTCCCTGGACTACTCTGTGGGCAAGCTGGTCCATGTGACCATGGACTCGTGGAGTAGCAGATTTGGGACAGGTCGCTACCTGTCCTTTACGGCCCACTGGGTGACACTGATGGAAGGGAGGGAGGACAAGAGCGCATCAGCCCAGCTAGTGGTGCCACCACGCGGGATCAGGGGGGATGCAGAAGGGTCCTGTCACGACACTCCCTCAGCACCCGGAAAGCAAGCCCGCCTCGGCAGCAGCAGCGCCAAGCCTCGGCACTGCCAAGCCCTTTTAAAATTGGTGACCCTGGGGAAGGAGAGGCTTACGGCCACCAACGTCCTGGCCGCCCTCAGGAAGCAGGAGCGGAGGTGGCTGACCCCCAGAGGCCTGGAAGTGGGGTATGTGGCAGCCGATAACGGGGCCAACCTGGTGGCAGCAGTGCAGCAGGGAAACCTCCAGCACATCCCCTGCTTGGCCCACGTGCTCAATCTTGTGGTGCAGCGCTTCTTGCGCACCTACCAGGGGATGAGCGAGCTGCTGCAGGATGCCCGGGCGGTGGTACGCTTTTTCCGCCTGTCAGCCACTGCCTCTGCACTCTTGTCCACCTTACAGCAGCAGTATGGAAGGCCACAACACCGGATGATCATCGACATGCCAGTTCGCTGGAATTCGACTCTGGCCATGTTGGAGCGGCTGTGTCAGCACAGGCTGGCTCTTATGGCCTACATGCTAGACCCAAGTGTCCCCAGCAACCAGCAAGTCCCCATGATTACTGCCACTCAGTGGACACTGATGCAGCAAGTATGCCTGGTGCTGAGTCCCTTCCTGGAGGCAACCAAGATGGTCAGTGAGGAGCGGGCCTCTGTGTGCCAGTGGGTGCCCTTGGTTTGTCTACTGGAGCAGGCAATGGACAATTTAATTGAGCGTGGGGATGAAGCCCTGAGGCAGTTGGAAGAACAGGAGCAGATGGCAGCACAGTCCAGCTCAGAGGAGGGCTCACAGCAGGTAGTGGAAGAGTTGGAGGTCCCTAACCTGAATGAGGAGGAGGAGCAGAGTGCAGCAGGCGTTGTACGTGGATGGCGGTTTGAGGAGGACAACGACATGGCACAGGAAGAGGACAGGCATGCGTTATGGGACAATGGCGAGGACGAGGAAGATCTTGCTGGCAGGGCCCACTTGTTTCCCATGGCTGTGCACATGTTGCGCTGCCTTCGCAGGGACCCCCGGGTGATCCAGATGTGTTCAAGGGAGGACATCTGGATTACCTTGATGCTTGATCCCCGTCTGAAGGGAAAGCTGGGAGACTTAATGACGCCATCCACCACCGAGCAACGCACAAGGGAGTTGAAGGAGGCCCTTGTGCGCAGACTACTGGAAGCATTCCCCCAGCATTCCACCCCCACTGTAACTGCTCTGCCAAGCCAGCAAGAGGTGCCTGCCATTGCCACTAGCAGCACAACAACAACCACCAGCAGCAGCAGCAGCAACTGGCGCCCCGTAGACCTGAAGAGCCTAAGCAAGAGCCTGTATGCAGTGCAGCAGCCCAGAACAGAGGTGCCCGCCACAGCATCCACCACCAACCAGCACAAGCAACGACTGACCACCATGGTGTCTGACTATATGGGGTCATCCAGCGGGCTCAATGACACCGACAGCCCCGTGGACCCCTTGGAGTACTGGGTCAAGAGACTGGACATCTGGAGCGAGCTTTCCCAGTACGCCCTGGAACTCCTATCCTGCCCTCCTTCCAGTGTCCTCTCAGAGAGATGCTTTAGTGCGGCCGGTGGCGTGGTCACAGAGAAGCGCTCTCGGCTCTCCCACGCCTCTGTGGACAAACTCACCTTCCTGAAAATCAACCAGGCTTGGGTGGAAGGTGAGTTCCTGGCCCCTATTGTCGGACACAGGGGGACATGAAGTGGCTGCTGCATGTGCTGTTGTTAACTATGCCTGCCTTTATAAAGACATTTACTACCTGCCTAGTGCCTACCTTGGTTAATTTTTTGGTGTTATGGTACTACTACCAGTAAGTTGCCATGGTCCTCCTTCTGAGCTGCTGAACTGACCGCCCGCTTTGTCCTCCTGACTCAGTCGCTACTACACTCTGCGTTCACACTGCCCGGGTCGCCAGGTGCATTTAATTTTTTGGCCAGCACTATGACGCTGTGCTACTTCTACTGTGCTGCTGCTGCTGAACTGACCGCCCGCTTTGTCCTCCTGACTCAGTCGCTACTACACTCTGCGTTCACACTGCCCGGGTCGCCGGGTGCATTTAATTTTTTGGCCAGCACTATGACGCTGTGCTACTACTACTGTGCTGCTGCTGCTGAACTGACCGCCCGCTTTGTCCTCCTGACTCAGTCGCTACTACACTCTGCGTTCACACTGCCCGGGTCGCCGGGTGCATTTAATTTTTTGGTCAGCACTATGACGCTGTGCTACTACTACTGTGCTGCTGCTGCTGAACTGACCGCCCGCTTTGTCCTCCTGACTCAGTCGCTACTACACTCTGCGTTCACACTGCCCGGGTCACCGGGTGCATTTAATTTTTTGGCCAGCACTATGACGCTGTGCTGCTACTACTACCACCAGTATGTTGCCGTGGTCCTTCTGTGCTGCTGAACTGACCGCCCGCATAGTCCTTCTCCTGACTCAGTCGCTACCACCACTGCACTCTGCGTTCACACTGCCCGTGTCCACTGACAACTCTGCTGCGATGTCATTGCTAATTGCTGCAAAAAAAAAAAAAAATTACAAAAACCTCTCTGGAGCCTTTTTGCCGTCAGCCACTCATCCTCCTCCAGCAGTACCTTCGCCGCCAAGTGCCATTGGAACTCGCCTTCACCTCTTTGACTGCTTAACGCGTATATCCCTTTTTAAAACCACTTATTACCAATTAATAGCCCCATTTAAAGTGTTGATTTCACTTTAAAATCCATTTTCTCTAGAAAAAAATTTTTTGGGGGAATTTTTTATGTTGAAGTTATGTTGCCCCTTATCACCTCGATAATCCATGCTATTTGGGGGACTGTAGCATGTATGGGGGCTTTGTTATTAACGTTAAAAGAAAATCCGCCTCCGGGCGTGAATCCGCGCGTGATTACGCCATTCACGGGAAAAAATCCGCGTGGTTGCGTGGACGCGGACGAAAATCCGCATGCGGCGGGGCCGAATGCGGATTTTTTTTTGCAACCACGCGGATTTCCGAATTCGTGGATGAGGCACATCCGAGCATCCCTGCTGAAGAGGACCTGTCCAGGCAAAGTATACCCTCCGCCGCTGCTCTGCATTACGTACAGGAGCAGGTGTCCCATGATGGGCGGTTAGCTGGATAGTGGAGGGGGGGGTTCTCATTTCATCGATCTCTGCAGGATGGGGGGATGGACTGGCACACTGTAGTACACCTCTGCCAATTCGAAGGCTAGAAAGTCTTGGCAAGGTTTGGTACCTCATATAATTTGTTTTGTATTGAATGCTTGGGGAACCCAATGTAAAGCTTGCACTAGGCCCAGAGCTCCTCAGGTACACCACTGAGTGATTGTGGTGGTATTTCTGAACCACAAATTACATCCTTTCATATGCAGCCTTCCCTTCCATGTAGAAAAGTCCCCTTTTACATTTCAGCCGTCCCCATTTTAAAGCAGCAGGGGCAGCCATACTATCCCAGGAAATAAAACATATATAAGTAGAAAATACTTGATCTTCTTACATAACCTATGTATTGTACTGTCCACGTTTTGATTTTGGTGAATTTTATACAGCCAATAAAGAGAAAACTGTTCCTGGCATTTTCCATCGTAACTCTCTCTGACTGAAGCCAATCCTGATGTAATTTCCTCCCTTACTTTTTTGTTCTCCTAGAAACTGCACTGTCATATCTATCTTGACTTGTAAAATCATGTGAGCACAGCATAGATCAAATTTCAGCAGCTCACTGAACTGCCCTCACACAATCAGTGAGGGACAGGAATGTGGGAGGAGTTATTACAAGCTTCCTTCTCGTCGGCAATGTACCAAATAGAGCCTGGCTTATTAAGATAAGATTTATTACAGCAGAAACATTTCTGGATAGATTGGAATGCTTGCAATGCAGGGTAAGGTTGCAGGCTGCATAATAAACACAGAGCAGTGGGTAAATGAAATTTTATTTTGTGGCTGACAATCCTTTTTAGCAGCAGCTGTCTCCATTCCACATGCAGCCTGCCCTTTCATCTTTCTGAGTGCAACAGCCCCCCTTTTAAATGCAGCAACAACTATCATATGGAGAAGCATCAGTTGCCTCCATTCCATACTCACAAGTTTACTTCAAGAGAACCCGAGGTGGGTTTGAAGAATATTATCTGCATACAGAGGCTGGATCTGCCTATACAGCCCAGCCTCTGTTGCTATCCCAAACCCCCCTAAGGTCCCCCTGCACTGTGCAATCCCTCATAAATCACAGCCACGCTGCTGACAAACAGCTTGTCAAAGCTGGATGTGTTTATCTCTATAGTGTCAGTCTGCTGCTCTCCCCGCTTCCTGCAGAACTCCTCTCCCCGCCTGCCTCCCTTCCCTCCCTGCTGATTGGAGGGAAGGGACGGGGGCAGGGACCGGAGCTATGCAGGAGGCGGGGGAGCAGCTGAAACTGACACTACAGATGTAAACACAGCCTCACAGCACGGCTGTGATTTATGAGGGATTGCAGAGTGCAGGGAGACCTTAGTGGGGTTTGGGATAGCAACAGAGGCTGGGCTGTATTGGCAGATCCAGCCTCTGTATGCAGATAACATTCTTTAAACCCACCTCGGGTTCTCTTTCAGGCAGCAAAAAGTCTTCCACCTGCCCTGCTCTCATGTAACCTTTATCTTACATTGATGTCTTGTACTCTCTGCTCCTTTCACAAGCTTGACATAGCTGCCTTCCTCCTGTAGAGATCTGCTAGGATGTATAACTATTGCATATTACTGTTATGCTAGGACCAAATACAGTATAGAAAACAACCAGCTACACAAGCTGAATGCTTGCCAACATTCTTGAAGTGTACGGAGCAGAACTCAGGGAATTGTGTTTCCTCTACAAAAGTGGACCTTCATTTTAACACAGCTACTTGCTCTGTAGATGATTATGTTTATGGACAGAGGAGCCTGAACGTCTTAAAGGACACCTAAAGTGAGAGAGGATATGGAGGCTGCCAAATGTATTTCCTTTTAAGCAAGGCTGCCCTGCTGATCCTTGGTCTCCAATACTTTTATCCTAGACCCTGAACAAGCATGCAGATCAGATGTTTCTGACTGAAGACTGACTGGATTAGCTGCATGCTTGTTTCAGATGTGTGATGCAGACACGACTGATGCATGACAGATGAGCAGGACAGTCAAGAAATTGGTATTGTTTAAAAGGAAAAAAATATGTCACCTCAGGTTCCCTTCAAAGAGACACTGTAAAATAAAAATGCCCTTGGAGGCTACGTACCTTGGGAGGGGAGGGAGGGCCTCTGGATCCTAATGAGGCTTCCCCCATTATCCTCTGTTCCAGCACTGTCAGCCGCTGAAAATCCGCCTCCTCCGACAAGCTTGTCGGCTGTGCTGTGCTCAAGGATCATAACAACAATGCTGTGTGAGCCTCCCGCAGGTGCAGTTGCAGCTTTTGTTTGGGTTTAGGCAGAAATAGCCAAGCCCAATCGGATCCGCTCTACTGCGCAGACACCTCACGCCTGCGCAGTAGAGCGGATCCGATTGGGCTTGGCTATTTCTGCCTGAGCCTGAACAAAAGCCGCTACTGCACCTGCGGGAGGCTCACACAGGATTGTTCAGATCGTGGAGCCTGGCAAGATCTACAGCGGCTGACAGCGCTGGAACGGAGGAGGATGGGTGAAGCCTCATTAGGATCCAGAGGCTTCCCCTTCCCAATGTAAGTACCCCCCAGGGGCTTTTTTTTCTTTAAGAGAGCTTGATGAAATTCAGCCCCGTTTCTAGGTGTGTGCAGGCTGTACGGCCGCCCTGAGCGCTGGGGGGGGGGGGGCGCCATGATGAAGGGAGGCACTGCGGGGAGAGTAAGGGAGGGAGAAGTCGGGCCAATCTCCCCAAGGGGGACACCTACCTATCTAACCTATATTGCAGACACCTACCTATCTAACCTATACTGGGGGCACCTACCTATCCAACCTATACTGGGGCACCTACCTCTCCAACTTATACTGGGGGCTCCTACCTATCTAGCTTATACTGGGGGCACCTACCTATCTAACTTGTACTTGGGGCACCTACCTATCTAAAGCAATACAACAACCATAAAAACACAGCAGTATTGTTCCACCCCTAATACAATATCATACAAATTCCACATGAATAAATGAATGGGGCTTTAAATGAACAAATAGACTTTTATTCTTCCTTTAAAGTTTCTTCCAGATTGCGGACAAACATGCGAGCATAATTTCGGAATTTCCAATTCACAAAAAGACTGCCTGACACGTGTTTCACGGTCAAAGACCGCTTCCCCGGAGGCATACAGTATACACACACATCAATTGTCGATTCTCACAGGATAAAAAACGCAATCTGCTCTGGATAAAAGACTGTTAATCACCGACAGTGTAATGGGTGCTGCAACGCATCTAAGAATGGCAAGAGGGGGCACCTACCTATCTAACTTATACTTGGGGCACCTACCTTTCTAACCTACACTGGGGGCGCCTCCTACCTATCTAACTTATACTGTGGGCACCTACCTATCTAATCTATATTGTGGGCACCTACCTATCTAACCTATACTGGGGGCTCCTACCTATCTAATCTATATTGTGGGCACCTACCTGTCTAACCTATACTGGGGCGCCTACCTATCTAACCTATACTGGGGGCTCCTACATATCTAATCTATACAAGAATACAATACAATAACATTTCTATAGCGCTTTTCTCCAATAGGGCTCAAAGTGCTTAGATTCCAAGGAAGGTGTGCAGGGTACAGCAGTGGGTGATTTCAAGGAAGATCCAATCTAGCTTAAATCTTTGCCATCCCAAGTAATCCAGGTGTTCTGAAAGGTTATAGGTGTTTCTGGAGAAGTGATGCATTAGAATCCACTGAAATTTAGGATTCAGTCTTTCCATTTAGAGGTTTAAAGTAGCAGAAATGTAATGTAATGTCTGGAGCAGCCTTATAGAGCAGCAGCACCAGTCTAGGCGCGCTCAGTTTAGTATAGTAATCTATACTGTGGGCACCTTCCTATCTACCCTATACTGGGTGCAATTATACTGGCTACCTATAGTGGAGGCACCTACCTGGCTAACCTATACTGGGAGCAATTATACTGGCTACCTATACTGGGACACCTAGGCATGGCTACCTATACTGGGGGGACCTATAGCTGGCTACCTATACTTGGTGCAACTAGACCTGACTAACCTATCCTGCGGGCACCTATACCTGGCTCCAGCGGGGAGGGGGGGCACGCAATTTTTGCACCATCACCCTGGGTGCAATTTAGCCTAGAAACTACCCTGATGAAATCTATTGATCAATTTAGAATGGATATAGATGCTCAAATGGAGAGAGGATAGAGGCTCAGAGGATAGACAGAGGCTCATGGATAGGGGCTCAGATGTGCACCATGGTGAACACAGGGCAGGCCCTCAGAAGGGAGTTCGTAATGCTTGCACACAATTATATCATCCAAAATCAGTCATTAAAGAATCACTATATTACAATCAGAGAACAAAAAACAACAACTGGGATTTACAGGCCAGCAAAAAAGGAACCATACATCTAGCGATTCTGCATCCAACAATTAAGCGATCTATTTTATTGGGCTATCAACTAACAAGCGATATCCTATGCGATTTTCCTTCACTAATCGAGCTGAATGATGTTGTGCCTCCATGCTCTGAATCCAAAAATCGATTCTTTGTCAATCAAAATAATGTGAACAGTAGCCAATTTCTTTGCGAATCGACCACTATCTTCCATCCTGCTTGATCGACAGATTAATGCAATTCACCCAGATATCAGTCAATTATTGTGGACTGCACATACTGAAATATTCCCGATTCGAATTGGTTCCTCAATTGAGCCACCAAATCGCTAGATGTATGGCCACCTTTACAAATATCTGTAAAACATAACTTTGAATGTAAAAGTCCTTAAAGAGGGACTGTAACTAAGTTCATCCCAATCAGTAACCGATACCCCCTTTCCCATGAGAAATCTTTACCTTTTCTCTAATAGATAATCAGGGGGCTCTGTATGGCTGATATTGTGGTGAAACCCCTCCCACAGTGTGATGTCAGGGTCTAGGTCCTGACATCACACTGTGGGAGCCTTGTTGCATTGTGGGAAATAACAGTTGATTCCAACTACCAAGCAATCAGTATCTCCCTCTGTGCATATGTATAGATATAAAAAGAAACCCTTTTAGCCTAGCCATTGTTAGGGGGTGTGGTTATAGATAATGGCAGTTGGTGCTTTCTGTTTTTTTCATGTCTGCCAGCAGTGAAGATGATTGCATGCAGGCTGATTGTGGATCAAACAATAAGAACAAATTACATGGCGAATATCCATTATTTCTTGATTTTATTTTTTAACCTCTCATTCTGCAATGTATTGATTTATTTTTTCCCCTTTACATTAGAGTTCCGCTTAAAAAAATTGACAGGTATGTCAACGTTATTATAAAATTTCCCTATGTCATGTTAGCATATAGCTCACTAAGCAGCCCATGCACATTTCACGACTTAAGAACAGGCGTTTCTTCAGAGGCATTAAACTGCGGTTCAGCGTTCATGAGGATAGGAATTAAAACGTAGTATCATAAAAGATAATGATGATCACATCCTCCCAGATGCTCAAGGTATCCATCGAAGAACCTCCAATTAGTTCAGAAGTATTAACCAATATAGATCTGTCAGCACTCAGCAGATAGGCGGTCATGTAACCTGTCTATATGGGTGTGCAGAGTGTACCCGTTCATGTTGTAGCAATGGGATGTACCATTCGGTGGTCTTGTGCAGTTGGAAGAGCGCACCTAAAGCGTCACTTGTACATACTACTCATACTATAGAAAGACCTCTGCTGTCCACTTAATTAATGGGCATGCTTAAACCAATATTTGCAAATAACCATGTCTACCAGTGCCTAATATATTCCTCTTGTTTTTCCTAAGGTCTATATAAAGAAGAAAAGGGACTTTTCCATAGCATACCCTGGGAACCAGCTTGAGAAGCCATGTCTGCTCATGATAAGGTCTGAGAGGTATGAAATATAAGAGTGATATCCCTAGAAGTTCAATGTGACAACGTCCAATAATATTTAAGACCTTGAAGGAGTTCCAGATTTTCTTAACACTGTTCACAGTGCAAGGGTTAAGGGGTCTAGACTGGAGGCATGGGAACCAGTCAGACCAGGAGATGATTTGGCGTTGATATGGAAGGAATGCTAAACTTCCTCTGGTAATGACTTAACCCCCAGAGGGAACGGAGAAAGGCTTTGAATTTCTCCATGTCCTGGTCACTGCATCCTTTGGAAAGACGAAGGTGGGAGGCAGACTAGAGACTGTATGATGGCTTTAGCAGGCTCTGAAGAACTGAAAGAATAGCTTCTTCAGTAAAAAGAGTAATGTTACAGAAATATTTCAGTAACAGAATCCTTAAAGTCTTTCATGACTGAGCTAATGGCATTTATCTACAAAAGAATAGTTAAAGCGGACTTGTAAGGAAAAAAAGTTTGATACTTACCTCAGTAGAGAGGAACTTCTGGATCAGGCTTTCTCAGCCAGGGACCACAGGGTTGCTTGAGGACTCCACAGGGTTCCCTGGCTTTTTGCCTTCTGATAAGAGTGGACTGAGCTGATGGGGTGAAAAAAAAGTTTCAAATGTACCTTGTTGGCTCAGAGTTTTCTATGGTTTCACTACTGGAACAATGGCAATATGACTGCCAAGACTTACTACCGTCATGCTGTGATGATGAAAGAACATGTGGGAGGTCAACTCAAAACTGAAAACGAATGTACAGCAGAAGAAATGGAAATAGGCATTTCAAACAGGTAATGATAACTGGCGTACTCGTGCCAATGTCTGAGAGTGGATGCTGCACATTAAAGTGAGTGTAAAGCCCAAACAAATACCTATGGACAGAGAAGGATCTGGAACTTATAGAGCCTACCCTGTCCTCTCTTGTACCCCTCGTTCCAGCTTCATCACCCCCCTTTAATTTGCCACCTCGGGCGGCTTCGGAAGCACTCGTCTGGGTGCTTCCAAAGATGGGTGACTCCGTACCGTGCATGCGTAAGCGTGCATTCACACTTGTGCAGTGGGGTGCCTCCAGGGAACAAAGTTTGAGAAATACTGCTCTGAATAGTCCAGGGGCTTCCCATATCCTCCTCTACCCCACTGCTGCTCGCCGGAACCCTTTTCCTTAAAGGAAACCTGTAACTACAAAAAGTTCCCTTGGGGGGTACTCACCTCGGTAGGGGAAAACCTCTGGATCATATTGAGGCTTCCCCCGTCCTCCTGTGTCCCACGGCGGTCTGGCTCTAACCCTCCAAACGGCGGGGTTGTAAATATTTTCCTTCCCGGCTCCAGCGCAGGCGCAGTATCGGCTCTTCGCTTGGAGATAGGCGAAAATAGCCGATCGCTGTCGGGCCGCTCTACTGCGCAGGCGCAAGTCTCCTGCGCCTGCGTAGTAGAGCGGACCTGACAGAGATCATCTATTTCCGCCTATCTCTGTGCTGAGAGCCGCAATAGCGCCCCCACTGGAGTCAGGGAAGGTAAATAAATGTAGCTTGTCAGGCTTGTCGAGCCTGGATTGCCGGAGACTTTGGAGAAGCCAGCGCTGGATTGCCTGCAGCTACAGCGGAGGGGGAAGCCTCATTGGGACCCTGAGGCTTCCCCCTACCGAGGTGAATACCCCCCAGGGGAACTTTTTTTTTGTTACAGGTTCTCTTTAATAAAATTTTGAAAGACTGGCTGAGAACACATTTGAGTTCAGTGAACAGATACAGTGTTCAAAAGTTCAAGGTCAAGGCTTGTCTGAATGGGAGCTGAAAGCTAAATAATAGTAAATGAGTAATAGTAATGACGCTCTCTGCCAGGGCCCACCATACGCAAAACTGAATTATGTACTCGCCAAGTCATCCCCAGGATAAATCTACTTTTAAACTTTTGACTGTTTCAAGGACATGAGGGGAGCCTCATGTCCTTGAAACAGTCAAAAGTTTAAAGGTTTAGATTTATCCTGGGGATGACCCGGCGGGTACAAAATTTGGTTTTGCGTATGGTGGGCCCTGGCAGAGAGAGCGTTAACTGACCTTTGTCGCCACCTCTTGCCAATACGTTGAGCACTGCTCTCCATCTTCTCTACACTTTTGCCTTCACAACTGGAAGTTCTGTGAAGTGTCAGGAAGATAGCAAGCAGCATGCAGTACATTGGCAATAGGCAGTGACATATGTGAGTTAATAATCTCTGCTGCAGCTCATGCCCACCAACATGCAGGTCCGGTTTTGCCACAGGAGAAACTTTGTTTAAAGTTAGGGAACATTGAAAAAAAAAATTATTTTGTTTTACCAGTGCATCTTAAGCCTTTGCGCACACATTAGTCGGCACTCAGTCAAGGCAGCTGTCCAGGCCAGGGCAGTTTCAGGCAAGAATCTTGCATGTGTACAGTACAGATGTCCTATGAGGGTGATTAAAGATGTGACACACTGGATCTTTAGGGGGGTTCTTTTGAAATTATATACAGTACTTACAGCTGGATACCGCCAAATGTGTCCTGCCTTCCAAGCGCCTTCCGTAGCTGCCCCGGTTTGCCAATATCTCCTTGTTGATGCATTGTTGACACAGAAACAGGAAGTGGAGGCTTCTGCTGCAATGGGAATGCCCAGTTCACACTCTTTCTGCCCCCTGAAAAAAAAAAACACTGCCAGAATCCTCATGCCTTCGGAGCCCACCTCTGTCTTGTTTTTGCCACTCCCCACTGCTTTTTTACTGATCTAAAAGCAGTTTATAATTTATTTATTTTCTGTAAAGATGGACATGACGCAGTCAGTTCGGCAGAAGTCACTCTTTTGTTCACAATACCGTCATTCCTCCTCCCTTCACCATAGCAACAGCTTGTGTTGCTCAGCCGTAGATATAGTATGCTGCATATAGAGGTTGCACATGTAAGAAGTGCTGCTGCTGCTGATGATGCTGCAGCACCTGGATTGGTTGCTGGACATTGAGAGGCTGCCGTGTACGGAAGGGGCACATGAAAGAAAGAAGACAGAATAAGAAAATTGACAGGGGTGGCAAAACGTATAAATCCTGTGCACGTAGAGTTTTAGCTTGCATTTTTATTGGTACAATGATGACCCTCGGTCATAAGCAAAATTGTTTTTGAGCCCTTGCAATGAGGGCCCCGAGATCACTGCCATCCAATATTAGCTTTCGGTCTTGTCATATGAATACAATGATTTCTAAGGATTCTCTGAATAACTTAATGCTATTATCTTGTATATAATGTCCAAATTCATTGCAATTTATGTTTGGAAGACATTCTTAAATTGGTGCATCATTTGCCAATGTAGTGTGTAAAAGAGTGGTGTACCCCTCCCTTAAAGCGGTTGTATGCTTAAGGGAATACTTAAGTAAAAAAAAAAAAAATGATCTTTACTCACTCGGGGCATCCCTCAGCCCCCTGAAGCTGTATGGTGCCCTCGCAGCCCCGCTCCGATCGTCCTGTCCCCGCCGGCGGGCTGGGAACGTGGGTGATTCTCCGCGTTCCCAGCCGCTATATCAACCTCTATGCTGCTATAGCGTATTATATATATATATATATATATATACGCTATAGCATATATATATATATATGCTATAGCAGCATAGAGGGTGATATAGCGGCTGGAAACGCGGAGAATCACCCGCGTTCCCAGCCTGTCGGCGGCTGTCGCCAATCCCGGAAGTAGCCGCCGGCGGGGACAGGACGATCGGAGCGGGGCTGCGAGGGCACCATACAGCTTCAGGGGGCTGAGGGATGCCCCGGGTGAGTAAAGATCATTTTTTTTTCCACTTAAGTATTCCTTTAAGGATTTTTTTGAGTATCTAGTGCTGATCCTGCTGTGCTGAAATAGATTTTTTAGCTCATTGCTGTTTTTCAGTGTCAACAACAAGGTCACTTTAACCACTTTACCCACCACTACAGTATATCTACCTCCTCTGGGACTTCATCTAAGCCACGAGGACATAGATATAAGTCGTGTAATTGAAGCACAGCTGTGCACAATTGGGCATTGTTCTTGTGCACACCTCCGGCACTATCTGCTGCAGCACTAATTAGTAAAAGGGAATATATGTTCCCTGAGCCAATAAAATTGATTATTACCATTAAAAAAAATTTATTTTCTCAGTTGATAGTGAAAAATACACACCGTAGCTTTATTTCAGAAACAAATATCCTCACCACAAATTGGGACAGGAACATATTCTTAAGTTTTGTGATAAACAGTAGAATTAGCCAAACAGAATGTCTGTTTTCTTTTCTACAGTAGCACTTTTTATTTTTAAACTGGAAATGGTAAAATGTGTATTTTCTCATTAAAATGCATAAAAAACAAAATTGTTCGCGGTAAAAAAATGCCATCCAATGAAATGCTGCACATAGAGGTTGCACATGTAAGAAGTGCTGCTGCTGATGATGCTGCAGCACATGGATTGGTTGCTGGACATTGAGAGGCTGCCGTGTACGGAAGGGGCACATGAAAGAAAGAAGACAGAATAAGAAAATTGACAGGGGTGGCAAAACGTATAAATCCTGTGCACGTAGAGTTTTAGCTTTCATTTTTATTGAAGCTGTATGGTGCCCTTGCAGCCCCGCTCCAATCGTCCTGTCCCCGCCGGCGGCTACTTCCGGGTTTGGCGACCGCTGCCGACAGGCCGCCGACAGGCTGGGAGCAGGCTCAGTTGATAGTGAAAAATACACACCGTAGCTTTATTTTAGAAACAAATATCTTCACCACAAATTGGGACAGGAACATTTTCTAAGTTTTGTGATAAACAGTAGAAATAGCCAAACAGAATGTGTGTTTTCTTTTCTACAGTAGCACTTTTTATTTTTAAACTGGAAATGGTAAAATGTGTATTTTCTCATTAAAATGCATAGAAAACAAAATTGTTTGTGGTAAAAAAAATGCCTTCCAACGAAAGCCTAGTTTGTCTAAAAAAAAACAATATATATTTCATTTAGGTGTCATAAGTAGCGAGAAAGATGTTGCTGATTAAATAGGGACATAGCTAAAATGTCAAAACTGCTCTGGTCCATAAGTGGTAAACAAGGTCTGGATGCGAAGTGGTTGAAGGCAGGCCCAGCCCTAGACTTTTTGCCGCCTGAGGCAATCTTTAAAGAAATCGCCACCCCCCAAGCCGTGGGTGTGGGGGGCCGCCCGAGCTGGAGGGGATAGCGGGCAGGAAGGGGGTATTGGGCCTAGCGGCGGGGAGGGGGGGTCGAACCCCCCCTCCCTCACCTGGGTCCCCCGTCCTCCGCTCCCCTCCAGCTTTAAAAAGTTACGTTGCTGCAGCTAGCTATTGTAAGAGGCAACGGGCGGGGATCACTCACCTCTTCCTCGTTCCAGCGTGCGCTCCACTGACGTCACTTCCTGGGCGACGTAGCAGGAATTGACGTCAGTGGAGCGCACGCTGGAACGAGGAAGAGGTGAGTGATCCCCGCCCGTTGCCTTTTACAATAGCTAGCTGCAGCAACGTAACTTTTTAAAGCTGGAGGGGAGCGGAGGACGGAGGACCCAGGCGAGGGAGGGGGGGGGGGTCCGACCCCCCTCCCTGCCACTAGGCCCAATACCCCCTTCCTGCCCGCTATCCCCTCCAGCTCGGGCGGCCCCCCACACCCACGGACGGGCGGGTGCCGCCCCCCCCCCCGCCCCCCAGAAGTGCCGCCTGAGGAAAAGTTTCACCCCGTCTCATGGGCGGGCCGGCCCTGGTTGAAGGATAAGTGAAGGTATAATATTAATGCACTAAACCAGTCATAATTTACCTAATACATCTATAATGCCTCAATGATTTTATCCCCAGAGAGATCTGGGAAGTATTCTGTTTCCTGCTTCTTTATAAACTATCCTCCTTGGCAGCAGCCTGTTCACTTATACACCAGCTCTACTGTGCCTGCACTTTGCTGCTCTGACAGCTTCACCATGCCCTTCCTACAAGCGCCAGGTGCTGCTAATACCATGTAACAGATATATTTATTTTCATACCTCTGACTGATAAGTCAAGTCTGAATACTACTTCCTGTATATCCTGTCCTATTCCTATCTGTACCCAAGAAAAATTAAGGTCACTTATAAGAAAGAATGGATGTGCATGAGCAATGCTCAGAGCTAATATACAGATGACAGATAAGGTAGCACAGGAATATTACAGGAAGGAGGAAAAGGCATGGGAAAGCTAAGGAGTAGAGCTGTTGTACAGTCTATATCAGATGCAGGGAGTTTTGAGGAAACTACTTCATGGTATTTATATATGTCCCTGATTTCTATCCTCTGCATCCTCTGTTTTGATTTGGGACAAATGGTAAGTTTTCTCCTAGTAGAGAGGATTTTCTGTTTTAAAGTTAGTCCGTTACCCACCTATTATTTTATCAAAATGCTTACTTTACCCATTCACTGTCAATGAAGGGGATCAGCAACACAACAGACGGCAATGCAGATTACATGTGTAATGTTGATCATGTGAACCAGGCCTTATAGTCACTGATTGGGGTAATTTGGCACGGATTTAATACATAAATATTACATTTAATACATACCCTTTAAGAGAGTAGTGCCATACACATACCTCAAGAAGTAGGCATACGTTTGTGAATTCAGAAGGATGCTAAGTCTAAGACAGGACCTGTATTTATCTTTTAATACTGGCATGAGGTTGTGAAATAAACCTACTCAGTAAAGCTAACCTTCAGCAGATTTTATAATCATAACGTAGAGTATGACACTGACCAGATGCCGTCCTCTAAGCTTCTCCTAAGAGGCCTCAGTATCTCTGAAGACTTTTTTTAAAGTTCACAAATGCAAATCGCTCTCAGGAAAATAATGTTACTGCATAAAAATGATTCGTACTTAAAGCCAGAATTACCACAGAGTGTTTCTCTCTGTATTAACCTTCTGAATGTAAAGCAAATAAAACTTCACCTCAGGCCTATGAGATGCTTTACCTTCAAAGTTCTTGTCACAGTCATGAAATACAACATATGATATACAGCATTAACTCATGCTGTATGCTACAAAGAGGTCTGGAGGTGCAGGTTTTGTTTGAAGGGTTGACAGGTGCCCTTTACAAATCCTACATGTACACAGATTGATGTCCTTGGGAGGAACAGCTTTCACTTCAAGAGAACCTGTACTGAGTAAAAATATTTAAATTTAAAATAAACACATGAGGTAACTTCAAATGAACATTACATAGTTACCTTGCCATCAGTTCCTATCAGAAGCTCACCATTTTCTTCTGACAATAATCCCTTCCAGTTCTGACAATATTTTAGAAATATATCAGTTGCTGTCAGTAAAATATCAGTTGCTGTCTGTTATAGCTGCGAGGAAAACGGATGTACCAGGTAATGTCCATGTTTCCCTATGGCTCAAGTGGGCGATGTTACAGTTTAACTGTGTGCTGACCAGAAAGCTGTTATGGGTAATGGCCATTTTCAAAATGGAGGACGGAAAATTCCCTTGTTCACAGTGAACAAACAGGACGCGGGACAGGAGAAAGACACTGAGGAGTAGACTACATGGAAGGTAAGTATGACTTGTGTATGCTTATTTTGACTTTTAACTTTCAGTTCAGGTTTTCTTTCACTTGCAGCTCTGTTTGTGCTGCCCATTTGTCAAGGGTGGTCTGAGGTCCCTGATTAGAAAGAGCAATAGGATAGGGTAAGGGTCAATTAGCTTCATTAGTTTGGGATAGAACGTAAAGGTTAGGCATCAAAAAAGAGGTTAATGCTAACAGTGGGGTTAAGGTTATGTGTCAAAACGGGATTAATGGGGAGGTTAAATACAGCTGACAGGAAAGGATGTTTTGGCTACGGTTTGCTGAACAATAGTGGGAAAAATAGTGACACCAGCGACAAACCAGTGTCACATGGATGACATGACATCCAGGTAGCTGATACCTCAAGATGGGATCAAACTTGATGATGCGGAATATAAAGTTAAATTGTAGGGACTGCTTGGTTGGAGGCTTAAATGACTTCCAATGTGCTCCTCCACCTTCCTTCCTCAGCACGTCCACCATGGTTTTTGGGCAGCAGTATCTTAGGGAAGGTGGACATCCTGGGGGGGGGGGGGGGGGGGGGGGGATTTGGCAGCAATAAAGGGGCCTCTAATTCCACTTAGGGAAGGGGGGAGCTCAGGTCTGTTGGGGCGGGCAGGTTAATTTTGCCTGGAGGCCCCATTGTACCTAGAACCGGCCATGGAAGGGTGGGGAAGACTATGTAATAACCAGAGGCTCTCCTCTATTGAGGTAAGTATCTACCTTTGTGTTGAGTTCAGAAGTCATGAGGGGCAGAATCACTAAAATTAGAGTTATTTACAGGATTCACCAACTATCTACATAAACAGTCATCTCTCTGTTTCTATAGCCAGGACAGAACAGGAACCAATGACCCACAACAGTATAGATAAGCTTATGCAGTAAACAAGTAGAACAGTAATATCTACAGACCAGATGTATCAACATCAGACTTTGGCCATTTTTTCCCTACAGCTACACTTTAAAGTGAACCCAGGTGAGAGTGATATGGAGGCTGCCATATTTGTTTCCTGTTATCAGTTCCCTGGCAGCCCTGCTGATCTATTTGGCTGCAGTAGTGTCTGAACTACACAAGAAACAAGCATGCAGCTAATCTTGTCAGATCTGACAATATTTTTAAAAACACCTGATCTGCTGCATGCTTGTTCAGGGTCTATGGTTGAAAATATTAGAGGCAGGGGAACAGCATGACAGCCAGGCAACTGGTATTACTTAAAAGGAAATAAATATGGCAGCCTCCATATAACTCGCCTTGAGTTCACTTTAAGCCTAGTACACTTGACTTAGGTGGTCAATAATGGCCGCCTCTGCTGAGACTCTAGAATCGCTTTTGGTGCGTCAATTTGTGATCTGCGGGGAAGACTGACTTTGAGCAGCGCTGGCTGAGCCTGAGGGTATTGTTCTCTCCACTCAGCATCTGCTCTGTGATGCTCCCATAGTGACAGAACACATTGCTAGCCTAAAGGTTAGCGAGGTGTCTACACAACCTCAACCCGCACTGTAGTCAGGGGGGATGCTTGTCTTCTCCAAATTACATGTTTTTGCACTACTGCAGTACACTTGATTAATAATATTAAATGCAATGAGAAACAGTAAGGGCTCATTCACACCTAAGCAGGAATCACACGATTACCTTTAACCGCAAACTGGTAGCAGTTTATAAAACCACTAGTCCTATTGTACCCTATGGCAGTGTTCTCACTGCAGCGATCACGGGCATTTTGCGATTATCGCTAATCACAAACGTGTTACCTGCAGCGGTTTGCCGGCGATTCTGGAGCGATCGCCATTAGCATGTATAGAATCGCTAATCACGATCGCTCCCAAAACGCTAATTCATCCAGTGATTTTTCCACGTTTATCGCGGGAAAAATCACTCCCGCAAAACGCTAGCAGTAATTGTGAGGATATATTGGGGTGAGGATGATATGTACGGTAATATGCAGAATATAGTCGCCGTATGGTATCGCACAGAAGCCATATTTTTTCATTTTCCTGTCTGCGGTGTACTTCAGATGTGTATGTTTGCTACAAGCAAGTCTGGCTTTGGGGGAAGCTACTAATTGTATATAGTACATTTGTGAACAGGAGAGCAGGAACTTCTAAATGGATTTGCTAATGTGTCAATAGACCTATGTTTGCATTAAATTCCCCTGGAAGCAGGGAGCTTGGACATTAGCATACAGTTCCTCTGGCCATCAAGGATATTATTATTATTATTTAGTATTTATATAGCGCCGACATATTACGCAGCGCTGTACAGAGTATATATATATATATATATATATATATATTGTCACTAACTGTCCCTCAAAGGAGCGCACAATCTAATCCCTACCATTGCCATATGTCTATATTATGTAGTGTAAGTACTGTAGTCTAGGGCCAATTTTTTTTTAGGGGGAGCCAATTAACTTATCTGTATGTTTTTGGAATGTGGGAGGAAACCGGAGTGCCCGGAGGAAACCCACACAGACACGGAGAGAACATACAAACTCTTTGCAGATAGTGCCCTGGCTGGGATTCAAACCAGGGACCCAGTGCTGCAAGGCGAGAGAGCTAACCACTACGCCACCGTGCTGCCCAAGGATACAGGTAATTAGGTAACGAGTCTGGACTGTTGAGGAAGCCTTAATCAAGTTTTCACCTGGGGTGGAGAAGCCTTTTGATGTCTGTTAGGATACAATCTTACCTGTTGAAATCTGCAACCTTCAAAAAGCTAAAACAGGAACCCTTTGAAGTTCGCATATCACAGGAAGGATATGACAAGCGTTCTGTGATGTCACAATCTAGGAGATTGCATTAGTTCCTCGGGGCTGGACATTAAATGCCCCAGGGGACACTTCGGACTATTTAAGTTGGTCCAGGACAGTCACAGGGATCTTCTCCTGGAGGTAGCGCATAGCTAGGGATTATCTCGACTCCTGGTCGAAAAACAGCGTTCTCCCGTCAAACAACGTTCTAACCTACGCTGGTAACGTTCTTTTTTCCCCGTTTATTTTATGCACCTGTCCTTGTGTGTAACTTTGTTTCTTAACTCTGTAATGTTTATTTTGTTTTTTGTAATCTTTTGTATAAATCATTTTCTGCATTGTTCCACTTTTTTTTCCTGGAATATTAAATTGTTATTTAATAAGTTTGACTTCTGCTGTTCTAAACTAACACTCATAGCTTAGAAGAGACGGAAGTGTAACTGTGTATAAGTCCATGCCTAATTGTATGTTCGAGCAACCCTACCGTATAAGATTGTGATTGCATTGTGTGTGGGGCTTTTGTAATACGTTGGCCTAAAGCGCGCAGCTGACCCAACGTACAAAAATGCCAGTGCGAGTAGCTCGACAGCAGAGTGGCTAACAGTATCGTTCGGAACGACTGTTAGTGGTTTTGCTTCACTACAGTGTAAGATTGCAATTGTGCGTGTGCGTGCGTGGCGTTCCCGTATTCGGCCTAAAGCGCAAAGCTGACCCGAATATGAAAACGCGGATTGCATGAGCACTTGACCGCAGAGTGTACGTTTCTAGCAACAGCTAGTGGTGGCAGTAAGGAGTGTGTGAGGGGTCCCATCCTTGTCTGTAGCTTGAATAAGGCTGTTCCCCGCTTGATCTGGTCAAACCCTTAGTCGGGAACCGTATACGCAGGCGGGCCGCGGGCCGGTTCCTGACAGTAATCTCTAGTGTTTAACAATTTTAGATGTGAACGGGGCTGTAATGTTCACACAGCGCAGTAATGGTGCTCTGTAAGAGGATCTGGAGGACTAGCCTCTACTTAAGTAAGTACTGTATTTTTTGGACTATAAGACTCACTTTTTCTGTGGAGAAAAAAGTCACTGCGTTTTATAGTCCAAATGCAAGAATCTTCCAATTATTCACTCCGCTGAGCAGATGACCCTCTGAATTTTGTATCTGTCACTGGCAGATGAGCCAGCGTACCAGACCAGGATGGATGAGCAAAGAACTGACTCAATGGTGGCAGAGTAGAAGGACTTCAGACGTTCCTGGGCCATACCAAAATCTTTAGTTGGCAAAGGAAGAAGAGTCTTTGCCGTGCCTTCTTCTGAGTTGAGATGGTGTTTGCCCTCCAGGTCAGGTCATCCGAGATGGTTGTTCCCAGGAGGCGGACACTGGGTACCCTTGCGACTTCGGTACCATCGATATAGATTGGGGGTTGGTTAGTGGCATTCTTTCTGAAATCAATGACCATCTCCATGGTTTTGGTTGTGTTTAGGACTAGCTTGTTCTTTCTGAACCAACTGCAGACTCTGACCAACTCCTGGCGGTAGGCCCGCTCGTCACTCTTACTGACAAGGCCAACAATTGTGGTATCGTCTGCAAACTGGTAGTGTAGTGACATCTTTAGTTCTGCCAGGTGATCTGTTTGGAAAGTTTGTTTCTGAGGATTCTATGCATAAAGGGAAATATTGCTTGCTTGGCAGTTGGAAAAAGCAGTTATCTCGCACAAGGTTCACAGACAGCAAACTGTCAGCACCACGTCATTACATCACACTGTGGGTGGGGTTTTCATCACAAAATCAGCCATACAGACCCCCCTGCTGATCTATTTGAGAAAAGGTAAAGATCTCTCTTGGGAAAGGGGATATCAGCTACTGATTAGAATCAAGTTCAATCCTTGGTTAATAGTCCTCTTTAATACATTTTGACTCAATGAAAACTTAAACTTTGTTCCAGAACATTTAATTGATATTTGTGATATCTTTTTGCACATCATGGACTGATATAGCTCTGAAATACTAAAACTGCCTCTTCCATTCCAGTTGTATGGTATCACAGTGGCTATTGATCATTTTTTGATGTCAAAGCAGACGACTTCCAATACTGCGGCACTGAAGCCTAATGCTATGCTCACATTTTTAGAAACTGTCACTTGATGGCCCTATCACACCGGAGTGGTGCTGTATTTTTACCACAAGAAATTCTATGGAGACTTTCATACTGCCACGATATGGCGAGATGCGACAGAAGTGACGTGTTTGCTGCATTACCTATGCTAAGAATAAATGTTAATGCGCGTACATTCGTCTCTCTGCATCAGACCGGAAGTGATGTTACTCTATGGTGACGCAGGGATTTAAAAAATGTTTGATATTGCGGCGTGCATGCGCGGAAGCGTATTTTAACAATACGCTTCCATGCACTTCCGCATACCTGAAGCAGGAAGTGACGGCAAGCGAGTGTCACTTCCTGCTTTGCTGGTGGCCAGACAGGGAACACCATGTACTAACGACGCACCGCATCACTCCCGCCAGTTTGCAATGTGAAACTGACCAAACTGTTCACTTGTGATTGTTTCAGGTGATAGTTGAAGAACAATAGCTGTACTTTCGGGGACACTCTAGATATCTGTCTTTAGTGGAACCCAAGATGATGGATCCCAGTGACGACTAACGACGACGAGTGCTCCCAGATCCATCTTACTGGCACCGCGTATACGTTATGTCACACGACTGCACACAGACAGGCAATCATCGCTCAAAAAATCGCCGGTTGTCGGAAAAATTGTTGGAAAAATCGTGTAATGGGTCTTTTGTAGATTGTTGCAGGAGATACATTTTGTGTGTTTGTATAGCCTTAAACAACCTTTCTCTGGAAACAATCCATACATGCACTCTTACTAAGGAAAAAAAAAATCTGCCCAAAGATAGCATTAATGTGTATGTTTTCTCTAATAACATTTTTATCCGCTGTAGACGAGTAAAATGCAAATGCAGCAATAAAGGAAGAAATAAACAGAAAAAAATACAGAACAACATACTGAGACAGCAACAGAATTATAGTTCTGCTGCTACACCCAGACTGCGCTGTCCACACCCAAATCTAAACCAGATTGTGCGGAGTCCCTCCTTGCCTGGAGGGAGTGGGGGTGACCCCAGATGTCTGGGTGGTGCCATTCTAGAGCTGTGACAGTCTGTTAACTCTTCACCAAACTGGCAGTGGGGTAACAAGGAAATCGGGGTGAGAAGCCACAGTCGACAATAATGTATGCCAATAGACAGGTCCACCCCTTTTCAGCAGATTTCCTGAGGGAACAGTTTGTTGTTTTTCTGCCAAAACCAGTTCTTTCCTTAGTAAGTTTTTTTTTAGTTTTATTTATTTTGTGTTAAATTGTACAGTGTATTTAAATGAGCAGTTAAAACAGGCAAGCGATGGAAAACTATAAATTGGGCACCAAGAGGTCTCTCTGCTTTCATTTAGGCCAAAGTAAATGCGGCAGAACCCTCCTCTCCATACCAGGAAGTATCAGAGGAACCATTCAGAGATGGGAGATGTAATAAAGTGCTTTTTTTCAAAATTTTCTTTCCTATTTGTTCTTACTGTTTTTCTGCTCTCATTTGTCAGCTTGAACCAGTTGATGTAAACCGGACTCTTCTGTGCGCTGTCTGTGTTAGCTGTAGTACCAGCGCATGAGGAGTGCTCTTGTAAGTAGCAATGCCATTCTACAATTGGTTTGGAATGCGCTAGTTTGCTACTTCTTTTGAGGGCAGAATAACTGAAGGGATCTGCTCCCAGGCAAGTATACTGTGGGAGAGGCTCTAAATAGGACCCCTGTGGGGCCCCCATGAGAAGGCTACAGGGACACCAGAACACCCATCAGGTCAACATTTTATGCTCTTCTCTCATCGGTAAGCCATACTTTCTCCTGCTGAACGGATCAGTTAATTTGGACGCATATCCGAATTCCAGATAGTGGTGGAGATAGTTCTGCCATCATGTGGCCGAACTCTGGTTAACAGGGGTGGGGGGGTGGTGTCAGTTAAAAGCGCCCAGGGTCCAGCTATTATGTAGTGGACCCCAGATATCAGTGGATATCAGTGGCAAAGCTTAGTATGAGGTGCACTGAGTTAATTAGTGTCCACTGTTACTTGGCTTCCATAGGTACTTAGCACCCACGGAAGCAGGAGATTTGGGCGCATGAGACAAGTGGACAAAAAGGGCGCCCCATTCACTCCCATTATAAATATCGTTTAATGGGCGCCGAATAGGGAAAAAAGGCGCCAGAGATTATTAACGTTTTACAAACGGCGCCCGGAGATTTTTAAGGTTTTATAACTGTGCTTGTGATGATTTAACTTTACAAAATGAGCCCGTGACGAATAACATTTATAAAGGTACTAAATCACTATTTCTAAAACATTTCTAAAACATTATTATCCACCCAAAAAAATGATTTACATTTTTTTATTTACATTTTTTATTTATTAATGTTTGTAAAACATTATTATCCATAGGGGGTCTTAGGTTTAGGCACCACCAGGGGGGTCTTAGGTTTAGGCACCACCAGGGGGGTCTTAGGTTTAGGCACCACCAGGGGGGTCTTAGGTTTAGGCACCACCTGGGGGGTCTTAGGTTTAGGCACCAACAGGGGGGTCTTAGGTTTAGGCCCCAACAGGGGGGTCTTAGGTTTAGGCACCACCAGGGGGGGGTCTTAGGTTTAGGCACCAACAGGGGGGTCTTAGGTTTAGGCACCACCAGGGGGTCTAGGGGTTAGGGATAGGTACAGGGAGGGTTTTTAACAAACGTAAATATAAGTTTCAGTTTAGAAACAGGGAAGATTAACGTTTTAAGAATTGCCGATCTCATACACATTATTTAATGATTTATAAATTCTTAAAACACTATTTCTAAACGAAATTCTACACAATATTTCTATAAACGATAATACTGCTTATCGTTTACACCACGCGCCCTTTTTTCCCGACGCCCTTTTTTGATGTACGCAGCACCCACTGCTTCTTACTACTGACAGTCAAGGCTGGATTTATACGTTTTTTGTCCCTAGGGCAAGTATATTGGGGATCCTGTAATTCTACCTGTGGCTTCGGGGATCCCATTCCAAGTGAAGAAGCACCCATTCCATGTGTATCATGCACAGCTCTCTTGGACATCAGCTTCCCTTTTCATGTGCTGCTCCCCATTTACAGCCTTTTCTTTCATATGTAGCAACGCTTATTTCATGTGCAGGTCCCCCTTATTTTCTATGTGCAGGTCCCCCTTGAGCTGCAGCCACCCAAGGCCAAGGCCTTTGTGGTCTTCCCAGAAATCCAGCCCTGCCCACAGTTACTTAGTGCCCAGTGTTACTTTGCAGCCACTTCTACAGGGGACCCTACCTGCCTGTCACTAGAATGCATCATTTAATACTTGCCTGTCACTAAAATCTACTGATCACAGCCTGCCTGTCAGTAGAATCCATCATTCAATATCTGCCCATCACTTCAATCTGCTGATCACTGCCTGCCTTTCACTAGAATGCATCATTCGATACGTGCCCATCACTGGAATGTACTGATCACTGCCCGCCTGCCTCTAGAGTCTACTGATGATGACCTGCATCTCCCCATATCTGCATACCATTGGTCAATATCTGCATGTCAGTGATATCTGCCTGTGATTGATAATATATGTAGTCATTGATATTTGCTCGTTCTTGAAAATATTTGCACATTAGTTGAATTTGGCTGTTTGTTTAGTAAGTTGGGGTGGGGGGGGGCAGCTGACTCGGGGGGCCTGTTGTGCCTGAAATAAAGGTGCCCTAACCCTACCGCTTATGTGCCCCCCAGGTTAGTTTTTCCCAGTGACCCCATTTTCAGAACTGGCCCTGTGTTAGTAGCATATTGTTTTTATAGGTGTGTGTGCAATGATCAGGAAGAGATACCTTCATTTACTGTACATCACTGAATGCTCCTGTGAACTGACCCACAAGGTGCCAGGAAACAATCAGCTAGCATCCGGCACACACACTGCTGGCAGCAACTTGTAAAATTCCTAACTATGCAATAAATCAACAGCCCTTGTGATTTTACTAGCATTCCTCTGAGCCCTGACCACATACAGTACATACTGTACAGCAAGTATAGATCCTCAGTTTTCCATTCACAATTATTTTTGAACAAAATGGACAGTATTTGCTCATTAAATTTAGTGGTGGTGTGATGCTATAATACAAATTACCTATTATGCAGCTTTTCTACCTTCTGTATGATACTGTCTTGTTAAAGGACACCTGAATTGAGAGTGCTATGGAGGCTGCCATATGTATTTCCTTTTAAACATTACCATAGTTGCCTAGCCAGCAGTCCTGATCTCTGCAGTAGTGTCTCTGGATCACACCCTTGAAACATCTGCATTGATTCAAAGGAAATAAATATGTCAGCCTCCATATCCCCCTCAGTTCCTTTAAGCAAAGGAGTGAGACTTGTCTCACACCGCATCTGATAGCACTGGATTGGTAGCCTATTCCATTAGTACGAATGTGCTGTACTGCTCCAGTGATCCACTCCAGTGTTCGCAGCACAAGATGAATGGCATCACATCCATTATCTGTCCACAAAAATCACCCGCTGATGGTCCACTGTCGTTTCTTGGAGCAAAGCTAGGCCCTTATCCAATTAACGTTTCTCCTGTGTTTTCTCCCGTTAGATCGTTTTTCCATTTTTACCCCAGCTGGAGTTGTCCAATAAAGTAGCTGGGGCAATAAATTGTTTACCACTGTTTTGTTGCTGAACCAGTAAAATTACTGGTGTATGTTATTGATTAGTCATGCCTGATTATACAAACTGCTGTGTCCATAAACACCATGCTGTGACTGGGAAAAAGTAGTTAACTTGAAACTTGAGTCACTGTAGGACTGTCACAGTATAAGTGAAATACTGTATGTGTATGATTACACAGCTCCAGTTGGACATACAGGCACGTTACTTCTCAGCCTCTGAAATGCCAGGCAACTTGGCAACTGGCATTAAATAGAATCTGTATTGTCAAAATTGCACAAAAGTAAACATACCAGTGCATTAGGGGACATCTCCTATTACCCTCTGTCACAATTTCGACACTCCTGGCCGCATTAAAAGTGGTTAAAAACAGTTTTAATAAGTTTGTTTATAAACAAACAAAATGGCCACCAAAACAGGAAGTAGGTTGATGTACAGTATGTCCACACATAGAAAATACATCCATACACAAGCAGGCTGTATACACCCTTCTATTTGAATCTCAAGAGATCATTGGTGTGTTTCTTTCACCCTGCAGTTCTCATGCACTGAAGTTTCAGGCTGCTCTTTTCTTCCTGCAAACAGCTTTGCCCTTGTCTGTAATTCCTCAGTATGTGAAAGCCCAGCCAGCTCAGAGGACGATTTATCCAGCTTGTAAAAGATAAGAGAGAAGAGAGAAGCTGCCCTAATCTAAATAATACACAGGCAGTGTGCATAGAGGGGCCTGGAAGGGGGAGTTCATAGCAGAACCACAACACTGAAGAACTTGGCAGCCTTCCAGACACAGGCCGACAAGTCTGACAGGGGAAAGATACATTGATTTATTACAGAGACTGTTATAGTAGAAAGTGCTGCAGTAAGCCAGAACACATTAGAATAGCTTTTGGAACTTGTAGGATGATAAAAAACAGGATGCAATTTTTGTTACGGAGTCTCTTTAAAGTAAATCTGAGATAAATTTGAGAAAAGAATTTTAACTTACCTGGGGCTTCCTCCAGCCCCCTGTAGGTGTACATATGTGTACACCGCCAATGTGCTAGGTGCAGGGTGGGTGAGCCGAATGACGGCTCTCCCTGCTGCCACTCAAATCCTAGGTGGCGTAAAATACTATTCCCCCTCTGAGACGTCGGAAATCTGAGGGCGATGTAAATTGGACCCTCAAATTGCCCTTCTGCACCTTTGCGCTATATAACATTACTGATGGAAATAGTACATACCCAACGTATACAGGAGCTGACACAACTTACACAGGGAAAGGAAGAGCTGCATAAGGGCAACATGGATGAGCTGGAATGAGATTACATCAACTGATGAATATAAAGAGCTAATTGAGTGAGAAGTCTTGGATTGTGGTCAGGAATGGAGGGACGTGATGATACTCTATTAATTCAATACAGAGGTTGTTTCCTTACGGAGGTGAAGGAGCCCCTCTTGTAACGGCTTCCAGATGGAGATAATTTTTTTCATCTCTTCTCTTTCTTTTTCATTTTGGTTTGTGTTTTCTGTATTATATGAATGCTGAAAGCATATAAGAATGTGAATAGCATACGTGGAGAGTATAAGGCACACGTCTAATGGATAAGAAATATGTTGTTGATGATGATGGGTGGAATAGATACTGAGAGTTTGGACCCACTAGGGCATTTTGGGCAGCATTTTAGGGGGGAGGAGGCTGAGGGGACTTCCGTCCATAGCCCCGCCCCCTAGCAGAAGAGGTTACAGGTGCTTCTCTGATTGGTCCTAGAGAAGCACCTATGACCACTTCCATTAGCTACAGAAACCAGACACCTGATAAATATAATAAAGTTTATTAGTTTCCCATAATATGATCAGGGGCTCCTATAACCTATGTATGCGCTGTTCATATCTTTTATATGGTTGCATATTCTTTTATTTTTTGCATGAAAAACAACTATTTAATAATCTATGAAAAAAAAGAAAATAAACTCATAGCTATTCTATAGTTATTTTGGTTGAAAAAAGACATATGTCCATCGAGTTCAACCAGATCATGGTCAAGAGTTCTATACAGTGTCTTCAAACCACAAGAAATGGTCATCCAGAGTCAAGAAGTAGCGATCCAAAGTCAAGAAGTTGCGATCCAGAGTCAAGGGATGGTGATCCAGAGTCAAGAAGTGGTGATCCAGAGTCAAGAAGTGGCGATCCAGAGTCAAGGGATGGTGATCCAGAGTCAATGAATGGTGATCCAGAGTCAAGAAGTGGTGATCCAGAATCAAGGAATGGTGATCCAGAGTCAAGAAGTGGTAATCCAGAGTCAAGGAATGGTGATCCAGAGTCAAGGAATGGTGATCCAGAGTCAAGAAGTGGCGATCCAGAGTCAAGGAATGGTGATTATGAGTCAAGAAGTGGCAATCCAGAGTCAAGGAATGGTGATCCAGAGTCAAGAAGTGGCAATCCAGAGTAGAGGAATGGTAATCCAGAGTCAAGAAGTGGCAATCCAGAGTCAAGGAATGGTGTTCCAGAGTCAAGGAGTAGCGATCCCCTTGTTGCATTGCATCCCCAACAATTTGGAGAGACATTTGGATAGCAACTATGCAATTTATCTCAGGTGTGTTGTACCAATGCCTCTTTATGAATCCTACATAAAGTAGTTTTTGCTATGGAATACTACAATTTTACCATATTGTACCCAGGATGTCCATGGAGAGTGCTTGGGACCAATACCTCATAGACCTATGGCTGGGGAGGGTATCAGCTGAAAGAGTAGAAAGGATCTTATAAATGGAGGAAATTAACTGGGCTTGTTTAGGACTATCAGGGGCGTAGCAATAGGGGGTGCAGAGGTAGCGACCGCATCAGGGCCCTTGGACCAGAGGGGCCCCAAAGGGCCCTCCCTCAACTAAAGTATTAGTTTTCTTTTGGTCCTGTGCTCATAATAATCACTTCTATAGATACTTTGAATAATCATTGGTAATCATTAACAAGCTGTTCCCCGTCCTCTTCTTGCACCTCTGACACTGTAGTTGCTATTTGCAGGTTTTGGTGCGCCGTATCAATTGTTATGTATAGAGTGCGCGGGGGGCCCCATTGCAAA
This sequence comes from Hyperolius riggenbachi, assembly GCF_040937935.1. Lineage (NCBI taxonomy): Eukaryota > Metazoa > Chordata > Amphibia > Anura > Hyperoliidae > Hyperolius > Hyperolius riggenbachi. The sequence goes on along the minus strand of NC_090656.1, from coordinate 194,014,768 downwards.
ACTTGCATCAGGCCCACAGCTCCTTAGCTACGCCACTGAGGACTATAGTACATAAACACTGAAATGGGGTAGGCATTAACTTCAAGTCCCCTAGGGATTTGGCATAATGTTTAATTTTGTAAAAGTTAAACCTTAAAAGTTGCACAAGATGAAAAGGTGCAAAAAGGATAATAAAATGAATTAAAATCTATAAAATAAATAAGCTTTGAGGTAGCTTACCTCAATGAAGACAAATTCATAAATAAATAAATAATCTTTAATAGCACTGGCAACACGTTTCATGGGTCTCCGCCCACTTCCTCAGGCCAAATCAAAAGCCAGAAATAGAGCATGCGCCCCATGTGGTTGCCTAGTAAGGGCGCGTGTGTGACGTCAGATGTCACACATGCCCATGTTACTAGGCAACCACATGGCGCATGTGTGTAGAGAACGGAGGAAGCCCGGAGCCAGCGGAGGACAAGCGGAGGCCGTGGACAGGTAATTTATAGCTTAAACAGGACATTCAAGAGGAATGTTTAACATTAGGAGGATAGCGTTGGGTCCGCGAGGCGGCCGGATGTGGCGTCACAAAGCCGATTCCTAATCAATTTCATCATTCAGCATTGATCAGGAATTGGACTTCAGTGTATGGGCAGACAACAGATCTCTCTCTAACCAGATGCAATTAGAGAGAGATTTGTCTCTTGGTCGATTCTACCCATCATCGCTAGATGTATGGCTACCTTAAGAGCTAGGCTGATCAAATAAGATCTAAATTTAATTTAGCCAAGACATCCATGTTAAAGCTCAATACACATTTAACATTTCAAGGGCACATCAAACCTTTGAACACTTAAGATGGCCACACATTTCTCAATTTTTTTCCCACTGATATCCAGGCTATTTGACCATTTTTGCTACAAATCTATGCCGCAAACAATTCCTGATTGACTGATTTCTGTCTGAAACTAGTCGATTTGCTCGATTGCGTACGATGGAAAATTTCTGTCGATTGGTTCCAGGTCAGGAGGATGTCACTAGTAACTTTTGATTCGACAACCGATGAAGCTACTTTCCCCTGTCCATAGCCCTCCTCTCTAGCTGCTTCTTACCTTGTGTGATGTCCCAAATGCTAAAGACTAAATAGTAGAGGCCTCTAGTGGTCAGGTGAGGTAAGTGCCAAGGTGCCACTATTGTCTCCCCTCTGCATTATGTTACACATGCTCCCGTTCCGGGACTTGGGAGTGAGGAAGCCGCAGCCGGTGGGGAGAGCAGAGAGCGGACCATGAGGCGGACAGGGGAGAGTGAGGCCATTGGCTATACCACATGGCTCGGGGAGGGGGGATGGGAGACTCAGCAAGCAACACATTTTCAGGCCCCTTTAAGGGGGTAATCCCCGATGGCTGTTTTTGCCGTTGTGGTGCGATGCGACCCCTGCATCAAATAGCAAAACACAACCCCGACGCCCAGGGTGAATCTAGCCTCAAAGACTTCATTCTGAAATCTATTGAAAATCTTTCTGCAGTGCGTAGAACGATTTGAGTATATAGATCCCTCTCTGATCAGATAATGATAACTGTTGGCCATATCGGCCAGTGTACGTCCACCTTAAAGTGAACCTCCGGACTAAAAATCTACTCAGCAGAACTGAAAAGGCTTGGTGTTTCTTTAACAGTTTCACCAATTTTAACAGTATCCAGCGCTCACCAATATATACAAGATGTGTATCTACTCCAAAACATGGAGGAGCCTATAAAGTGATATAGGTAGTCAATTGCAGAAATAACTGTCTCACTAAGTCTCATTCAACACTTCAAAATTTATTATGTCTGCTTACAAAACCCCCCATAACCCCCATAAAAACGAGCTAAAGAGTATACCAGCCTAGCATACACAGCCGGCCGTGTCAATCACATAGCACAGTCATACAGCACCATTCAACCCAGAACATTACTCCCGGGAGTTTCCAGTTAATCATAACTTTCTATGGTGTATGTTAATCGCCTTGGATTCATATTGTGATTATCAAGCACTTAGATTCTGGTGAAGAAGTCCCAGTAACCTCCAGTAGCAATCTTCACTTGTAAGTGTAGTTATTAACAGTCGCTGCGCTGCAATAAGATGCAGCCTCACAAAAGGTATTGCAGGGGGAGTCAGGTTAGTATGCAAGTGTGTTAGTCCATATAGCGGGGGGATCCCAGAAGCACTTCAAAAGCTTGTTTGAAGCCAGCATTCAAACGTTAGTTGAACCAGGAGCACTCAGAGGGCTCCATGCGCCCACAAATCTTTGTATCCATGCGCCTCACAAATCTTTGTATCCATGCGCCTCACAAATCTTTGTATCCAGGCGCATGGATACAAAGATTTGTGAACTCTTTGCTGGCGCTGCATGGGGTTGAGAGAAGGTGGAGGCGAGCGATGACTGGAGGGGGACCCGAAGAGAGATGAGAAACGACTGACCAACCTGTGGAGGTGGTGAGAGCCCGCAGGGCACAGCAGCATAGTCTATGCATGTATGAAAAGCGGTAAACACTGAGCCTGTTGGGCTTTGCCCTCTGAGTGCTCCTGGTTCAACTAACGTTTGAATGCTGGCTTCAAACAAGCTTTTGAAGTGCTTCTGGGATCCCCCCGCTATATGGACTAACACACTTGCATACTAACCTGACTCCCCCTGCAATACCTTTTGTGAGGCTGCATCTTATTGCAGCGCAGCGACTGTTAATAACTACACTTACAAGTGAAGATTGCTACTGGAGGTTACTGGGACTTCTTCACCAGAATCTAAGTGCTTGATAATCACAATATGAATCCAAGGCGATTAACATACACCATAGAAAGTTATGATTAACTGGAAACTCCCGGGAGTAATGTTCTGGGTTGAATGGTGCTGTATGACTGTGCTATGTGATTGACACGGCCGGCTGTGTATGCTAGGCTGGTATACTCTTTAGCTCGTTTTTATGGGGGTTATGGGGGGTTTTGTAAGCAGACATAATAAATTTTGAAGTGTTGAATGAGACTTAGTGAGACAGTTATTTCTGCATTTAACAGTTTCACAGCATCAGAACTTTGTTTTTCTTACCAAAGCATCATTTTTAGCTGCATTTTTAACTAAGCTCCACCCATCAAAGAAAAAAAGCCCGGGCTTTTTTTCCCTGATGCTGTGCAGAGCATGATGGGATTTCCTATGTTGTTATTCACGTTGCCTAGCAACTGGAAGAGGTGCCCAGGACACAGGACAGTTGGAACTGTGTCTCATGCTCCCTGTCACCTCCTTTCAACAAAAAAGATGGCAGCCATCATGAAATCAAATATTTTCCTGTTCTTTTAAAACAGTGTGGGTAAGAGATTCTATTACCTATCTATTTTAATTAACATAACTAATGTCACTTAATGACAGTATGTTTGTTGAGGCTGGAGTTCCTCTTTAAGTCCATCAGTAACTGTTTCTTTGAGGGAGACCTCAAAAGTGAAGCTGACATGTTCGGGATATTCAGGATATTTCTATAGCAAGCAGCTGGGAAGGAAAACGCAGTCAGTTAAAGACCACATTTGCATGTGTATATTTTTACATGTCTGGCCACCTAAGCTGTCGCTTACACAGTCTAGTTTTCAAGCATCGGCTATTGAGACTGGTTAAATTAGCTACTGGAAAACAAAATCTGTTGCAGCTCAGGTCTCTTGCAGCCCAAACCAAGCAATGTTTAGCAGCCAGGTCTGCTAATTCTTAGGCAGAACAAGCAGGTGGTGTTGTGATGTATGATGATGAACAAGACCGGAATCACTAGTCTACAAGAAGTCCATTTTCCCCCCAAGTGTATGTGTACTCCCCGGTCCTGTGGAGACTGTTGTAGGCTCACCTGTCACGTTGGAGCGACTCCTAGACCTCCAATCTCCTTCTAGACACTCAACCTCCTTCTGTGTCTGACATCTATTTTAATTGCCACCATGAGTACCTGGACTATGTCACACCGCCACATGTAGTGACATCACTACATGCAGTGGTGTCAAGGGGTTTAGGCACTCGTGGTGGCAATTCAAAAAGACACTGGACACCGGAGGAGGCCGGGAGTCATGCTGGCATGACAGGTGAGTCTGCAACACTCACCACATGCCTGGAGGGGGGGGGGGGGCATTCCATGAATGGAAGGGCGGTAGGCAAAGGTAGGAAGATTTCATGCTGAAATCTATTGGAAGTCTATATACAGTTTGTGGACAGGTAATAGATCGATCTGATCAAAGAGGGATCTATCTGATGGTCAATCTGATGGTCATCATCTAATGTGTGGCCACCTTAAGTGTTGGCTTATCTCCATAGTGTAAACTAATCAATTTATTTGTAAATTCAAATGGTACAATAGGCAACGCATTTCATGGCTCTAGACCACTTCATAAGATCATATACAGTTATAATTGCCAGTGCAATGGAGCCCAGAGCTCCTTCTTTTTCTGTTATAGAGGAAGTCATGGTGACCACATTTGTAATAAGACCTTAGGCAGATGGGCCTAGTTGGCTGTGGAGGTCAGCCCAGAGGGGGAGGAAGAAAGGGAGTGTGATCCAGGGTCGGTTCAAGTAACAATTGGGCCCTAGGGCAAAATTAGCCTGGGGGCCCCCCAACAGACACCCCCCGACCAAAAAGCGTCATTAGGGGCCTTTTGTTGCAGCCAAATTTCTCTCCTGGCCCCCTGAGCTGGCTGTTGACCCTCCCCCAATCACTTCCCAACTTAACTGTGCTCCCTAGAACCTTTGTAGTATCTATGTCAGTGTAGTGTCTCACCTGTCCACCAGCTCAGATGAGACGCTACTCTGCCAAAGCCTCTGCAGAGTCCCTGGGGAGCAACAGTTAAGATGGGGGAGGAACACCTTGGGTGCCCCTACAGGCCCTGGGGCAATTGCCCATTTTTTCCTATGGTAGCTCTGGCCCTGGTGTGATCAATGAGGAGGGGCCTTCAAAGTTTTGCTTAGAGGTCCATGATTTATAGTTATTAGGCTGAACTGTGCTCCCTGTAAGCCTTTCCTTTCCTGTCTATAAGTCTAGATCACACATACAATAGAAAAGCAAAGAAACATGGTGAGTGGCCAGTAAGAGCAAGTTCAAGCATAAAACATACTGTATATTTTGGACTATAAGACTCATTTTTTTCTCCCCCAAATGTGGGGGAAAAAGTCGCTGTGTCTTATAGTCCAAATGCAGGGAGTTACTGATTTGTGAACGCCTGCCAATACGAACGTCCAACCCGACGCAATGTCAGGGACACCCTGTACTGTGCCCATGCAGAGAAGGACACAGGGGGATATGCCAATATAAATGAGGGGGGAGGGGGGCTTATTGAGATCACACATGACATGCAAGCAGCTGATCACAGATATGGGATCCAGATTGTAGATTTTAGAGGACTAAGGGAGAATGGGATGAAGGTGGCATCTGCCACATCACTGCTATATAGACTGATTTTTTTCAGAAAAAAAGATGAAGAATGCAATTATTAATATAGCACCAACATCTTCCGTAGCACTGTACAGAGTACATAGTCATGTCCCTAACTGTCCCTCAGAGGGGCACCCAATGTAATCTCTACCGTAGTCATATGTCCATCTAGTATAGGGTAAATTTTTAGGGGAAAGCCAACTAACTTATCTGTATTTTTGGGGATGTGGGAGGAAACTGGAGTGCCTTGAGGAAACCCATGCAGACAAGGGGAGAACATACAAACTCCATGCAGATAGTGCTGGCTGGGATGCAAACCTGGGACCCAGCGCTGCAAGTCTAGAGTGCTAACCACTATTTCACCATAGTCCTGTCACTAACTGTCCCCCAGAGGCACTGATGATCTTATCTGTATGTTTTTGGGATATGGGAGGAAACCCACGCAAACACGGGAAGGACATACAAACTCCATGCAGATTGTTGACCTGGCTGGGATTCGAACCAGGGACCCACTACGCCACCATGCTGCCCAATCACGTTACAGGTATTAGTAAAATAAGAGACTTGCACTTATCGCTCATCAGATTGCTTTTATTAAACGCTGCATCTAACTGTGAAGTAGGGATAAATAAACCTGAAACAACATCCTAAGGATGTAGCAGAAGATGAATCTCTGGAAAATAATAATAAATACGTAATGAGAGTCACGCTAACCTCCTCATCTAGCAGTATAATGCCTGACCTGTCACCTCTAGGACATAAGGGGCAGGATCTGTGATGTAAAATGGCTCTTTAACCGGACAGCTCTGGGGAACTTTACAGAACAATCAAGTTCACATCTGGGTCAGCAAACAGCTGTATTGGGGCGAACGTTGCTGACATCATTAGAGCAAAGTCAGTTATAACCACGGCGATAAGGGAGTGGCAGCTTTCTACAGACAAGAGGGAGCTGTGTGTCTTTCTCTCCCGTCATCAGCTCAATGATTATCATAGAGAGGAAGAAGTGCTGATTTCTGCTCTGTGGACAGGCAGAAGGTGGGATAGAGTGCCAGGGCAGTGAGATAAGCTGTACATAGAGATAGCATCAATTTCAGGAATGACAAGAATCCGCAGATACTCCCCAATTTCCAGGGGACGTAGCTTAACCAGAACTCTAACAATGACAAGGAAAAAACATATAAATCTGTTCAACTGCAACTGAACTCTTTTGGCCAGTTCACGTATGCAGTGATGCTGAGCAATGCATCTTTATCAGAAATGTTGCTGGCTGTGTTTGTTATGCGTATAGCTCCAAACTATCCATGTTTTGGAGGGACAGTCCCTCTTTGGGAGTCATGTCCCTCTGTCCCTCTTTCTTCCTCATTTATCCTTCTTTCAGGACTAATGTACAGACCTATGTAAATATATGTATTTTTTTCTACAGAAAAAATTGTGTTTAAATGACTCTAAACTTTATTCCAAAATCTTTAACAGAGGCGCCACAGTAGTATAAAAATGATTAAAATCTGTTTAAAAAGAGGAGGGAGTGGTGGACTTACCTCCTTCAAGTAGACACCAAAAATTGTTGGTTTAAACAAACAACAATTTGTTCACAATACTCCAAGTATGCAACACGTTTCACGGGTATAATCCCGCTTCCTCAGGCAATATAACGGAACAGTAACTGTAAAGCAGATATGATTGGTTTAAAACCCAAGTCAAACTTAAAAAATGGTTAACTAAAAACATGTATCATTGAAATTGGTCGATCAGCATTGTAAATAGTAGTATTGAACATTGTTATTCGGCATGTATGTTTAAAGTGTAAGGGCTTGAGTCACTAAGACAAATAGCATGCCTTATCAAAGTTAACACTCCTTATCAAAGTTAACATGCCAAAGGACTCACGTGTGTTTATGGGGCGGGAGTAAGCCCCGGGTAAGTATCGATTCTTCATAGTTGGTGATCGCTGGTTTCCTTGAATTGCATTTAAAAAATCCATTCTTCCTATCAAAATTTTAAAATCAATTTTCTCAAAAATTAGCAAGGTTTTTTTAAAAAAATATTTCTCCTTGGTCTCACGGTTCTCCTCAACATACCTTGCAAATTCAGTGCTTATATAATGTATGGGGGTTTCGCTATTATTGTGGCACCATTGATTTCAGTGCAAGTCAAATTCAGTAATTAATTTGACCCAAAAATCTTGGCCTATTTGATAAAATGACTGTCGAATCAAACAATGAGCTATTCAACCTACACTACCTAGAACAGGGGTAGGGAACCTATGGCTAGGGAGCCAGATGTGGCTCTTTTGATGGCTACATCTGGCTCACATACAAACCAGTTGTAGTTGATTCACTAAGCTACACTGCTCAAGCAGCGCAGTTAAGTGTGGCAGCGCAAATACAATTTTCAAAGTTGCAATGCTACTGCTGTAGCATGCACTACTAACTTACTTGCGCTACCCCAAAATGAACGGCTGCTTTAATTGTTCCACTCTGTCTGGACCCTGTCAGGTCCAGTGACTTTGTAGGTCAAGATCCCTGCACTTTGATTGGCCCAATAGGCTGCCTGTAACTTGGCAGGCAGCTTATTGGGCCAAAGTTCGGGGATCTCGCCCTACAAAGTGGACAACCCCCAAGTCAGCTAGCTAATTGTAGAAGCTGTTAGTCGGTATTTCTCCTGTCTGGCTCGCAGGGAAATTGCTGATGTTGCTTAAACCCATGAGAAGCTGAAGACATGTCTGACACTTCCGCTGCCCGGCTGGTCACTTTCGCTGCCCGGATCAATACACGTCACCATAGCAACAGGGACGTGAGCTCTATGCTGCACATGCGCACTGTCGCAGTTTGAAACATATTGTATGGCTCTTAAAGAATTACATTTTAAAATATGTTGCGTTCATGGCTCTTTCAGCCAAATAAGATTCCTGACCTCTGACCTAGAAGTACTGCTACTGTATACGCCTCTTGTCCCTTGCAGTGCACCCTCCCATGCCTATATGCACCCACTAAAGTTCACCACCCTCCTCTGCCAAACAACCAATCCCTTGGTGCAGTTTTAGTGCCTGCCCTTGGTGCCATAGTCTCTAGATACTCCACTGCTTTTTCCAATTGTGGGATGTAGCACTGGCTAATTCAGTGGGGGGTTCACAGAGAGGCGAGAGTATACCACAGGAATGAGGGGGCGTCGCACACAACCGCTCATTAGTAGTAAATCAGCCCTTATATGTATAGTTGTACATCTGTATATTGCTACACAGATTTTTTTTATATCAGCGCATTAAGCCTGAAGAAAATACAGCAATGTGGGGACAGGAAATTCTCACAGTAGTTAATGAGCAGAAATAGGGTCATAGTAACACATGCCTCAGTCTAGGAAAAATGTAACTTTGTGGATTTAGACTGTCACTACATATTTCAGTGTGTGTGTGAGGTGAGTGGGTGAAGCAAGTCCGCACTGTGTGAGTTATGGAAGTGACCCCACAGCCAATTACACAAGGGGGAATCAATTTACAAAGAAGGAGACGGGGAGGGAAGTAAAACAAACTAAAGACTTAAAAGAGAAGAACCTAGAATAAAAAAAAAGATATAAAAATAACACAAAGCCCATAACCATATGCCGTAAGCCAAACAGGAAGTCATACATACTACATACAGATACGGTCTGTTACTGATGAAAATGGTGTAACCTAGTACAGGCAAGGAAAATAGTGTTACGTATTAAAAATGCTACCTCCACCCAAAAATGTATTTTGTACCAAGCAGTCAACACACTGAATCGGCACGAGCATCTCAACGTAGAGAGCGTTTGAAGGAAAATATTGAACTTGACCACCACCATCGCATCCTAGAGTCTGTTCCTCACCAGATGCCTAGCGCTAACCTAATCCTAACACAAAGTCTAAGAGTAACCCAATCCTCATTGATCCCTAACACTTAACTTATCCTAATATGACAGTCTAATCCTCATTGATATCTTATTCTGACCTAACCTTCACTTGACCACTAACAGTAACCTAACCCTAATCCAATGCTTAATACCAGCAACCTTTAAGTGACCACAAACAGTAACAGAACACCCAGAAAGCCTAACACTAACTTGAAACACGCAGCATTTAAAGTAAAACTAACCCTCACAAGAAGCGCCAATAGCAATTAATCATCGACTGATTGTCAAAAATCAGCATCCCGATGTTTTTGTGATTGCTAAAGCTCCCAGCCACTGTAAATTGTAAAATGATTTTATTTTTGAGTGATATTAGATTTTTTTTTTTAAATATCAAGAATCAATAAAATTAAAAATGTTCAAAGTGTCATAATCAAGTTTTTTTTTGTGTATCATTGTGACAGTGCATTTCAATTTTTAAATAATGATATGATCAATAGAAAAATTATTTTCTCTCCCGCTCATTTTTTAGTCACTTAGGCCTCAATTCACGGAGCTTTATCAAACACTTTATCAAACGTTTGATAATTTACCTCATGGGTAAAATCTAATTTTAAATTCACTAAGGTGTTATATATCTATCAAATGTTTTACCGATAAAACGTTCAATAAATATATAACACCTTAGTGAATTCAAAATTAGATTTCACCCATGAGGTAAATTATCAAATGTTTGATAAAGTGTGTGATAAAGCTCTGTGAATTGAGGCCTTACCTTAGTAATAAATTATGGATTGCCTTTGCCTGTATTTTTTAAATAGTTTTCCTTGCTTAAACCAATTTCTTTTCAGCAAATTGATAATTTGATCCACTTGAAATGTCACATAATTTGGCCACCCCGGGAGTCCAAATGACTTGGGCGTCATTGCTGGGCCAAAGCTGTACAGACGCCATTGCTAGCCTGCAGGCTAGCAACATGTTCTATTCCTATGCAGGGGCGGGGGGGTTATAGTACCGCCAGGCAGGTGGGGTGAGTGAGGAGATAGTGTCTCTTTAAAGAGAACCCGAGGCGGGGTTCTTACATCGCAATCCCCATACAGAAGCTGGGTCTGTCTATAGAGCCCAGCCTCTGTTGCTATTTAGCTTCCCCCAAAGACTCCCCTGCGCGTTGCGAGACCCCATAAAACACAGCCGTGCTATGCGGCTGTGTTTACCTCACTAATGTCAGTCTCTGCTCTCCCCCGCCTCCTGAATCGCTCCAGTCCCCGCCCGCGTCCCTTCCCTCCAATCAGCGTGGAGGGAAGGGACGTGGGCGAGGTCCACAGTGATTCAGGAGGCGGGGGAGCGGCGAGACTGGCATTAGTGAGGTAAACACAGCGCGGCTGTGGTTTATGGGGTCTCACAGCATGCAGGGGGGGGCTTTGGAGGAAGCTACATAGCAACAGAGGCTGGGCTCTATAGGCAGACCCAGCCTCTATATGGGGATTGCAATGTAAGAACCCCGCCTCGGGTTCTCTTTAAAGTTTAACACTACAGTAAAAAAAATGCATCATTTTTCAGAACACAGAAAAACTCAGAAACTAATGGTGACTGCATCCTCTGTTAATAATAGGATGTTTTCTGGGCCGGTTCTCTCATGAAGCAAGGTGAAACATTTGCATCAGACGCAGAGATTACAGGGGCGGCATTTTTGCACTGTGTTTACACTAACAGCATGCAGTCAGAGTAGGAGAGCGAGGTGAAGAGGTCATCACTGAGGAAAAGCGGCTTGTTAAGAGCTGTGTGAAGAGTCTGACAGTGAGTGAGGAGGGAGGAGGTAGGACAGTAGCAGTGTTTCATTTGACTTGCACAGCAGAAGGGAGGAGGTGGCACTGCTGTCCTGACTGAGCCTGAGGTGGAATGGAGGCTGGCCAGTGGCCATCTCGCTGAGGGTGAGCAGTTGGTTTGTCACAGACTCACAGCCAGCCAGTGTGCTATTGTGTTGAGCTGCAGCATGTCATGTGAGAACATTAAATGAAGCAGAGTAAATTTTTGGGTGCTAGGCGATCATTCCAAATTGGGGAGGAGGGCCCATCCTCACAAGTTTGCCTCAGGCAGCAAAAAGTCTGGAACCGGCCCTGGATGTTTCACACTGTCAATTGGAACACAAATGCAAAGTCTTGGCCTGCTGCATTTTTCCGCAGCTGTATCACATTCGCAATGCAAATCAGACACAATGGAAGCCTATGGGACGGACGGTGTCCATTCCAACTAGGCTGATCACCGCATGCAAAAATGTTGACTCAGCTTTCACTTGGATTTGGTTCCACTGACACCCACTGTTCAGTCCACTGCTGAGGAGGAGCTGATCAGAGTCCAGGACAAGAAAGGGGCACCCCAGTGGTTTGCAAAAAACAATGGGAATCCTAATTCAATTTATTAATCCTAATTTACAATGCGATAGGCAGCCCCACACTTCTGCCAGACTCTGATCAGTTTTGGGACAAGTGGAGCAGCAGCAGAGGCAGTGGATGGTGAGGTCAGGTGGCGACGGATGCAAAAGAGCAGTTATGAGAATGACGTGGAGTCTAAGTGTGCACGGGTCTTCACCGGGGCCGGCTCTACTCTTGGGCAAGAGGGGGTAGCGCCCCCTCAAATAAATGTCTTGCCCCCTCAAATCAATGTCCCTCAGACCTGTGTCCTCCATCCGTCCCCCTGTGTCCAGTGTCCCCTTTGTCCTTTACATAGACGGCATGCCAGGCTTCCAGGAGCAAACAACCAATCAGGCAAGGGGTGCAGGGAGTGCAGTGATTAGCCCCGATGAGCCATGGTCCCGCCCTCGAGACCACCGGGTCCTAGTAAATACCAAGCAGGGAGCAGCTGTGATTGGCGGTCTGGGGCAGCGACCCTGCCCCCCCAGGCCTAATTGCTCAGATTGGCTCAGCCGCAGACTGGCCCTGGCGGACGGGTGAGTTAAAGAGACTCTGTAACATTAAAAAGATCCCCTGGGGGGTACTCACCTCGGGTGGGGGAAGCCTCCGGATCCTAATGAGGCTTCCCACGCTGTCCTCTGTCCCACGGGGGTCTCGCCGCAGCCCTCCGAACAGCCGGCGACTGTGTCGACTGTCAGTTCAATATTTACCTTTGCTGGCTCCAGCGGGGGCGCTGTGGCGGCTTTCCGTTCCGAACTACACGAAAATACCCGATCTCATTCGGGTCCGCTCTACTGCGCAGGCGCAGGAAACTTGCGCCTGCGCAGTAGAGCAGATCCGACGGCGATCGGGTATTTCCGTGTAGTTCGGAGTCGACAGCCGTCAGAGCGCCTGCGCAGGAGCCAGGAAGGTAAATATTGACGTCACCGCTGCACGGACTCCACGGAGGGCTGCAGCGAGACCCCTGACGGATGGAGGACGGCGTGGGAAGCCTCATTAGGATCCGGAGGCTTCCCCCACCCGAGGTGAGTACCCCCCAGGGAATCTTTTCATGTTACAGATCCTCTTTAAGGAGTGCAGCCGTCGGGAGTCCATGATTAGTGGGACAGGAGGGGGCCCCATCCTATTTGCGGTACCGAGAAGGTGCAGCAGTATAGCGACAGACTGCCACCTGTTCCAGCCAGGCTTCCTGCTACGATGTCTGCCTTCATCCTCCGCCACAGCTGCAGGGCTCTCCCCTTCCTGGTCACTCCATGTTGTGTGATTGTACAGAGCACTGCTGTGCAGAAGATAATGTGTACACATGAGCACATGATGTGTACACATGATGCCCCCTTCACATTTCTGACTGACCCCTCATATGTGCCTGTCTAGAACCAACCCTGGTCTTCACCAGCACACCCCGCAAGGGATGATGGTGGGTGACTGAGAGAACAGGAGGGGTGAAACCTGCAATAAGGGAAGAAAGACGGACTAATGACAGGGCTGGCTGAAGATGGGAGTATGGGACTGACAGAAATCCTGACTGGACTGAAAAGCGGCAGAACTGACTGATGACAGGATGACAGCAGATGCGCTTACTGCACTGTTTTTGTATAAACTGCATTTGCGTTTTGTGTGAACAGGCCCTAATGCTTATTAACCTCTTGAGGACCACAGGTTAATACCCCCCCCTCCCCCCCCCTAGTGAACAGGCCATTTTGTGCAATTCAGCACTTCACTGCTTTAACCACCCTGACGTTCTATTAAGATCGCCAAGGTGGCTGCGCAGCAGTATTTTATTTTTTTTTGCCAAAGGAAAAGGAGGAAACCGGCACTGCTGTCATATACTTTAATCCAAATACTTAAAAAAGCGGAGTAACATTATCCATTTCAAGAATCAAAATCCAAAGACACATACCATTGGTGACTGTGGGTGGTGCTGTGGGTGCGGAGGGTGCAGAGCCTTATGGCCGTTTCACGCGTCTTACGCTTCTACGGAGGCTGCCTCCGTAGAAGCGCAAGACGCGTGAAACGGCCGTAAGGCTCTGCACCCTCCGCACCCACAGCACCACCCACAGTCACCAATGGTATGTGTCTTTGGATTTTGATTCTTGAAATGGATAATGTTACTCCGCTTTTTTAAGTATTTGGATTAAAGTATATGACAGCAGTGCCGGTTTCCTCCTTTTCCTTTGGCATTTAGATACAACTCTGACCTGAGCACGCTGAAGATATACAACATACAGCGCATACGTGTCAACATTGGACTGTGTTGCCCTTCTTCCCCCCCCCCCCCCCCTCCTCCTCCCTGGACAGCATACGGCTAGTGCAGTGCCAGCATTTTTCTTTTCTCTTCCATCTACATGGCATCTTGACAGTATTTATTTTTTAAATCATGTAGCTAGCCTAGCGCTAGCTACATGATTCCCCCATCCCTGCCGAATTCCTCCCACCCTTCCGATCGCCGCCGGCGATCAAACCCATCAGGAAATCCCGTTCTGAACGAGATTTCCTTTAGGGCTTCCCCCGTCGCCATGGTGACAAACGGAATGACGTCATCAACGTTGTGACGTCAGAGGGAGTCCCTATCCACCCCATAGCGCAGCCTGCCGGTGATTGGCTGCGCAAGGGGTCTGCGGGGGGGGGCCTCTTTCGCGGCGGGTAGCGGCGCATCGGCGGCGACGATCGCGTAAGACACGCATCTAGCAAAGTGCTATCTGCATGTATTAAAAAAATTGTGAAAATTGGCCCACCAGGGCCTGAGCAGTCCACCGCGGCTGTCATGGACGAGCTGAGCTCGTCATTACCGCCAAGGTGGTTAAAGGACAACTGAAGTGAAAAGAATATGGAAACTGCCATATTTATTATATTTTAAACAATACCAGTTGTCTGGCTGTCCTGCTGATCTATTTGGCTACAAGAATATGTGAATCACACCAGAAACAAGCATGCAGTCAATCTGGTCAGATCTAACAATAATGTCAGAAACACCTGATCTTCTGCATGCTTATTCAGGGTCCATGGCTAAACATATTAAAGGCAGAGGATCAGCAGGGCGCCAGGCAACTGGTATTGCTTAAAAGGAAATAAATATGGCAGCCTCCTTATCCCTCTCACTACAGTTGTTCTTTAATGGTTTATTGCTCAGGCATACAACTTATCACCCAAAGGAATTTTACCTCCTTTTCTTCCCACTAATAGAGCTTTTTTTGGTGGTCTCTGATTGCTGCTGCGATCATAATAAACCCTATTACCCTATTTTATTCCCCCCCCCCCCCACACACACACACACACAATTAGCCCTAGACTGCGATACAAACACTACAGTACACTTACTTAGGAAACAACCTATGATAGGGATTAGATTGGGAGCCATTGGAAGGGACAGTTAAGTGACAGGGATGTCCTCTGTACAGCGCTGCTCTAGATCGCAGCGCTGTACACATATCTGTTTGTGCTTTTTTGGGGGGATAATTTCACCCTGCCAGCTCCGATCGCGGTTGGCAGGCTGATCGCGGCAGCCCTGCTCTGTTTACTGCAGGGAACTCGTGCAAGCGTTCATTCCCTGCAAATCTTGGCTCTCACAAGGTCACGCCACCTGGTGTGGCTGAGGAACGAGAGACCCACTCTGCGGCGGCGATCCTGCGTTAGGCAGTCGCAGAGTGGTTAAGCTAAATACTCACCACCTGACTGAGGAAGATGGATCCATCGACGTCTCCCTGACGACCAGCGTTCCATGATCCATCCTCCAGCTGGCAGGTACACGTGATGTCACATGATGGGTGCAAACAGGAAGTCAAGCGATCACGGTACTTTGCGCAAAGTCGTCAAGGAACTTAAAGATTCGGTCCGCCGTGATGGTTGATATCCTTCACGTGATCGCACTCCTGTACCCACGTTGTGAGATCGCGGAAATGGTCGTTTGTCGCTCAAAAAAATGCCGGTCGTTGGAAAAACTCATTAAAATTGCATGGTGGGTACGGGCTTTTACTGGAGCGTCACCTGAAATGATTCCTAACAATCATTTTGGGTGAGAATAAACCACAGTTTCATTTTTTTTACACATAAACATTCAGGTCCACTTCAGCAGACTCCCTTCCTCTTCATTTAGCAGTACAGAGTTTTGTGATGTACTGAAGACATATGGCTCTTCATCCTTCTCTCCAAAACCAGCAAAGAATAGGAACAAAGGAAGTGGAACATCTGAAAGCCGGAGGGAAATATCATCACCATCTATGGGATCTGCCTTCTCTCCACCCAGTAACACACATCTTCTGTGTGGGATTATACACAAGGCATTACATTCTGGCAACATGTGTGTTTTCTCAGACATTTTATAGAAACATTAGCAGCAGAATCGCTGAACTCAACTCAACTTATGTTTCACCAACAGGAAAATTCTTCCACTTTTTCAGAGATGTTTGTTTTATTAGGTTCACGTTTTAGATCTGTGTGTTTATGAGTAAAGCGTTAATATATACACAGCTTCTTTTTGACGCATATAATCACATGGTGAGTGAGAACGCTAAGTGCTATGAGCACAGAAATGGATTTAGATGAAATGGGGGACCTAGGTAAGATAGCAATATTTTGCCACCATTGATGGTCACCTTCAGGCCCTAGGCAACTGCCTAGGAACAGCAAGAATGTGTAGACCATTTTTATGGCTAGCTGCCCCAGGTTTACACTATATACAGAGCCGGGTCAAGGTCCTCCAGCACCCAAGGCTGAGGCACCAAAGTGCCCCCATCCCTTCCACCCCAGCCATCACACACTGATTGCTATAAGAGATGCCCCAGGGCCCCCAAACCCCCATCACCTTAATCTCAAGTTATCTGGCTTGCAGTCACTGCCATGTATCCCCTTTTCTTATTTCTCTCTGCTTCAAACAAAATAGGGGAAAGATAGCTGAGTGAGTTGTACTCCCCCTCCTATACTGCGCCCTGAGGCTGGAGCCTCTCTCACCTCAGCCTCAGTCCGGCCCTGACTATGGCCTCAATTCACTAAACTTATGTTACCATGGTGATAAGGCATGTAGTATTCAGGAAACATTTTACCTCAGGCAAGCCTAAAGTTAACTCTTCTGTCTTTAAATTAACTCTCCAATCCTTAAAATAACTCCAGAGTTAAAGACAGGCTGTTAATTAGCTGCATGTGAAAATAACTACAGCGGAGGTAAATTAACTACAGAGGAGGTAAATTAACTACAGGAGAGGTAACTTAAGGAATGAAGAGGTAAGATAACTCTCTCACGTGTGGAGGTAAGTTTTCTCTTGCCTTATTATCTCTAGCATGATCTTAGTGAATTGAAGCCTTTGTATTATTGTTGCAGTAGATGAGACCGCTCGACCCCTATTACCTGTAGCAAGCAGGGCCGGCCTTAGGTTTCACAGCGCCCTGAGCGAAACCTGATTTTTGCGCCCCCCTTCATCCTCTTCCCACGTGCGTGCACACACACGCACTCACACACATAGGGCCATATGCAATTCACCTTTACTCATGAGATATCTCCTAGGACAGTGGTTAGCAACCATTTTGATGTCGTGGCACATCACGCCAAATGCTCAGATCTCTGTGACACAGCACATATGTATAATAGGAAAAATACTACTAATAACCACGAATGGATGGAAAGAGTGCATTATCCTGAAGGCTAGAACCTTTCAGGAATATTAATAAAAACAATCAGTGGGACAGTTAGCCGCCCCTCCCCCCCCCCCCCCCCATTTAAAATGATAGCACAGCACCAAAAATTTGCACCACACGTTATAGCCGCAGTGCGCCCCCCCAAAAAAATGCCCCCCCGATCTCATGTGTAGG
The DNA here is from genome assembly GCF_040937935.1 of Hyperolius riggenbachi. NCBI lineage: Eukaryota > Metazoa > Chordata > Amphibia > Anura > Hyperoliidae > Hyperolius > Hyperolius riggenbachi. Next base: position 193,997,280 of record NC_090656.1, on the reverse strand, counting down.
TGCCCTCAATATAGGTTGCCAAGCATAGGTACCCCCAGTATAGGATCTCATGTGTAGGTGCCCTCAATATAGGTTGCCAAGCATAGGTGTCCCCAGTATAGGAGGTCAGTTGAAGGTCTCCATCGCCCCCATAGGTAGACAGGCGTAGGTGCCTCCAGTATAGGTAGCCATGTGTTGGTGCCCTCCTTAAAGGTAGCCAGCCATAGTTGCCCCCAGTATAGGAAATCAGGTGTAGGTGCCCTCAGTATAGGTTACCAGCTATTAGGCGCCCCCTTGGAAGCCGGCGCCCTGAGCGACCGCTCTGGTCGCACAGGTCAAAGGCCGGCTATGGTAGCAAGGTGCTGGAAACCAATGCGGCAGATCAGGATACAAACAGAACGAAATCCGCACACCCGCAGGTAAAGTCCAAGGGTTTTTATTGAGTCCAACTTACAAAGGCAGAAAAATTGGCTGACATGTTTCGGATTACATCCTTACTCATAGCCTAAACATACTGACATCTAGGTGGACCATATATACTTAAACAGCCCCGCCCCCAGGGTGTATTCACCTGGGAGCAAAGGGGATTTAAAGGCGCAGGAATAAAAACCTGCAGAAATGAATATATGGAAAAAACCACCATCATACTAATATTACTATGTATAAAGACACAGAATACAATATTTAAAATGCAGAAATACAAAAATACAAAAATACAGAAATACAAAACTGCACAGTACAAAAATAAGACGATATCAATATATAAAATTAATGTCCCACCTGGCATTTAAACCATGAGGTTCCCTAGTCCCCATCTGTAGAATCCAATATGCCTCCCTCATTCGCAATTTCTTGTATAGGTCACCACGTCTAAAGGAAACAGTCACCCTCTCAATCCCTTGAAATAGAAAACCAGCCATATTCCCATCATGTTTCTCCCTGTAGTGTCTCGCAACATTGCTAATGTTGTCCGTCTTCCAGGAGGCCCCATTAAAATGCTCAGAGATCCTTTGCCTCAAGCAGCGCGTGGTGCAGCCCACATACTGAAGGCTGCAAATCGCGCAAGTGACCACATAGACTACGGATTTCGTATTGCAATTAATAAATTAAATTTGTATTATTGTTAGTTAGAGGTTAGGTCTCTTCTGTGAGGACCCCTCAACATGGTGGGAGAGTCTAGTACTGAACAAACTGTGCCCAAACTGATTATTGGAAGCTAACTTACTCCATTTGTTGCATCTGATTTGAATGCAAGTTGTGTAATCTATGTGTGGGTTCTGCACATCTATGCAGCTGGTCAATTCGGGTGCCGCCTGCATTTGTAAGCGCTGCCATCTTCTCCAGTTGTACAGAACTGCCTAGATTTGTTATGTGGATGATCCCGCTCTGTATGAGCCTGCAACCTATTTGCAAAGCAGCAATGGATCACTGCTTTACAGCCTTTGGGAATCCAATCCCTCTGCCCCCCCTTTCTTCCTTATTTGTCCCTCTTTCAGGACTGATATACCATACAGTATATCTATGTACACATACTGTATGTATATTTCTACTGAAAAATGTGTTTAAATGATTCTAAACTTAATTCCCATCAATTAAATTGATATATTTCTCATTGTCTTTCTTTTCAAAACAATTTAAAGTGATTGTTTGTCAATTACATTCAATTCTTTTTACAGATGTCAATACCCGTGCCTTACATATTTCTCATTTTCAAAATGTTAAAATGAAGAAAAACGAATGATGATAGAAAGGATCAGTGTGGTTTAAATGATAAAACCACGTCTTTTGCTTCTGAATTCTTTGTGGTGTGTGTGAATAGGGGTGTGATGGGGGCGTGGTTAGAGGTGTGGCAGGGGTGTGTCTTAAAGTGCCCCTGTTTCTTATCTCAAAAAGTAGAGAGGTATGGCTTATTTATATGGTCAATCTGTTTATGTAGTTTAACCTTCTTGCCGATTATCCCGAGCTCAGCTCATGGTTACCTGCGCAGGAGGATTTCTCAGGCCCCGCTGGGCCGATTTTCACAATTTTTTTTTACTGCACGCAGCTAGCACTTTGCTAGCTGTGTGCATATCCCGATGGCCACCGCTCACCAAAGATTCGCCGCTACCCGCCGCGCTGCCCCCCCTTCCTCCAGACCCCTTGCGCAGCCTGGCCAATCAGTGCCAGGCAGCGCTGAGGGGTGGATCGGGATTCCCTCTGACGTCCCGACGTCCATGACGTCGGTGATGTCATCCCGCCCCGTCGCCATGGCATGGAAGCCCTGCAGGAAATCCCATTCTGAACAGGATTTCCTGCTTGCAAAGATCGCCGGCAGCGATCGAAGTGTATAGGAGGATGCCGCTTGTCAGCGGCTATCATGTAGCTAGCGCTAGGCTAGCTACATGAATTTAAAAAAAAAGTGTTGCGCCGCCCCCTTGCCGTCAGAATTGGAACGGCAAGGGGGTTAAAGCAATCCTGAAGGTGAAAAAAAAAGATACCGTACTTTTGGGCATATTAGATGCTCCGAACTGAAAGACACGCCTATGGTTAGAAGGCAAGAACCAGGGTGTGGGGGGGGGGGGGGGGAATGTACTAAACCTGGTGCGACCATAGACCAGGAGCATCTTGTAGTTGTTCTCCCAATTATTGTGTCCCCCTGTACCTCATGTGTCCCCCATGTGTCCTCCTGTGTTTCCATGTGTCCCCTTCTGTGTCCTCATGTGTGTCTTTCTGTATGAGGGACCCCCACCACTAACACCACCACCAAAACCCTAGTCACCGACACTAGAAAGAATTCAGAAGCAAAAGACACATTTTAAAATTCTGACCACACTGGTCCTCTCAATCATCATCATTAGTTCTCCTTCATTTTAACATTTAAAAATAAGAATCTATTTAAATGACAGAAATAATATTTAAAGTAGATTAAACATGTTTTTCAGTATAAAAATGCATAAATTTACATAGATCTGTACATATGTCCTGAAAGAGGGACAAATAATATGAAAGAGGGACAGAGGGATTTAGTTCCCAAAAAAGGATTGTCCCTCTAAGAGGGACGATTATCCCTCTGAAAGAGGGACAGTTAAGAGCTATACCTTTATAACCCAGGGATGGGCTGAGGCAGAGGCTCCATCAGGGCAGTGGAACAAATACTCCCCCCTCCCCCCCCAATGCTCCCTAGCAGGGGAGGACTGGCCCAGGGGGACGGGGGGGGGCAATTGCCCCCCAGGCCGCCCAAATCTTAAGTAATTAGGGCCAGCCGCTGCTATACGCAGCGGCCGCAGACATACCACAGGTGACAGGTTCGCAGTGGGGATCGCAACCTCGCGCGATATTTCCCGGCAAGTTGAAGTATCCAATCAGAGAAGGGGCTGAGGCGGCCAGCCGTGGTGTGCCCTTGTGCGTGGCTGCGTCTGCGGTGGATGTGAGTGGCACAAGGACACAAATAGCTTAGGTCCTCTCCCGCCCGGTGGGTTGACCCTGCTTGACTCCGCCCCCCGCCTGGAGCCATTGCCGCCCGCAAAGTGCTGCTGTGCCTGCGGTGTCATTGGAGTGAGCTGTCTCACTCTTCAGTTTTCTGTGCTGGGGGGGCTGGGGGCTGGGGGCCTGGAGCTGTGGCTACGAGTGGCTGGCTGGAGGAGTCGGACACAGTTTTCCCCTGTGCTGCTGTGCCTGCGGTGTCATAGGAGTGAGCTGTCTCACTCTTCAGCTTTCTGTGCTGGGGGGGCTGGGAACCTGGAGCTGCGGCTACGAGTGGCTGGCTGTCCTGGCTGGAGGAGTCAGACACTCGGGGGGGCTGGGAGTCGGAGATGCTACCTATAGCTGTTTGCTGCTGTGGAGGAGGAGGAGGTGTAGGACTGAGGAGACAGGAGGATAGAGGAGGTGGGGTCCAGGTCGCCAGAGGAGAAGGTGGTTTTTATAAATTTTGTTTCTGTACTTCTTCTCCCTTCTTGTCACTGAGTTACTCACACTTTGCTGCCTGCCTGCTACTGCTGTCAAATTCATTTCTCTGCCCAGGCCAGTGCCCTCTGAGTTTTTGTGTGTGTGATAATCATCCCCATTCTGACCCTGGCCTGAGGGGGAACGTTTTTTCTTCTTGTGGTGTGATTGGCGGCAGGGGAGGGGGGAGGCAGGCAGTTAGGCACTATCAAACAGGTAGTTGGGGGGGGGGGGTAGGTGTCAGACAAGTCGTTTGTATGGTGGGTGGGCAGGAGTGGGGTTAGGCATCACCAGGTAGGTAGGTTTGTGTGTGTGTGTGTGTGGGGGGGGGGGGGTTGTTTAAAGGAGTTATCAGGCATTTTTAATGAAATAAGTGCTACTTAATCGGGGCTTCCTCCAGCCCCACACTCCCAGCATGTCCCTCGCCGCAGCTCTACAGTCAGCCATTCACTGCTGCTGCCTTCCAGTCCCCGGCGATGGTACCAGTCCGACCTGGATGTCGGCCTGTACTGCGCCTGTGCGAGCAGCACTGTCAATCACCGCCACGTGGACCGGAGTGTACTGCGCAGGCGCAGTAGTTCTGCGTCTGCACAGTACGCTCTGGTCCATGTGGCGGTGATTGACAGCGCCGCTCGCACAGGTGCAGTCGGCCTGACGTCATCGCCGGGGGCTGGGAGGCAGCGGCAGCGAACAGCTGACTGCAGAGCTGCGGCAAGGGACATGCTGGGAACTTGGGGCTGGACGAGCCCTGGGTAAGTAGCACTTATTTTCATAAAAAAAAAAAAAAAAAGCCTGATAACTCCTTTAAGGTTAGGCATCAGACACAGACAGGTAGATTGTGCGGAGAAATGGGGTTAGGCATCAGGTACATAGTGTGTGTGTGTGTGTGTGTGTGTGTGTGTGTGCGTGCGTGCGTGCGTGCGTGCGTGCGTGCGTGCGTGCGTGCGTGTGTGTGTGTGTGTGTGTGTGTGTGTGTGTCTGGGGCTGTTAGTCATCACAATTTGAAGATTTGCACACAAGAAAGATATGGCTTTGGGCTGGGGATGCCGTGAAACGGGCCTCTAGTTTGTGTTGTCCCCCCAGGCCAAAAGGTCCCAGTCCTCCCCTGCTCCCTAGAGAGGCAGAAAGCAGACGACGTTGCAGAAGACAGATGGGACCTCTAGTGGCTGGAGTCTGGAGGAGGTGAGTATTATAAACCCTACATGCTGGGCATAACTCTGAATATGGAGACAGCACATCAGGGAAATCACCAAACCACAACCCAAAATACTATGGGGAGACCACCAGATCACCACCAGAGAATACTGTGAGGGGATGGGGGACCGCTAGACCACCGCCCAGATATACTGTGTGGGGAAGGGGGACCACTAGGCCACCTAGGACACTGGGGATAGGGGTCCACTAAACTACAAGAGAAAGCTATAGGGATTAGGGAGATGGGGATGCTACTTGACCACCAGGGAATATTGTGGGGGATGGGGAACCAATAGATCACCAAGGGATACTGTAGGAGAATGGGGGGACCACTAGACTACCAGGGAGGAATACTGTGTGTGGTAGGGGGAGGGGGAACTTTGGAATCTCTGCCTCTGCTGCTATAGAACCTTGTCCTGGCCCTATCTTCACCTATACAGACCCAGCAGGGTGCATGAGTGACACGTGTGGACTGCGTGCATACAGTATGTGTGTGTTGTATGTGTCCTGTGTTTGTGTATTTATGTGTGTGTGTGTGTGTGTGTGTGTGTGTGTGTGTGTGTGTGTGTGTGTGTGTGTGTGTGTGTGTGTGTGTGTGTGTGTGTGTGTGTGTGTGTGTGTGTGTGTGTGTGTGTGTGTGTGTGCGCGGGCGTGCGTGCGTGTGTAAATTATGTTCGGTGTCTGTAAATGATGTTTGGTGTGTGCAAAGTATTTGTACTGTACTTAGATAGTAGTAAAAATGTTTCTGTACCGTGTTAGCCAAACAATATATGTAGGTAGAAAAAAAGTAATACCTTTTAATGGCTAACTGCTAACATCTGGAAATATGCCTGAAGAAGGGGACTAGATCCCAGAAAGCTTGCATTATTTAACTTTATCAGTTAGCCATTAAAAGGGAATACTTTTACAAGACTTTTTTTTTCTACCTACATATACTGTACTTAGAAAAATAGTAAATTGGGAACAGAGTTGCTGGGGTGGGCGGCAAGGCAATACATTTGGCCATCTCTGCCTCGGGTGCTCGGTAATCTTGTCCCTGCCCGTGATGGATTCCACCCTTCATCCACCCTTATAGACTGTTCATTCAGTCAAGATATGCATCTGGAACACATAGCACCATAGCAAATACTGTGATTTTCAATGTTTTCATAGTTTCACTTATGAGAAGTTTGATTTACACAAGCACTTCTTGGAACTCAGCCCAGGTGGAAACAGAAAACCTGCAGTACATAAAGAGATAGACAGCTTGCTCGAGGTCCAGCATTGTTCTCCCGAGGCCGACACTGCTGTAGGCTTCCTGTTTCTGGACAGAGGAGAAGGATCTGTGCTTTCCATTGCCTAGCAGTCCAGATGATCGTGTCTGGAAACTGATGCAGTGAGGCGCAGGGCAAAACACACACAGCCTACCCTGTGCAACAGGCAGCAAAGATACTGCCAGTAGGACAAGGCTGAAGGCACAAATGGTCGGAAGAAGAGGTCTGAAGTGTTATGGAAACTGAGCTGCTAATGAAAACTGCAAACATCAAATGGGGTGGTGTTAAGCTGAATGCTTCCCTAACGATCCAGGAAGATGGATCACAAATTCCCAATGATGTCTTTCGATGACAGGCGTTCCCCAATCCATCTTGCTGCGGGTGGGTACGTCACATGATGGCACACGACGGCCATGAAAGGGAAGTCAAGTGATCGCAGTACTTTGCATGGAGTCATCAGGGATCTTATAGATCCAATTGGCAGTGACGGGCACCGTTTGCGTAATCACACGCCTGTTCCCAGACAACCAGCTTAAGGGGCCCTGGGGGTGAATTTGCTGCGGGGGGGGGAGGGGGGGAGGTTCAAGGGGGTCCCCGTGCCGTGATTACTATTGCTCCAGGCCCTCATTGTAGCTATAACAGACCCTGATCACTTTTGTTATCTATACCTAAAACATCCCCCCCCCACCAGCTGCTAACATTAACCTTTCCCCTATTTATGCCTAACACTAACCCCCACTAGCCCCGCCTAACACTAACCAAGCACTGCACCGCAGTCGATCCAATGTTTGATAATATGAAAGCTGAACTCCGGGTGCTAATTTCCACCCCTGCCAAATATAATCAGGGTTCAGCTACTTAACAGCTGAACTCTGGATGCCACTTAATTGTTGCTTGCTCTGCCGGTATCTGAAATTCGGTTATATTATAACTGTGTGCATAACAATCACACCTGCAACCCCTGCCATTGCAGGGTGGCCCAGAGACTTTGGGGGCCCCTCCTCCTCCCTCTCCCTAACCGCAAGTGCAGCTAATTAACGTAAGACGGGATGGTATGGTAGGGATGGTAGTACTGTGCATGCGTGCAGCTCTCGCTTGCTCTGGTCTGTGCAGGGAAATTAAGGGGGCTCCAAGCGCATCGATCTGAGAGGGTACCCAGCTTGGCGGCTGTATGGTGGGGAGAGCGCGGAGGAGAGTCTGAGGAGATGACGGGAGCGCCGACTGCCTGGACACAGACGCTGATTTATGGGATTTGATACGCTGTATGCAAAGACACTGATCCGGTGAGCAGGGGAAAACGGGGGGGGGGTGGGGGGGAACGTGTCATCTCCCTTTCCTATTGGTGACAGCCTACCTACCTCAGAGTCCTTTTGAGCACATGGGTGTTGTGATAGGGGGTTGCTCGCCATGAGGAATTCCCTCTCTATGTCTGTTTATCAATTTACCAAGGAGAAGAGAATGTTGTGACAGGCACTCAAAGTAGGGACTGGAAACAGCAACTGGACTCTGGTCACTGTATCAATGCCGTGCCCGTAATCTATAGCACATTGATATTTGAGGAAGGAGAACAAAAGCAGATCCAGCACCGGCTGCAGTAGGTCCAATTTTCTTTTAATCCAGTGAGTACAGCATACAAAAAGGTAGTGAAAGGGTCGGCCTAACAGCCGTTTCGCAGGTCACACTGCTTCTTCAGAGGAGACCTGAGAAACGGCTGTTAGGCCGACCCTTTCACTACCTTTTTGTATGCTGTACTCACTGGATTAAAAGAAAATTGGAACTACTGCAGCCGGTGCTGGATCTGCTTTTTTTCTCCTTCCTCAAATATCTATGTCTGTTTATATTTAAAGGTATACAGACCTGATAAGTAGGACTCATTGGTGCTGCTATTGTGTTTGGATCTTTGTGGGAACTCTCTTCTCAATTTATAGCGTGCAGCCTGGAGTGATTGGTGGTGGAAAAAAAGACACTGAGCGCAGTTTCATCGATAATTAGCAAAATAACCTCCCTGTTCGCTCACAAAAACCCTGTGCAGGAGCGGGTGTAGTATTTTCCTGCTTCCAGAGGCTGCTTCACAGCAGAAAAATTTCTGCTGCCATTCGTCGGTTCCTGATCATGTGACTCGCATGGGGTTCAGGGACCGACGGGGCCTAGTTACGCCCCTGATTATAACCAAATCAAAGCGCTGCTTACCCCCATCACTTGCTCCATCAGTAGCTGGTGTTCAGCGTTATAATAACCAAACTGTCATCCAGTTCACGGAGTCACTGCCTCCATAGCCACAACTTACATTGTGGTCTATGGCGGCTCCTTATTCAGTGATCGGGCTGTGTGCACAAACTACCTGGTTTATCAGCAAGAGGGGCAACAGATCCATTTAGAGGGAAGGTATAAAAAACTAGAATCTTTTTTGATTTTGTAACTCTTTTCCTTTGCCACTTTGCTACAAAAATCCTTCCTTGTATCCTTCACATATATTATTTCCTGAATCCTTACTGCAAGAAGATTAGCAAAATTTACCAGTGGAGTGTAAGCTCTTGTGCCAGCCTTTCCTCCAGCTCTTCATATAAACTCAGATAAACAGATCACAAGAAAGAAGCACTGCCAACAATACTGCCTATTACAGGCAGCACGGTGTCGTAGTGGTTCGTGCTCTCGCCTTGCAGCAATGGGTCCCAATTCAAATCACTGCATCTGCACAGAGTTTGTATGTTCTCCCCGTGTTGCGTGGGTTTCCTCCAGGCGCTCCAGTTTCCTCTTACATCCTAAAGACATACAGATAAATTAATTGGCTTCCCTCTAAATTTGCCCTAGATTGGATGGACATAAAACTATGGTAGGAATTAGATTGTGAGCCCTTCTGAGGGACAGTTAAATAAGTGACAAGACAATATACTCTGTATACTATATAAATACATAGTTTTCAAGAGTAGAACAGCACCTTGGCAATCCTCAGAAAGTGTGCGAAGACCATCCCCTTGTACCGGTAGGGTTAGAGTAACACGTGTCGGAGATAAAGGTCCGCACCACTTCCAAGTTAAAGAGGAACTATTAGCCATCATATGCCCCCCCCCCCCCCCCCCCCGCATTATTCTCTTGACAGGGGCCATCTTGTGCCATCCAGGATAAAGATCCCCCCCCCCCCCCCCCCGCATCTCCCTCCTCCCTGCACTGATTGTGAGCACAGTTGGGAGGATAAAGGCAGCAGGCCCAGACTCACCTAATAATGTATCCAAGTGCTGGCATTCCCATCTATTCTCTGCACTACCACCGGCGGCAGTGCAGAGAGTATAGAAGGGAACTGCAGCGCCTGGAACCATTATTCAGTGTGCCCCGCCTTTAGCCTTCCCCGAAACTAAGCACGGGGAAGAGGGATAGTGCGGCGGGCAGCAGAAGGGCAGAGGGGGGAGCGGACATGCCTCTGGAGGAGGGGGGCCGAGGACAGTGACAGGAGACAGCCTCTGGCCCCCCTCCCTGCGCACTAACGCGGCTACAAGATCAAGAGACCAGGGAGACCAGGCGGCCAATCGCAGCGCAGAGAGGTGAGTGACAGAGGCTTCAGCCAATCAAGCTGATACAGCATGCCTTGTCACTTCTCTTTTGCATCTGCGTACCATCTTAGAGCCTGAGGGCATAGGGAGAGAAGGAGCACAGTAAGATTGATTTTAAAGTTTGGATTTGCCTGGTTAGCATCCTCTTGACTATTTTAACAGCCTGCACTAGAAAATGTATGTTGTATTTAATGCCTAACACAGTTACTCTTTAAGATTCAGCTTTTATTGAAAGATCTGTATCTTTATCTTCGACAGGCGCTATATAAATACTACTTAATAATAATAAGCCATGAAAGACAAACTGTACCTGACAGTGCTAAAGATAAAGTTCATAATCAGGTATACGCAATAGCATGTCACTGGTAGCACTGCATAGAAGGGACTTTTCACGCCATCCAAACTGCAATCTCAGATCTGCTAAATAATAATTACTAAGTTTTTAGGCATTAAGAAAAAAAAAGTTATCAAAATGTGAGAGAGGTGTAAGCAGAGGTAAGGGAATGGTTTGTTGAAGGGAACCATTTTTAGCCCACAGGGTACCTCAAAAGCACATTGAACATGCATGCTAGCAATGTGGTTCATTACTAAAAAAAATCCATTCTACCTCTTCTTTTTAAATGAGTGTTGGAGGCTTTTATTACCCTATTTCCTTGGCCTGCCATCCGCAGAAGAGCAGGCAGAAAAGGATTGCTGTAATTACGAGCAAACAAAAGCTTCTATCAGCAGGGGTGGGGAGATAGGACACTGTATGATTTAAACAGTTTAGAGAAGTCACGCTTGATTACCTTTACACCTTCCCCTGGATAAATAAGGGCAGAGGGGAGGGGGTAAAATGGCAGCTCTGGCGGCTATTAGAAACCAGGACAAACTGAAAAAAAAAAAGCTGCTTGGATCCCTTGCTAAAGATTAGCACTGTTCAGAGTATGTTATTATTATTATTATTATTGATTTATAAAGCGCCAACATATTCTGTGGTGCTGTACAAAGTAAGAAACAAACATGGGGTACATAATACAGACAATGGTGTACACTAATATACAAGATACATAATTAGTGACAAAATACAAAAATTATACAGCATACAGAATACAAAATACAGAAGTGGTAATGACAGTGATAAAAGTAACATGATGAATAAAATGTATAATGATTTGCAAGACACAAAAGGGGAGAGAGTCCTGCCCTTGCGAGCTTACAATCTAAAAAAAAAAGAGGAGGGGTAGTATACGATAAAATATATGAAGGCAGTGTGTTTTAGGATACCTAGTAGGAGTGCAATTTGGTCTTAGGACAAAGGGAAGTGGCCTAAGGTAGCGCATATGCTTGTCGGAACAAATTAGTTTTTAGAGAGCGTTTAAAGGTAACAAAGGTTGGCGAGTGACGGATGTGTTGTGGGAGGGCATTCCAGAGAAGGGGTGAAGCATGTGCAAAATCCTGTAAGCGTGAATGTGAGGAGGTGATTCTAGAGGAGGACAACAGAAGATCGTGTGCAGATCTGAGATTGCGATTGGGTTTGTATCTGGAGATTAGTGACGATATGTACCGGGGAGAGAGATTGTGGAGAGCTTTGTAGGTTAGGGTTAGGAGTTTGAACTGGATCCTCTGGTTAATTGGCAGCCAATGAAGAGCTTGACAGAGAGGGTCAGCAGAGGAAGATCGAGAAGAAAGATGAATGAGACAAGCAGCTGAGTTCAGTACCGACTGGAGCGGGGCCAGTTTGTTAGAATGTAGTCCACAGAGTAACATGTTGCAGTAGTCCAGATGAGAAATTATAAGTGCATGTATTAACATTTTAGTTGTATCTTGAGTGAGAAAGGGACAGATGCAAGATATATTTTTGAGTTGGAGATGGCAGGAGCTGGTTATGAAGTTAAGATTAGGAATAAAATAGAGAGAAGAGTCGAATATTACCCCCAAGCACCGTGCTTTGGGAACTGAAGTTATGGGAGTGTTATTAACATTTATAGTTACTTCAGGCAGAGAGGTGGCCAGAGACGGTGGAAAAATTATTAGTTCTGTTTTACTCATATTAAGTTGTAGGAAGCGAGAGGACATGAAGGAGGATATAGCAGACAAGCAGTCAGGAACACGTTTGAGGAGGGAGTTGAGGTCTGGGTCCGGTACAGTTGTGTATCGTCTGCATACAGGTGGTATTGAAACCCAAATGAGTTGATTAAGTCACCAAGACCGTGCATGTAGATGGAAAGAGGAGGGGACCAAGAACAGAGCCTTGAGGAACCCGACAGACAAAGCATGAGGATAAGAGATCTGATCTGAGTAGGAGACTGTGAAGGACCTTCCAGAGAGGTAGGAAAATAACCATGTGAGAGCGAGGCCCTTTATTCCTACATTTGAAAGTATTTGTAAGAGTAAGGTGTGGTCGACCGTATCGAATCCTGATGACTGATCAAGAAGGATGAGTATGGAAAATTGACCTTTGGATGTAAGAAGGTCATTGGCCACTTTGGTAAGGGCCGTTTCCTTGGAGTGGTTGGAGCGAAAGCCAGACTGGAACTGATCAAGTAGGGAGTTAACTGATAAATAATGGCTTAATTCTGCATGTATATGGCGTTAAATTAGTTTGGAGAAGTGACACTGGGTGATAATTGGCAAGTGTGGTAGGATCTAAAGATGGTTTTTAGAGGGGATCATTACCACTGCAGTGACCTTGTGTTTGGGCTAGTGTTGGGCGAACATCTAGATGTTCGGGTTCGGGCCGAACAGGCCGAACATGGCCGCGATGTTCGGGTGTTCGACCCGAACTCCGAACATAATGGAAGTCAATGGGGACCCGAACTTTTGTGCTTTGTAAAGCCTCCTTACATGCTACATACCCCAAATTTACAGGGTATGTGCACCTTGGGAGTGGGTACAAGAGGAAAAAAAATTTAGCAAAAAGAGCTTATAGTTTTTGAGAAAATCGATTTTAAAGTTTCAAAGGGAAAACTGTCTTTTAAATGCGGGAAATGTCTGTTTTCTTTGCACAGGTAACATGCTTTTTGTCGGCATGCAGTCATAAATGTAATACATATAAGAGGTTCCAGGAAAAGGGACCGGTAACGCTAACCCAGCAGCAGCACACGTGATGGAACAGGAGGAGGGTGGCGCAGGAGGAGAAGGCCACGCTTTGAGACACAACAACCCAGGCCTTGCATGAGGACAAGAAGCGTGCGGATAGCAATTTGCATTTTGTCGCCATGCAGTCATAAATGTAATACAGATGAGAGGTTCAATAAACAGGGACCGGAAACGCTAACCCATCACAGATGTTCATTGTTCATGTTACATGGTTGGGGTCCGGGAGTGTTGCGTAGTCGTTTCCAATCCAGGATTGATTCATTTTAATTTGAGTCAGACGGTCTGCATTTTCTGTGGAGAGGCGGATACGCCGCCGATCTGTGACGATGCCTCCGGCAGCACTGAAACAGCGTTCCGACATAACGCTGGCTGCCGGGCAAGCCAGCACCTCTATTGCGTACATTGCCAGTTTGTGCCAGGTGTCTAGCTTCGATACCCAATAGTTGAAGGGTGCAGATGGATTGTTCAACACAGCTACGCCATCTGACATGTAGTCCTTGACCATCTTCTCCAGGCGATCGGTGTTGGAGGTGGATCTGCACGCTTGCTGTTCTGTGTGCTGCTGCATGGGTGTCAGAAAATTTTCCCACTCCAAGGACACTGCCGATACCATTCCCTTTTGGGCACTAGCTGCGGCTTGTGTTGTTTGCTGCCCTCCTGGTCGTCCTGGGTTTGCGGAAGTCAGTCTGTCGGCGTACAACTGGCTAGAGGAGGGGGAGGATGTCAATCTCCTCTCTAAAGTCTCCACAAGGGCCTGCTGGTATTATTCCATTTTGACCTGTCTGGCTCTTTCTTCAAGCAGTTTTGGAACATTGTGTTTGTACCGTGGATCCAGAAGGGTATAAACCCAGTAATTGGTGTTGTCCAGAATGCGCACAATGCGTGGGTTGCGTTCAATGCAGTCCTAGGCCGAAGAGGTCATAGCCTAGGGTCACAAAACCTGTTTATTTGGGCAATTTCAATGGTGGCGAGTCTGACGTACATAAATCGCAGCAATGGCCGTTAGCAACGTCTGAATCTCACGAAATGTCTCATGCAGGTAGAAGACATATTGTTAGACTTGGGCTCCAAAGATGGGTTCCCTACATCTCTGCAAACCAGAGTTACAGGGCTCCAAATTTGGTAAAATCCCCCATAGGCTTTCATTGGGCCTCCTATTTACAGTTCCAAAATCTCACATCTTTTCAAAGGGCAATTACTCAGCAGTGGCAAATTTTCTAGCATTGTAGGGACCCTTAGGGGGAACATGACTGGTGAGTTTCGGGCCCCTAGGCCAAAGAGGTCATAGCCTAGGGTCACAAAAACCTGTTTATTTGGGCTATTTCAATGGTAGTGATGGTGACGTACATAAATCGCAGCAATGGCTGTTAACAAAGTCTGAATCTCACGAAATGTCTCATGCAGGTAGAAGACATATTGTTAGACTTGGATTCCAAAGATGGGGTCCCTACATCTCTGCAAACCAGAGTTACAGGGGTCCAAAATTGGTAAAATCCCCCATAGGATTTCATTGCCTCCCTATTTCACTTTCCAAAATCTCACATCTTTTCAAAGGGCAATGGCTCAGCAGTACCAAATTTTCTAGCATTGTAGGGACCCTTAGGGGGAACATGACTGGTGAGTTTCTGGCCCCTAGGCCGAAGAGGTCATAGCCTAGGGTCACAAAAACCTGTTTATTTGGGCTATTTCAATGGTAGTGATGGTGGCGTACATAAATCGCAGCAATGGCCGTTAGCAAAGTCTGAATCTCACGAAATGTCTCATGCAGGTAGAAGACATATTGTTAGACTTGGATTCCAAAGATGGGGTCCCTACATCTCTGCAAACCAGAGTTACAGGGGACCAAAATTGGTAAAATCCCCCATAGGATTTCATTGCCTCCCTATTTCACTTTCCAAAATCTCACATCTTTTCAAAGGGCAATGGCTCAGCAGTACCAAATTTTCTAGCATTGTAGGGACCCTTAGGGGGAACATGACTGGTGAGTTTCGGGCCCCTAGGCCGAAGAGGTCATAGCCTAGGGTCACAAAAACCTGTTTATTTGGGCTATTTCAATGGTAGTGATGGTGGCGTACATAAATCTCAGCCATGGCCGTTAGCAACGTCTGAATCTCACGAAATGTCTCATGCAGGTAGAAGACATATTGTTAGACTTGGATTCCAAAGATGGGGTCCCTACATCTCTGCAAACCAGAGTTACAGGGGTCCAAAATTGGTAAAATCCCCCATAGGATTTCATTGCCTCCCTATTTCACTTTCCAAAATCTCACATCTTTTCAAAGGGCAATGGCTCAGCAGTACCAAATTTTCTAGCATTGTAGGGACCCTTAGGGGGAACATGACTGGTGAGTTTCGGGCCCCTAGGCCGAAGAGGTCATAGCCTAAGCCTAGGGTCACAAAAACCTGTTTATTTGGGCTATTTCAATGGTAGTGATGGTGGCGTACATAAATCGCAGCAATGGCCGTTAGCAAAGTCTGAATCTCACGAAATGTCTCATGCAGGTAGAAGACATATTGTTAGACTTGGATTCCAAAGATGGGGTCCCTACATCTCTGCAAACCAGAGTTACAGGGGTCCAAAATTGGTAAAATCGCCCATAGGATTTCATTGCCTCCCTATTTCACTTTCCAAAATCTCACATCTTTTCAAAGGGCAATGGCTCAGCAGTACCAAATTTTCTAGCATTGTAGGGACCCTTAGGGGGAACATGACTGGTGAGTTTTGGGCCCCTAGGCCGAAGAGGTCATAGCCTAGGGTCACAAAAACCTGTTTATTTGGGCTATTTCAGTGGTAGTGATGGTGGCGTACATAAATCTCAGCCATGGCCGTTAGCAACGTCTGAATCTCACGAAATGTCTCATGCAGGTAGAAGACATATTGTTAGACTTGGATTCCAAAGATGGGGTCCCTACATCTCTGCAAACCAGAGTTACAGGGGACCAAAATTGGTAAAATCCCCCATAGGATTTCATTGCCTCCCTATTTCACTTTCCAAAATCTCACATCTTTTCAAAGGGCAATGGCTCAGCAGTACCAAATTTTCTAGCATTGTAGGGACCCTTAGGGGGAACATGACTGGTGAGTTTCTGGCCCCTAGGCCGAAGAGGTCATAGCCTAGGGTCACAAAAACCTGTTTATTTGGGCTATTCCAATGGTAGTGATGGTGGCGTACATAAATCGCAGCAATGGCCGTTAGCAAAGTCTGAATCTCACGAAATGTCTCATGCAGGTAGAAGACATATTGTTAGACTTGGATTCCAAAGATGGGGTCCCTACATCTCTGCAAACCAGAGTTACAGGGGACCAAAATTGGTAAAATCCCCCATAGGATTTCATTGCCTCCCTATTTCACTTTCCAAAATCTCACATCTTTTCAAAGGGCAATGGCTCAGCAGTACCAAATTTTCTAGCATTGTAGGGACCCTTAGGGGGAACATGACTGGTGAGTTTCGGGCCCCTAGGCCGAAGAGGTCATAGCCTAGGGTCACAAAAACCTGTTTATTTGGGCTATTTCAATGGTAGTGATGGTGGCGTACATAAATCTCAGCCATGGCCGTTAGCAACGTCTGAATCTCACGAAATGTCTCATGCAGGTAGAAGACATATTGTTAGACTTGGATTCCAAAGATGGGGTCCCTACATCTCTGCAAACCAGAGTTACAGGGGTCCAAAATTGGTAAAATCCCCCATAGGATTTCATTGCCTCCCTATTTCACTTTCCAAAATCTCACATCTTTTCAAAGGGCAATGGCTCAGCAGTACCAAATTTTCTAGCATTGTAGGGACCCTTAGGGGGAACATGACTGGTGAGTTTCGGGCCCCTAGGCCGAAGAGGTCATAGCCTAGGGTCACAAAAACCTGTTTATTTGGGCTATTTCAATGGTAGTGATGGTGGCGTACATAAATCGCAGCAATGGCCGTTAGCAAAGTCTGAATCTCACGAAATGTCTCATGCAGGTAGAAGACATATTGTTAGACTTGGATTCCAAAGATGGGGTCCCTACATCTCTGCAAACCAGAGTTACAGGGGACCAAAATTGGTAAAATCGCCCATAGGATTTCATTGCCTCCCTATTTCACTTTCCAAAATCTCACATCTTTTCAAAGGGCAATGGCTCAGCAGTACCAAATTTTCTAGCATTGTAGGGACCCTTAGGGGGAACATGACTGGTGAGTTTTGGGCCCCTAGGCCGAAGAGGTCATAGCCTAGGGTCACAAAAACCTGTTTATTTGGACTATTTCAGTGGTAGTGATGGTGGCGTACATAAATCTCAGCCATGGCCGTTAGCAACGTCTGAATCTCACGAAATGTCTCATGCAGGTAGAAGACATATTGTTAGACTTGGATTCCAAAGATGGGGTCCCTACATCTCTGCAAACCAGAGTTACAGGGGTCCAAAATTGGTAAAATCCCCCATAGGCTTTCATTGGGCCTCCTATTTACCGTTCCAAAATCTCACACCATTTCAAAGGGCAATGGCTCAGCAGTGGCAAAACTCACCAGTCATGATCCCCCTAAGGGTCCCTACAATGCTAGAAAATTTGGTACTGCTGAGCCATTGCCCTTTGAAAAGATGTGAGATTTTGGAAAGTGAAATAGGGAGGCAATGAAATCCTATGGGGGATTTTACCAATTTTGGACCCCTGTAAATCTGGTTTGCAGAGATGTAGGGACCCCATCTTTGGAATCCAAGTCTAACAATATGTCTTCTACCTGCATGAGACATTTCGTGAGATTCAGACTTTGCTAACGGCCATTGCTGCGATTTATGTACGTCACCATCACTACCATTGAAATAGCCCAAATAAACAGGTTTTTGTGACCCTAGGCTATGACCTCTTCGGCCTAGGGGCCCGAAACTCACCAGTCATGTTCCCCCTAAGGGTCCCTACAATGCTAGAAAATTTGGTACTGCTGAGCCATTGCCCTTTGAAAAGATGTGAGATTTTGGAAAGTGAAATAGGGAGGCAATGAAATCCTATGGGGGATTTTACCAATTTTGGACCCCTGTAACTCTGGTTTGCAGAGATGTAGGGACCCCATCTTTGGAATCCAAGTCTAACAATATGTCTTCTACCTGCATAAGACATTTCGTGAGATTCAGACTTTGCTAACGGCCATTGCTGCGATTTATGTACGCCACCATCCAGTGGCGTTCCTACCATAGGGCGGCATGGGGCGCCCCGCACCGGGTGTCGGGTGCCCCAGGGGGTGTCACCAAGGCCTCCCACAGAGGCCTGGGCACTATGCAGGCAGGACAGGAGGGGGAAGCAACCCGGAAAGGAGGGGTGGCGGGGAAAGCGGCGGGGAGGGGGGCCGGACCCCCCACCTCCCTCACCTGGGTCCCCTCCTTCTGGCGCTTCCCCCTCCTAATTAGCAGCAGCTTGATGAGCGGGCAGGAGCGGGCCTTACTCACCTACTTCCTGCGTTCCAGGCGATGGCGCATAGCGTCATCGTCACCTGACGCTGGTCTCCACCTTCTCCACCGCCCACTGTGCTTCCTGATTTGCGGAAGCACAGTGAGCGACAGAGAGACCAGCGTCACGTGAGGATAACGTTATGCGCCATCGCCTGGAGCAGGTGAGTAAGTCCTCCCCGCCCGCTTCGCTAAGCTGCTGGCTGCTGCTAATTAGGAGGGGGAAGCGCCGGAAGGAGGGGACCCCGCCACCCCACCTTCCAAGCTTCCCTCATACCGGGGGCACCTTGGCTACACCGGGGGCCACTATGCTACACCGGGGGCCACTATGCTACACCGGGGGCCACTATGCTACACCGGGGGGCACCTATGCTACACCGGGGGCACCTATGCTACACCGGGGGCCACTATGCTACACCGGGGGCCACTATGTGTACACCGGGGGCCACTATGCTACACCGGGGGCCACTATGCTACACCGGGGGCCACTATGCTACACTGGGGGCCACTATGCTACACTGGGGGCCACTATGCTCCACTGGGGGCCACTATGCTCCACTGGGGGCCACTATGCTCCACTGGGGGTCACTATGCTACACTGGGGGCCACTATGCTACACTGGGGGCCACTATGCTACACTGGGGGCCACTATGCTACACTGGGGGCCACTATGCTACACTGGGGGCCACTATGCTACACTGGGGGCCACTATGCTACACTGGGGGCCACTATGCTACACTGGGGGCCACTATGCTACACTGGGGGCCACTATGCTACACTGGGGGCCACTATGCTACACTGGGGGCACCTATGCTACACTGGGGGCACCTATGCTACACTGGGGGCACCTATGCTACACTGGGGGCACCTATGCTACACTGGGGGCACCTATGCTACACTGGGGCCACTATGCTACACTGGGGCCACTATGCTACACTAAACTATACTGGGGCCACTATGCTATACTGGGGCAACTATACTAGCTATACTGGGGCAGTGGCGGTGCCAGGGGGGTGGTTTGGGTGCTGAAGCACCCCCAGCGTGAACTGCTATTCGGCGTCTAATAGACGCTGTGTCAGTTCACTGACAGCAGCAGCCCGCAGCTCCAACAGCGGCAGAGCAGGGCTACAGTAAAATGGCGTCCGAAGCCCTGCTCTGGAGACGGAGTCTGCAATGCAGGGCTTCGAGCGCCATTTTCCCGTAGCCCTGCTCTCAGCGCGGGAGTTTCAGTTGCTGGCTGGCTGCAGAGGATCGTGAGAGCTGCGCGCCGGACGGAGGCCGGGACAGGAGGTCTGCTGCTGCTTCAGGTGAGTAAACTTTTATTTAATTTATATTAGCAGGTGTATCGACTGTTCTGGCCAGGTCTGCTACATGATTGAAGTGTTTTCTGGCCAGGTTGGCCACATGATTGCATATATTTTCTGGGCAAATCTGCCAACATGATTGCATGTATTTTCTGGGCAAATCTGCCGACATGATTGCATGTATTTTCTGGGCAAATCTGCCGACATGATTGCATGTATTTTCTGGGCAAATCTGCCGACATGATTGCATGTATTTTCTGGGCAAATCTGCCGACATGATTGCATGTATTTTCTGGGCAAATCTGCCGACATGATTGCATGTATTTTCAGGGCAAATCTGCCGACATGATTGCATGTATTTTCTGGGCAAATCTGCCGACATGATTGCATGTATTTTCTGGGCAAATCTGCCGACATGATTGCATGTATTTTCTGGGCAAATCTGCCGACATGATGGAACGTGTTTTTTGGGCAAATCTGCCGACATGATTGAACGTGTTTTTTGGGCAAATCTGCCGACATGATTGAACGTGTTTTTTGGGCAAATCTGCCGACATGATTGAACGTGTTTTTTGGGCAAATCTGCCGACATGATTGAACTATTTTCTGGTCAAATCTGTTCACATTACGTGTATTTTCTTGAGAAAACCTGAACAATTATGTGAATTTTCTGGGGAAAGGCCCACTGTCTTTGTGTTGCACTTTTAAGGGGAACCCGAGGTGAGAATAATATTGGGCTGCAATATTTATCTCCTTTTAAGCAATACCAGCTGCCTGGCTGCTGTGCTGGTCCTCTGCATCTAATTCTTTCAACCATAGACCCTGAATAAGCATGCAGCAGGTCAGGGGTTTCTGACAATATTGTCAGAACTGACAAGATTAGCTGCATGGCTTGTTTCTGGTGTAATTCAGTTCACTACTGCAGCCAAATAGATCAGCAGGGCTGCCTATTGTTTAAAAGGAAATGAATATGGCAGCCTCCATATCACTCTTATCCCGGGTTCACTTTAAATTAGTTAGCTCTGCCCTCATCCGGTCATGGCCACGCCCATTTTTCGCCGCGGCGCGCAATGCGCGCCGCATGTTATAGCCGCACCCATTTTTTGTTAGCTATACTGGTGCCACTATACTATACTAAGGACAACTTTAGGGGGGGGAGCGAGCCTACACCTGGCATTACCCGCCGTGTCACGTTTAGCATGCCACATTTGCTGTTTTTTGGTTTTTTTATGGGGGGGGGGGGGGTGTCTTTTTAATACCCAGCACCGGGTGTCAAATGCCCTAGGTACGCCACTGCCACCATCACTACCATTGAAATAGCCCAAATAAACAGGTTTTTGTGACCCTAGGCTATGACCTCTTCGGCCTAGGGGCCCGAAACTCACCAGTCATGTTCCCCCTAAGGGTCCCTACAATGCTAGAAAATTTGGTACTGCTGAGCCATTGCTCTTTGAAAAGATGTGAGATTTTGGAAAGTGAAATAGGGAGGCAATGAAATCCTATGGGGGATTTTACCAATTTTGGACCCCTGTAACTCTGGTTTGCAGAGATGTAGGGACCCCATCTTTGGAATCCAAGTCTAACAATATGTCTTCTACCTGCATGAGACATTTCGTGAGATTCAGACTTTGTTAACAGCCATTGCTGCGATTTATGTACGTCACCATCACTACCATTGAAATAGCCCAAATAAACAGGTTTTTGTGACCCTAGGCTATGACCTCTTTGGCCTAGGGGCCCGAAACTCACCAGTCATGTTCCCCCTAAGGGTCCCTACAATGCTAGAAAATTTGCCACTGCTGAGTAATTGCCCTTTGAAAAGATGTGAGATTTTGGAACTGTAAATAGGAGGCCCAATGAAAGCCTATGGGGGATTTTACCAAATTTGGAGCCCTGTAACTCTGGTTTGCAGAGATGTAGGGAACCCATCTTTGGAGCCCAAGTCTAACAATATGTCTTCTACCTGCATGAGACATTTCGTGAGATTCAGACGTTGCTAACGGCCATTGCTGCGATTTATGTACGTCAGACTCGCCACCATTGAAATTGCCCAAATAAACAGGTTTTGTGACCCTAGGCTATGACCTCTTCGGCCTAGGACTGCATTGAACGCGACCCACGCATTGTGCGCATTCTGGACAACACCAATTACTGGGTTTATACCCTTCTGGATCCACGGTACAAACACAATGTTCCAAAACTGCTTGAAGAAAGAGCCAGACAGGTCAAAATGGAAGAATACCAGCAGGCCCTTGTGGAGACTTTAGAGAGGAGATTGACATCCTCCCCCTCCTCTAGCCAGTTGTACGCCGACAGACTGACTTCCGCAAACCCAGGACGACCAGGAGGGCAGCAAACAACACAAGCCGCAGCTAGTGCCCAAAAGGGAATGGTATCGGCAGTGTCCTTGGAGTGGGAAAATTTTCTGACACCCATGCAGCAGCACACAGAACAGCAAGCGTGCAGATCCACCTCCAACACTGATCGCCTGGAGAAGATGGTCAAGGACTACATGTCAGATGGCGTAGCTGTGTTGAACAATCCATCTGCACCCTTCAACTATTGGGTATCGAAGCTAGACACCTGGCACAAACTGGCAATGTACGCAATAGAGGTGCTGGCTTGCCCGGCAGCCAGCGTTATGTCGGAACGCTGTTTCAGTGCTGCCGGAGGCATCGTCACAGACCGGCGGCGTATCCGCCTCTCCACAGAAAATGCAGACCGTCTGACTCAAATTAAAATGAATCAATCCTGGATTGGAAACGACTACGCAACACTCCCGGACCCCAACCAAGTAACATGAACAATGAACATCTGTGATGGGTTAGCGTTTCCGGTCCCTGTTTATTGAACCTCTCATCTGTATTACATTTATGACTGCATGGCGACAAAATGCAAATTGCTATCCGCACGCTTCTTGTCCTCATGCAAGGCCTGGGTTGTTGTGTCTCAAAGCGTGGCCTTCTCCTCCTGCGCCACCCTCCTCCTGTTCCATCACGTGTGCTGCTGCTGGGTTAGCGTTACCGGTCCCTTTTCCTGGAACCTCTTATATGTATTACATTTATGACTGCATGCCGAAAAAAAAGCATGTTACCTGTGCAAAGAAAACAGACATTTCCCGCATTTAAAAGACAGTTTTCCCTTTGAAACTTTAAAATCGATTTTCTCAAAAACTATAAGCTCTTTTTGCTAAATTTTTTTCCTCTTGTACCCACTCCCAAGGTGCACATACCCTGTAAATTTGGGGTATGTAGCATATAAGGAGGCTTTACAAAGCACGAAAGTTCGGGTCCCCATTGACTTCCATTATGTTCGGAGTTCGGCCATGTTCGGCCCGAACCCGAACATCTAGATGTTCGCCCAACACTACACGTGACCCGTTCGGCCAATCACAGCGCTAGCCGAACGTTCGGGTAACGTTCGGCCATGCGCTCTTAGTTCGGCCATATGGCCGAACAGTTTGGCCGAACACCATCAGGTGTTCGGCCGAACCCGAACATCACCCGAGCAGGGTGATGTTCTGCAGAACCCAAACAGTGGCGAACACTGTTCGCCCAACACTAGTTTGGGCCCCTCTGACCCAATGGTCCAGGTATGGTCACAACCTCTGCAGCCCCTATTGGGACACTGCTGAGCAGTACCAATTACTCAATTTCGAATGGAATACGTTTAATTACAGTTATGGAACACAAGCATTCCAGTTCACCTTGTTTTTAAAAGGGAATTATCAGTTAGGCGATGCAATATCTGAATTACAAATGTGCTCCTAGAACACAACCCTGAGAACTCCCTGTGTACAGAGGAGCCAGACAAATGAATCCTGCTTAATAACTTGCAGGACCCAAATCTGATTGTGGGAACTGAAATGAACCCATCGGCTATTCATCTTTCCATGCATTTCACAAGAGCCTGATGGGCGATGGATGCCTGAGATGTTTCTGTTAATGATGCTTCCCAGGAGGATTTGGGCATTTCCCTAATTATATCTGTTGTTGTGATAACTAACGCCCAATCTTAAAGGACTCATACAAGGAATGGATATTAAGGAGAACTCCATGACGTGTCTGGATGGTGGTGGTGGCTGGTGGATAGTGTATTGGTTAAAGAGACTCTGTAACAAAATGTTCAGCCTTATTTCTTCTATCCTATAAGTTCCTATACCTGTTTTAATGTGGTTTGGTTTGGATTACTGCAGTCTTTTCTAGTTGCACTGTCTCTGTAATATATCTAATCTTCTTTTCTTTGTCAAGCTTTGTCGACCCAGGGAGGAATGGGCTGCCTCTGTTGTAATGAATACAAGTTATGCATGCCCCCTGCAGGCTCTGTGTGCTTTGTTTATTTCTCTTTATTTCTCACAGACAGCCTCTCTGCTCTCAGTTTCAGCTTGTCTGTGATGCAGTTTGTGAGGTTGAGGGGGGGGAGGGAGCTGCCTGCCACATGCTGAGAAACTGTGAGAATCCCAGACTGGAGTGCAGATAATTCACTGTGTAATAAAAACTTGTAGTATACTGTAACATGGGTGCTGAAAGAACAGCAGGATGTAAGTGTGATGTTAAGGGGAACCTGAGACGGGGATATAAAAAAAGATTCATATTTGGGGCTTTTTTCAGGTATGATTACTCCCCCCATCCTCATGCACCGCCTGGATGCTACTCTATTCAGCCTGTAAAGTCCTTTAGTCTGGGGAATACTGCACATCCATGGCCCAGCCACAAGCATGCCCCTATTGAGCTCCCATCGAGCTCCCGTCGCCGGGTGCATGCTGCACTAGCGCAGTATTAATACGCAGAATGCTGCCGTGGCGGGAGTGCGATGGGGGAGCATGCATCCGGATTGCTCCGACTGGCCCCAACTAAAGGACTTTACAGGCTGAATAGTGGATGATCCAGGCTGTGCAGGAGGACATTGAGGGAGAAATCAGCCTGAAGTGCCTGGAGGAAGCCCCAGGTATGTATAATTTTTTTATATCCCCCCCCCCCCCCCCCCCGTCTCAGGTGCAGTTTAAACATGGTTCAAACCTCAAACTGATACTTTCAGTTCTTAAATCCAAAATAATCTTTATCTCTTAAGTTTGTTGTCACTCCAGGTTTGCTTCAAATGCTGCCAGTGATGGTTTTAGTGGAACGCCAAATGTACAGCCTTATGAAATGCCTGGGCAAGCTTTCCCTGATGTTCCCATAAAGCAATATGGCACTTAGAGCCCTTTTCCACTGGCTGCGTTCTGATCTGAAAATCAAATCAGATGTGATTTTCTCACACTTCAGAAATCGCAGGGTAGCCATGATATCAATGTAAGTACCTTGCCCCATTCCCTCTGTGGTGATTCAACATGAAGCGATTTTAAAGGATAGCCGAAGTGACATGTGACATGATGAGATAGACATGTGTATGTACAGTGCCTAGCACACAAATAACTATGCTGTTCCTTTTTTTCTTTCTATGTCTGAAAGAGTTAAATATCAGGTATGTAAGTGGCTGACTCAGTCCTGACTCAGAAAGGAAGTGACTACAGTGTGACCCTCACTGATAAGAAATTACAACTATAAAACACTTTCCTAGCAGAAAATGGCTTCTGAGAGCAAGAAAGAGATAAAAAGGGAAATTTCTTATCAGTGAGGGTCACACTGTAGTCACTTCCTGTCTGAGTCAGGACTGAGTCAGCCACTTACATACCTGATATTTAACTCTTTCAGACATAGAAAGAAAAAAAGGAACACAGCATAGTTATTTGTGTGCTAGGTACTGTACATACCCATGTGTATCTCATCATGTCACATGTCACTTCGGGTATCCTTTAAACTAATCACAAATGTTGTGCTGAGGTTTTCCTACATATGTATTTAGGTTTGTCTATGAGAGTGCATGAACATTGCATAGCAAGCATAGTACTATCTGATTTCCCCATGTTGCATGGAGCCCTTCCTCTAATCTTTGGGAAATCCCAAACCCAATCGCACCACGGATGGAGGCAATCGCAACAAAAATCACACACAAAATATATAACATCTGTAAAATAGTTACAGCACACAATCAGATCGCAGCACGTTTGCAACTGTAATTTTTAGCCGAAAAGTGCTCTTTACTCCCCCAGAGAAAAAGCAACAATTTATATTTTTTGTTAAACAGGAAAGCCTCTGAAAAGAGCTGCACCCGGACACAAGTGACAAGTGAGAATGTCACCATGACACAAAATTCTTCTACAGTCTACAGTTGAACTTCCTGTGTCTTCCATATAAAAATATGAGCTACATCCTTATGTTTGAAGATGTTCTTAAAGGATACCTGAGATACTCGAGGCGAGTGCATTTTCAGAAACTGGGGGAGCAGGCATGTGTGTACACTGTACAGCGTGACCTTGTCTACCAGCGCTTCCCAAGACAGATCAGCAGCATGGATGTGCAGAACCTAATTACATAATTATAGGCAAGTTACAAAACTTACATTCAAAACAGATGCAACAGAATGAAGGTTATTGGCTTCCAAAACAGTTTGCGCACAGAGTATTCCGTACTAGACTCTTCCACCGCGTTGAAGTATTTTTCATGGAAGAGGCCCTAACCACTAATTAACAAAAAACATAGAGTGAACCTGGGGGCAGCTGGCCAGAAAATGGTTTACACATTTTTTAAGGAACGAGGAAAAAATTAGCAGCGATCCTGATCAGGCCGCATTTGAAATGACTGCCAACAGAGGCATGCAGACCACTCTAGAGGCAAATACACACCTTGTATTCAAAAGAGATGCTAACTTGGGGGAGATATGTAATTTGTAGTTTGACTATCGCCAACACCGGAATTACAGGGATTTCTTGAGAAATTCCTCTGCACCATCACAGCCGTATTACCATTACGGTCTACGGCGGCGCCAAGTGAAGCATAGCATGGTGCGGATCAGGAGCCCAGATGACCTGATCTGATATAGGAAGTGTTTCTAATGCTAATACCAAGAAATTGACATTAAAATTCCTGAATAATTTAATGCATTCTACTATAGGTCACTACAGTGCCTGTTTAGTTTTCAATATTTTTTTTAATTGGAATTTCAATTTTTTTTAACAAATATGCCATTGACATATCATGTATAAAAAACAGAGATACACTTGATACATAATAACATTCTTTGTTTAAACAAATAATATAAAATAACCTGTACAAAAGTTATGTTGTTGAAATTTGAACAGAAATACCTTTAGTAAATGACATAGCTTGAAATAGATACATCATAAATGTTGAGTTTCAAAAAATTATAATTAAACTATATCAGATAATTTCCCTTTGGTCTTTTATTATTACAGTGCCTCTTTAAAGGACAACTGTAGGGAGGCTGCAATGTTATTTTTCCTTTTGTGCAATACCAGTTGCCAGGCAGCCCTGCTGATCTATGCGGATGCCGTAGTGTCTGAAAAACACAAGAAAGAAACATGCAGCTAATCTTGTCAGTTCCGACATTAATGTCGGAAACACCTGATCTGTTGCATGCTTGTTCAGGGTCTGTGGCTAAAAGTATTAGAGACGGGTCAGCAGGACAGCCAGGCAACTGGTATTGCACAAAAGGAAAAAAAACATGGCAGCCTCCCTACAGTTGTCCTTTAACCATTTACCGCCATCCTAACGTATTAAAACGTCATGCTTACCGCTATTAACAGCAACATGACGTTTTAATACGTCGCGCATTCCCGCCGCTGCTACCGCCGTGTGTCCGCCGCTACCGCCGCCATTACCGTCGGGATCCCGTGCTGGGTGATTGGGGAAGAGGACCGAACAGTCCTCTACCCAATCGCAGTGCCTGGAGTGAATGGACGTGACCGCGAACAGCGGCTACGTCCATTCACATAAACAGGAAATGTAACAGTTTAATAAAGTGTAAAAAAAAAAAAAAAAAAAAAAAAGTGTTCACTAGCGCCATCTTGTGGCCAAAAAGTATATTACACCTACAAAATACATACATTTTCAAGTATATACACATCATTAATAAAATTACACTTCCAACCCTCCCCCCCAAAAAAAACACTTGTAAAAAAAAAAAATCAGCTTAAAAAAAATAAATAAATAGTTGCCGTAGGGACTCAGCTTTTTTTATTCTATATTTTATGGGGAAAATTAATTTTAATTTAGTACACAGGGGCTTGTAATTATGGCCAGAACAAACAGAAAAATAACCACTTATATTTCAAAATAATATACTGTCGCCATACATTGTGGTAGGGACATAATCTAAACGGTTTAATTATCGGGACCACTGGGCAAATAAAACGTGTTTGTTTTATCCACAGGAGAATGTTTAATTTTAAAACTATAAAGGCTGAACACTGAGAAATAATGATTTTTTTTCTGTTTTTCTCATTAAAATGCATTTAGAATAAAAAAATTCTTAGCAAAATGTAGTATCCACAGAAAGCCTAATTGGCGGCGAAAAAAACGAGGTATAGATCATTTTCTTGTGATAAGTAGTAATAAAGTTATTAGGGAATAAAAGGGAGGAGCGCTGACAACTGAAAATTGCTCTGGTCCGTTAGGATAAAAACCCTTGGGGGTGAACTGGTTAAAGGATACCCGAGGTGGCATGTGACATAATGAGAAATGCATGGGTATGTACGGTGCCTAGCACACAAATAACTATAGTGTGTTCCTTTTTTTCTTTCTCTGCCTGAAAGAGCTAAATATCAGGTGTGTAAGTGGCTGACTCAGCCCTGACTCAGACAGGAAGTGACCCTCACTGATAAGAAATTCCAACTATAAAACACTTTCCTAGCAGAAAATGGCTTCTGAGAGCAGGAAAGAGATAAAAAGGATCAATAGTTCATAGATTTTAGCTCTGGCATACTTTAATGAATGTGTCATTGAGCAAAAACAATAAAACAGGTAAAATGTAAAAAGAAAATTTTAACATAAAATAAAACTGTGGAATATCTTAAAAAGTCATTTTTAGGAGAAGGAAGATAGATACAATTGTTTATTTCATTATATTATTTTCGCCTCCGGTGTCCTTTAAAGACCTATTTAACTTGTGTAAATACCAGTAATCTGCACTGCTTGCATAGGTTAAAGAAGAAATCCAGGGAAAATAATCTATTTAAAAAAGTGCTTAATTTTTACAATAATTATGTATAAATGATTTAGTCAGTGTTTGCCCATTGTAAAAGCTTTCCTCTGCAAGATTTACATTCTGACATTTGTCACATGGTGACATTTTTATTGCTGGCAGGTGATGTCACTGTAAGTAGCTGCTGCTTTCTTTTTTTGGCAGTTGGAAACAGCTGTAAACAGCTATTTCCCACAATGCAACGAGGTTCACAGACAGGAAACTGCCAGGACCATGATCCTCTCAGTTTCCTGTGGGAGGGGTTTTACCACAATATCAGCCATACAGAGCCCCCTGATGATCCGTTTGTGAAAAGGAATAGATTTTTCATGTAAAAGGGGGTATCTACTAATTGGGATGAAGTTTAATTCTTGGTCACGGTTTCTCTTCAAGTTTATGGGTATTTAGTATGTATGCCCCATATCGTCCTGTGTTTTTGAATTTTAGAAGATTTACTGCAAAAATAAGTTAGTATATTGGAATCTTACTAACCTAAACAGTATGTAGCCAATAAAATGATACAAAGCAGATTTAGGATTAAAAAATTCCCACGGCCATTTATTCTGTACAGTTTGTGGCCAACGGGAATTGTGTGCTCACACACTGCTCCTTCAGGCTCATGTGATTCATTATATTTTATGGGGAACAGCAAATGGCAGATTTCAAAAGACACATCTACAGGCCAGAGTGCCTTAGTATCAGTCCTGACAGCAATACGATTACCTTGAATTACTGCATCTAGAAACTAAATGATTGAAATATCTGAAGGAGTTTCAGGGTTACCAGAGTTAGGCAGTCTATCGGTGGGGCCAGAGGTAGTCAGTTTCTCTGTCACCTATAGCAAACCTATAGAAAGGGGCTGAACCAAGGAGGTCGGTTCCAGGTCCTCAGAGACCTCAGATTCACATTCAGATGTGTCTGAGTCACTACATGATGTCAGAAGCTCAGCTAGATCCATCTTTCCCAAAGATAGCCCTGTTCTACATAAAAAAACAATGACAAATCCCAGCTGACATATAACCATAAATTGAAAAATAACAACCCAGGAACAAAAACAAAAAATGTGAGAGACAAGGTAAGAGAAATAGACTGTGTAATAGGGCAGGGAGGAGGGCCGAGCCAACAGGGAGCAGAGGGAAGTCTCAGGTAATGAGATATAGAAACAAATGTTGTGAATTTGTCCAATTCCAAACTTGGCAAATAACAGATTGGAGTCTTATTTAAGGGCCTCTTGTTTTCTCCCTCCGGCAACTTTAAGGTGGACCTGAAATATTGCACAGGACAGGAGGAAAACATACAAAAATGCACCCTGTATGTATTTAGAGAGTTTAGTCTGTCTAATTCCCCCTCATCTGTGGCTTATCACAAGTGTAATTTGATCTCTCAGCTGTGTCAACTGGCTGCCTCGGCAGAGCAGCCAATTTGTAAACACAGGACGTTAACCCTATGTCTGCTTCCATGAAAGCAGGAACTAGACAAACTGCTGATTTCTTGCTGGATTTGTATCAACTGTAACAAAGAAATGTTTTTCTTTAAAGGTTATTATGCTGTTGCCTGTCTTTTAGAGCAGAGAGGAAGTTCTGAGTTCAGGTTCTCTTTAATATTGTCCTTACATTGCTTGTTGTAAAAGAGGAATCAGGACCTGTATATCATATCAACAGGGTAGAAGTGATTTTAACTCTTTTTAGTCCAGTTCATTTAGTCTAGTTACTAAAACAAGTCTAATACACATATAAAACACTGCGCTAATACAAGGATGTAAAATACTCGGTGGTGCGCTATCCTATTAAAATGTACAATTATATATATATTAAACAGCGCACATAAAGAGTCCACAAAGATTTGAGGATCAAATCTGCAAGTCCACTTAAATCCTTGGCTCACAGTAGTGATGTATACGGTATCTTCTACAGTGTGTACCACCACCACACCCTCAAGATGGAACACTCACCGCAATGAGTTGACCCACTGCAAGACTGGGTCAGACAACGCCTATAGGGACATCAAGGCCTCCCTCTGCCTATACCGATCATCACCGATCCACTCCACAAATTCAGTAGCGACTCCGTATCATAAGCACCTCAAAACAAACCAATAGGCTCCATAGCGTAATAACGTTAAAACAATTTATTAAAAAGTTATTCCATACAACTCACATGCTCGTTTCTTTGTACTTTGCACTGAGTTTTTACGGGCTCAACCCCGATCGTGGGCCACCTGGCAGGCTTTCAGCGGCGCTGTCTCGCTGCGCTCCAACTCTCGTGTGCCACGCCGACCTCGCTTCCGCCTCCTGCGTTCCACGTACGCGCGTCCCGCCCGACCGGTTTCGTCACTTCCGGTGACTCATCAGGGGTGACTCATCCGGATGAGTCACCGGAAGTGACGAAACCGGTCGGGCGGGACGCGCGTACGTGGAACGCAGGAGGCGGAAGCGAGGTCGGCGTGGCACACGAGAGTTGGAGCGCAGCGAGACAGCGCCGCTGAAAGCCTGCTAGGTGGCCCACGATCGGGGTTGAGCCCGTAAAAACTCAGTGCAAAGTACAAAGAAACGAGCATGTGAGTTGTATGGAGTAACTTTTTAATAAATTGTTTTAACGTTATTACGCTATGGAGCCTATTGGTTTGTTTTGAGGTGCTTATGATACGGAGTCGCTACTGAATTTGTGGAGTGGATCGGTGATGATCGGTATAGGCAGAGGGAGGCCTTGATGTCCCTATAGGCGTTGTCTGACCCAGTCTTGCAGTGGGTCAACTCATTGCGGTGAGTGTTCCATCTTGAGGGTGTGGTGGTGGTACACACTGTAGAAGATACCGTATACATCACTACTGTGAGCCAAGGATTTAAGTGGACTTGCAGATTTGATCCTCAAATCTTTGTGGACTCTTTATGTGCGCTGTTTAATATATATATAATACTAAAACAAGTCTAGTTTGTCACAGAAGGCAAATTTAGAAAATACATTTAAGACTATGGAAAATCATCTGAAGAATTGGGGTTGTCCTAAGTTCCTAATTAGTCTATTGAGTGAGTAAAAGTATAGCAACAAGAAGAATATAATTTGTAGAACACTTTTCTCCTGTTGGAACCAAAGCACATAGATACTGTATGTATCATATTAACACATAGCTGCAGGGTAGAAGGTGTTGCAGAAGGAATTGTTGTGTGTGTGTTCGTAAATGCTTAATAAGCTGTTTTTCAGTTTGAATTTAAAAACTTTTAGGGTTGGAGCTGTCTTGATTGGGCGTGGTAAGGACTAGTTACAAAGGCTAAGAGCAGCATGACAGAAGGCTCTGGCTCCACAGGTTTTGAGTTGGATTATGGGGGTGACCAAGTATTTTGATCTTGATGATCTGAGTTTGTGGCAGGTGCGATGCAGTTGTAACAAATCCTTTGGTTATCTAGGGCCTAAATTGTGAACAGATTTAAATATTAGCAGGCACGTGCACAGGTGGGTGCTTTTTAAAATCTTCAAAAAAGGCCCCTCTCGCCGCACAAAATAAGCTCCGCCCCGACCGCAATAAGCCCCGCCCACCCGTGGGAAGCTCCGCCCCCGCCTGGGACACTTTCAAGTGAAGAGGCCCAGACAGGAATCCTAGTGTGGCATACTGACCTCTCCCTCCACCTAGAACCCATACTGACCTCTACCTCCCCCAGCACCCATAGTGACCTCTCCCTCCACCTAGTACCCAGTGACCACTCCCTCCCCTAGCACTCACATTGACTTCTCCCTCCCCCAGCACCCACAGTGACCTCTCCCTCCACCTAGCACCCACAGAGACCTCTCCCTCCACCTAGCACCCACAGTGACCTCTCTCTTACCCAGCACCCACAGTGACCTCTCCCTCCACCTAGCACCCACAGTGACCTCTCCCTCCACCTGGGACCCATAGTGACCTCTCCCTCCCCAGCACCCACAGTGACCCCTCCCTCCCCCAGCACCCACAGTGACCTTTCCCTCCACCTAGCACCCACAGTGACCTCTCCCTCCACCTAGGACCCACAGTGATCTCTCCCTCCACCTAGGACCCATAGTGACGTCTCCCTCCCCCAGCACCCACAGTGACCTCTCCCTCCACCTAGCACCCACAGTGACCTCTCCCTTCCCAGCTCTAGCAGTGATCCTGCCTACCCCAGCACCCACACTGACCTAACCCTCCCCCAGCACCCACAGTGATTTTTCCCTCCCCCAGT
The DNA here is from genome assembly GCF_040937935.1 of Hyperolius riggenbachi. NCBI lineage: Eukaryota > Metazoa > Chordata > Amphibia > Anura > Hyperoliidae > Hyperolius > Hyperolius riggenbachi. The sequence goes on along the minus strand of NC_090656.1, from coordinate 193,964,309 downwards.
GGCTACCCTCCTGTCCCCTGCAGCACCCACAGGGACCTCCCATCCCAAAAGCAGCACCTACAGTGACCTCTCCCATTGCCAGAGCCCACAGTGGCTTCTCCCAACACCCAGCATCCACTCCCTCCTCCAGTAACCACACTGACTTCTCCCAGCACCCACAGTGGCCTACCCTTCCGCCAGCAACCACACTGACCTCTACCTCCTTTAGCAGCAACTATGCCATTCATAGCAGCACCCATAGTGACCTCCCACCCCCTGCACCCACAATGACCTCTACCTCCCGAGACCCACAGTGATCTCCCCCAAAGGACCCACAGTGACCTCCCTTTCCGCCAGCACCCATACTGACCTCTACTTTCCACAGCACCCACAGTTCCTTCTCCCCCCAGCACCCACAGTGACCTACCCTTCCCCCATCAACCACACTGACCTCGACCTCCCCTAGCAGCAACTATGCCATTCATAGCAGTACCCACAGTGACCTCCCACCCCCTGCACCCACAGCAATCCCACCAATATTCAGCACCCACATTACACTCAACCAGTAACCCCCACTATAGCAAGCACCCAGTACTTGCACCAAGCACCCTGCACCCAATACTCACATCTGGCCTCAATATGGCACTTAGTACTTGCATCAAACAGCCACATGACACCCAATACCTGCACCCCTTCACCCTATAGCTGGCACCCAGTACTCACACTTACATGGCACAGTACTTGCACTCAGCTCTGACATGTCACTCACTACTCACACCTGCACACAGCCTCCACATGGCACCCACTCACATAACCAGTACTAGCACCCGATGTACCTGCACTCAGAACCCACGTGACACACAACACCCACCCAGAGCTAGCACCCAGTGCAGGCATGGCACCAAGTATTTGCACCTATGTGATACCCAGTACCTGCACCCAACACCCACATGTTTCATCTGCAGTAGTTCCAGTTGCACTAAGCCTCCACTTGGTGCCCAGCACCCACACCAAGCACTCACATATGACATCCAGTACTTGCAACCAGAACTCAAAAGGGACTGAGTACCTGCAATCAACACCTACACACCCATACAGCCAGAATCCACATGACACCCTGTGCCACCAGCACCCAGAACCCACATGGCACCCAGCATCTGCCTTTAGCACTCACACAACAACAAATATCCCACTAGCCAGCACCCATCACCCATATGCCACCATGTACTCACTCCCAGTACCCACTTGGCATTCAGTATTTGCACCTAAGACCCACATACCTCCATAATCAACACCCACATGGCACAGTACTCACACGTCACCAAGTTCCAAAGCCATTATATGCACCTAGTACCCGTCCATGGCCAGCACCCAAATAGCACCCAGTACCCATCCTTGGTCCGAACCCATATGAGACTCAGTACTCTCCCATGGCACACATCCAGACCACACATGGCACTCCCTACTCACTCATGTCCAACACTCATATGGCTCCCTGTACCAATAAGCACTCACATGGCACCCACTATTGTTTATCACCATCTGCTACTCATTCAGCACCCAATACTGCATAGCACCCACTGCAAATATACACCCAATACAAACTGGACCTTGGTACCCAAAGCAACTTGACACAGACTTTACGTTGGCATCTCGGCAGTGGTGCTCACCGCCAGGTCGTGATCACGCTTACGCGTGGATGCACGACCATTTTGACGCATTCTGCCTCGGACACGAAAATCCGTGAATAGATTTTCAACCACGAAAATCTACTTCGGCTTTGCGTGAATGCGAACAGAAATCCGCATTCACGCTCGTGAAACCCGGCGCTGAAGTCGTGGTTTGCGGAAATGCGTCAAACTATGCGGAAGTGACACATTGCAGGCCAATCAGAGTGCCCCAGCCAGGCCCTAGCAACCAATCACAGGAGGGGAGCTATGCCCTCCCCTCCTTAACCACTTAAGCCCAACTGGACGAGATTTCTCGTCCAGTTGGGCTGCGCGCACTCCCGCGGGTCGCGCGTGCGCCCACAGGCCCCCCCGTGCGCGCCCCTGCTGCTGGCCGCTAGCCCACCGATCAGTGAAAGGGATTATAAATCCCTTTCGCTGATCGGACCCCCCCGGAGAAAAGCCGACAGCGTCTCTTCAGACGCTGCGGCTTTTCTGAGCTCTGGTCTCCTTTCTTCTGCCTGGGAGCGAGATCGATCGCTCCCAGGACTTTTTGATTCTGGCCATCTTGTGGCCAAATAGCAAATTACACCCAAAAAAAAAAAGTTTTAAGAATAAACCTATAAATATATAAAAAAAAAACCCTGTTTACCTCCCACACCAAAAAATACCCACATACAAGTTTAAATTAAAAAAAAAAAAATTACAATAATAAAAAAAAAAAAAAACATAAATAGTTACCTAAGGGTCTGAACTTTTTAAATATTCATGTCAAAGGAGTATATCAATATGATTTAATAAATTATGGGCTTCTAAACAGTGATGGACGCAAAACGGAAAAAATGCACCTTTATTTCCAAATAAAATATTGTCGCCATACATTGTGATAGGGACATAATTTTAACGGTGAAATACCCGGGGCATATGGGCAAATACAATACGTGAGTTTTCATTATGGAGGCATGTATTATTTTAAAACTATAATGGCTGAAAACTGAGAAATAATGAATTTTTCCATTTTTTTCTTATTCTTCCTGTTAAAATGCATTTACAGTAAAGTGGCTCTTAGCAAAATATACCACCCACAGAAAGCCTACTTGGTGGCGGAAAAAACAAGATATAGATCAATTAATTGTGATGAGTAGTGATAAAGTTATTGGCAAATGAATGGGGGGTGAAAGTTGCTCGGATGTAAAAAAATGTAACCCTTCGGGCTTAAAGAGAATCTGTATTGTTAAAATCGCACAAAAGTAAACATACCAGTGCGTTAGGGGACATCTCCTATTACCCTCTGTCACAATTTCGCCGCTCCTCGCCGCATTAAAAGTGGTTAAAAACAGTTTTAAAAAGTCTGTTTATAAACAAACAAAATGGCCACCAAAACAGGAAGTAGATTGATGTACAGTATGTCCACACATAGAAAATACATCCATACACAAGCAGGCTGTATACAGCCATCCTTTTGAATCTCAAGAGATCATTTGTGTGTTTCTTTCCCCCTGCAGCTATCTTCCACTGAAGTGTCAGGCTGTTTCTTCCTGCAGAGTGCAGACAGCTGTGCCTGTATGTAATTCCTCAGTATGTGAAAGCCCAGCCAGCTCAGAGGAGGATTTATCCAGCTTGTAAAAGATAATAGAACAGAGAGAAGCTGCACTAATCGAAATATCACACAGGCAGTGTGCAGAGAGGGGCCTGGATGGGGGAGTTCATAGCAGAACCACAACACTGAAGAACTTGGCAGCCTTCCAGAAACAGGCCTGACAAATCTGACAAGAGAGAGATAAGTTGATTTATTACAGAGATGGTGATAGTAGAACGTGCTGCAGTAAGCCAGAACACATTAGAATAGCTTTTGGAACTTGTAGGATGATAAAAAACAGGATGCAATTTTTGTTACGGAGTCTCGTTAAGTGGTTAATGTAAAGCGGCGGCCATGATGGAAAAGCTCTGTCCTTGCTAGACTGTGGTGCTGAGAGGATTATCTCCAGGCCATTGTTGTTTGAGCAAGTGCATTTATTGTGTTAAAAACAAAGCGTTTTTTTTGCTAACACTGCTCTTATACTGTACACAGTTAGCTAGTCAGTGAGTGATTGCTGTAGTTGTAGTCAGTGTAGTGTAGTGGGAGTGTGGGAGTCTAGTGATTATTTAACTGTGTGTAGTGCAGGCAGGTTCAGTGCTGCAGTGTAGTCAGTGTAGTGGGAGTGGGGATTATCTGTGTGTAGTGCAGGCAGGCAGGTTAGTGCAACTGCAGTGTTCACTTGTATATTCCAGTGACAGTTATACACTTGTACTATTTGCAGGCAGCCAGTCACACCGCCGGCGCCGCCACTCTCTGCCAGCGCTGTTCATTCATTCTGTCAGTGACCTTGTGCCGTGCCCAGTGCCCACTGCTCGCTCGCTGGCATATGAGCATCTCATTACACAGTGTGACATCCTTGTGTGCCCACTGCATCCTTCAGTGACCTAGTTGTATATCCAGTGCCCACTGCTGTGCCCACTGCATCCTTCAGTGACCTTGTACTGTGCCCACTGCATCCTTCAGTGACCTAGTTGTATATCCAGTGCCCACTTCTGTGCCCACTGCATCCTTCACTGACCTTGTACTGTGCCCACTGCATCCTTCAGTGACCTTGTACTGTGCCCACTGCATCCTTCAGTGACCTAGTTGTATATCCAGTGCCCACTGCTGTGCCCACTGCATCCTTCAGTGACCTTGTACTGTGCCCACTGCATCCTTCAGTGACCTAGTTGTATATCCAGTGCCCACTGCTGTGCCCACTGCATCCTTCAGTGACCTTGTGCTGTGCCCACTGCATCCTTTAGTGACCTAGTTGTATATCCAGTGCCCACTGCTGTGCCCACTGCATCCTTCAGTGACCTTGTACTGTGCCCACTGCATCCTTCAGTGACCTTGTACTGTGCCCACTGCATCCTTCAGGGACCTAGTTGTATATCCAGTGCCCACTGCTGTGCCCACTGCATCCTTCAGTGACCTTGTGCTGTGCCCACTGCATCCTTCAGTGACCTTGTACTGTGCCCACTGCATCCTTCAGTGACCTAGTTGTATATCCAGTGCCCACTGCTGTGCCCACTGCATCCTTCAGTGACCTTGTACTGTGCCCACTGCATCCTTCAGTGACCTTGTACTGTGCCCACTGCATCCTTCAGTGACCTAGGTGTATATCCAGTGCCCACTGCTGTGCCCACTGCATCCTTCAGTGACCTTGTACTGTGCCCACTGCATCCTTCAGTGACCTTGTACTGTGCCCACTGCATCCTTCAGTGACCTAGGTGTATATCCAGTGCCCACTGCTGTGCCCACTGCATCCTTCAGTGACCTTGTACTGTGCCCACTGCATCCTTCAGTGACCTAGTTGTATATCCAGTGCCCACTGCTGTGCCCACTGCATCCTTCAGTGACCTTGTACTGTGCCCACTGCATCCTTCAGTGACATAGTTGTATATCCAGTGCCCACTGCTGTGCCCACTGCATCCTTCAGTGACCTTGTACTGTGCCCACTGCATCCTTCAGTGACCTAGTTGTATATCCAGTGCCCACTGCTGTGCCCACTGCATCCTTCAGTGACCTTGTACTGTGCCCACTGCATCCATCAGTGACCTAGTTGTATATCCAGTGCCCACTGCTGTGCCCACTGCATCCTTCAGTGACCTTGTACTGTGCCCACTGCATCCTTCAGTGACCTTGTACTGTGCCCACTGCATCCTTCAGTGACCTTGTACTGTGCCCACTGCATCCAGTGATTCATTACTAGCAACATGTCTGGCAGGGTTTCGCGGGGTGAGAGGAAAGGGAGTTCAATTGCCTCAGCCACTTCTGGGACTGCTCCACGTCCAGGGAGAGGACGCCCAGCTGTACGTGGTCGTGATGCAGCAGAAAGGGGGGCAGCAAAGCCTGGGCCGAGTCAGCGGACGCCATTGTCCAAATATTTTAAAGTTTCTGGTCCCCGTGTGGTGGTTGAGCAAATGGAACCTGACGTACTCATGGACATCATGACTTCCTCCCAGACCTCTACTGTGAGCACCACTCCAAGCAGCAGCAGCAGCAGCAGCCAACGTCCCACGCTTGCTGTGACATCCACCCCAGCACCCACTGGTCAGCAGCCCTCCCAGGATGACAGTGTTCTGTCCCTCAGTCCGGCTTCTGGGAACCTGCTGATGCAAGAAGCTCAGGACTTACTGGGGACTGATGTGGCAGAGATTGAGATCGGGCCACAATCACAAGCGTTGTTGAGTTCTGGTGATGAAGAAGAGGGGTCTGTGTCTGGGGATGTAGGGACAGAAGAGGAGGCGGTGGAGTCAGAGGAAGAGCTGGATTATGAAGATGCTGCTGATGATGACGACGTTGTGGACCCTAACTATGTGCAGCCTGCTGAGTCCGTGGAAGAATGGTCAGAGGCAGAGCAGGATGACGAGTCACCTCGGCCTAGGCAAGGATATCGCCATATGTCAGGCAGGGGCAGGGGCATCGGCAGCAGTGGGCGTGGAGGAAGTAGACAGGACACTGCTTCAGCCGGCACCACCACCATGCAACCCCCGGCAACTACTACCACACATTGTTCCGCTGCACCCTCTGCTAGTGGGGGCCGCAGTAAATTAAAGTCACCAGTGTGGGATTGCTTTGAGGAATGTACTGATGCCAAAAGGTATGCGGTGTGCAGGTTATGCAGCAAAAGATTGAGCCGTGGGAAAAGTCTGAGCAAGATGGGTACCTCATCCCTCCAGGGCCACCTGAGAAGCCGCCACTGCCGCGAGTATGCGGAGTTTAAGAGGAAGCAGGCACTGCTGGCGGGGGTTCCTGAGAGCAGAAGGCCCACCAGCGCAGCAGCATCATCCCTCCCTCAGGGTCGTGAATCCCCCACAGCAGCAGCAGTAGTAGCACGCAAGCGCTCTTCCACCTCGGCTACTCAGGACACAGACATTGAGGCTGGCAGCCAGTGTTCGTCTCTCTCCTCTGTCTCCCCTGCATCCCAGCGTCGTCAGACCCTGCTGAGCGACACCTTTCAGGGTCTGACCAAGCCTCTGCCTCCAAGCCACAGGCGGATCCGCAAACTAAATGGCTTGCTGGCCCGGGCCATGGCATCACAGCTGCTTCCCTACTCCCTGGTGCAGGAGGGGAGCGCCATGCGGACGCTGCTCCAATTTGGCATCCCCGAGTGGCAAATCCCCAGTCGCCACTATTTCAGCAGGAGCGCGATCCCAGCACTCCACAAGTTTGCGGTGGAAAACGTGGCCCGTTCCCTGGACTACTCTGTGGGCAAGCTGGTCCATGTGACCATGGACTCGTGGAGTAGCAGATTTGGGACAGGTCGCTACCTGTCCTTTACGGCCCACTGGGTGACACTGATGGAAGGGAGGGAGGACAAGAGCGCATCAGCCCAGCTAGTGGTGCCACCACGCGGGATCAGGGGGGATGCAGAAGGGTTCTGTCACGACACTCCCTCTGCACCCGGAAAGCAAGCCCGCCTCGGCAGCAGCAGCGCCAAGCCTCGGCACTGCCAAGCCCTTTTAAAATTGGTGACCCTGGGGAAGGAGAGGCTTACGGCCACCAACGTCCTGGCCGCCCTCAGGAAGCAGGAGCGGAGGTGGCTGACCCCCAGAGGCCTGGAAGTGGGGTATGTGGCAGCCGATAACGGGGCAAACCTGGTGGCAGCAGTGCAGCAGGGAAACCTCCAGCACATCCCCTGCTTGGCCCACGTGCTCAATCTTGTGGTGCAGCGCTTCTTGCGCACCTACCAGGGGATGAGCGAGCTGCTGCAGGATGCCCGGGCGGTGGTACGCTTTTTCCGCCTGTCAGCCACTGCCTCTGCACTCTTGTCCACCTTACAGCAGCAGTATGGAAGGCCACAACACCGGATGATCATCGACATGCCAGTTCGCTGGAATTCGACTCTGGCCATGTTGGAGCGGCTGTGTCAGCACAGGCTGGCTCTTAGGGCCTACATGCTAGACCCAAGTGTCCCCAGCAACCAGCAAGTCCCCATGATTACTGCCACTAAGTGGACACTGATGCAGCAAGTATGCCTGGTGCTGAGTCCCTTCCTGGAGGCAACCAAGATGGTCAGTGAGGAGCGGGCCTCTGTGTGCCAGTGGGTGCCCTTGGTTTGTCTACTGGAGCAGGCAATGGACAATTTAATTGAGCGTGGGGATGAAGCCCTGAGGCAGTTGGAAGAACAGGAGCAGATGGCAGCACAGTCCAGCTCAGAGGAGGGCTCACAGCAGGTAGTGGAAGAGTTGGAGGTCCCTAACCTGAATGAGGAGGAGGAGGAGGAGCAGAGTGCAGCAGGCGTTGTACGTGGATGGCAGTTTGAGGAGGACAACGCCATGGCACAGGAAGAGGACAGGCATGCGTTATGGGACAATGGCGAGGAAGATCTTGCTGGCAGGGCCCACTTGTTTCCCATGGCTGTGCACATGTTGCGCTGCCTTCGCAGGGACCCCCGGGTGATCCAGATGCGTTCAAGGGAGGACATCTGGATTACCTTGATGCTTGATCACTGTCTGAAAGGGAAGCTGGGAGACTTAATGACGCCATCCACCACCGAGCAACGCACAAGGGAGTTGAAGGAGGCCCTTGTGCGCAGACTACTGGAAGCATTCCCCCAGCCTTCCACCCCCACTGTAACTGCTCTCCCAAGCCAGCAAGAGGTGCCTGCCATTGCCACTAGCAGCACAACAACAACCACCAGCAGCAGCAGCAGCAACTGGCGCCCCGGAGACCTGAAGAGCCTAAGCAAGAGTCTGTATGCAGTGCAGCAGCCCAGAACAGAGGTGCCCGCCACAGCATCCACCACCAACCAGCACAAGCAACGACTGACCACCATGGTATCTGACTATATGGGGTCATCCAGCAGGCTCAATGACACCGACAGCCCCGTGGACCCCTTGGAGTACTGGGTCAAGAGACTGGACATCTGGAGCGAGCTTTCCCAGTACGCCCTGGAACTCCTATCCTGCCCTCCTTCCAGTGTCCTCTCAGAGAGATGCTTTAGTGCGGCCGGTGGCGTGGTCACAGAGAAGCGCTTTAGGCTCTCCCACGCCTCTGTGGACAAACTCACCTTCCTGAAAATCAACCAGGCTTGGGTGGAAGGTGAGTTCCTGGCCCCTATTGTTGGACACAGGGGGACATGAAGTGGCTGCTGCATGTGCTGTTGTTAACTATGCCTGCCTTTATAAAGACAGTTACTACCTGCCTAGTGCCTACCTTGGTTAATTTTTTGGTGTTATGGTACTACTACCAGTAAGTTGCCATGGTCCTCCTTCTGAGCTGCTGAACTGACCGCCCGCTTTGTCCTCCTGACTCAGTCGCTACTACACTCTGCGTTCACACTGCCCGGGTCACTGGGTGCATTTAATTTTTTGGCCAGCACTATGACGCTGTGCTGCTACTACTAGCACCAGTATGTTGCCATGGTCCTTCTGTGCTGCTGCTGCTGCTGCTGCTGAACTGAACGCCTGCTTTGTCCTCCTCCTCCTCCTGACTCAGTCGCTACCACGGTACCACCAATGTACTCTGTCTGCGTTATCACTGCCCGGGTCACCGGGTGCATTTAATTTTTTGGCCAGCACTATGACGCTGTGCTGCTACTACTAGCACCAGTATGTTGCCATGGTCCTCCTGTGCTGCTGCTGCTGCTGCTAAACTGGACGCCCGCTTTGTCCTCCTCCTCCTCCTGACTCAGTTGCTACCACGGTACCACCAATGTACTCTGTCTGCGTTATCACTGCCTGGGTCACCAGGTGCATTTAATTTTTTGGCCAGCACTATGACGCTGTGCTGCTACTGCTACTACTACCACCAGTATGTTGGCATGGTCCTTCTGTGCTGCTGCTGCTGAACTGACCGCCCGCATTGTCCTCCTCCTCCTGACTCAGTCGCTTCCCGCTGCTGCACTCTGCGTTCACACTGCCCGGGTCACCGGGTGCATTTAATTTTTTGGCCAGCACTATGACGCTGTGCTGCTACTACTAGCACCAGTATGTTGCCATGGTCCTTCTGTGCTGCTGCTGCTGCTGCTGCTGCTGCTGCTGAACTGAACGCCCGCTTTGTCCTCCTCCTCCTCCTGACTCAGTCGCTACCACGGTACCACCAATGCACTCTGTCTGCGTTATCACGGCCCGGGTCACTCGGGTGCATTTAATTTTTTGGCCAGCACTATGACACTGTGCTACTACTACTACTACCACCAGTATGTTACCATGGTCCTTCTGTGCTGCTGCTGCTGCTGATCTGACCGCCCGCATTGTCCTCCTCCTCCTGACTCAGTCGCTTCCACCAATGTACTCTATCTGCGTTCACACTGCCCGGGTCACCGGGTGCATTTAATTTTTTGGCCAGCACTATGACGCTGTGCTGCTACTACTAGCACCAGTATGTTGCCATGGTCCTTCTGTGCTGTTGAATTGACCGCCGGCATTGTCCTCCTCCTCCTGACTCACTCGCTTCCACCAATGTACTCTGTCTGCGTTCACACTGCCCGGGTCACCGGGTGCATTTAATTTTTTGGCCAGCACTATGACGCTGTGCTGCTACTATTACTACCAGTATGTTGCCGTGGTCCTTCTGTGCTGCTGAACTGACCGCCCGCATAGTCCTTCTCCTGACTCAGTCGCTACCACCACTGCACTCTGCGTTCACACTGCCCGTGTCCACTGACAACTCTGCTGCGATGTCATTGCTAATTGCTGCAAAAAAAACAAAAAAAAAATTACAAAAACCTCTCTGGGGCCTTTTTGGCGTCAGCCACTCATCCTCCTCCAGCGGTACCTTCGCCGCCAAGTGCCATTGGAACTCGCCTTCACCTCTTTGACTGCTTAACGCGTATATCCCTTTTTAAAACCACTTATTACCAATTAATAGCCCCATTTAAAGTGTTGATTTCACTTTAAAATCCATTTTCTCTAGAAAAAAAAATTTGGGGGGAATTTTTTATGTTGAAGTTATGTTGCCCCTTATCACCTCGATAATCCATGCAATTTGGGGGATTGTAGCATGTATGGGGGCTTTGTTATTAACGTTAAAAGAAAATCCACCTCCGGGCGGGAATCCACGCGTGATTACGCCATTCACGGCAGAAAATCCGCGTGGTTGCGTGGACGCGAACGAAAATCCGCATGCGGCGGGGTCGAATGCGGATTTTTTTTTGCAACCACGCGGATTTCTGAATTCGTGGATGAGGCACATCCGAGCATCCCTACATCTCGGCACCCACTGCAACTTACCACAAAGTGAACCTTTGCGTCTTACCATCCACTGCATCTGGGCACTCACTGCACCTTGGCACTTACTGCAGTTTTGCATCTACTAATGCTTAGCAACCACTGCATATTGGTAACCACTGCTTTGCCTGAAAAGAGGCTTGGGTGCTGATCAAGAGGGACAGAGGTCCCAGTAATGAAAGGTGAGTCTGTGCCTCTACAGTGGGCTCCACTGTGCCCACTCCAACCCACTAACCAGTGATGCTCAAATACCCCTTTTCAAAATTCGAGTTAGGTCGAATTCGAATAGTAAATTATTCGAGATCAGTCGAATATTCGAGTCGAATAATTTTTACTATTCGATTCGACCTCGGAATTCGAGCTCACTATTCGAGTCGGTATTCGAGCTCATTATTCGAGCTGACTATTCGAAATGGCCTTAAATAGCTTCCAACACTTGTTTTGAGGGTGAATGATGCAAGAAACCTCTTTTTTTCCAAGTAACAACAGCAAGTGATTATGTGGGGATGTTCCTTTAAAAAAAAAAAGTTGAAAAGAGAAGTTGTGTCCAGAAATTTGTTCAGTACTGTATATACTTCTTCTTCTTCTTCTTCTTCTTCTTCTATATCTTCTTCTTCTATATCTTCTTCTTCTATATCTTCTTCTATATCTTCTTCTTTTTCTTCATCTTCTTCATCTTCTTCTTCATCTTCTTCTTCATCTTCTTCATCTTCTTCTTCATCTTCTTCATCTTCTTCTTCTTCTTCATCTTCTTCATCTTCTTCATCTTCTTCTTCTTCTTCATCATCTTCTTCTTCTTCATCTTCTTCATCTTCTTCATCTTCATCTTCTTCATCTTCTTCTTCTTCATCATCTTCATCTTCTTCTTCTTCATCATCTTCATCTTCTTCTTCTTCATCATCTTCATCTTCTTCTTCTTCATCTTCTTCATCTTCTTCATCTTCATCTTCTTCATCTTCTTCTTCTTCTTCATCTTCTTCATCTTCTTCATCTTCTTCTTCATCTTCTTCTTCATCATCTTCTTCTTCTTCATCTTCTTCATCTTCTTCATCTTCTTCTTCTTCATCATCTTCATCTTCTTCTTCATCTTCTTCTTCTTCATCATCTTCATCTTCTTCTTCTTCATCTTCTTCATCTTCTTCATCTTCTTCATCTTCATCTTCTTCATCTTCTTCTTCTTCATCTTCTTCTTCTTCATCTTCATCTTCTTCTCCTTCTTCTTCTTCTTCTTCTTCTTCATCTTCTTCTTCTTCTTCTTCTTCATCTTCTTCTTCTTCATCTTCTTCATCTTCTTCTATATCGTCTTCTTCTTCACTTATTTCTCTTTTCAAATTTTTTTTTTTAAAGAAATGCAGCTATTTTTGAGCGTAACAAATAGCTGGTGGCGCACGCATGTTGGAAGCGCCATTGTATGTGCTCCCTGGCAGTGGAAACACACAGACAGCAGGAGGTAAATTCAGCAGCAGGAGGAGGAGGATGAGTGTGTGGCAGCAGGCAGTCAATGAGGCAGGCAGCGTGACATAATAGCCCTGGTACCTAGCGGTGATACCAGGGCTGTAAATAAACACAGCAGGCAGGAGGTCCCAGACAGCGGTCGTGCAGCCCACATTGTGTCCAATACACAACTGGGACAACACAGTTTTCAACCCGGGCACCTCAGAAAATGTAAACCTTTTTTTTTTTTTTATGGTTTTGTAGTTTTGTTTTTACAACAAATTACACAGACAGATATAGCTATTTTTTGACGTAATAGCTGGTGGCAGAGTGGCAGCAGAAGGTAAATCTGTGTACCCTGGCGTTGGGAAACACAGACAGACAGACAGCAGCAGCAGCAGCAGGAGGCATGGAGGAGTAATGTGAGCAGCTATTGTTTGACGTAATAGCTGGTGGCAGAGTGGCAGCAGAAGCTAATTCTGTGTACCCTGGTAGTGGGAAACACAGACAGACAGCAGCATCAGCAGGAGGAATGGAGGAGTAGTGTGAGTGTGGCAGCAGGCAGGCAGCGTGACATAATAGCCCTGGTACCTAGCGGTGATACCAGGGCTGTAAATAAACACAGCAGGCAGGAGGTCCCAGACAGCGGTCATGTAGCCCACATTGTGTCCAATACACAACTGGGACAACACAGTTTTCAACCCGGGCACCTCAGAAAAATTAAACCTTTTTTTTTTTTTATGGTTTTGTAGTTTTGGTTTTACAACCAATTACACAGATATAGCTATTTTTTGACGTAATAGCTGGTGGCAGAGTGGCAGCAGAAGGTAAATCTGTGTACCCTGGCATTGGGAAACACAGACAGACAGACAGCAGCAGCAGCAGCAGGAGGAATGGAGGAGTAATGTGAGCAGCTATTGTTTGACGTAATAGCTGGTGGCAGAGTGGCAGCAGAAGCTAATTCTGTGTACCCTGGCAGTGGGAAACACAGACAGACAGCAGCATCAGCAGGAGGAATGGAGGAGTAGTGTGAGTGTGGCAGCAGGCAGGCAGCATGACATAATAGCCCTGGTACCTAGCGGTGATACCAGGGCTGTAAATAAACACAGCAGGCAGGAGGTCCCAGACAGCGGTCGTGTAGCCCACATTGTGTCCAATACACAACTGGGACAACACAGTTTTCAACCCGGGCACCTCAGAAAAATTAAACCTTTTTTTTTTTTTTATGGTTTTGTAGTTTTGGTTTTACAACCAATTACACAGATATAGCTATTTTTTGACGTAATAGCTGGTGGCAGAGTGGCAGCAGAAGGTAAATCTGTATACCCTGGCGTTGGGAAACACAGACAGACAGCAGCATCAGCAGGAGGAATGGAGGAGTAGTGTGAGTGTGGCAGCAGGCAGGCAGCGTGACATAATAGCCCTGGTACCTAGCGGTGATACCAGGGCTGTAAATAAACACAGCAGGCAGGAGGTCCCAGACAGCGGTCGTGTAGCCCACATTGTGTCCAATACACAACTGGGACAACACAGTTTTCAACCCGGGCACCTCAGAAAAATTAAACCTTTTTTTTTTTTTTATGGTTTTGTAGTTTTGGTTTTACAACCAATTACACAGATATAGCTATTTTTTGACGTAATAGCTGGTGGCAGAGTGGCAGCAGAAGGTAAATCTGTGTACCCTGGCGTTGGGAAACACAGACAGACAGCAGCATCAGCAGGAGGAATGGAGGAGTAGTGTGAGTGTGGCAGCAGGCAGGCAGCGTTAAATAATAGCCCTGGTACCTAGCGGTGATACCAGGGCTGTAAATAAACACAGCAGGCAGGAGGTCCCAGACAGCGGTCGTGTAGCCCACATTGTGTCCAATACACAACTGGGACAACACAGTTTTCAACCTGGGCACCTCAGAAAAATTAAACCTTTTTTTTTTTTTATGGTTTTGTAGTTTTGGTTTTACAACCAATTACACAGATATAGCTATTTTTTGACGTAATAGCTGGTGGCAGAGTGGCAGCAGAAGGTAAATCTGTGTACCCTGGCGTTGGGAAACACAGACAGACAGCAGCATCAGCGGGAGGAATGGAGGAGTAGTGTGAGTGTGGCAGCAGGCAGGCAGCGTGACATAATAGCCCTGGTACCTAGCGGTGATACCAGGGCTGTAAATAAACACAGCAGGCAGGAGGTCCCAGACAGCGGTCGTGTAGCCCACATTGTGTCCAATACACAACTGGGACAACACAGTTTTCAACCCGGGCACCTCAGAAAAATTAAACCTTTTTTTTTTTTTATGGTTTTGTAGTTTTGGTTTTACAACCAATTACACAGATATAGCTATTTTTTGACGTAATAGCTGGTGGCAGAGTGGCAGCAGAAGATAAATCTGTGTACCCTGGCGTTGGGAAACACAGACAGACAGCAGCATCAGCAGGAAGAATGGAGGAGTAGTGTGAGTGTGGCAGCAGGCAGGCAGCGTGACATAATAGCCCTGGTACCTAGCGGTGATACCAGGGCTGTAAATAAACACAGCAGGCAGGAGGTCCCAGACAGCGGTCGTGTAGCCCACATTGTGTCCAATACACAACTGGGACAACACAGTTTTCAACCCGGGCACCTCAGAAAAATTAAACCTTTTTTTTTTTTTTATGGTTTTGTAGTTTTGGTTTTACAACCAATTACACAGATATAGCTATTTTTTGACGTAATAGCTGGTGGCAGAGTGGCAGTAGAAGGTAAATCTGTGTACCCTGGCAGTGGGAAACACAGACAGACAGCAGCATCAGCAGGAGGAATGGAGGAGTAGTGTGAGTGTGGCAGCAGGCAGGCAGCGTGACATAATAGCCCTGGTACCTAGCGGTGATACCAGGCCGTAAATGAACACAACAGGAGGTCCCAGACAGCGGTCGTGCAGCCCACATCGTGTCCAATACACAACTGGGACAACACAGTTTTCAACCCGGGAACCTCAGAAAAATTAAACCTTTTTTTTTTTTTTTTTTTTTTTTTATGGTTTTTTGGTTTTGTTTGTAAAACAAATTACACAGATATATAGCTATTGTTTGACGTAATAGCTGGTGGCAGAGTGGCAGCAGAAGGTAAATCTGTGTACCCTGGCAGTGGGAAACACAGACAGACAGCAGAAGGGCAGTACACAGCAGCCCACTGTAGGTGTAAAATGTGTGGCTGCAGGCGACGTAATAGTCAAAGTGAACCAGGCTGGCTTAGTGAGCAGGAGCCAGGAGGTGGTAAAGGGTGGTAAGGCACATTAACGATGGTTCTTAGCCAGTTCATGTCCCCCTCTTGCCGACAACAGGGGCCAGGAACTCGCCTTCCACCCACGCCTGGTTCATCTTGAGAAACGTCAGTCTGTCCACAGACTTGTGAGACAGACGTGAGCGTTTCTCGGTGACCACACCACCAGCTGCACTGAAGCAGCGCTCGGACAGCACGCTGGAAGGGGGGCAGGACAGCACTTCCAGGGCGTACTGCGCCAGCTCGCTCCAGATCTCCAGGCGCTTGACCCAATACTCCATGGGATCAACAGGGGCATCGCTGTCAAGCCCGCTGTAGGACCCCATGTAGTCAGCCACCATGCGGGTCAGGTGCTGGCTGTGACCGGTGGAGGATGCTTCTGCATGCACCTCCTCTCTAGTCACTGCTGCCGGAGCCTCTACAGTCCTGTAGAGCTCGTGGCTGAGAGACAGCAGGTCTGTGGGGCGCTTGCTGCTGGATGCAGGCACCTGCTGCTGCCTCTGTGCTGGCTGCTGGACAGTGGGGGTGGAAGGCTGGGGGAAGGCTTCCTCCAAGCGCTCAACAAGGGCCTGCTGCAAGCTCCTTATTTGTTGCGCTGGGTCTCCTCCTGCAGGCGGCAGGAACTGGCTCAACTTCCCCTTGAGGCGTGGGTCCAACATCATGCTGATCCAGATGTCCTCCCTCTGCTTCATCTGGATCACCCTGGGGTCTCTGCGCAGGCACGTCAGCATGTGCGCTGCCATTGGGAAGAGGCGGGCCACGTCTGCTGGCACATCGACGGCAGTGCTGCTGTCCTCATCCTCCTCCTCTGCCTCGTCAGCCTCATCCTCTCTCCACCCCCGCACCAACTCAGCTGCACTGTGCTGCTCCCCCTCATCAGCAGCAAGGTCAGGGACCTCCACCAAGTCCTCCTCCTCCTCCCCCTCAGAGGTGGACTGTGCAGCTGCTTGCCGCTCCTGCTGGTCCAAGGCTGCCGCTCCCTGTTCCAGCAAAGCATCGAGGGCCCTGTTCAGCAGACAAACCAGGGGCACCCACTCGCAGACCATAGCATGGTCCCTGCTCACCATGTTAGTGGCCTGCAGAAAGGGAGCCAGCACTAAGCACACCTGCTGCATGTGCCTCCAGTCATCATCGGGGACGATGGACGGGATGTTGCTGGTCTTGTCCCTTCTCTGAGCGGCGGAAACAGTGGCCAGGGCAAGGTACTGGTTGACAGCATGCTTCTGTTCAACCAGACGCTCCAACATCGCCAGGGTGGAGTTCCAGCGAGTCGGAACGTCAAGGATCAGCCGATGGCGTGGCAGATCCAGCTCCTTTTGCACGTCTTCCAGGCTCGCACAGGCTTCAGCCGAGCGCCGGAAGTGACGCACAACGTTCCTTGCCGTTTCCAGCAGTTCGCCCATCCCCTGGTAGGTGCGCAAGAACTTCTGCACTACCAGGTTCAGCAAGTGGGCAAGACAGGGGATGTGGGTCAGGTTTCCCCTGTCTATTGCGGCAACCAGATTGGCCCCATTGTCGGCCACCACCTCTCCGACTCTGAGGCCTCTGGGGGTCAGCCAAATCCTCTCCTGCTCCTGGAGTTTGGCCAACACATGGGTTGCCGTCAGCTTGGTCTTCCCAAGGCTGACCAAGTGCAGCAGCGCTTGGCAGTGGCGGGCCTTCACGCTGCTGCTGAGGCGGGGGGTTTGGCCAGGTGTGCCGGAGGATGGCAGAGGATCGGAGGAACCTGCTGCAGTTCCCCTGACCCTGCGGGGTGGCACCACCCACTGTGTTGCTGCTGCTGCTGTGCCCGCTGCTGCTCTCCCATCCTCACCCCCTTCCACCAAGCTGACCCAGTGGACAGTGAAGGACAGGTAGCGGCCTGTCCCGAAGCGGCTGCTCCAGGAGTCCATGGTGACGTGGACCCTTTCACCAACCGCGTGCTCCAGCCCTCGCTCCACATTGGCCATCACAAAGCGGTGCAGTGCAGGAATGGCCTTGCGGGAGAAAAAGTGTCTGCTGGGGAGCTGCCAGTCTGGGGCTGCGCAAGCAAGCAGCGCACGAATGTCGCTCCCCTCCTGCACGAGCGTGTACGGCAGGAGTTGGGAGCACATGGCCCGTGCCAGCAAGCCGTTCAGCTGCCGCACGCGACGGCTGCTGGGAGGCAGAGCCCTAACCACCCCCTGGAAGGACTCGCTCAAAAGGCTCTGGCGTGGCCTTTTGCTGGCACGGGAATCAGCAGACACAGCGGAGGAGGCCACTGAGGACTGGCTGCCAGAACAGGCCTCAGTGTCGGCGGCAGGAGTTGCAGAGGGGGGAGGAGCAGTGCGTTTCCGCACTCCTGCTGGTGCTGCTGGAGGAGCAGGAGGGCGGGTGGCTGCTGTTGCTGCTGCTGCTGAAGGCTGTGCAGTGATGGGTGTGGTGCCACTGCCAGCACCAGATGCCTTCAGCCTCTGGAACTCCTCATGCTGGTGGAAATGTTTCGCAGCAAGGTGGTTGATGAGCGAGCTGGTGCTGAACTTTAAGGGGTCTGCACCTCTGCTCAACTTCCGCTGACAGTGGTTGCAAGTGGCGTACTTGCTGTACACAGTGGGCATGGTGAAATATCGCCAGATTGGTGACAGAAACATCCCCCTACGGCATGGAAGCGCTGCTGCCTGTCTCCCTGTGGTGGTTGGGGGGGGGGCTTGGGGGGCTTGGGTGCGGCTGGTGGTGGTACTGGCAGATGCTGCTGCTGCTGCTGCTGAGCCTGAGACACCAGCAGGCTGTGGGACCTGCCTACTGCTGCTGCCAATGCTTGCAATGATGCGCCTCCTTGCAAGGCCCACAAGAGCATCCTCCTCCTCCTCCTCAGAGCTGCTGAGGACGACATCCCCTGGAGGTGGTGGCACCCAGTCTCTGTCTGTCACCGGGTCATCATCATCCTCCCCCTCCTGAAACATGTCCTGCTGGGATGAGGACTCCCCAAACTCCTCTCCTGATGCATGGATGGGCTGCTTGACTGTCGCCACAGTCTTGCTGTCCAATCCCTCATCCCCCAAAGTGCCCATCAGCATCTCCTCCTCAAAATCGCCAACAACAGCAGACAATTGACTCATGATGCCTGGGGTCAAAAGACTGCTGAATGACAGGTCGCCAACTGACGGTGAACTGGCCTCCTCCCCAGGCCCTGCTGGGCGGCTGCTGCGAACAGGGGTGGTGGTGAGGGTGGAGGCCTCGGATGCAGAGCTGATGGCGGGCTGCTCATCCTCCGTCATGAGTTGCACCACAGTGTCTGCATGCTTTTCCTCAATGGGACGTTTCCGACCCGGCTGGAGGAAAATCGGAGCAGGTGCTACACGCTGCTGCTGTGTCTCTGCAGCGTGAGTTGCAGATGCTCCTGCTGGGCGGCGCCCAAGGCGTCCACGGCCAGTGGCTATGGGAGGAATGTTAGCCACTGACGCTGCTGCTGCTGCTGCTGCGGAACTGTGCATGGTGGCGCGGCCGCGGCCTGCCACAATGCTGCTCCCTCTCCTCCTGATTCCCTTGCTGCCCTTCCCCTTGCCCAAACCGTGCTGGCTGCCACTTCCAGACATCTTCGATGTTTTGGGCGTATAGACAAAAGTTTTTTAAAAGGGCGGGTGAAAAGTGGGGTACTTTAATGGAGTGGGTTGGTGGGTGAGGTGACTGAGTGAGTGTCCCTAGTACAGTAAGTAAGTAGTAACAGTCAGGAAGTACAACTAGCAGTTACAATAATCAGTAGTAATCACAAGTAAATTTAGTGTGTGTACACTACAGACAGTGAGTGCACGCACGCGCAAACACGTGCAGGAGCTAGCCTATGAACAGTGACTGAGTAAGTGTCCCTAGTACAGTAAGTAAGTAAGTAGTAACAGTCAGTAAGTACAACTAACTAATTACAATAATCAATCAGTTATCAGAAGGAAATAGAGTGTGTGTAGTGTGTGTACACAGACAGTGAGTGCACACACGCAGGAGCTAGTAGCCTATGAACAGTGACTGAGTGTCCTAGACTCCTAGTACAGTAAGAGTAAGTAGTAACAGTAAGTACAACTAACTAATTACAATAAGCAATCAGTTATCAGAAGGAAATAGAGTGTGTGTAGTGTGTGTACACAGACAGTGAGTGCACACACGCAGGAGCTAGTAGCCTATGAACAGTGACTGAGTGTCCTAGACTCCTAGTACAGTAAGAGTAAGTAGTAACAGTAAGTACAACTAACTAATTACAATAAGCAATCAGTTATCAGAAGGAAATAGAGTGTGTGTAGTGTGTGTACACAGACAGTGAGTGCACACACGCAGGAGCTAGTAGACTATGAACAGTGACTGAGTGTCCTAGACTCCTAGTACAGTAAGAGTAAGTAGTAACAGTAAGTACAACTAACTAATTACAATAATCAATCAGTTATCAGAAGGAAATAGAGTGTGTGTAGTGTGTGTACACAGACAGTGAGTGCACACACGCAGGAGCTAGTAGCCTATGAACAGTGACTGAGTGTCCTAGACTCCTAGTACAGTAAGAGTAAGTAGTAACAGTAAGTACAACTAACTAATTACAATAAGCAATCAGTTATCAGAAGGAAATAGAGTGTGTGTAGTGTGTGTACACAGACAGTGAGTGCACACACGCAGGAGCTAGTAGCCTATGAACAGTGACTGAGTGTCCTAGACTCCTAGTACAGTAAGAGTGAGTAAGTAGTAACAGTAAGTGTACAACTAACTAATTACAATAAGCAATCAGTTATCAGAAGGAAATAGAGTGTGTGTAGTGTGTGTACACAGACAGTGAGTGCACACACGCAGGAGCTAGTAGACTATGAACAGTGACTGAGTGTCCTAGACTCCTAGTACAGTAAGAGTAAGTAGTAACAGTAAGTACAACTAACTAATTACAATAATCAATCAGTTATCAGAAGGAAATAGAGTGTGTGTAGTGTGTGTACACAGACAGTGAGTGCACACACGCAGGAGCTAGTAGACTATGAACAGTGACTGAGTGTCCTAGAGACTCCTAGTACAGTAAGAGTAAGTAGTAACAGTAAGTACAACTAACTAATTACAATAAGCAATCAGTTATCAGAAGGAAATAGAGTGTGTGTAGTGTGTGTACACAGACAGTGAGTGCACACACGCAGGAGCTAGTAGACTATGAACAGTGACTGAGTGTCCTAGACTCCTAGTACAGTAAGAGTAAGTAGTAACAGTAAGTACAACTAACTAATTACAATAAGCAATCAGTTATCAGAAGGAAATAGAGTGTGTGTAGTGTGTGTACACAGACAGTGAGTGCACACACGCAGGAGCTAGTAGCCTATGAACAGTGACTGAGTGTCCTAGACTCCTAGTACAGTAAGTAGTAACAGTAAGTACAACTAACTAATTACAATAATCAATCAGTTATCAGAAGGAAATAGAGTGTGTGTAGTGTGTACACAGACAGTGAGTGCACACACGCAGGAGCTAGTAGCCTATGAACAGTGACTGAGTGTCCTAGACTCCTAGTACAGTAAGTAGTAACAGTAAGTACAACTAACTAATTACAATATTCAATTACAATAATCAATCAGTTATCAGAAGGAAATAGAGTGTGTGTAGTGTGTACACAGACAGTGAGTGCACACACGCAGGAGCAGCTAGTAGCCTATGAACAGTGACAGTGAGTGTCCTAGTACAGTTACAGTATATATATAACTACAATACTAATACAATCAGTAGTAAAGGACAGCAGAAATACTGGTATAGAATAGAGAGAAATAAACAGAGGACAGGAGGACAGCTGCCCACACAGGCAAGGCCCTGAGGCCTAAAGCTGTAAGCCTGCAGCAGCTGGCCTGTCTCTATGTAACACAAAAGCTACTAACTAAAATACAATGTCTAACTAACTAACAACAATATAGGTGTGTATAGGAGGTGTATGTGAGCAAAAACGCTAGGTAAATGACTACAATAAAGCTCTTGCTAAGCCAAAGCACAAAGGAGCAACTCTCTCTCTATGCAAGTCTCAGGCAAGGACGGAGAAACGTAACATGGCGGCCGCTATTTATAGGGTAGGGGCTG
The DNA here is from genome assembly GCF_040937935.1 of Hyperolius riggenbachi. Taxonomy (NCBI): domain Eukaryota; kingdom Metazoa; phylum Chordata; class Amphibia; order Anura; family Hyperoliidae; genus Hyperolius; species Hyperolius riggenbachi. Next base: position 193,942,703 of record NC_090656.1, on the reverse strand, counting down.
GCCAGGGTCCCCCTCTGTGATTGGCTGCCGTCAGAGGGCCTGGGAGCCCTCTGATTGGCTCTAAGGATATCAATCTGGGCTATGACGCTATTCGAGCTCGGTACCGAGCTCGAATAGCGCCGTTTGCTCGAATAGCTCGAATAGTGAATGGGCTATTCGAGTGTACGCGAATAGCCCATTCGAATAGCTACAGCTATTCGGAGCTCGAATACCGAGCTCGAATAGCTGGAAAAGAGCTCGAATATTCGAGCTACTCGAATATTCGAGCTCTGCTGAGCACTACTGCCACTAACAGTGAGCACCTATCACTGCTGATTTGAGGGTGGTAGCACCAAAAGAGTTGGAAGGAGACACACAGTCTGCCTGATACTGCTATAAAGGTGTGTGTGTGTGTGTGTGGGGGGGGGGGATAAGACTGCCTTATGCTTTATGGAGAGGGGGTATTGCATACACAATTTAGCACAATTTATCGATTTCAAATTTGAGCACTACACCCTTGAGGCAGGGAACACACTTGTCTTTCAGTTTTCTGCGCGCGTTTCCTGCATACTTTTTCTGCACACCAAGTGTGTTTCTATGCAGGAAAACGCGCGTGTTTTTTCACAGCAGCTGATGTAGTTGATAGAGAAAACTGACAAAACATGCAGAATCAGGATGCAGAATGTCAATTTTTTTTCTGCACGCGAACAACATATTAAGTGTGTACTAGCCCATTGATTAACAAGAGTTCTCAGTTTTTCTGTGCAGAAAACGCGCACGAAAACAGTCAAGTGTGTTCCCTGCCTGAGGATCCTCTGCATGGCCATGCCCCTTTCTGCAGCACCCACACTGACCTCTACTTTTCCTATCAGCCACCCCTTCCCCTCATAGCTGGCACCCAGTACTCACACTCACATGACACCAAGTATCTGCACCCTGGCCTAAAATTGCACCCAGTACTCACACCTGCACACAACTTCCACATGGCAACCACTATCTGCACCAAGTATCCACTTAACCTGTAACCGCACCCAAAGTACCTGCATTCAAAACCCATGTGATGCCCAAAGCCCACCCATAGCCAGCACCCAGTACAGGCATGGCGCCAAGTATTCACACCCATGTCACACCCGGTACCTGCACCCACATGACGTCCAGTACATGAACCCAGATCTTACATGGCACTAAGTTCTTGCAATCAACACCCGCATGACACTCGATACCCAACCATAGCCAGAACCCACATGACACCCAGTACTTACACCCAGAATCTACATGGCACCCATCATCTGCATTCAGCAGCATGACAATCAATACTCCCCTAGCCAGAAACGAGGAGCGGGGGGCATGCGGGGGAAGGCATTGCCAGGCCCCTTTTTTAAATTTGAGCACCCCCCACTTAAGAACCCTCTGCACGGCCCTGAATATTAGTATGTCAGAGGAGTCTCTATTTTATGTGAAGCTAGTGGAGTAAGGAAAGGATGGTGTTATCTGGCCATGGATTTTGCTCTAGATAGAAGGCAAAACACCGAACCCACTGTATTGTAAGTGGACGGCGTTGCAGGAAGTGACGTCAGTGAGGCGCACACTGGAACGCGGAAGAGGTGAGTGATCCCCGCCCTTTAACTCTTAATAGTAGCGGATGCTACTTAACTTTTTAAAGCTGGAGGAGAGCAGAGGTCGGGGGACCCAGGTGAGGGGGGGGAGGATCTCCCTCTCCGCTGCTAGGCCCAATACCCCCTTCCTGCTCGCTACCTCTCCAGCTAGGGGCCCCGAACAGCGCGGGCAAGCACCATGAGGTGCTCGGATGTGTTTGAGCCGAACCTGAACACCCCGATATTCGCTGAATAACAAACAGTGGCGAACACTGTTCGATCAACACTAGTGTACACATTTATGGTTGTATTGAAAACGTAGAGAGAGCTGCATGCTAGTTACAGCAACAGAGACAGAGCTGGATAATGGCAGCTTCCATTAGGCTGGAGTAAGAAACAAACATGTACATAATAATACAGACAAACAGTAGCTCGTCAGTAGCACGAATAGCGCCTCTGTGCTACTGACGAGCTACTGTTTGCCCCCTATCTTATTGCCTGATGAAGCGGGCTGTGCCTGCGAAACGTGTTGCATCTTTTGGGGTACCAATAACACATTTATTTGTTTAATTCAGACAGTATTTTTAGAGTCTGCTTTCTAAAGCTAAGTCCGCCACTGCTTCCCAACAAATTTTAAAACTTTTATTACCTTTTATCCTCCTGGCGCCTCTGTTCTCTTACGATAATACTGTGTCCACCCCTGGTGGATGGGGGACCTACCCCTACTTTTCTGATCTACAGAGAGCGACATCTTAATCCTGAGTGAGGACAGGTCTAATCTCCTCACCTGCATCTACAGTGGTTGCCTAAGTGGTAACCCATGTTTGTGAGTATATTCATCTCACACTTACATTTATCCACAGTTTCCAATACATACTACACTATATTGGGCTTTCGGTGTTTCTTATTTATTTGTGCACATCTGTTTGTTAATGTCTGTACAGAAATCCCTTCCTACAAATGTATCCATATCTATACACATATAAACTCTGTTTCCTGTGCAGCTCACTTATCTGTCACCAGGCAACGTAGTAGCACCTCATTCCTACTCCTTTGAATCAGCTATGTCAGTGGGTAGGGCTTTCTCTATCCCCCTTTGCCTAAATCACATCCAGATGTTCTGACTACCCCCAAGTGCTGGGAACCTGAGGAGACAGATGGGGGCGGAGGAGAGAGAACAGCGGAGAGATGGTACAGATGTAGATCAAGGGGCATGTGAGGTCTGATGGAGGAACTGCATGAAGTCAGGAGTCAAGCTATGGAACTAACTTGTTTAAAGGGATACTGTAGGGGGGTCAGGGGAAAATGAGTTGAAGTTACCTGGGGCTACTAATGGTCACCCGCAGCAGGCATCCTGTGCCCGCGCAGCCACTCACCGATGCTCCGACCCCGCCTCCGGTTCACTTTTGGAATTTCAGACTTTAAAGTCTGAAAACCACTGTACCTGCGTTACCGTGTCCTTGCTTCCCCTGATGTCACCAGTAGTGCACGGTGCAGGCAAAGACCATACTGGGCCAGCGCAGTACGCTCCTGGTGCCATCAGCGGGAGTGAGGACACAGCAACGCAGGCGCAGTGGTTTTCAGACTTTAAAGTCTGAAATTCCAGAAGTGAACCAGAGGCGGGGCCCGGAGCATTGGGGAGTGGCTGCGCACGCACAGGATGCCTGTGGGGGACCATTAGAAGCCCCGGGTAACTTCAACTCATTTTCCCCTGACCCCCCTACAGTGTCCCTTTAACCACTTGCCGACCGCGCACTGCACATTGGCGGCGGCAAAGTGGCAGCCCCAAGACCACGTAACGCACATTGGCGTTGGGTCCTGGGACTCTTCCGGGCTGGGGATCGCACGCATTGATGCGCGCGCATCCGTCGGCATTAGGCTCCGCCCACCCGCTACGACATCTGAGGGGTGCTGTGGGCGATCAGGGGGCAGATCAGTGTGTTTGGGTGCAGACTAGGGTGGCTGCAGCCTGCCCTGGTAGTCCCTCGGACACTGGGACCACCAGGGGAGGAGGCAGCCTGTATAATACGCTTTGTATACAATACAAAGCGTATTATACACTTTGTATGCGGCAGATCGGGGGTTAACATCCCGCCGGCGCTTCCGTATGGCCGGCGGGATGTTAACCCCCGATCTGCCGCATACAAAGTGTATAATACGCTTTGTATTGTATACAAAGCGTATTATACAGGCTGCCTCCTCCCCTGGTGGTCCCAGTGTCCGAGGGACTACCAGGGCAGGCTGCAGCCACCCTAGTCTGCACCCAAACACACTGATCTGCCCCTTGATCGCCCACAGCACCCCTCAGACCCCCCCCCCCTGCCCACCCCCCAGACCACTGTTTGCACCCAATCACCCCCCTAATCACCCATCAATCACTCCCTGTCACTATCTGTCAACGCTATTTTTTTTTAGTCCCTAAACTGCCCCCTGGAGACTCCTGATCACCCCCCCTCCCCTCAGATTCTCCCCAGACCCCCCCCCCCCCCCCCGTGTACTGTATGCATCTATCCCCCCTGATCACCTGTCAATCACCTATCAATCACCTGTCAATCACCCCCTGTCACTGCCACCCATCAATCAGCCCCTAACCTGCCCCTTGCGGGCAATCTGATCACCCACCCACACCATTAGATCGCCTGCAGACCCGACGTCAGATCACCTCCCAAGTGCATTGTTTACATCTGTTCTCTCCTCTAAACACCCACTAATTACCCATCAATCACGCCCTGTCACCACCTGTCACTGCTACCCATCAGATTAGACCCCTATCTGCCCCTAGGGCACCCAATCACCCGCCCACACCCTCAGAACGCCCTCAGACCCCAGCCCTGATCACCTCGCCAGAGCATTGCTTGCATCTATTCCCCCCACTAATCACACCTTGAGACACCCATCAATCACCTCCTGTCACCACCTGTCACCCCCTGGCACACCTACCCATCAAATCAGGCCCTAATTTGCCCCGTGTGGGCTCCTGATCACTCGGCCAAACCCTCAGTTCCCCCTCAGACCCCCTTCCGATCACCTCCCCAGTGCATTGATTGCATCTATTTTCCCATCTAACCACCCCCTGAGACACCCATCAATCACCTCCTGTCACCCCCATAGCACTCCTATCCATCAGATCAGGCCCAATACAACCTGTCATGTAAGAGGCCACCCTGCTTATGACCGGTTCCACAAAATTCACCCCCTCATAGACCACCTGCCATCAACATTTGCAGATGCTTATACCCCTGAACAGTCATTTTGAGACATTTGGTTTCCAGGAACTCCACAAGTGACCCCTTTTTAGAAAAAAGACACCCCAAGGTATTCTGTTATGTGTATGAAGCGTTCATAGAAGATTTTATTTTTTGTCAAAAGTTAGCGGAAATTGATTTTTATTGTTTTTTCGCAAAGTTTCATTTTTCACTAACTTGGGACAAAAAATAAGATTTCCTATGAACTCACCATACACCTAACGGAATACCTTGGGGTGTCTTCTTTCTAAAATGGGGTCACTTGTGGCGTTCCTATACTGCCCTGGCATTTTAGGGGCCCTAAAACGTGAGGAGTAGTCTAGAAAACAAATGCCTCAAAATGACCTGTGAATAGGACGTTGGGCCCCTTAGCGCACCTAGGCTGCAAAAAAGTGTCACACATGTCATATCGCCGTACTCAGGAGAAGTAGTATAATGTGTTTTGGGGTGTAATTTTACACATACCCATGCTGGGTGGGAGAAATCTCTCTGTAAATGGACAATTGTGTGTAAAAAAAAATCTAAAATTTGTCATTTACAGAGATATTTCTCTCACCCAGCATGGGTATATGTAAAAATACACCACAAAACACATTATACTACTTCTTCTGAGCACGGCAGTACCACATGTGTGGCACTTTTTTGCAGCCTAACTGCGCTAAGAGGCCCAAAGTCCAATGAGTACCTTTAGGATTTCACAGGTCATTTTGCGACATTTGGGTTCAAGACTACTCCTCACGGTTTAGGACCTCTAAAATGCCAGGGCAGAATAGGAACCCCACAAGTGACCCCATTTTAGAAAGAAGACACCCCAAAGGTATTCTGTTAGGTGTATGATGAGTTCATAGAAGATTTTATTTTTTGTCACAAGTTAGCGGAAATTTATTTGTATTGGGTTTTTTTTTCACAAAGTGTCAATTTCCGCTAACTTGTGACAAATCCCATCATGCTTTGCACAGCATTAGGGGAAAAAGTTTTTTTCTGTGCAGCTAAAAATGAGGCTTGTATAAGAGAAAAAAGGTTCTGATGCTGTGAAACAGTTAAAGAAACACCAGGCCTTTCCAGTGCTGCTGAGTCAATTTTTAATTGAGTGCCTCAGAGCTAATAGGACTCAAGCATCTAGGAGGAGGGATTATTGCTATATATTCACATAGCGCTCTCATCATCTATCTTTCATGGTACTTTACCATATCCGTTATCTGGAACGCCGGCAACTGGAAGTCTCAACTAGCCGGCATGCCTGAAGGGACTGTTGTTTGGGGGTTTCGGGCAGGGAGGGGTCTCTCAGCCATAAAATACTCACCGAGTCTCCAGTGACGCCCTGTAGCTCCTAGTGGCTTTCCACATACACGGAGGACACCTGAAAGCCGACAGGAGCCCGCTGGGACCTGGAGTATTTTAACCTGCACAGGAGGGAAGGCGGGAATTCTGTGCTTTTTTTGATCGGCTGAGCACATCACATGTATCCAGCATCAGGCGACTACTAGGGACTTTGCTTTATATATATATATATACAGTGGGATGCGAAAGTTTGGGCAACCTTGTTAATCTTCATGATTTTCCTATATAAATTGTTGGTTGTTACAATAAAAAATGTCAGTTAAATATATCATATAGGAGACACACACTATGATATTTATTTGTTTAAATAAAATTAGGCAGGTGCATAATTTTGGGCACTGTTGTCAATTTATTGATTCCAAAACCTTTAGAATTAATTATTGGAACTAAAATTGGCTTGGTAAGCTCAGTGACCCCTGACCTACATACACAGGTGAATCCAATTATGAGAAAGAGTATAAGAGTATTTAAGGGGTCAATTGTACGTTTCCCTCCTCTTTTAATTTTCTCTAAAGAGTAGCAACATGGGGGTCTCAAAACAACTCTCAAATGACCTGAAGATAAATCTGTTTACCATCATGGTTTAGGGGAAGGATACAGAAAGCTGCCTCAGAGATTTCTGCTTTCTGTTTCCACAGCTACATATTGAGGAAATGGAAGACCACAGGCTCAGTTCAAGTTAAGGCTCAAAGTGGCAGACCAAGAAAAATCTCAGATAGACGGAAGCGACAAATGGTGAGAACAGTCAGAGTCAACCCACAGACTAGCACCAAAGACCTACAACATCATCTTGCTGCAGATGGAGTCACTGTGCATCGTTCAACCATTCGGCGCTGTATGTGAGAGTGATGCAGAGGAAGCCTTTTCTCCATCCACAGCACAAACAGAACTGCTTAAGGTATGCTAAAGCACATTTGGACAAGCCAGCTTCATTTTGGAATAAGGTGCAATGGCTGATGAAACTAAAATTGAGTTATTTGGGTAACACAGCATTCCAAGAAAAAAACACCTGCTACCTACAGTAAAATATGGTGGTGGTTCCATCATGGTGTGGAGCTGTGTGGCCAGTGGAGGGACTGGGAATCTTGTCAAAGTTGAGTGACATGGATTTCACTCAGTATCAGCAGATTTTGGAGACCAATGTCCAGGAATCAGTGACAAAGGTGAAGCTGCGTCGGGGCTGTATCTTTCAACAAGACACTGCAAACACTGCTCAAAATCCACTAAGGCATTCATGCAGAGGAACAAGTACAATGTTTTGGAATGACCATCTCAGTCCCCAGACCTGAATATAATTGAAAATCTGTGGTGTGAGTTAAAGAGAGCTGTCCATGCTCGAAAGCCATCAAACCTGAAAGAACTAGAGATGTTTTGTAAACAGGAATGGTCCAAAATATCTTCAACCAGAATCCAGACTTTCATTGGAACCTACAGGAAGCGTTTAGAGGCTGTAATGTCTGCAAAAGGCAGATCTACTAAATATTGATATCATTTCTTTTTTGTGGTGCCAAAATTATTGCACACTTTCTGTAAATCCATTAAACTTCATTTCACTTTTCAAATATCACTGTGTGTCTCCTATATGATATATTTAAATTACATTTTTTATCGTAAAAAACAACAATTTATACAGGAAAATCATGACGATTAGCAAGGTTGCCCAAAGTTTCGCACCCCCACTATACAGTATATATATATATATATATATATATATATATATATATATATATATATATATATATATATATATATATATATATACACCGTATTTTTCGCCGTATAAGACACACTTTTTCTTCCCCAAAATGTTCGGGGAAAAGTGGGTGCGTCTTATGCGGTGAAGGTACGGATTTTGGGGTGCAGAGGTGCGCAGGGAAGCAGTATATACATTACCTGCTCCTGCCGCCGCGCTCCTGGCTCCAATCCTGCCCGATCCTCTTCTTCCATCTACTGCTGCCCGCTGCTGCCCCCGCCGAACATCGCTGGCCGGTCCTAATTAGCCGCAGGGATACGCTATCATCACACGCATGCCGCCGAACAACGCTGGCCGGTCCTAATTAGCCGCGCAGGGATACACGATCCACGTGCGCCGGGGTCATGTATACGCGTGCATGACCCGGCGCACACTGATCTCGTATCCCTGCGCGGCTAATTAGGACCGGCCAGCGTTGTTCGGCGGCATGCGTGTGATAATAGCGTATCCCTGCGGCTAATTAGTACCAGCCAGCGATGTTCGGTGGGGGCAGCAGCGGGCAGCAGTAGATGGAAGAAGAGGATCGGGCAGGATTGGAGCTAGGAGCGCGGCGGCAGGAGCAGGTAATGTATTAAGTGTACTCATGCTGCCTGCACAGGGGGGACACCGGCACTGGAGGACACTTACAGAGGGGGGCACTGGCACAACAGGGGGACATGGCAGGCACAGGGGGACATGGCAGGCACAGGGGGAACTGGCACAACAGGGGGCCACAGGCACAACAGGGGGACACTGGCACAATAGGGGGACACTGGCACAACAGGGGGCCACAGGCACAACAGGGGGACACTGGCACAATAGGGGGACACTGGCACAACAGGGGGGCACAGGTACAACAGGGGGGCACAGGCACAACAGGGGGACATGGCAGGCACAACAGGGGGCCACTGGCACAAGGGACACTGGCACAACAGGGGGACACTGGCACAACAGGGGGCACAGGTACAACAGGGGGGCACAGGCACAACAGGGGGACATGGCAGGCACAGGGGGAACTGGCACAACAGGGGGCCAAAGGCACAAGGGACACTGGCACAACAGGGGGGCACAGGCACAACAGGGGGACATGGCAGGCACAGGGGGCCACAGGCACAGGAGAAACTGCCACAGGGGACACTGGCACAACAGGGGGACACTGCCACAGGGGACACTGGCACAACAGGGGGACACTGGCACAATAGGGGGACACTGACACAGGGGGCCACAGGCACAACAGGGGGACATGGCAGGCAGAACAGGGGGACACAGCACAGGACCAGCACAGGGGGACACAGGAACAGCCAATCACTACACTGACCACATAGAGGAACATAGGCAGGCAACATGGGAACAACCAATCATAGCACTGTCCCCTTATGTGGTGTAATAGTATGTAATGTAACTGGAAAGGGGGGGGGGTAAAAAGTCCTTAAGACACCCCTGCATCATAGACACACCTAGGTTTAGTTTTTTCTTTTTTCCCTGATTTTTGCCCTCTAAATCTGGGTGCGTCTTATATGCCGGAGCGTCTTATACGGCAAAAAATACGGTATATATATATATATATATATATATATATATATATATACGAATTTTGACTTAAAGTCACTTTTAGTCATTTTTATTGGGTGCGTCTTATATGCCGGAGCGTCTTATACGGCAAAAAATACGGTATATATATATATATATATATATATATACGAATTTTGACTTAAAGTCACTTTTATTCAAACAGCAAGTAATTTTTGACAGGAAATGACATAGGCTGCGCAGTGTAGCTGCTCACAAGTCAGGTAAGGACTAACAGGACACTTCTAAATGTTTTCAAGTTCCAGTGGCTACACTGCAAAGTATTATTAAAAATACAAGCTGTTCAGCACTATGGAAAATCTCAGAGGATGTGGTCAGAAGCCAAAAGTGACACCTGTGCTGGCCAGGTGCATAGTGAGAAAGGTGAAAAAGAATTCAAGGATCACCACCAAGGCCATCCTGGTGAATCTGGGCTCTGCTGGTGGCAATGTCTCAAGGCAGACAATGCAACGGACACTGCACACTGCTGGGTTCCATGGATGTAGACCAAGGAGGACTCCACTTCTCCAGATAAGGCACACAAAAGTGTTAAAGAGACACTAAAGCGAAAAAAATTATGATGTAATGAATTGGTTGTGTAGTACGGATAATTACTAGAGCATTAGTAGCAAAGAAAATATTCTCATATTTTTATTTTCATTATATAGTGTTTTTTATAACATTGCATCATTCTCAAATATTTGCAGTTTACACACTACTCAGCATTCTATATGATTTTACAGAGCAGGCAAGTGAACCTTTGAACTGTCCTCTGGAGAGAAAAATAAAATACGACTGACTGACAGTTTAGATAACAAGCTTCAGAAAACAGAGCTCTCTGTGACTTTGAAAGTTGTGGAGCTCAATGGCTCTTTTGCATAGATAACAACTGGAGTTTCTTAACTCTTCCTGTACTGGAAACAATATTAGTCTTATGTCTCTGCCCCCAATGTTTTATTTCTTAGCTGTACTACACATACAAATCATATCATCATTTTTTTTTATTTTTTTTATTTTTTTTTTTGCTTCAATGTCTCTTTAAGGGGCAGAGATTGCTGGTACGGACGTAGTTAGTTAATGAGTGGGCATTTGTTTTGTATTATATATTTTGTAGGCATATAATAAACAGTATTTGTATACATGAATTGGCATGCTGACTTTGCAGTGAACTTTTATCATCTGTATTATGTGTATGTTTGGTTGGCTCCTTGTAGCACATCAACAAAACAGGAAGCTCCTGCTTATCCATTCCCCTCATTTATTTATTTTTATTTACATGGATATGCATAGACATTGTTTGTCCTAGTCAGTTACAAATATGGGATTCACATAACAAATAGAAAAGAAGTACCGAATACATGTATTCCTTCATAAAACAGAAGGTATTTGCAGGTTTTCACCTTTACATGACCAAAAAGTAACACAAATTGTGGTTGATTCACTATTACAATACAAATAGCATGCCTTATCAGAGTTAACATGCCTTATCAGATAGCAAAGTCCTTAGTAGCTTGAGCAACTAGCCACAAAAACAAAAATCTCCACCACTTAATACTCACTGAGCCTCCAGCAACGTCTTGTAGTCTTCCTGTTGCTCCTAGCGGCTTTCTGGTGTCCTCTGTGCATGGAAGTCGGTGTGTCACCTGACCCACATCGGGTCATGTGACATGCTAGAAGCCGTGCACGGATGCCAGAAGCCGCTAGGAGCCCTCTAGAAGCTACAGAAAGGCTACAAGATGCGGCTGGAGGCTTGGTGAGTATTTTAATGCCTGCAAACACCCCCAAAACGAAGTCCCCATTATCCCCTCAGCCAATTAGTTGAGACTTCCAGTTGCCTCAGTTCCGTATAATGGGGACGTTGCTGAACCTCATTTCAGAGCTAAGATTGAATATGCAGATTGTTCGGTATTAATGTCAGAAGCTCAGGCATGGAGAATTTGGAGGACAGAAGATGAGCAGAGGAAGCTTTTAGCACAGCTCTGCCACATATGGTAGGATGTGCACAGGGGTGTACTGTGACCCTGGCAGTCCCCCCAGCAAAACCCCCCTGCCGGAAATCTTTTAATTGCTTTTAAGTTCTAAAATCTAAAAAGGATCACACAAATATTTTTACTTCTATTTACGATAGTTTTAATAGCAAATCGTAGTTCTTGCTAGGAATGAGATCCGCAGTTTGGATTCGGAATTAGGAGCCTTTGAAATTTCAACTGTGGGGTTTACTCATCCTTGCTGCCGCCTATGGCTGATGCGCTCCACATCGTGTTCAATCGCGTTCCACATCACTCTGCCAACGGCATCCATCTGAAAATGGCGCCTGTGAATAATAGCGCACAGTGTTGCCGCCAATCCGTTTGCCGCTTATCGCTATTTAACGTTAAAGCCTTATTGTTATTTAGCGTTAACACACAGAACCCTCTCTGTACCTATCCCTAACCCCTAAACCCCCCCCCCGGTGCCTAACCCTATCCACCCCCCTGGTGGTGCCTAACCCTAACCACCCCCCTGTTGGTGCCTAACCCTAACCACCCCCCTGGGGGTGTATATTGTACTGTAACTATACCTAACCCTACTCTCACACAGAACCCTCCCTGTACCTAACCCTAACCACCCCCTTGGTGGTGCCTAACCCTAAGACCACCCTAGTGGTGTCTAACCCTAACCTTGACAGTGTTACATTAAATCCATTCACCGTTTTGCAGTTAAATATCGTCTGCAGTTTGGCTTATGTAGGGCGCTATTGATAAATAACGTTAGTGTGTGCCACTATTGGTAAATAACGTTAGTGTGTGCCACTATTGCTAAATAACATTAGTGTGTGCCACTATTGATAAATAACGTTAGTGTGTGCCGTTTTTCTTCTTTTTTCCCTGTGCGCCATTATTATGCAGTACTAACGATAAATAGCGATAAGCGTATCTTTTTAATGCGGCGTCATTTTTATGCATAGGCGTTGTGCGCCATTATTCACTGATCCCCTGCCAATGTCCTCCTTACAGGCTTGAAGGAGGAAGCATTGGAGAGAAGGAACACAATGGAAGGCGACTTCTGTGGCCGCAAGTTTATAGGCTTTGAATTCAGGATCCAAACTGCGGAGCTCATGCCTGATTCTCGCCTAACGTGGTTTCATGGTGAGAACTGGCAGCTGATCTTGTAAGGGTCTTGCTAAACAAGATTGGGTCCGATTTGCCAGGCGACCAAACTTGACATTTTCGTTCTGTTGCTGGTAATCATCACCCCTATATGTACATTAAAGTCCCCGTTGTCTGGCACCCATTGAGATTGGCTGATGCCAGATAAGTGTGCTATCTGAGACTCAGTTTTTAAAATAGGCCTAGCTAATACAGTACAATCCCCGGCTCTGGATACATACCATGATTGAACTCTGTATTAAATGTTAAAATACAGTAATTAAAAGTATATTAACCTTGTGAGGGCCATGGAATCCAGTCTTTAAGCACAGCAAAGACTACAAAAAGCCTAAGAAGTTGGCCTTCACCACAGTGAGGACTGACGAAGATTTGTTCTGGTTGCTTGAGACTTCTGGTTAGTTGAGTTCTGAATAACTGGGACTCTGCTGTACTTTGAATAGTAATAATTATTAAAGTGAACCTGACCTCTTGCACAGGTGAAGTAAAACATAGAGAAATCCACCCTGTATGTATTTAGAGAGTTTAGCCTGTCTAATTCCCTCTCATCTGTGACTAATCACCACTGTAATTTGATCACTCGCCTGTGTCAGATGACTGCCATGGCAGGGCAGCTAATTTGTAAACAATAAAATTCACAAAATAGGCGCTTTAGGAAAAAACAGCACTCCATGGTTCACGTTTACAATTGTCAATGTGCAGACATATATATCAAAAAACTCCAAATAAAAACACGCTCATTTGTCTCAAGGACACAAAAGGTTACAGTCTCACAGTTCTGTAGTCACAAATAATCTCCGCAGGACTTCACTCGCAGGAGTAATAGACTGCCAATCCAACTTTGTTCCAGGACAATCACATCCACGTGCAATTAAAAAAGGAACAGATACATAGCGCAAAACTGCAACCACTAATTGCTCTTAGAAGGAGACCACCACCAAAGTAGTCAGGGCTTGTAGGGGCCAGAGACCACCTTAGACCAGCACCAGTGCCATCACACCCCCCTATGTGCCCGCACTCACAGCGCTAGCCTCCCAAGTCTCCGGAGGTAGGATGCACTGTGAATGTTGCACAGACTTAATATCGCTGTGCGTTAGTCCACATTAAAACATTAAAACAACGTGTGACTTTAACGTCACACTGTGAAAGAGGCCTAAAGGTTATTAAGCTGTTGCTTATCTTTAAGTGCAGAGAGGAAGTTCTGAGATTAGGTCCACTTTAACAAACTATTCCCTTCCCCTTTCTTACACCTCTCAGACACTGCGACTCTCCTTGCATATACCAAAAAAAAGAGGAGAAAAATGTCTTTAAAAAATTTAATTTTAGTTCATTTTTGCATCGGTAGCAGACACATCATTCCATGCGAAGTAATTTGATTCAATAATTGTCCCACATTAGTTCATCAAGAGCCAATAGCGATAGCACCGGTCCATTTCGAGCCCCCACGAGCGCTTTTTCAAGCGTTACCATATGAAAGTTGGGAACAATAACTGTGGATAAAATGAGAAGAAAAGCAATCATCCAGTGCTGGGCCGAAATTACGCATTAGCGTAATTACGCATCGTAATTCACTACAAATGCACCGTAAGCGTTACGTGTAAGGCTACGGTATTACGCATAATTAATTACGCATAGACCGTTGGGTTACGTTTTACGCGTAACAAATTACGCATAAGACAGTAAACTCCCATTGAAATTACACAGTCTGCCGTAATCGCGTAATATTACGCTCCCGTATAATATAAAAAAGCCGCCGACTTTAAGGGTTAATAGCAAAGCCCCCTTAAGTGCTAAGAGCCTCACATTTGGAGAATATATTAAGGAGATCAGAAGGAATAAGAGGAAAAAAATTTTTTTCAAAAAGACCTTATAGTTTTTGAGAAAATCGATGTTAAAGTTTCAAAGGAAAAATATATACATTTAAAAACCCGCCGACTTTAACGGTTAATAGCAAAGCCTGCTTAAAATTTAGGAACACCAAATTCACAGGGTATATTAAGGGGATCAGTGGGAATAAGAAGAAAAATTTTTTTTTCAAAAAGACCTTATAGTTTTTGAGAAAATCGATTTTTAAGTTTCAAGGGCGAAAATGTCTTTTAAATGCGGAAAATGTCAGTTTTTTTTGCACAGGTAACAATAGTGTTTTATTTTTATAGATTCCCCCAAGTGGGAAGAGTTTTACTTACTTCGTTCTGAGTGTGGGAAATATAAAAAAAAAACGATGTGGGGTCCCCCCTCCCAGACCTCTTTAACCCCTTGTCCCCCATGCAGACTGGGATAGCCAGAATGCGGAGCACCGGCCGCGTGGGGCTCCGCACCCTGACTATACCAGCCCGCATGGTCCATGGATTGGGGGGTCTCGGAAGGGGAGGGGCAGCCAAGCTTTCCCCTCCCCCTCCGAGCCCTTGTCCAATCCAAGGACAAGGGGCTCTTCTCCACCTCCGATGGGCGGTGGAGGTGGAGGCCGCGATTTCCTGGGGAGGGGTTCATGGTGGCATCTGGGAGTCCCCTTTAAAAAGGGGTCCCCCAGATGCCCACCCCCCTCCCAGGAGAAATGAGTATAGAGGTACTTGTAGTACCCCTTACCCATTTCCTTTAAGAGTTAAAAGTAAATAAACACACAAACACATAGAAAAAGTATTTTAATTGAACAAAAAACATAACCACGAAAAAAGTCCTTTAATATTCTTAATTAACCATTAATACTTACCTGTCCCTTTAAAAGCCAGTTCCCACGCAATATCCTCGGAAATATACTAATCAGTTACAATGTAACAAAGTTATTACAATGTAACAACTTTGTTACATTGTAACACCACCGCACCCGACGTCACTCGCCGCTCACCCGCCGGCCGCCGCATACACGCTAGTCCCCGCCGGCTCCCGCCGTCCACTCCGCCCACACCTGTCACTCATATACATGCTGGCACCCATGGGTGCCAGCATGTATATAGGTGACATGTGGGAGAGGCGGGGAGGGCAGCGGAGCCGGCGGGGACTTAGCGTCCCTTCACCCGACAGAGCTCTGAGCTATATTAGCTCAGAGCTCTCGAAAGCATCTTTGTATTTGGGCTCCAAGGAGCCCCATTGGTCCTTAGCAGACCAATGGGGTTCCTTCAAATCAGAAGGAACCCCATTGGTCTGCTAAGGACCAATGGGGCTCCTTGGAGCCCAAATACAAAGATGCTTAGAGAGCTCTGAGCTATAGCTCAGAGCTCGGTCGGTCCGTGCAGCGCAGACGCGGTGGCGGCGGCGGCGGTGAGTGACGTCGGGTGCGGCGTAGTTACAATGTAACAAAGTTGTTACATTGTAATAACTTTGTTACATTGTAACTGATTAGTATATTTCCGAGGATATTGCGTGGGAACTGGCTTTTAAAGGGACAGGTAAGTATTAATGGTTAATTAAGAATATTAAAGGACTTTTTTCGTGGTTATGTTTTTTGTTCAATTAAAATACTTTTTCTATGTGTTTGTGTGTTTATTTACTTTTAACTCTTAAAGGAAATGGGTAAGGGGTACTACAAGTACCTCTATACTCATTTCTCCTGGGAGGGGGGTGGGCATCTGGGGGACCCCTTTTTAAAGGGGACTCCCAGATGCCACCATGAACCCCTCCCCAGGAAATCGCGGCCTCCACCTCCACCGCCCATCGGAGGTGGAGAAGAGCCCCTTGTCCTTGGATTGGACAAGGGCTCGGAGGGGGAGGGGAAAGCTTGGCTGCCCCTCCCCTTCCGAGACCCCCCAATCCATGGACCATGCGGGCTGGTATAGTCAGGGTGCGGAGCCCCACGCGGCCGGTGCTCCGCATTCTGGCTATCCCAGCCTGCATGGGGGACAAGGGGTTAAAGAGGTCTGGGAGGGGGGACCCCACGTCGTTTTTTTTTTATATTTCCCACACTCAGAACGAAGTAAGTAAAACTCTTCCCACTTGGGGGAATCTATGAAAATAAAACACTATTGTTACCTGTGCAAAAAAAACTGACATTTTCCGCATTTAAAAGACATTTTCGCCCTTGAAAATTAAAAATCGATTTTCTCAAAAACTATAAGGTCTTTTTGAAAAAAAAATTTTTTCCTCTTATTCCCACTGATCCCCTTAATATACCCTGTGAATTTGGTGTTCCTAAATTTTAAGCAGGCTTTGCTATTAACCGTTAAAGTCGGCGGGTTTTTAAATGTATATATTTTTCCTTTGAAACTTAAACATCGATTTTCTCAAAAACTATAAGGTCTTTTTGAAAAAAAATTGTTTCCTCTTATTCCTTCTGATCTCCTTAATATATTCTCCAAATTTGAGGCTCTTAGCACTTAAGGGGGCTTTGCTATTAACCCTTAAAGTCGGCGGCTACCTAACATTGATCCATGCGTCAACTTTTCCGCTTGTATCAGTTGTAAGGATCCGCACCGTCTTTAAAAGCAAGTATTTATTAAAGCTCTTTAAAATATCATGAGTATAATCAAACATATGTTTCTCATTGGCTCCTGCTGACATGAATATGCATATATGCAGATAGGGTGGGCGTGTTGCAGTTTTCCATCAGGTCCTCTGTCTATGTATTTAATGAACATTGCATGTGTGATTATGACATTGTGTACTGGAACCATTCTGAGGAAGGAGCATATCCGAAACGCTATGCGTCAATGGTGATCCGGAGTTCACTTTGATTATACTCATGATATTTTAAAGAGCTTTAATAAATACTTGCTTTTAAAGACGGTGCGGATCCTTACAACTGATACATGTGGTCCCTGTGACTCCAGGGGTGATCCCGGCACGTCGATTATTCATCAGGTGCTTCTGTGACTTGACTACTTCAACTTTTCCGCTTGGCAGCATGACCTTACGCATTAATTGCTAGTAGGATTTTACGCGTAAACCTATAACGTAATAACCCGAATTACGGTATACTTACGCGTAATTGCGTAAGTGCTATGCGTAATTATAGACATGTACCGAAATTGACTGTCTATGCCGTAAGCGTAATTTCGTAATGCGTAATAGCGTAAAATTACGCGTAATGATCCGTAAGCGTAGCTTTCTCCATTACGACCAGCACTGCAATCATCCACTAAGAGCATTCCCACAGAAGGGATCACCAGTGACTATGGAAAAGAAATAAAGAAGTGAAAGGGTATATAAAAAAAAGGCCAAAAGACAAAACAGTCTGCGTGCAGGGTTCAGGAAATATAAGGCGACCCACAGTATGTGATAGACATGTTCTAATCCCTACGAGGCAAGTAAGGGTAGATACTAGAGCTAAAATAGCTCACATGATCCTTTTTATAGAAATTCATCATATTACATAATAGCTTATATAGCCAATATTATCTTTATCACCCTAGGACAGTGGTTCTCAACCTGGGGTCCGCGGTCCCCTGGGGGTACATTGGCAGCTGTCAGGGGGTCCCCCATGGGCAGCAGACAAAATGGCGGCTCTCGTCCCCAGGAGATAAGTGTCAGGCAGGGCAGGATTGGAGGCACGGGCGCAGCAACTTACTTAGCCCCGTTCCAGCGTGGACTCCTATTGCTGGGGGGCTCTCCTCTTGTCCAGGCTCTCCCTGTCGCCACCTCGCGTCCTGTTTCCATGGTTACCCAGCAGCCTCTCATGACGTCAGGGTTGCTGCCGGAAGTAACCATAGCGGGAAGACGCAGTGAGAGGAGGAGAGCCCGGCGACACGAGGAGAGCCCGGTGACACGAGGAGAGCCCAGCGAGAGGAGTCTGAGCGGGAACGGGGCTACGCAAGATTATACTAGGGCACCTATTGGCTCGCTAACTACACTGGGGCACCACCTGTACCTGACTATTCTGGGGTACCACCTGCACCTGGCTAATCTATTCTGGGGCTCCACCGCCACCTGGCTAATCTATTCTGGAGGGACACTTATAGCTTGCTACCTACACTGGGGCACCACCTGTACCTGGATATCTATACAGGAGCACTTATACCTCTCTGCCTACACTATGGCATCTGTACCTGGCTACCTACTGTACACTGGGGCACATACAGCTCGCTACCTTTACTGGAGGCACCTGTACCTTGCTAACCTATACTGTGGCCACCTATGTCTGGATACCTATACTGGGGGCACCTTTGCCTTGCTACCTATTCTGGG